>NC_044991.1:50975512-52179310 GCF_008728515.1 Papio anubis
TTCAAAGGGAATTTTTCCAGTTTTTGCCCATTCAGTATGATATTGGCTGTGGGTTTGTCATAAATAGCTCTTATTATTTTGAGGTACGTTCCATCAATACCGAATTTATTGAGCGTTTTTAGCATGAAGGGCTGTTGAATTTTGTCAAAAGCCTTTTCTGCATCTATTGAGATAATCATGTGGTTCTTGTCTTTGGTTCTGTTTATATGCTGGATTATGTTTATTGATTTGCGAATGTTGAACCAGCCTTGCATCCCAGGGATGAAGCCCACTTGATCATGGTGGATAAGCTTTTTGATGTGTTGTTGAATCCGGTTTGCCAGTATTTTATTGAGGATTTTTGCATCGATGTTCATCAGGGATATTGGTCTAAAATTCTCTTTTTTTGTTGTGTCTCTGCCAGGCTTCGGTATCAGGATGATGTTGGCCTCATAAAATGAGTTAGGGAGGATTCCCTCTTTTTCTATTGATTGGAATAGTTTCAGAAGGAATGGTACCAACTCCTCCTTATACCTCTGGTAGAATTCAGCTGTGAATCCATCTGGTCCTGGACTTTTTTTGGTTGGTAGGCTATTAATTATTGCCTCAATTTCAGAACCTACTATTGGTCTATTCAGGGATTCAACTTCTTCCTGGTTTAGTCTTGGAAGAGTGTAAGTGTCCAGGAAATTATCCATTTCTTCTAGGTTTTCCAGTTTATTTGCGTAGAGGTGTTTATAGTATTCTCTGATGGTAGTTTGTATTTCTGTGGGGTCGGTGGTGATATCCCCTTTATCATTTTTAATTGCATCGATTTGATTCTTCTCTCTTTTCTTCTTTATTAGTCTTGCTAGTGGTCTGTCAATTTTGTTGATCTTTTCAAAAAACCAACTCCTGGATTCATTGATTTTTTGGAGGGTTTTTTGTGTCTCTATCTCCTTCAGTTCTGCTCTGATCTTAGTTATTTCTTGCCTTCTGCTAGCTTTGGAATGTGTTTGCTCTTGCTTCTCTAGTTCTTTTAATTGCGATGTTAGAGTGTCAATTTTTGATCTTTCCTGCTTTCTCTTGTGGGCATTTAGTGCTATAAATTTCCCTCTGCACACTGCTTTAAATGTGTCCCAGAGATTCTGGTATGTTGTATCTTTGTTCTCATTGGTTTCAAAGAACATCTTTATTTCTGCCTTCATTTCGTTATGTACCCAGTAGTCATTCAGGAGCAGGTTGTTCAGTTTCCATGTAGTTGAGCGGTTTTGATTGAGTTTCTTAGTCCTGAGTTCTAGTTTGATTGCACTGTGGTCTGAGAGACAGTTTGTTATAATTTCTGTTCTTGTACATTTGCTGAGGAGTGCTTTACTTCCAATTATATGGTCAATTTTGGAGTAAGTACGATGTGGTGCTGAGAAGAATGTATATTCTGTTGATTTGGGGTGGAGAGTTCTATAGATGTCTATTAGGTCTGCTTGCTGCAGAGATGAGTTCAATTCCTGGATATCCTTGTTAACTTTCTGTCTTGTTCATCTGTCTAATGTTGACAGTGGAGTGTTGAAGTCTCCCATTATAATTGTATGGGAGTCTAAGTCTCTTTGTAAGTCTCTAAGGACTTGCTTTATGAATCTGGGTGCTCCTGTATTGGGTGCATATATATTTAGGAGAGTTAGCTCTTCCTGTTGAATTGATCCCTTGACCATTATGTAATGGCCTTCTTTGTCTCTTTTGATCTTTGATGGTTTAAAGTCTGTTTTATCAGAGACTAGGATTGCAACCCCTGCTTTTTTTTGTTCTCCATTTGCTTGGTAAATCTTCCTCCATCCCTTTATTTTGAGCCTATGTATGTCTCTGCGTGTGAGATGGGTCTCCTGAATACAGCAGACTGATGGGTCTTGACTCTTTGTTTTTTTTTTTTTTTTTTTGAGACGGAGTCTCGCTCTGTTGCCCAGGCTAGAGTGCAGTGGCCGGATCTCAGCTCACTGCAAGCTCCGCCTCCCGGGTTTACGCCATTCTCCTGCCTCAGCCTCCCGAGTAGCTGGGACTACAGGCGCCCGCCACCTCGCCCGGCTAGTTTTTTGTATTTTTAGTAGAGACGGGGTTTCACCATGTTAGCCAGGATGGTCTCGATCTCCTGACCTTGTGATCCGCCCGTCTCGGCCTCCCAAAGTGCTGGGATTACAGGCTTGAGCCACCGCGCCCGGCCTGGGTCTTGACTCTTTATCCAGTTTGCCAGTCTGTGTCTTTTAATTGGAGCATTTAGTCCATGTACATTTAAGGTTAAGATTGTTATGTATGAACTTGATCCTGCCATTATGATATTAACTGGTTATTTTGCTCGTTAGTTGATGCAGTTTCTTCCTAGCCTCGATGGTCTTTACATTTTGGCATGTTTTTGCAATGGCTGGTACCGGTTGTTCCTTTCCATGTTGAGTGCTTCCTTCAGGGTCTCTTGTAAGGCAGGCCTAGTGGTGACAAAATCTCTAAGCATTTGCTTATCTGTAAAGGATTTTATTTCTCCTTCACTTATGAAACTTAGTTTGGCTGGATATGAAATTCTGGGTTTAAAATTCTTTTCTTTAAGAATGTTGAATATTGGCCCCCACTCTCTTCTGGCTTGGAGAGTTTCTGCCGAGAGATCTGCTGTGAGTCTGATGGGCTTCCCTTTGTGGGTAACCCGACCTTTCTCTCTGGCTGCCCTTAAGATTTTTTCCTTCATTTCAACTTTGGTGAATCTGGCAATTATGTGTCTTGGAGTTGCTCTTCTCGAGGAGTATCTTTGTGGCGTTCTCTGTATTTCCTGGATTTGAATGTTGGCCTGCCCTACTAGGTTGGGGAAGTTCTCCTGGATGATATCCTGAAGAGTGTTTTCCAACTTGGTTCCATTTTCCCCCTCACTTTCAGGCACCCCAATCAGACGTAGATTTGGTCTTTTTACATAATCCCATACTTCTTGCAGGCTTTGTTCATTTCTTTTTCTTCTTTTTTCTTTTGGTTTCTCTTCTCGCTTCATTTCATTCATTTGATCCTCAATCGCTGATACTCTTTCTTCCAGTTGATCGAGTCGGTTACTGAAGCTTGTGCATTTGTCACGTATTTCTCGTGTCATGGTTTTCATCTCTTTCATTTCGTTTATGACCTTCTCTGCATTAATTACTCTAGCCGTCAATTCTTCCACTTTTTTTTCAAGATTTTTAGTTTCTTTGCGCTGGGTACGTAATTCCTCCTTTAGCTCTGAGAAATTTGATGGACTGAAGCCTTCTTCTCTCATCTCATCAAAGTCATTCTCCGTCCAGCTTTGATCCGTTGCTGGCGATGAGCTGCGCTCCTTTGCCGGGGGAGATGTGCTCTTATTTTTTGAATTTCCAGCTTTTCTGCCCTGCTTTTTCCCCATCTTTGTGGTTTTATCTGCCTCTGGTCTTTGATGATGGTGATGTACTGATGGGGTTTTGGTGTAGGTGTCCTTCCTGTTTGATAGTTTTCCTTCTAACAGTCAGGACCCTCAGCTGTAGGTCTGTTGGAGATTGCTTGAGGTCCACTCCAGACCCTGTTTGCCTGGGTATCAGCAGCAGAGGCTGCAGAAGATAGAATATTGCTGAACAGCGAGTGTACCTGTCTGATTCTTGCTTTGGAAGCTTCCTCTCAGGGGTGTACTCCACCCTGTGAGGTGTGGGGTGTCAGACTGCCCCTAGTGGGGGATGTCTCCCAGTTAGGCTACTCAGGGGTCAGGGACCCACTTGAGCAGGCAGTCTGTCCGTTCTCAGATCTCAGCCTCCGTGTTGGGAGATCCACTGCTCTCTTCAAAGCTGTCAGACAGAGTCGTTTGCGTCTGCAGAGGTTTCTGCTGCTTTGTTGTTGTTGTTGTTGTTGTTGTGTAGCTGTGCCCTGTCCCCAGAGGTGGAGTCTACAGAGACAGGCAGGTTTCCTTGAGCTGCTGTGAGCTCCACCCAGTTGGAGCTTCCCAGCAGCTTTGTTTACCTACTTAAGCCTCAGCAATGGCGGGCGCCCCTCCCCCAGCCTCGCTGCTGCCTTGCCGGTAGATCACAGACTGCTGTGCTAGCAATGAGGGAGGCTCCGTGGGCGTGGGACCCTCCCGGCCAGGTGTGGGATATGATCTCCTGGTGTGCCTGTTTGCTTAAAGCGCAATATTGGGGTGGGAGTTACCCGATTTTCCAGGTGTTGTGTGTCTCAGTTCCCCTGGCTAGGAAAAGGGATTCCCTTCCCCCTTGCACTTCCCAGGTGAGGCGATGCCTCGCCCTGCTTCAGCTCTCGCTGGTCGGGCTGCAGCAGCTGACCAGCACCGATCGTCCGGCACTCCCCAGTGAGATGAACCCAGTACCTCAGTTGAAAATGCAGAAATCACCGGTCTTCTGTGTCGCTGGCGCTGGGAGTTGGAGACTGGAGCTGTTCCTATTCGGCCATCTTGCTCCGAGTGTCCTGGTTGGAGTCTTAATGGGTACTCCGACTTTCTAGGTAATTTGGCAATATTGAAGAAAACTGAAGATCCACTTTAATGCATATGCAGAGGAACATATATAGAATTGTTCAATGCTTGCAATACTGAAAAAACAAAAATAGAATACTCATTTAACAGTCTCTTAGAAGGAGAATGGAGGAATGAACTCTTTTAAAATAGAATAATTAGTAATTAGATGAAAGGTATAGACTGTAGCCTCAAATATCAAGAATGACAAATCTCCCAAAATTACCTGGTTAAGTGGAGAAAGCAAGGTGCCAATAATGCTCAATAAGTATGGCACAATTGATACAATAAATGTAAATTTAGAAATCACATTCTCTGAGGGGTTTCTCTAAAAGTAGTGTGAAACAGAGATTTAAGTTTATATGATTTCTTGGAAGGTGGCTCTCAGAACAAGGGGAGGGAGGAAAGCAAGGTTGAAAAGGGAAAGGAAGAAGTGGAGTAAGGTTGTTGTGGCCTCGGGTGAATTCTTGTGTCAGTTTGATCCTCGAAAGAGCTCTGGAGGATGAACTAAACCACAGCACTGGTCTCATCTTGAAGGAAAGGGGCTAACCTTGTTGACCCATCCCCCATCCTCTACATAGACCTTTGCCAGTCATTTATTAATGTGTGCTGACTTGTGGGAGGCATCCTCTCAGTGAAAGGGCTTCCATTTAACCCAGGACCATTCTTCAGACAGCAGGGCACCTAGAACCAGGAGGAGCCAACATAACGCGGCAGATGGAGTGTGGGTGCACCATCAGTGAAAGAGATCTGGCCGGGGCATAAAACAGTGTCGATACACACATAAGACAATGGTATATTACTTATGGCTCTACATACGTAGTAAAATTGCCATTTGTATGAAAATAGAAAACCACTCATTTCAAAATAAGTTTCCTTCACATAGAGACACAAGAAGGAAAGAAAAGTGATTTAAATGCTCTTATTTGTATTATTTAACTTCTTTTAAAAATGATCTGAAGTAATAAAGCAACATGTAAACATTACATGGGTATAGGTACATGTGTATTCGAAACCTTTAAAACTTAAAATTATGTATAAAGACAAAAATGAGTAGTAAAGTGTGTAGATTTTAAAATAAAAATGATAATTCTAATATTTTGACTTAATTTTGGAGGAATCATTTAGAAACAGCTGTAAAAATATCAATGGTGAAAAATTTGTCTTTTCTAGGTTAAAGATAAAATAGGAAAGTATTGTTTTATTTGGTTTTTTATTCTACTAATTCCATTCATCAACAACTATACTTTTAATTATACAAAGTAGTTATATAATTCAATTTGTATAATGTCTTTAGATATTTTTATTTATCCTCATTAACATTTTGTGTGAAGATATGTGTAGGGAAAAGGAGGGAAAGAGGAAGAGAGAGGGTTGAGATTTCTGGAAAATATTTACTTAATTTTGAAATGAAATATGTCTAGATGGTGGGATTTGGATTATTAATTTCTTCTTTACAAGTTTATTAATTGCTTCCATTTTTTATAATGACCATTGCCTCATTTTTACAGAAACAATAGAGTCATTCTTAAAAATAATGAAAAATGTGTACCCTCCCTAGTAATAAAGCCATTACAAATTTAACAACTACCTGATACTATTTTACACTTTACATACTTGCTACTTGCCAAAATTAAATGAAGAAATATCTGAAATTGGCAAGGTTTTAAAAACCTGGTACAATGATATATTGCAAGTGGCAGCATAAATCATTATAATTTTATAATAAAAAGTAAAACCTGGCAAAATTTCTGGAGTAGCAAACAGATATTTATATCCCCATATCCATAAACTCATTTCCTAGAATTTATTCCATGGGAAATTACAGTATATGAAAAATCTTCTCCATGAATGATAGTTGTTATAACAAAGCATTTGAAACAACTTTCTTTGGCTAATGAAAGTATGGAATACAAACTTAATGGAGCACTTTGCTATGATTAAAACAGGAAACCTGTGAATAAGGAAATAATTGATAGTTCCTGGGCACGTAATTTGTACCTATAGAGCTCAGGTGACTTTGTAAACCCTCTTATCTCTCAAAATTCATGGGTTCAACAACATTAAAATACCATTTTGGGGGAATGAGTTCTAACTTGTCCATAGTCCCCTGGCATGCTAGTAAATGGCAGTACTAAGATTCAAATCACATTCTAACTCCAAATTATAAACTCTTTCCACTAAAGAGTTTTTCTTAACCATAGAATTCATTTTACAAATAAATTTTTAAGAGGGATTCTCTTAGTTCCAAATCAAATAGGTAACAATGGCTGCCTCCACTCCACTCCATCCGCTAGCTTCAACAGAATCTTAGAGTACCACAAACACTATTTTAAAAATCACTACACTACATCTTATTACATCTGAACACGTTAAAAGGGGTTTGCTTTAATACGAAGTTTAAAATGATAGTAAAAATACTGGCAGTTGCAATTCTTTCTTTAGTAGAAATACATATAAAGATACATAGGCACGTATATCAAAACATGTGTGTTTAAATAAGAATGGAAGCTATTTCATGGTGGTATATTAAGCTAAGCCATTGGATCCTAGGCTGACATCTTTCGTTATGTTATTCATTATCACTGATGAAGCGGTCCTCAGAACTTCATTAAACCTGCATAGATCCACTTATGTTTGTGCCAATTCAGACTTATTCATAAAATATCATTAAAGGTGTTCGCTGTTTATGAATGTGGATGTTACAGCAGTGGTGGGAGATATGAGAAGACTCATATATAAAATGTTTGAGATCAAAATATCTTCCTCAACATACTGTTTGGGACAGGCTGTGTGAGTTGCTAACAATTTCTCCTTCCTCCTACCTTCTTGCCCATGAGAAAACTTCTACTTCTGTCATCCCTTCCCTTCATTCTACCCGAGTAAAAGCGAAAGATACAAGATGCTTGCTTTCCCAGCCTCCTTTGCAGACATTGTGTGGACATGTGATCACTCTTGGCCAATGAAACATGAGAGGAGAAATCTGGTGGCTCCGGGAAAAATGTTCTGTCTGTCAAGAAGATGCGATGTGTGAAGAACACTCTTACCTCCCTTTCTGCATGTGGAAGTTCTTTTCGTGTGGATGTGAGGCTTAAAGTTATGGCAGCCATCTTGAAAACTGGGAAAAAGGCCAAGAGTTACAGGAAAGCTGACAAGTGTCTTCCTACAGAGTTTTCTGTGTGTAATAAAAATAACCTTCTATTGTAAAACTCCTTTGTATTATGGTATTCTGTTATTTGCAGCAGAAAGCATCCTAGTGAAAATTGGTGAAATCTGTCAGACTTCTGAAATTCTCAGTTAGAAAGTATCAAGGACGCCTTCTTTTTTTGCTAATATAAATATAATTTAGCTACTCCCCATGTGGGCTTTTTATGGTCATAAAAAATTTCTGGCAATTTCCTTCTTTTTATAGTGCTTATCTCATAAGTCATGAATTTTATCTGAAGTGTGATTGTTTCCGATTATTGTGGCTTCCTCCTGATTTTCACAAGTGAAGTTGCTGATTTCAGACTTCCTGAAAAACATGCTGGCAGTTTTCCAAGGAGCATGGCTATTAGGTCCCCAAAAGATGAAAAATTAATTCTTTCCTTTCCCTTTGCTTTCCCTCTCAGTTCTTTCTGCGCTAAGGCCAGTATTTTGAAACATACCTCAAATACTGCTGTTGTAAATCTCCACATGCCCCACCACAAGGATCAAATAAAATATGTGGAAAAGTGCTTTAAATGTAAGAAGACATTCTCCAAGGTGGGGGAGCTGACATTATTACTGTTGTTCTATCTAAACAACATTGCCCCCATGTTAACAATGAAAAACTAAGAATGGGCAAATGATGGTACAGTCTGCCTAAATTATTTTCATAAATGAAACTGAATTTGTCCCTAAAATTGAGATAGTGTCTTAGTTATGACTGTAGCCCTGGGTAATATGGTTATAAAAACCCCAAATTTTTGTTTTTGGTTAACAAAC
This sequence comes from Papio anubis, assembly GCF_008728515.1. Lineage (NCBI taxonomy): Eukaryota > Metazoa > Chordata > Mammalia > Primates > Cercopithecidae > Papio > Papio anubis. The sequence goes on from NC_044991.1 coordinate 50,983,926, forward strand.
ACTTATACAACAGTGGTTTAACCATAGCTATATTTCAGGCACTGTTTAATATACTTAAAAGTAATGACTCTTTTAATTCTTATCATAACTTTTGAGGGAGGAACTTTTATTATTCTCATTTTAATGATGAGGAAACTGAGGCATAAATGGTTTAAGTAACTTGCCAAAGCCACACAGCTGGTAAGTGGCAGAATTGGAATAAATATAATTTTACTTTACATATAAAAATAAATGCATGAAGTTATTTGCTAAATGTGAGAAAGTGTGAATAGGTTCACCACATGTTTCATTTTGCTTCATAAGCAAGTCTGAAAGGAAGAAAAAAATGAGAAAAAAATCTAGTTGGAATCGTTTTATTTTCCTTTTTTAGTTTATTTATTTTTATTTTTATTTTATTTTAAGGGGTATAATAGGCATATTTTTCTGGAAATAACTGTACTTCATTAATATGCACATACTGTGAGAGGGAAATTTTAAACAAAAATATCATACTATGAAAGACTCAACATCTTCTCCTCAATAAGCAGAACTGAATGCATTTACGGCAGGAATGTATTCAGGTTTCTTTTCATTTTTTGCCTTATATGGTTAATTGCAAAAGAAAGCACAAATGCTTTCTCTTCCTGAAGTTATGTGTTTTTTTCAATGAGACTTTGAAGCTCCTCCCATCAAGGAGTGGAGTTTATTTCTTTATTTTTTAATCTAGATTTAGTCATGTGATACAGTGTTGGCCAATGGGACATTAGAAAATCTGATATAAGCAGAGGCTGGAAATGTGCTTGAATACTGGAGCTGCTCTGCTCTTGCAACTGTGAGGAACTCTGACCACCACCACAATAATGAGCATCAGTCTGCTCGACAGTGAGCCATAATGATCCAGTTACTGCCATTGTCCCTATAGCCAGCTATTCAACCACAAAGCATATAAATGAAACCATCAGCTACCAACTGACCACAAACAAATGGATACACTCTAATAACACCTTACGGAGCAGAGATAAGCAATCCTACATAAACCCAGCCCAAAGTGCCAACTTACAGTATGTCTCAGTCTGTTCTGGCTGCTATAACAAAAATATTATAGACTGGGTGGATTAATCAACAGACATTTATTTATCACAGTTCTGAGGCTACAAAGTCTAAGATCAAAGTGCCAGCAGATTTCTTGTCTGGTGAGGACCCATTTCCTGGTCCATAGACAACTATCTTCTCATTGTCTGTATACTCATATGATGGAAGGGGTGAGTGACCTCTCTGGGACCTCTTTTATAAGAGCACTAATTCTATTTGTGAGGGCTCCACTCTTATGACCTAATCACCTCCCAAAAGCCTTGCCCCCAAATACCATCAAAATGGGGATTAATCTTTGATGCTTGAATTTTGGGCTGAGAGGGGGCATATTGAGTCTATAACCAGTGTCCTAAGGAAATTAAAATTTTTAAATTTAAGTCAGCCATTTGTGTATAATATATTACATAGCAAAACTAATTTCCCTGCCTCAGAAGAAAGTAGTATCTGATTCTCCTTTAAAGGGAATAGAAGCATCCAGTAGGACAAGTGACTAAAAAAAGGAAAGTCTCACCTAATTCTGGAGTTAATGCGGACATAATCACACTCAGAGAAAGTAAAAATTCTGATCAAAATGCTGAAAACTGAGGAAATTTGATTCAAATCCTCCAAGTCTTGATAGAACCCTCACTAACCTCGAGGGAAAAACCATCCACTGAGGGATTGCCTGAAGTCTACAGTAGGGACAAGACTCATTGCAGCCAAAAAGGACTTATTTTTACTTCATCCAGCCTTTCTTTGGGCTTTCCTATGCTTAGTAGCCTTCAGAAGCAGAGCAGGTAATGGCTGTGTGCTTTAACCAGCTCACGGGCATTTCAGTGCTGAAAATCAGTCTTAATTCTCTTAGAATGTGTATAATTTCATTGCAATAGCCATGTATAAACTAATGAGACTTAGGTTCCTTGGCTGAGTTTCCTTTCCTTCTCACCTTAGAGCTCTTGCCACTACCCAGCACCTTTCATTTCCAAAAGATGCCTGAGCACTTCATAAACTTAGCCAGTAGACTTATAAACTTTATGACCAAGGAATAAGTCCACCTCTGGAAGGTAACCTGCTTCTGGTGTGAAAAGTAGCAATTGTTTACATATGGTTAACCTGAAGGCATACGGAGGCCAAGCAATAGGTTTAAAACCCTGAGATTCCTTGGAGCAAGTCCTGGTAGGATTTCCTTTCTTTTATTAAGTTCTCTCCTGCATTGGGTTTAGTTGACTGAGTCCAAAGGAAGTACATTCAATGAATGAACTGAACCCATGACCCTAAGCACCTGTTTAGAATTGGATTTTGTGTAATGACCTGAGACAACCTTCCAACTCTACATGTAGGGAAGCTCAGTATGAAAAAAATCTCATGCCCTAAACTCTTTAAATTCAAATAATGTTTTAAAGAAATCTATTAATACATTATCATTTGCCTATTTCTGTGCATTTTACATTAATTTCACACTTTTTATTTTGTGTTTTATTTGTGGAACTAATTTTCCTCCATTAAAGACAGGATCTTTGAATGAGCCATGCTGAGAATGCCTTTAGATCCTATTGCAATAAATATGTAGGAAAGAAAGCACTCTGTGTCTACCTCTTGGTTCATTACTACCATCTCCTAAAAGGATGAGAAATATTTGCTAATCATAATGCTGAGCTCAGGACATTCACCTGGACCCAGTTATGTATGGCAGGGTGGCCAAGGGTTAAGTAGGAACTCTGTTTCTTTTCTCACTCACTTCATGCGAAAGGAGCAATAGCTGTTGAAGCCCAGGAAGCTTGCTTTCTTTACTCTCTTTATGCTCACATTGTGCTGACCACTGCTTGTACCATGTGACCAACTGTAACTGTTAAGACTTGGGATTAGAGGTGAAGGAGGGAGATTCAGTTTTGTCAAACCTTTTTGCTGGTAGGTCTTAAGCACTGAGTTGATGAAAACATGTTCTTGTTTTCCATTGGCTTTTGACCAATGTGCACTTACTTCTGTTGGTAACCTCAAGATCCCTTGGAAAGTAAATCATAAACAGGAATGGGTTTTGGTATCCCTGGGTCTGCCAGTCCAAATACAATGAGATCCTTCTCCCTGGCAGACTATTTTGAAGATATAAATGTTGATACAATTAATATATTCTTTTTTATTTTTCCAAAGTTGGTTGTTTATATGAAAAATATTAGTTTGCAGCCTAAATCACAATTTACAAGCTATTGATATAATATCTTGGGATCTTTGATTCAAAGTAGTAAAAGCAAATTCTTAACTCCAGAAAGATTTGAATCTATTCACTGCTTCAATATGTTCACTGTGGGGGATTTCCATGCCAATGTATAGTACTATGACAGAAGCTGTCTTTTGGCTCAGTGAAACCACTCATGTCATATATTTGGGTTTTCTCCTCACTGTGCTCTTCTTGGTGGCAATGGAGATAGGGTGAGCACTATTCTTTTGCTTTATCATAGTGGAATATTGTTTGGTGAGCTGCTCAATGTTAAAAGTCTTCCTAGGGAGTGCTCAAAGATGCATAGGGATATGTCAAAAGAATGAACAAGCTAGCCACAAGGGGCTCCTACCGGCCAAAGCTAAGACAAGTTGATCATCAGAATATATAAGACAGTAAAGACAATCAAGGAATCAAGCAGGAATCCATGAGAATACTCTGATGTGTATAAATACATAAACTGATGTAATTGAAAGTTTTATGACTGGTAAGTTATTTACATAGGCTCAAAGTATTTTCTCTCAAAATATTTCTTAATTGCAAAAGTGAAAATAGTAACCTGACAGTGGAAAAGGCTGCCAGAGACCACTTCAACCAAATGATCAAGGTTAACATTACCAGTAATGAGATAAATCAAAATTATCCATCGATTATGAAGTAATCAGCAGAATACAGTATTAGCTCTGTGATATTTCTGCCAGGAATATTTGACTTAAATATCATCATGAGGAAAAATAGGACAAATCTAAACCCAAATTAAAGGGCATTCTACAACATAAGTGTCAAGGTTTAAAAAAGTTTAAACAATGATCGAGAAACTTCTACAGACTGAAAAAGATTAAAGAAATATGACAACCACAATGCAAAGTGTAATTCTGAAATGAATTATTTTGCTGTAAAGTTTGTTACTGAGACAATTTGTAAAACTCAGGTGGGATCTCAGGATTAGATGACAGAAATGCATTGACGTTAATTTCCTGATTTGATGGATATGTTGTGATTATGTTATATGGTTAAGAGAATGTCCTTGTTTGTGTAAAATACACTAAAATATTTGAAAGTGTGGGGAATCAGATTAACATTTTACTCTCAAATGGTTTGGGAAAAAATACTTGCACCAAACTTTCAATAATCAACAGACCACTAAGTTCTCTTAGAGTTATGATCTCAGGCTAATTAGCCATGCAGATTTCTGATGACTAGTTAAGTAAGGGACACAGAAAGGCAGTCAGAAACGTGAATATGACAAAATTAAAAGTCAAGGATGCTTTATGTTTCAAAGCCAGGGGTTCCCACAGATGCAACATCAGTGCAGGGTTTCAAAGATTAGCTTAAAAGCAGTGATCCTTCTTGTTGAAGTTCCAGAAAGTGCAATGGTGGAGCAGACATTGCTGGTGCCCGGCCATACTAGTGCTCCCCAACAGTCCTTCAACAGCTGCATCTCCATCATTTGCCTAAATACTGTTTGATGATGAGAGTCTGTATTGCTTGGGTACACTGGTTTAATTAAATTTCTTGGGAGTAGTCCTCACCTATTGACTGATGGATGTTAGTGTATAAAGATTCCAGATTTCTTTTTTTTTGTTTTTGTTTTTGTGTTTTTTTTTAAATTTATTTATTAATTATTATTATACTTTAAGTTGTAGGGTACATGTGCATAACGTGCAGGTTTGTTACATATGTATACTTGTGCCATGTTGGTCTGCTGCACCCATCAACTCGGCTACTTCATATCATCAGGTCTAACTCCTAATGCAATCCCTCCCCTCCCCCTCCCGGCATGATAGGCCACCCCTGGTGTGTGATGTCTCTTCCTGAGTCCAAGGATCTGTATTGTTCAGTTCCCACCTAAGGAGTGAGAATGACATGTGTTTGGTTTTCTGTTCTTGTGATAGTTTGCTAAGAATGATGGTTTCCAGCTGCATCCATGTCCTACAAAGGACGGAACTCATCCTTTTTATGTATTACGTATAGTATTCCATGGTGGCAAAGTTACATTTTCTTAACTAATCTGTCAGTCACTGATGGACATTTGCTGATTCCCAAGTCTTTATGACATATTAGAATAGTGCTGCAATAAATATACGTGTATGTGTCTTTATAGCAGCATAATTTATAACTTTTGGGTATATATCCTCAGCCAGAAGAGAGGGAAGCCAATATTCAACATTCCTAAAGGGAAGATTCCAGATTTCTTGCTCCACAGAGGGAACATCAAATCCTTGAGCTTTGTATGTTTTACAGCTTCTGGCTCCCCATTGGGATTGGACTCCAGCTGCCTACAGGTGGGTAACTTGTTTGATAATATATCCTTTATATATTTTGACTTTCTTCTCTTCGTTGAATTATTCCTAACCCTCTTTCTGCCATCACTTGCAAATTAAACTCCATGTACTCATGCCCCAGTCTAACTGTCTGTTTTCAGAAATCTCAAACTGAGACCAATGTTAGGCTTAATTGTTTTTAGTAGGGACCAGCCTAAGTCTATACATGGATTCATATAAAGTTAAAACATCGTTGTAAGTACCAATTTTTCATCTCACTTTAAATCAGAAGATTTTTGTCTTCCTGTGTTCAATTTAAAATTAAATTCTAATAAATTATTGGCTCCTTTAAATGTGATTAGTACCACAAAGATAGAAGGTCTGGACACCTTTCTCAATTTCAGAACATCCATTACTATATACTTAATTGTTACAGTGAATGAATAACACTATTTGTTCTGGGTAAAGGAGAGAGTTGAAGAGAAAATGCCAAGTCAAACCAAAAATTCAAAGTCAATGTCAAACACTCAAGCTAACCCAGTAGTTTAGCTATGTAAGAGATGTAAGAATCTTTCTGCGTAGATTTACTCTGAAGATATGCTTCCTGTAAGAACACACACACATGCATGCACACACATCAGTGCTATAAGAAAATAAATGACTGTCTTTGGGTTTTCACGCATTTTCAGTTTGACTGGCTCTATCAATAGGATGTGGACAAATGAGAAACATTGGGGAGAGAATACAGAGAACTGAGGCAATGGTCAAGTAGAAACTGTTCTATTATGTGCTGTCAGGCTCAAGTGTGAATAGGCCTGCACCTGGAGGAAGGGAAAAAAGGAAGCATTCATCCATCGCTCCTCACATGGGGAGCCAGATAGGGCAAGGGGGCTGTCCTGTCAAGAGAATGATTCAGGAGTCCTTTCTCACTGAAGATTAATCATACCAAAGGGCAAGGGTAAAGAATACCCTGCTCTATTTGCTTCCCAATCTTTCCCCTCTGCCCAAATCCCAAATGCCTCTGTTTTCATATGTCCAGATATTGGTGGAGCAGAGCTGCTGAAAGGTCTGAGATATCTGGGAGATGAATCACTCCATGCAGAAATGGAACAATTAGCTGCGTTTAGTCTAGCACAAACGCCTTGAGAGGTGTCTAATTGAGTGGCCCGCAACAGGGCCAGAAAACAATGTGGATTTGAAAAGAATCTCACAATTAATTTCTGCATTGACCTAATGGGACGTAATTTGTTAATGTGTACAGAGCCTAGAGTGGGCCTTTCCCATGATGCCCATGGATTTAAAGCGTATGGCATTCCCTTGTGTTTGTGCATACTTGGATGAGTGCTTGAAAAGTAAAGGATGTATTAAATGCAATCTTTTATTTTGCAGCCCATTATTAAATCTGTGACCATTTAAACATAAAACGAGACATTCTGGCATGGTTAAGGCCACACATTTCTCTAGAACATCAGGTTTCAAATTAGGCATTGGCAGTAAATGATTTTGGGCCATTAGGCCATTTTACAAAAATCACATTGCCTTAGGACAATTTTAGAAATAGGAAGAAGGTAAAAGTGTTAAAAACTGAACGTATTTTTATTCAAAAAGTGGAAACAGATTTATCATAAGACTCTTTTGTCCAAGAAAAAAAAAACTTATTTCCTTATAGATGCTAAAAATATATTAACTGCACGTGCTCATGGATAAGTGTGTTCTAGTCTAGTCTCTTTTCTTCCTGGTTCCCAGAGAATTAGTAGTATTTTTGTTAATTTTGGTATTTGAAAGAAGAAATTATAGTTATTTTTCTAAGTAAAGTAATTGAAGGAATCTAAGGAGACATGACCCTTTAGAATAATAATAATTTATCACTATAATTAAACTTGCATTTTTATAATAATGAATTAGACTTCAGATATAAGTTATGCTTAGATTTTATCTCTTCTTTTTTCACTCATTTTAGATTCCCAAGTAAGCACTATGTGAACAAAGACACTTAACAACTTGGTAACTGAGTTCTTTGCATGAAAAAATAAGGGAGAAGAAGGAATTGATTCTCAGGAGCTCTTTCTGCTCGGCATTTCCCAGATGCCTCTCTCTGGCTCTATGGTGCCACTGATGACACCATAACCTCCATAATATTTACAGAGACAATAATTAAAATATTGGTGTGAAAAGATGACATTTATTGAACTACACACAAATCTCCGCTTTCTTCTAATGCCTGTCAGGAAAGCAGCTTTTCTGCAGAACTGTACACTTATGGTTCTTCGTTGTCAGGCTAGGGGGCATGATGTGCAGCAAAGGAGCAAGTGGGACATTGGATTTTACAGTGTTGCAGATCATGTCAATTTATCAGGGGCTGGTTCTGCAGGGGAACAGTCTGACTAGTACATGACTAAGGAAGACCAGGGTTGTATATTCATGGAAGAACAATTCTTTGGTCATGAAACAGATAATGGCAAAAAGATAGAGATGGCTGAGAGAGAAAATTCTTTAGAAATGAGTGTATGGTCCTGGTTGCTTTTAGTTTACCACCTCATGGATCCAGCAAAATGCCTAGGACATGGTGGGCACTCGGTGAATGTAAGATAATAATTGTGCACTTCTGTGTGAATACAGTCCCTTCACCTAAAGCAGAAATGAAATTGAAATGATCCAAAGAGGGGCAATAAAAGTAAGTGTCGGATTGTTGGGGAACATTGTATATAAGCTGCCACTGCACACCCAGAGTTTATGTTTATGCACAGTAATTCAGCTTTTACCTTAGTTGTCCAATGATGTCAAATAACTGGTCAGTTCAGGAAACAATGCAAGTCAAATTCATTGGTTTACTGCATTGGTTGGGAAGCTCAGAGGTAGCCACTAAGCTGGTTTTGAGTGTTCACACACTGGAAATCTCAAAATATTTGGTGAATTAGATATTCAAAAGTAATGAAAGCAAAGTATGAGGGTACTGTATTTTTATTACATTTTAAATCAAAAATACCGTTATCTTGTGTTGCTAATGGATTCAAAACTTTACTAGCAAGTGGAATAGCTGCTTATCTGACAGTGCTATGAAATGTTCATCAGCTTTTTTTCAATGTAAGAGGTATGAAAACTATATTAGTGTTCATCTAGTTACTCAGTAATCAATATTGTAGTCCTAAACAAAAATCATTGAAAGAATTCCTTGAGGTTGAAAATTGTGCTATATATATATATATATAAGTTTGCTTTCCTTATAATAAAATAGAATAAAAAGGTCATCCTTGTTGGAAAAGTGTTGAAATTAATAAACCATTGAGTAATACATGCCGTGTGAAAATTCTTACATGAAGAGACTATAAATGCATTCAAACAGAGGTATTCTTAACAGTTTCATCATTCTTATATGATAGGATAAAGTAGCTTCCAACATTTGCTCCTGATACTACACATGCATTCTGACTGAGCATACTTGACCCTTATTTAGCAAAGTTTCTCCCTGGATTTCAAAGAATTGTGTGTAGCCTTTGAAATTCAAGCCAAATGACCGTCCGTCATGGCTGTGGCGGAAACAGAGAATGGTTCTTCTTACTATAAAACCATCTTTATGACATCTTCCCACAGTTATTAGTGAGCCGAAGACTCCCACATCCTTTTCATCAGAGGCACCTCCTGCCTTGATTCCTGATTTCCATATGTCCTTCCAGTGGAGAAACCTATTTCTGTATAGTTTTGCTTCTGGGGACATTGCTCTTGGTTAGGCGAAATAATTTATTGTTCCTCGTCACAGTGTGTCGCAAAGTTTCCAGATGTCTTTTCATGTTGGAATCTGTGATCTAGGTAGTTTCCTAAGACCAGAGTTCTTCACTGGCCATAAGAGCAACAAAAATGAATGTACTGTTATTTATATTTGTCTCTGATAATCATGTGCTTGGTTCAGTACATTTACATGCCAGCACATTTTGACCTAGAAGGCAGTTTCTTTAACTTGAAATATGGGTACATCCAAATCAGATAGATAAAACTAAAAAATGTACTAAATGACTGGATACGGCATGACTAATAATTGGCGTGTGGTTTGCTCATTGTGAAGCTCGGTGGTGGCTGTGTTGCTGAAGAAAGAAAGGCTACTTCTGTGAGACAAGACATAAAATTCAAAAAGCTTCCTTTTAAGAAATGTTGAATCTCATTCTGGCTCATAAAATAGTAGACAGGTGTATAAGCAATTTATTAATCATACAATAGCACTTTTCTACACGATTGCCTGACATGGTTACTTTGATTTATAGGGAAGCCATTCCATGTGAATCTTCCATAATTACAGAAATACATACATTTAGTTTACCCCCCAAAAATTTGACCTATGACTTATGAGTAAGCAGGGATTTGAGAGCAAGATCCATGTGGAATATCAATGGAAGGTAAGGGGGCAAAAAAAGGAAGGTAGAATCTTTATTGCTTTTTCAAACTGGTCCTGCGTGATATGGAAGAATCCAGAAGTGCAAGTAAAGACTCTTTCTACAGTTTGAATTTTAAGATCTCGTACTTGCTTTCTAATTATTACACTTTGAAGATGTCCTGCTGTAAGTGAGGTTTGTATGTTTTTTGTTTGTTTGTTTGTTTGTGACAGGGTCTCACCCTGTCACCCAGGCTGGAGTGCTGTGGTCTAACTGCAACCTCTGCCTCCTGGGTTCAAGCGATTCTCCCACCTCCGTCCCCTGAGTAGCTGGGACTACAGGGGCATGCCACCACACTCAGCTAGTGTTTATATTTTTTTGTAGAGACAATGTTTCACCATGTTGCCCAGGCTGTTCTCTAACTTCTGGACTGAAGCAATCCTCCCGCCTTGGCCTCCCAAAGTGTTGGGATTACAGGCATGAGCCACTGCACCCAGCCCATATGTGGTTTTATTTGTCTTGTAAGCAATCCTGTATGTTTTCTAGATGAAAAAGGTGTGGAGGGCATAAGGAAAGAAGACCAATGTGCTTTGTATTTAAATCTGTTCTTTCTCAGAATCAGCTTCAAATAGAGACATGCTGCTACAACCCTCCACTCCCCTCTTGGTACCAAACACCGCTTACCAAATCTTGCTGTCCACCTTTGTGGATAGTACACACTCCCTTCAAGATCAAGAGGGGTAAACCTGGACTTACTAGACTCATTGTCTCTCTTCTGAAAGCTGCTGTTTTCTCCTGTGCTCTTCATTAAGCAAGTATTTTTTCATGTACCACATAATATGCATTGTGCTAGAAAGTATATATATATACACACACACACACTATATATATTATAGATGTACATATGTATTTTATATTATCAATATATACATGCACACACATACACATCTGTGTGTGTGTGTGTTATGAGTACTTGAAGACATAACTATTTGAAAAACCAGAAACCTAATATTCAGTCCCAAAAGAAGAATATGTACAAAGTCTCTGGCATGAATGGATATAGAGTAAGAAAAATGAAGAGAAGATTAGTGTGGCTGGAATGGAGGGGCTATGTAAAGTTAGTTCATGTGGCTAGTGTGGCAAAAGAAAGGAAGTATGAACTCAAATTATAAAAGTCCTAATATGGTTCCAGATAAGACTTGAAATTTAAAATGTAGGCCTTGGTGAAGTTCACGGTTAAACATGTTAGGACAATGTCTAACGGCTAGGTACAAGGACTTTCAATGACAGTTGTGAAACTAAGGTAAATATCTAGGTGAGATCATGGTTTCAGTGTCCAAATAGTGTTGGTAAAAAATAAAGCTCATGAGATAGAAAAAAAAAAAAGTGAAATGAATGGCCATAGGTGAAAGGTGAGAGAAACGAAATATCAAGTTGTCTCTGAGATACTGGTGCCAATTTTTTTCCTTAGCTATCTTTTACTTTCTGTTTAATCTACATTCAACAACCTTTAATGTAACTCCAATATCTACTGAATAAAATCCTACTTCCCAGCTTTGTTGTAAGGAATGCTGTTGGGAATTCTTCCCGATTCCCCAGACTTTGCCATTTCACAGTATGCAAATCTGAGTAACAAATATTAATCTCTGCATCTCTTTGCCTGAGAGCTTTGTCTAGCCACCAGAGTCCTCTCTGCTTCACACATGGAAAGGCAGAAATACCAAGAGATTAACATTTACTATAGAAGTAACTCTCAACGAATGACTAAGTGTTGATATATAAAACATACTTCTTTACTCCTGAGAAACAACAAACTTGAGGAGTATGGTCAACACTTTTTTTCTGTATTCCCTCAGTGATTAAGCTTCAATTGCCCAAAATAGTTTAGTAATTCACCCTACAGTGGCTTCCTCATCTTTGTCATCTCACTTCCTTACTCTACCATTGGTGTTTCTGGAACTTTCTAAATTAACATCTTGTACTTATCTAAGGGTCTGCTCCTGGAGAAGCCAAGATAAGACACATGGTATTAATGTCATTTTCAGTCAAGCCCGTTATTGTTCATTTTCAAATGCTGCATGTTCTGTGAAGCATACCACTAGCCCTCCAAAGAGAATGTATTCTCAAGGAGAACTTTGTGACTTTCATGATACTGAATCATACATACATCTGTTTCTGCCCAATGAGTGTGACCTTTTAGAACACAAGGAACTGTGTTCTGTCCACATCAGTGTGCCTAATGTTTAGTACAATGCATAGTACATATAAAACGTTGTGATGTTTTATTTTGTGTATTAACTTGACAGAGCCATGAGGTATTCAGATATTTGATCAAATATTATTCTGTGTATGTCTGCGAGGGCATTTCTGGATAAGTTTAACACTTGAGTTGGCAGATAGAGTTAAAGAAATTTGCCCTCCCTAATGCGGGGTGGGGCGGCGGGAGGCAGGGGGTGCTCATCCAGTCTGTTGAAGGCCTGAATAGCACAAAAAGGCTGACCTTCCTGCGAGTAAGTGAGAACTCCTCCTGTTTGACTGTCTTCAGTCAGTAACATTGATTATTTTTCTTCCTGCTTTCAGAATCGAACTGAAAGTTTGGATCTTTCTAGGTCTTGAGTACACTAACATTTAGACTGTAACTGTACCATTGCCTCTACTGTTTCTCCAGCTTGCCAACTGCTTCTGTTTCTCTGAAAGAACCTAAAAACCTTAATGCAGATTTTGGTATCAAGAGAGGTTCTAAGGAACATAATTTTAAAGATGGGTTTTCTAAATTGTGTCTCTAGTTTTTAGAATTTCCTCTTTGATCTGATTAGATTTAAAGATGCTAATTACTCTGTTTCCAATAGTAAAGAGAGCACTGATAGAATATGACATTATTTGGAAAAAGATATTCAAAATTATCACCATTGGATACTCCTAGTCAACCACTTATAAGAAACAAGGACCTGGAGTATTATGTATGTGATACTTTTGAACATTTTTGTCAAACTAATGAATATAATGAGATTTGCTGTTTGCTCCTAATGTTGCTGGACAAAGTGGGAAAACAAAATGAGACAAGGATTCAAATTCTCAACTCGAGTCCTGCATGAATTACCTGAAACTTTGCATTTGTGCCCTGAAGGAAGTCCTCATCTCCTGTACCTGCAGGGCTGAGACTACTGAAACCATCCCAGAATCTCATTCTATGACTGAATAAATTACAAAATTAGTTAAACTCACAGCCTTGCATAGTGTGGAATGTTAAAGTAAAGGCACTGATTGGAAAATAATGAGATTATAAAGATGAATGGAAATCATAAGACCCTATTGGAACTGGAGATGTTGAACACCTAATTATTTTTAAAATTTATTTTTTAAATTATTGTTATTGATACATAATGTTTGTACATATTTGTCAGGTGCATGTGATATTGTATCACATGCGTAGACTATAGAATGATCAAGTCAGGTTATTTGGGGTGGCTATCACCTTGAATATTTATCATTTTTAGGTATTGGGAACATTTCAAGTTCTCACTTCGAGTTATTTTGAAAAATACAATACATTGTTGTTAACTGTAGTCACCCTCCCTACTCTGCAACAAAACATTAGAACTTATTCCTTCTATCTAACTGTATGTTTGTACCTACTAATCAACCTTTCCTTATCCCTGACTCCCACTCATACACCCTTCTCAGCCTCTGGTATCTATCATTCTACTCTCTACCTCCATGAAATCAGCTTTTTTCATCTTCCACATATGAGTGAGAGAGAACATAGAAAATATATGTTTCTGTGTATGGCTTATGATACTTGACACAATGATCTCACAGTTCCATTCCTGTTGCTACAAATTACATGATTTCATTCTTTTTTTTATGGCTGAATAGTATTCCATTGTGTATATATACCACTTTTCTTTGCCTATACATTAACAGATACTGTAGTTAATTTTATATCTTTGCTATTATGAATAGTGCTACTATAAACATGGAGGTACAGATATCCTTTTGATATACTGATTTTTTTTTTCCTTTGGCTGTTTGGGCTTTTTTTGGTTCTATATGAATTTTAGGATTTTTTCTATTTATGTTCAAAATGATATTGATACTTTGATAAGAATTGCATTGAATCTGATTATTATTCAGCAGTATGATCATTTTAACAATATTATTTCTTCCAATTCGTGAGCATGGCATGCCTTTCCAAGTTTTGGTTTTCTCCAATTTATTTCATCAGTGTTTCGTAGTTTTTCTTATAGAGGTCTTTCACCTCCTTGGTAAAATTTATTTCTAGATATTTTATTATTTTTATAGCTATTGCAAATGAGATTGCCTTCTTGACTTCTTTCCCAGCTAGTTCATTATTTGGTGGTAGAAATGCTACTGATTTTTGCATGTTGATTTTTTATTCTACTCTTTACTAAATTTATTATATCTAAGAATTTTTTGATGGAGTCTTTAGGTTTTTCTAGGTATAAGATCACATCATCTGCAAAGAGGGACAGTTTGACTTCCTTTGTTTCAAAGTAGATGGCTTTTATTTCTCTTGACTGATTTCTCTGGCTAGGACTTCCAGAACTATATTCGATACAAATAGGAACACTACATTCTAATGAGTTTCATCCCTAATTAGAGTGGTCTCCCCACTTCTATCTGCGGGGATTAGTCTGATTTCCAGAGAAATGGTAGTGGCCTCTCCAGAGGCAGTTGCCATGCAAGACAATGCAGATTTTCCTCAAGTCCCATCCCACTACCCTTCTCCTTCTAGACCTATAATTAGATTCAAGTCTGATCAGGTCCTTAATGGTGAGAAACAAAGTGTGACTCCTGTGGAGATGTGCCATACTTCAAAAGAATTACTTGAATTTCCTAATTTATGTAGACAAAAATTCAAGAAACATATGTGGCAAAGATATTAAAGGTGTGGGATAGTGATGGAAGACACATAAAGTTGTAGCAGGATGAATTTATTGATATGAGCTCAGTAAGCAGACAGTCTGCATTCATTGTTTCAGATTGAGGTGAATTTGAAAGGACTCTAAGAGTTTGTTTGGTTAGTTGGTTGAAAACTGAACCAAAAGGTGACCTACTGTAAACAAGTTAGAAATGCCATACTTGCTTTGGTTTAATGTATGGTAAGGGATTCACAGGTTTAGAGAGATTGGAATATTAGAGTGGGTTTGTCATTTTCAGTTTAATGTAAAGACATATGCACATGTATGTTCATTGCAGCACTATTCACAATAGTAAAGACATGGAATCAACCTAAATGCCCATGAAAGACAGGCTAGATAAAGAAAATGTGGTACATATATTCCATGGAATACCATGCAACCATAGAAAAGAATGAGATTATGTCCTTTGTAGAGACATGGATGGAATTGGAGGCTGTTATTCCTAGAAAACTAACACAGGAACAGAAAACCAAATGCCACATGTTCTCACTTATAAGTCGGTGCTAAATGATGAGAACATATGGACACATAGAGGGGAACAACACATACTAGTGGGGTCTTTCACAAGGTGGAGGGTGGAAGGAGGGAGAGAATCAGGAAAAATCACTAATGGGTGGTAGCTTTAATACCTTAGTGATGAGATAATCTGTACAACTAACCCCTGTGACTCAAGTTTACTTATGTCACAAACCTGCACTTGTACCCCCAAACTTAAAATAAAAGTTAAAAAATAAAAATAAAAATGTCTATTTGCCCAGTCTGGGAAGACTCAGAAGGCATACCTTTTGCCATGGCTGTGAGAAATAAATTTGTGAGTGGAGTCCTTTCATCCTTGAAGAAGTCTCTGTAACTCTTCTCTGTCTGCCAGACCTTACAGTGAGAGCTGTGGACAGTAGGAACTCTGGTCACTGAATTGGAAAACACAATTCAGCTGGAGTAATTTGATCCTGGCAAATGGGCAAGGGATAATTGGTGGCATTCAACCACTAAAAGTAAGATGGGAGTGGTTGTTGTAATAGACAGCAGAATCAAAGCAGTGATCAGAATAACCTGACCTTCTCAGACCTATGGTGTTGGAGCGAGATGAATTTACTGATACTGCCTAGTTGATCGCGGCATTTCTAGAAGTGAAAGATAGGAAAAATAATGAATTCTTAATTTTTGTTCTAGCAAAACAATTCTAGTTCAGTGAATAAAAATATAACCAGAATGATAAAACAGAGGGTCACTGCCCCCCAATCAATTCCCAGACTAAACATGTTTACATTTCCAAGACCCATGGCATGAATAGAAGGTCAAGTCCGCTTGAGAAAGGACACTGTTTTGGTCTGTTTTGTGTTGCTATAAGGCAATACTTGAGGCTAGGTGATTCATAAGGGAAAGTGGTTTATTTGGCTCACAGTTTTGCAGGCTGTACAAGAAGCATGGTAATAGCATTTGTTTCTGGTAAGGACCTCAGGAAGTTTTCAGTTCTGGTGGAAGGCAAGGGGAATGCAGGCACGTCACATGGCAAAAGAAGGAGCAAGAGTGAAGGGAGGGATGCCAGGCTCTTTTCAACAACCAGCTCTTTAGTGAACTAATAGAGCAAGAACTCATTTATTATCACAAGGAGAACATGAAGCCATTTATGAAGAATTCACCCTCATGGCACAAACACCACTCATTATGCTCCACCTCCAACACTGGGGATCAAAATTTAACATGAGGTTTGGAGGGAACAAATATCTAAACTATATTAGACTCTGGTACACTGTCAAAAATTTGTGGTTTTTTTTTTTCTCCTAGACTTCACCGAAGTGATCTATGACCTTTTACCAGGATAACTGTGCATTAAGAAAAAGGATATAATTATACCCTTTTTGCACTACTAGACAGTTGTTCTGGACAAATCCTATTTTCAGGAGATCTAAGACATCACTGTTGTCCACCAGTCAGAGTAGGGGCTTATGGAAGTCAGGTGACCAAAAAGGTTTCAGCTCAGATTCTTCTCATAGAGGGACACATATGTCCCTGACCCCAGCCTGTGGTTATTTCCCTGGTTCTGGAAGACATAAGTGGAATAGGCATAGTTAGCAAATGACAGAATCCCAACATTTGTTCCCTTACCTGTGGCATGAGGGCTACTATGGTAGGAGAGGCCAAGTGGGAGCCACTAGAAAAATCTCTATCTAGGAAAGTAACAAATCAGAAGCAATTAAAGTATTACAACGATTAGTGCCACCACTAGGAACTAGAAAAATGCAGGGTGGCAATTCCCATTCCTAAGCATGACTATTTGGCCTGTGCAAGAGACAGATGAACCTTGGAAAATGACAGTGGATTATGGCAAGCTTAACAAGATAGGGACTCCATTAGCAGTTGCTGTGCCAAATGTTATTTCATTGCTTGAGCAAATTAACACTTTTCCTGATACTTGATATGTAGCTATTGATCTGGCAAGTGCTTTTTAGTCCATTCTTGTCAAAGGGACCATAAGAAGCAGTTTTCTTTAAGTTGGCGTGGCCAGCAATACTTCTTCACTGTCCTATCTCAGAGGCATATCAACTCTTCAGCCCTATGGCATAATTTAGTTTGCAGGGATCTCAACTGAGTTTCTGTTGCACAAGGTATCATGCTGGTCCTTGACATTGGTAGCATAATGCCGACTGAACTTGGTGAACAAGAAGTAGCAACTATATGTCTATTCTAGACATATTGGTAAGACATTTGTGTGTCAGAGGGTCGTTCTACCACACTTTCGTTATCTAGGGGCCCAGTGGTATGGGGCATATTGAGGAATTTCTTATAATGTGCAGGATAATTTGTTTCATCTTGTCCTGACTACAGCTAAAGAAGAGGCACCACAAGAAAAGTGGACCTTATTGGATTTTGGAGGCAACCCATTTCTCACTTGGTGTCTTGCCCCAGCCCATTTACCTGGTGATACAGAAGCAATTAGTTTTGAGTGGTACTCAAAATAAAAGATGCTTCTGCAACAAGTTCAGGCTGCTGTGCAAGCTGCTCTGTCGTGTAGGGCATGTGCTCCAACAGATCAAACAGTGCTTGAAGTGATAGCAGCCAATACAGACTTTATTTGGAGCCTTTGGCAGGACCCCTAAAGGTGAATCACGGAGCAGGCCCTTCAGATTTTGGAGCAATATCCTGCCATGCTGTCCTCTGTAGTTAATTACTCTATGTGTGTGTGTGTGTCTGTGTGTGTCTGTGTGTGTGTGTGTGTCTGTGTGTGTAGCAGTTCTTGGCCTGCTACTGGGCCTTTGTAGAGGCCGGGTGCTTAACATGGGCTAGTAAGTTACCAGGTGACCTGAGCTTCCCATCAAGAACCAGCTAGTATTTGACTCACTATTCCATAAATTTGGATGTGTACAACAGAGCTCCATCATCAAATGAAAGTGGTATGTATCTAATTGGACCCACACAGGCCCTGAAGGCTCAAGTTAAGTTATACAAAGAAGTAGACAAAATGTCCATGGTCTTCGGTGCTGCTATATTACTGTCTCTTTCCCAGCTTGTACCCATGGCTTCATGAGAAGCTTCCAAGGGATCAGTTGACAGGGGAAGAGAAGATTTGATGTCTCAATCTATCCATGTTGCTGTTAAACAGTACCTGAGACTGGGCAATTTATAAAAAATCGAAATTTGTTTCTCACAGTTCTGGAAGCTGGAAGATTGAGATCAAGGCACCAGCAGCTTCAGTGTCTGGTGAGGGCTCGGTCTCCGCTTTCGAGATGGCTCCTTGTTCCTGTAACTCACACGGTAGAAGGGCAGAAGGGCAGAAGGGCAGAAGGGCAGAAGGGCAGAAAAGGCCTAGATGATTTCTTCTAGCTCTTTTATAAGGGAATGAATCCCTTTTTGAGGTCTGAGTTTACATGGCCGAATCATCTCCTAAATACCACACTTTTTAATACTGTTGCATTAGGGATTAAGTTTCAACATGAATTTTAGAGGGGGCACAGACATTCAAAGCATAGCAATTGGGATTGATTCACAGATGTTTCTGCACAATATGAATGCAGGATCCAAATGGACAATTAGAACACTGCAGTCAACTTCAAAGACATTCCTGAAGAATAGAGGAGAAAAAAAATATCCTCCCAATGGGTATAAATGTGAGCAATCTACCTGGTTGTTGATGTTGTTCAGAAGGAGAAATGGCCTTATGTATGACTATACATTAATTCATGGGAGGTGGCCAGTGGTTTCCCTGGATGGTCACGGACTTGGGAGAAACACGACTAGAACTTTGAGGAAAAGGTATGTGAATAGATATCTCTGAGCAAGCAAATAATGTGAAGATATTTGTGTCCCATATGGATGATCACCAGTGGATTACCTCAGCAGAGTAGGATTGTAATGATCAAGTGAATAAGATGACTTATTCTCTGCATATGTGTCAGCCTCTTTCCCCATCCACTCCTGTCATTGCTTAATGAGCTCATGAACAAAGTAGCCATGGTAGTAGGAATGGACATTATGCGTGGGTTCAACAACATGGACTTCAACTCACCAAGGCCAGCCTGGCTGTGACCACTGCTGTGTCCAATCTGTCAGCAACAGAGACCAACAATGAGCCCCTAGTATGGCACCATTCCCTTTGTTGATCAACCAGCTACCTGGTGACATGATTACATTGGACTCTTTCCATCATGGAAAGGGCAGTATTTCCAGTACTTTCTTTCTGGAATAGACATGTATTTTGGATACAGATTTGCTTTCTATGCATGCAATACTTCTGTAAAAACTCATCTGTAGGCTTACAGAACTCATCAGCCACCACCATGATATTCCATAAAGCATTGTTTCTGATTAAGGAACTCACTACCCAATAAATGAAGTGTGACAATTACCCATGTTCATGCAATTCACTGTTCCTCATTATCCTGATAGCAGATTCTGGATCCGGAGTGGAGAACATGTGCTACCATGAGCCTCTTGCAATGATCTCAGTTGCAGTGCCAGCTAGGTCGCTACATCGTCACTTTGGACTGGGACTGGATCTGAATGGGATCAGAAAGAGGAAAGATTACTCCATTGCAGTGCTGAGTGTGTTGATCTGGATCCAGACTCTCCAGGGGTACATTGGTGCTGCTTCTCCCACAGCCAGGATTCATGCGTCTAGTGATCTACTAGAAAGTTTTCCTTCCCGTTTTCACGGCCTTATGTTCCCCTGACCTATACAGATTTTAGTTCCGCAGTGGGGAACATTGCTACCAGGAGACACAGCAATGATTTCATTTCACTGGAAGTTAATGCTACATCGTCACTTTGGACTCCTCCTGTATCTGAATCATCAGAAAGAGGGAAATTACTGAATTACTGTGCTGAGTGGGGTGATTGGTCCTGACTCCCCAGGGGGAAATTGGACTACTTCTTTACAATATGTTGGGCATGCAGCAAATCCCTGAAGGCATCTCTTAGTTTCACCATGTCCTGTTATTAGGGTCAAAAGGAAATTATAACACCCAATCAAAGGAGGACACTGATATCCAGACTTTTCAGGAATGAAGGTTTTACACCATCAGGTGAAGAACCACCACAGATGAAGTGCTTGCTGAAGGCAAAGAGAATATAGAATGGATAGTGAGGAAAGATAGTTGTAAATACCAGCTATAGCCAACTACGTGACCATTATCAAAATGAGGACGGTAAATGTCATGACTATTTCCTCCATATTTTGTTATGAATATGTTTGTCTGTATAAGAAAACAGTATCATTTAACCTCCCTCACCTATTCCCTTATTATGTAACATAAGAGGTATTGACTTTATATATTTGTGTTGTTAATTTTATGTGATAGTATTTAAGTTATAAGATATCAAAGAGAAGAGTAAAAGTCACTCAACTTTACCTGCTCTTCGGGGGAAGAGATTAGTTATGTGCAGAATAGTTCTATCATGTTTTATGAAATTATGGCCTTGCTGTGTTCTTTATTTGGAGATTAAGTACGTATACTAGTCCATTCTCAGGGTGCTAAGAAGAATACCCAAGACTGGGTAATTTATAAAGAAAGAGGTTTAATTGACTCACAGTTCCGTGTTGCTGGGGAGGCCTCAGGAAATTTACAATCTTGCCAGAAAGCAAAGGAGAAACAGATACCTTCTTCACAAGGTGGCAGGATGGAGTGAGCGCAAGCAGGGGAAATGCCAGACACTTACAAAACCAGCAGATTCCAGTGTGTCCAACATGGTGAAACCCCATCTCTACTAAAAATACAAAAATTAGTTGGGTGTTGTGGTGGACACCTGTAATCTCAGCTGCTCAGGAGGCTGAGGCTTGAGAATCACTTGAACCTAGGAGGCAGAGGTTGTAGCAAGCCAAGATGGCACTACTGCACTCCAGCCTGGGTGACAGAGTGAGACCCTGTCTCAAAAAAAAAAAAAAACAGATCTCACATGAGGAGACTCACTCATTAGCAAGAGAACAGCCTGGAAGAGACCGCCCCCATGATCTAATTACCTCCACCTGGTCCTGCCCTTGACATGTGGAGATTACAATTCACAATGGGATTTTGGGTGGAAATATAGCCAAACCATATCAGTGTGGTTTAAGGAGATGCGTATATGTGCCAAGATGAGAAGGGGTAGCATTGTGATAGTAAAGTTTATGTATCAGCTTTGCTGGGCCATGGAGTACCTAGACATTAGGTCAAACATTCTGGGCCTTTCTGCAAGGGTGCCGCTGAATGAGATTAGCATTTGAGTAGGTAGGCTGTGTAAAGCAGATTGACATCTCTAATGTGGGCGGGACTCTTCCAGTTAGTTGAAGGAGGCCCTAATAGAACAAAAAAGTTAATCCTCCTGCAAATAAGAGGGAATTTCTGTCTTAGTGCTGGGACATCGGATTTTTTCCTGCTTTTAGACTCATGTTGAGACATATTTTCTTTATGGGTCTTTTCCAGTACAGCATTTTGGACTGGAAATACGCCGTAAGCTCTCTTTGGTTCCCAGTTTGCCAACTGCAGATTGTCAGCCTCCATAATCACGTAAGTCAGTTTCTTATAATGAATATCTATCTATCTATAAATATATAATGAGTGTGTGTGTGTACATAGACACACGCACATATATATGCATCAGGAGATTCAGTTTACCCATTCCAATGTTAATTTCATTCAGTAGCACCTTCATAGACACGTCCAGAATGTTTGACCTACATGCATAGAGAGATTAATTATAAGAAATTATGTACACAGATACTTATCAGTTCTATTTCTCTGGAAAAATCTAATACAGATTTCAGAATTTTTTTTTTTATTTTTAATTAAATGAAGTTCAGTTCCTTAATTGGGATTTGCAGAAAAAAACTGTATAAGCTGAGAAGCACTTAAAGCTTTTTATTCTGGAATTTAAACAAGTTGATTTGAGTAGTGATTTCATACCTCCACATGTCCTGGAATTTGAGATTGAAATTCAAGGCTGCATTTGGTTTACCTGTGAAGCCTAAGTTCTAATCACATTTCAATAGTAGAGATGAAAATCTGGGTGGAGAAACATCATCCAGCAACTGCATACAGTGTGCCAACTTTGTGTTAGATTCTGAGAGGTGTATAATGAGGAAAAGTGACCTCATGGAACACTGCACCTAGCGGGAAAGGAAGACCTTCTCCATGTAAGTGCACAAGTAAATTCATAACCACAAATGTGGATACTATTTCAAGGGATTTAGTAAATTACCTGAGAGTATTTGTGATAGAGGCTTAATTGCCTCTAAATTATCAGAGAAAGCTTGTTAAGGAGGTGACAGGTAATGTAAAATCTGAAGGATGTGGAAGAAGTGACCAAGTGAAAGGCAGAAGGAAGATTATCCTAGAACAAGAGAAAGCTTGTGGAAAGACCCTAGGGCAAAGACAGAGGGACAGAAAAAGTCATTAAGGCAACACAACAATGGGTAACTGGATATTTAATTCTCAGAACAACTATTTCAGAAAGTCTATTTATTGTTGCATCTTCAATTTACATAATTCTGAATACTTACATATAAATATATTTGTGTATATATAAAATAACATATACATAAACGTTATACAAGTGTTTGAATAAAAATGATATAGTTTATACAATTGCTCAGCTGTTTATTCATAGATGTAGTTGTAATAATTTACACATGTATTTGTAAACGCCAAGAAAACTACGTGTCCTATTTTAAATATCTTTACTGGCAATACCTGAAAATACCACCAGATGGTGATGTTTCTCCTAAAAGAATGATACTTCCTTTTTTTTTTTTTCCCAAAAAAAAAAGATATTAATTAATTCAAAATTTAATGGTGTCCTTGTCTGCTAATTCTAACGTGAGAGAGTTTAGGATTCATTGGGAAGGTCTGTTTGACTTCGTCATAATGAATTGTATCTTTCCGTTCTTTGCATGCCTGTAAATTGTTGGTTGAATACCAGATATTGTGAAGTTTTGCTTCCTGGGTGCTGAATAGTCTTTTACTTACGTTAATATGCTTGAATTTTGTTTAGGAATACAGTTAAATTACTTACTTAATAGTAATAGTTTAATCCTCCTGAGTCTTGTTTCTGAAATGTGTTAGGTGGCATGAGCACACTCAGTCTTGGTCTGATTGTTACCCATTACTAAGGCAAGATCTTTCTGTGCACTCTACACAGTGCCCCTTGAATCTTGAGGTTTTGTAACTAACCTGGCTGATGGGAATGGGCACGATTTCCAATCTCTTGCGAATCCAGTTAGACAGGACAGTGGCAAGTTTTTCAGGTGGTTCTTTCCTCAGTCTCAAGTAGTTTCCTCATATACACAAACAAATCAAATACAAAAGGGAACCCTCGACAGACCTCCAGTGTCTTCTCTCTCTACATCTCTCTCCTCTCTGGTGCTCTGCCCTGCCAACTTCAGCTACATTGTTCTCTGCAGACTGTCAGATCTAATATCAATAAGGAATTTGTTGAAATTTTCCTAGGTACTCGAGACAGTCACCTGGGGTAACTGAAAGACTCATCTCATTTGACTTCCATTGCTCAGCAATCACTCGCCCTTCTTGCCTCATGTCCAGTGTCTGGCAAACTTTTGTTTCATAAGTTTTGTGTTTTTCAGTTGTTCTTCCTTGGCCAGAAGTAGAAGTCACTTCTTACTTTTTAACCAAAGATTTCTGATAGCTTGTTTTGGGGTTGGGGGGGGTGGTGTGTGTGTGTAATTTAATTTTTTTTTTTGAGACAGAATCTTGCTCTGTCACTCAAGCTGGAGTGCAGTAGCACCATCATAGCTCATTGAGGCCTTGAACTCCTGGGCTCAATCAATCCTCCTGCCTCAGTCTCCTAAGTAGCAGGAACGTACAGGTGCATGCCACTATGCTTGGCTAATGTTTCATTTTGTTTTGTAGAGACAGGGTCTCACTATGTTGCTCAAGCTGGTCTTAAACTCCTGGGCTCAATCAATTCTCCTGCCCCAGGCTCCCAAAGAGTTGGGGTTACAGGTGTGAGCCACCACACCTGGGGTCTGTTTTATTGTTCTTGATATTGACTCATTCAAAATATACTGTGCAATTGCTGTGAACTACGGTAGTGCTAGGCTAGGATATCAATGTGATCCTGTAACTGAACAAATTAAACACAGAAATGTTTAGATACAGAAATAAGAAGGTAGGTTTTTTTTTTTTTTTTTTTTTTTTGCTTGCAATTCACAATCATGTGCCTCATAACAACATTTAGGTCAATGATGGACTTCATATACAATGATGGTGCCATAAGATTATAAGATAGTATTTGTACTGGACATTACCTATGTTTAGATATGTTTAAATACACAAATACTTACCATTGTGTTACAATTGCCTATAGTATTCAGTACAGAAACATACTATACAGGTTTATGGCTTAGGAGTAACAGACTATACCATATAGCCTAGAAGTATAGTAGGCTATACCATCTAGATTTGTGTAAGTACACTCTATGATGTTCATACAAGGGCAAAAATTACCCAACTGCACATTCCTCAGGAGGTATTATCCTCCTCATTTAGCAACAAATGACTGTAGTTTTGTTTTACTGGATTTTTCTAAATGATTATTTTAAAAAACTGAAAAGTTTTTTGAAGACAAAGGTAATGACACTAACGTGAAGGCTGCTTTAGAAGACGGGTCATGTCACACAATTCTTTAGTTGAGAAGGTTGAAGTGGAACCATTGAGTGTTATAGACCAGAACTTCTCAACCTTTAACATGCATATGAATTATGATCTTGTCAAAATGCAAATTTTGGTTCCAGAGGACTTGGATGAGACCTGAGATGCTGCATTTGTAATAAGCTCTCAAAGGATGCAGGTGCTCCTTAGTGAGGTACTGAATTCGGCGAATAAGAGTCATCTGTGGCCGGGCACAATGGCTCATGCCTGTAGTCCCAGCACTTTGGTAGGCCGAGGGGGTGGATCGTTTGAGTTCAGGAGTTCGAGACCATCCTGACCAACATGGTGCTACCCCATCTCTACTAAAAATTACAAAAATTAGCCAGACGCTAATTTGTGTGGTGCGCACCTGTAATCCCAGCTACTCAGGAGGCTGAGGCAGGAGAATCACTTAAGCCTGGGAGGCGGAGGTTGCAGTAAGCTGAGATCATGCCATCACACTCCAGTCTGGGCAACAGATTGAGACTCTGTGTCAAAAAAAAAAAAAAAAAAAGCCACGAAACAGTAAGCTGTTTGGGGTTTATGTACTATCTATTCATGTATTTCAAAGCTTTACACAGTGTATTGACTTATAGAAGTTTTCAGTGATTATTACGGCGATACAGTTTCCTTAGAGAAATTTTATCCCATTACTCTTAACACTTTGGTCATATCTACTCTTGTAAAAATCAGTTAAAAAAAAAAAAAAGAGAAAGCATGGTTTGACAAGCACCACATTTTTATTCAAATACATGTATCTTTGCACTTCCTAAATTCCTTTCATAGGTCTTCTAGGAATCTTAAACCTCTTAATTTTTATACATGCTGACACTGTTAATGAGCAGAAATCTTAAGTTATTACTCTAAATTCCAAAGCTTATCATTGGCAGAATTTTTATTGTCTCCCGAGTCTGTAAATTTTCAATGATTTTTTCCCATGTCTTCTATTATACTGTACTCTTTTTCAGAAAGGAATACATTTTCCATTCCCAAAAAAGAGGATGGATTCTATTGCCTAAGGCTAAATGAGCTGACTACTGGGAGTTTTAATTTTGTCATGGGTTTACTGGCCTGGGAATGTACAGTATAAGCATGTGTTGTTCCCTAGGGGAATGGTTTAAGTGCAACTAGGACCACCTGTTGCTAAATGCTTCCTTGAGTGGCTCTTAGTACCAAAGGGGATGTGACCGTTAATGTGTAGTTGCCTTCAGCCAAAGTGAAGTGGGGAGTATATACTTTTATGCAGATGACATTAGCACATAGACATTTGCATCCTAAGATATCCAAAGAATTAGTGACATTCTCCCTTTCTCATTCTCAATAGGGTTATACAGCTGTAGCAATTGCCTGTGGGCTATAAAAAGACACTAGATGTTCTGGACCATGGGCTTATGTACCATGGATATGGAAGAGTATTTTGAAAACCCTTCATTTGTAGAATCTGAAATAAATGTGCTTGTTGAGATTCAATAATGTTTGCCGATACCCATGTAGGTGCCGGGGAAACCTAAGGAAGAACCTTAGGGAGGCTGCCTTTTTGTGTGTGGAAGAAGAGGGAATGTTTCAGGATTTTTCCCAATAAAATTCAGAAAGAAATCTCTGAAAGTTGTTCTGGTGAACCCATGACAACTATTTCACTGTACAGACAATTTAGAAAAGCAAGACACACACACACACACACACACACACACACACTCCCCAGAGCAAAAGTGGACATGAGAGTATCTAGAAACAGAAAGTCATTTCTCACAACACTGCTTCCGTGCTGAACTCTTTAATGTCTTTTGAAAAGTGAGGTCTGCCTCAGAACCACGCAGGTATATAAGTACTCAACTATTTGTTGGTCTTTTGTTAAGATACTGATTAGATTCTTGTTAATTTCTTTGCAAGCTTCCCACTTCAGTCTATTGATTTGTCTAAGCTTTTTTTTCTGAGAGTCTTGAACTAGGTCATCGGAATAACTCTTAACATTTAACTAGAGTCATTAAAAATAAACAGACATTTGAGAATAGTGTAATTGGTTGTAAAGGCATTTCCAAGGTGGAAAGGCCAAAGGTGGCAAGGCAAGTCCTTGTGGGCATGTTGTCTTTGAGACCTGACTTACTCAGCAGTTCTCCAAGACAACTAAAGACTTCCTATAGCTTCAGGCACTAATTTGTCTGAAGACTGTTGTAAGAGTTTGGCTAAAGAAAACCAGAAAGCCTATGAAAACATGGCTTACTAGTAACACATCCCAGCTGTTTGCTCCCTGTTAAAAAGTAGAGAATGACGTGTTCTGGAACAGCTTAAGTGTTCTGCTGGGTATGTTTTTAGGACTGTACAGAGTCTTAACAGCATGAGTCCTGTTCATTTTAATCAGAGTTGTGTAGTTTAAACTTGTCTCTGAATCTAGCTTTTTGCTGTTGATATGTCATGTTTAGTGTATAGTCTCTGGAATTAGGTTATTGCCAAATTTCTATTGTGTTTTTGGTGATCATGATCCCTATGATTTTCTTACTCATCCAACTCAAGTAGAAAGATATCTTTACATCTCCTGGTAGAGTATAGGTTCTTTGAAGACAATATATTACTCATGTTTGTCTTACCATGAGCAATAATCCTCAGATCACTGCATGCATAAGAGCAGTGTAAGAATCACCTGGAAGGCTTGATAAATCACATATCACTGGGATGCTGCATGAGAGAGTGTGATTCTGTTGGTCTGGGGTGGAGTCCAAGAATCTGCATTTTTAACAAGCTCTCTGCTGCCAATTTGGAGACCACATTGAAATAGCACTGCCTTGGAGCCCTGGTCCACAGCCCTGTCAGGCCCCTATTTATATAAGATATTTTATAACACAGGCTTTACTATTCTAAAATGAAATTCATAGATAATATAAACTACCCACACACTTATCTTTAAGTCAATATAATGGTCTAATTATATTGTAAAAATAAATTGCAAATGAAATTAAGAGGAAAATAATTTATGATAAAATAAGTATTTCAACATGTAAATGGGCATAACTACATTAGAAGATATAATTAAGTTGTCATGCTTATACTTACTCACCTTAAATGTCAGTTACAGATGTAGATATGTTGTGTAGGTACTAACAATAATGACTAGGGTTGCCTTCTGTGGTGTGATTTTTCTGAAATAGTAAAAAATTCTTGAGAAATTGCCAAACAAAATAAAGAATATATTTTCTCAGTGTGTCTGGTAGTTGCTATTAATACAGTGTAAAAGAGATATTTTGTATTTGTATGTAAAATTAATTTAAGTTTTAGGCTTAATATATAAATATGTTTTTCACTCATGTGAATGTCACATGAGACTAGATTCATTCTTCATTGTGTGAGACTATTCCGCACACTGTAGAACATCTACAACTCTAGGTCCTACTCACTGAATACCAGTGGTGCACCTCAATTTGCAAGTTCTTCTAATGCCTAAGGATACACCTAAACTAGTATATCTTCTTTTTTTTTTTAAGTTCCGGTGTACATGTGAAGGATGTGAGAGTTTGTTACGTAGGTAAACATGTTCCATGGTGATTTGCTGCACCTATCAACCCATCACCTAGGTATTAAGCCCAGCATTCATTAGCTTTTTCTCCTGATGCTCTCCCTCCCTCCACACCCCCAAAAGGCCCCAGTGTGTGTTGTTCATCTCCCACTTGTAAGTGAGAACATGCTGTGTTTGGTTTTCTGTTTCTGCATTAGTTTGCTGAGAATAATGGCTTCCAGCTCTGTCCACGTCCTTGCAAAAGACATGATTGCATTCCTTTTTATGGCTGCATTGTATTCCATTGAGTGTATGTACCATATTTTCTTTATCCAGTCTATCATTAATGAGTATTTGGGCTGATTTTATGTCTTTGCTATCATGAATAGTGCTGCAGTGAACATACGTGTGGATGTATCTTTATAATAGAATGATTTATATTCCTTTGGGTTTATACCCAGTCATGGGAAATAGGAGAAAGACTTTGCTATCTGTTCATCTGACAAAGTCTAAAATTCAGAATCTACAAGGAATTCAAACACATTTACAAGAAAACAAACAAACTTATTAAAAAGTGGACAAAAAACATGAACAGACGCTTCTCAAAGAAGATATTTATGTGGCCAACAAACATATGAAGAAAAGCTCAACATCACTGATAATTAGAGAAATGCAAATCAAAACCATAATGATATATCATCTCATGCCAGTAAGAATGGCAATTATTAAAAAGTTAAGAAACAACAGATGTTGGTAAAGCTGTGGAAAAACAGGAACACTTTTACACTATTGGTGGGAATGTAGATTAGCTGAACTAGTATATCTAAGCTTACTATCTTTAGTACCTTAAAGATAGTATTTATTTTAATTTATTATTTAAAAAAATTGAAGAGAAATGCCTTCCTA
The DNA here is from genome assembly GCF_008728515.1 of Papio anubis. Taxonomy (NCBI): domain Eukaryota; kingdom Metazoa; phylum Chordata; class Mammalia; order Primates; family Cercopithecidae; genus Papio; species Papio anubis. The sequence continues at coordinate 51,013,273 of NC_044991.1, forward strand.
TGCTGAGTAGAGATTGCTTATTAGACTCTTTTTTCTTGGTTGTATTTTATCAAGTCACTGTTTCTTTAAAAATAAAAACTCAACAACAATGACCAATGGTATTTTTCTTTACACTAGTTATTTTTACCTAAAATGGGCATTGGACATCTTCCTCATTGTGCCTTTGCATCATTATTTCAATCAGCTTGTAAATCAGCTGACAGCAGAGTAGCCTTTGAGTCATATTCGGCAGCTGGACTGGGAAAATGGCTTGAATCCAATTGCATCCAGCTGTGGTCTATACCTAGGTTGTTGGTTTGCCCTGGTTTGCCTTGGACAGTTCTGGATTACACCTGTGGTTTTGCTGTAATTATAAATAATTACATTCATTCTCAAAAGTGTCTCTATTTGGACAATAAATTATATTGTCACCCCAGTTATACCTCACTAATAATACCAGGTGCTAAAGAGTTGGTTTTTTTTTTTTTTGTTTTGTTTGTTTTTTTTACTTTGTGTAAGATAAGAAATAAGTTTCTAAATGGGAACACCATGGCAAAATTTTCTGCAATAAATCAAGACTTGGCAATCCTTAATGTTCTGAGATTTTAATAAATTACTCTATATAGAAGCAATTTACTATAAACTGAGTAGGACAGGGTATTTTCATTACCAACCATCTTGATATACAACACTCAGCAATTCCTTATATTTTTTTCTTTCTTTGTGACCTTTTCTTAGTCTGACTGTGTACAGTCATATCCCAGAACATTGAATGTGTGCCATCTGCTTCCTCTGAAATTTAATGGCTAAGCTGAAGTTCACTGAGAGAAATTAAGAGGCTGTGACTTTTCTTTTGTCCAAGTCTTTGAAAACAGCAATCCACATCCAACCTCATGTTCTTAAATCCTTTCATCTATACACTGGATCCAACTTGATCTTGGAAGGACACTAGGATGTTAATATGACCATTTAGTGGTTTCAACATCAGTCTTGCTGCCCTAATCCTCTTTTCTGTAGTTAGCCCGGGAACCCACAAATCTCTTAAGTGCAGCCTTTCTCCATGCTTGCCTGGATCTTATAACGAAATTTCTGAGTCTCCTCAACTATTTCTACTATATCTCAGCCTCTTTAGTGAATCCTCAAATACCTCTCACTTTCTCTTTCTTTCCCTTGTCTCTGATAATCATCTGTATTCTTGTCCTCATATCCCCAGGCTCTGGCAGAGTTTATTGCTTAATTCTGTGTAGTTATCTCAGTAACACTGGGCTGCCAGTTACACACACACACACACAGACACACACACACACACTCTCAAAGAGCAATAATTGCCTTAGATTTAAATATATTTACTTAATTGTGATCTATGGTCAGTTTTTATTTTCTCTTAACCTGATTTATCTGAAAGTAATTCACAGATAGATCTTAGTCTCTAAGGTAAGAATTAAATGACACAATATGTAGAAAGCATCTAGCACAGTATGTGGTACAATGTAAATATTCACCAGGACAAAAATATTATTTATAGTAGTAACAGTTTTTTCATTCATGATAAGTGAATTTTCTAGGGCATAAGTGAATTTAGGGCAACCCTTACTACAGAACTGAATGAGAGAAGCGTTCCATGGGATGGCGGTTTTTTTTTTTTTTTTTTAAATAATGTTTCCTATATAAAAGCACTAAGTCTAAAATCCCTCCAATAGGAAAACACGCCAGGTCATTGGTGTCCTATAGAAATTTCTGTGGTAATGAAAATGTTCTATATCTGGGCTCCCCAATATGGTAGTCAATGGCCACATGTGGCTATTGAACACTTTGTGTGTGGCCTATGTGGCTGAGGACCTGAATTTCTAACCTTAACCACCTTAAATTTAAATTTAATTGCATGTGATTAGCAGGTATAATAATAAAGAGCCTAGCTCTACAAAGATCATATTGACTAATGAATGTTTATTAACAATATTGTCCCTTATTCTCTGCATACTTAGTATGTTGCATATTGCACTTTTATTATAACCCTCTATTTGTTTTTCCCCTTCAACGCTGCAGCGCTCATTCATTTTAACCCTGTCTCCTGCATCAAATTCTTGGAGTAATTAGCATCTCAAAATGAAAGTTACCTTTGACCCTTCATAACAGTTGTAAGATTATTCCCCTCTGGAGAAACAATGCCTACCGATGACCTCTTTGCGCAGCTCGTACTTTAGTGTTTCAGTGTGACCTGTGAATGCTTGATACATTGGCACACCAAAGGGATGCAAATACTCTGTCCAAGGGCATCCTGCCAGGGTTGTGTGCAGGTCACCCTGACCCAGCCAGAAAGCTACAGATACCATGGCACATAACCTGGGTCCTTATTGAAGGAGTGGTTTTCAGAAATTAGCCAATCTTTTTATAATAGAGAGTTCTTCCAAGGCTCAATGATAAATATGTATGCTTCTTGGGCCATCCGAATGGCAAACGACTTCCTTGACTTTGATAAATGTATTCCTTTGCTGTAATGATGAGAGTCACATCCTCTGTTGGAAAATATCTAGCCAGCGAAAAATGGATGCTAATACCAACATTCTGGAAATATTGATCCTCTTGAAGGCCCTGCCAATGATAACAAACACCTTTTAAGTTTTGTATATTGATAGATTCCATTAAATACTTTTTTGCCTATTGATAGATTCCATTAAATACTTTTTGCCAAAAATCAGGAACAACAGACATGTTTAAAGAACAATATAGTTCTAGTGTAGTCTTTTGTTGGAAGGTAGTATATTTGTGTTATAAATTCGAAATGATTTTTTAAAAATTTACTTGTTTCGATAGTTGTGTTTTATCTATAAGTCTCTTACGTGATATATCACTGTCACAGGAAGTATTTTTAATAATTACATAGGGAAAATACACTAAATTTTCAGGTTTATTTAACCAAATAAAAGCTGGTTGAGGACTTTAGAGAAAAAAATAAACAAAACAAAATGCAAAATTTAAAAAAACACTTAAAATAAAAATAAAATACAGTACTCTTACACCTAACCAAACATTTATAAATTGGAAAAACATTGAATTTTGTCTATTCCAAGTTATTGGGCAACAGAGGTAGGAAAATGGCTTGGGACAAATATGTATTTTAGCAATTAGTAAATATTTCAGCTTCCTGGCATTTATTCCTACCTGAATGGTAAAATAATCTGAAAGTTTGTTGTAGGTCATTAGACATACTGCAATTGTATACCAGTCACTGACATATATCCAATTATATACCCAATTAGATTGAGTACTCTAAAACTCTGAGATCACTATAGTAGATTAGATTATTACTTAGGAAATATTTACTCTCTCCGTACTTTCATTGGAAGAGCACACTGCTCACTCCATTGTTTTAGGGCTTGACTGGTGATAGCCAATGAAAAGCAATATTGTGCCAGTTCTGAGTCTAAGCTTTCTGAAGTGTCACATGTTTCCACTTATGACTCTCAACAGAAGTAAAACATGTGTCAGTTGACCACACTAAGACATATGGAGGAGACCTGCAGCCAGCTTACGGACTGAAATACAACCACCCAGCTGAGCCCAGACCAGCTGACCCATATTCTCCTTGCTGTTCTGTGAGCATGAGAATATGTTCACTGTTTCGTGTCACTGAGATTTTCTGGTTGTTGTTTATGGTGGCAATAACTTCCTGATACATTGGAGTGAGTCACTTAAATAGTATGCCTTTCTGTATCATATGCACTGCTCCAGATCTGTGCTCTTCACTTTCATCTGCTCCTCTTCACAAGTTCTACAGAGCTGCTCCTTCCAACTTCACGAATAGCCCTGTTCTGGCAGTTTCACTACCACGTTGAAGGTTGTTAAAAATACAAATTCTTGGGGCTCCCCCAGACCCTGTAGGGGTAGGGCTCAGGGATCTATGTTTTTAACAAGTTCTGCAGGTAATGCAATACACACATTAGGTTGGCCACAGTTTGCCAGGACTGTTTTGATCTTAGCAGAGTTAATCCTCAGAAACCCCTTGGATGGTTGATCACTCTGTGAAAACCCATGCAGTAGCTTACTGTGTTAGTCCATTTTCATGCTGCTGATAAAGATATACCTAAGACTGGGCAATTTACAAAAGAAAGAGGTTTATTGGACTTACAGTTCCATGTGGCCAGAGAGGCCTCACAAACATGGCAGAAGGTAAAAGTCATGTCTCATGTGGCAGCAGACAAGAGAAGAGAACTCTTCTTTTTAAAACCATCCAATCTTGTGAGATTTATTCACTATCACAAGCACAGCATGAGAAAGACCCAGCCCCCCCATGATTCAATTACCTCCCACTGGGTCCCTCCTGCAACACATGGAAATTTAAGATGATATTTGGGTGGGGACACAGCCAAACCATATCATTCTGCCCCACAATCCCCCCAAATCTCATGTCCTCACATTTCAAAACCAATCATGCCTTCCCACCAGTCCCCCAAAATCTTAACTAATTTCAGCATTAACTCAGAAGTCCAGAGTCCAAAGTTGCATTTGAGATAAGGCAAGTCCTTTCTGTCTACGAGCCTATAAAATCAAATGCAAGTCCATTACTTCCTAGATACAATGGGGGTACAGGCATTGGGCAAATACAGCCATTCCAAAGGGAGAAATTGGCCAAAACAAAGGGGCTACAGGCCTCATGCAAGTCTGAAATCCAGTGGGGCAGTCAACTCTTAAAGCTCCAAAATGGTCTCCTTTGACTCCATGTCTCACATCCAGGTCATACTGATGCAAGAGGTGGGTTCCCATGGTCTTGAGCAATTGTGCCCCTGTGGCTTTGCATGGTACAGTCTCCCTCCTGGCTGCTTTCACTGGCTGGCATTGACTGTCTGTGGCTTTTCCAGCTGCACAGTGCAAGCTGTCAGTGGATGTACCATTCTGAGGTCTAGAGGACAGTGGCCCTTTTCTCACAGCTCCACTAGGCAGTGCCCCAGTAGGGACTCTGTATAGGGGCTCCAAACCCACATTTCTCTTCTGCACTTCCCTAGCAGAGGTTTTCCATGAGGGCCCCGGCCCTGCAGCAAACTTCTGTATGGGCATCCAGGCATTTCCGTACATCTTCTGAAATCTAGGTGGAGGTTCCCCAATCTCCATTCTTGACTTCTGTGCACCTGTAGTCTCAAATGTCACATGGAAGCTGCCAATGCTTGGGGCCTCCACCCTCTGAAGCAACAGGCCAAGCTGTACCTTGGCCTCTTTTAGTCATGGCTGGAGTGGCTGGGACACAGGGCACCAAGTCCCTAGACTGCACACAGCAGAGGGACCTTGGGCCTGGCCCATGAAACCATTTGTTCCTCCTAAACCTCCAGGCCTGTGATGGGAGGGGCTGCTGCAAATGTCTCTGACATGCCCTGGAGACATTTTCCCCATTGTCTTGGTGATTAACGTTTGGCTCCTCGTTACTTATCTAGATTTCTTCAGCCTGCTAGAATTTCTCCCCAGAAAATGGGATTTTCTTTTCTATTGCATTGTCAGGGTGTAATTTTTTAAAACTTTTATGATGTTTCCCTTTTAAAACGGAATGCCTTTAACAGCACCCAAGTCACACCTTGAGTGATTTCCAGCTTAGAAATTTCTTCCATCAGATACCCTAAATCATCTCTCTCAAGTTAAATGTTCCACAAATCTCTAGGGCAGAGCAAAATGCCCCCAATCTCTTTGCTGAAACATACCAAGAGTCACTTTTGCTCTAGTTCCTAACAAGTTCTTCATCTCCATCTCAGACCATCTTAGCCTGGCTTTCATTGTTCATATAACTATCAGCCTTTTGGGCAAAGCCATTAAACAAGTGTCTAGGAAGTACCAAACTTTCCCACATTTCCCTGTCTTCTTTGGAGCCCTCCAGACTCTTCCTACCTCTGCCTGTTACCCAGTTCCAAAATTACTTCTGTATTTTTGGGTATCTACAGTAGTGCCCCACTCTACTGGTACAAATTTACTGTATTAGTCCATTTTCATGCTGCTGATGAAACCACAACCAAGACAGGGCAATTTACGAAAGAAAGAGTTTTATTGGACTTAGGGTTCCACGTGGCTGGGGAGGCCTCACAATCATGGTGGAAGGTGAAAGTCATGTCTCACATGGCGGCAGACAAGAGAAGAGCTTGTGCAGGGAAATTCCCCTTTTTAAAAACCATCAAATCACATGAGACTTATTCACTATCATGAGAACAGCATGAGAAAGACCAGCCCCCATGATTCAACTACCTCTCACTAAGTCCCTCTCACAACATGTGGAAATACAAGATGATGTTTGGGTGGAGACACAGTCAAACCATATCACCTATAATGGTGGGACTTCTGCAGTCCTAGGAATACACAGTTTTCCCAAAAACTTTATTCTGAAAATTGAAGTTGATATGTCTTGCCTTTGGCTATGACCAAACAGAAATTTCTCTCACTAAGTTGTAAATCTTTACAGGAGGAAAAGATGTTGAGTGTTCCCAAGTGGTGTGTATTGCTTCATGATAAAAGCAGCCTTCTTAGATAGAAGGGAGCAAGGATTTGTAAGTTTCTAATAGAAGCTGTATGTGTACAGTATAAATAGATGAGATTTTCAGATTCTTGTGTATGAGCCAGTCTTTGCACTGAGCATTGGAACAGGGGCTGGAGACAGTATGGGGTCAGACAAAGGTAATGCAGAAAAAACACTCAATATATATGTTTAATACTTAACAATTTCACTACTCCAGCTCTTACTTTCCTACATACCTTTCTCCTTCAGAAAGAGAATGTGGTCCCTTTGTTCCAATTTACTTAAGATGTAGCATTAACTTATGTTCTACTGCACATTGGATATGTAATTCCCTATGTAGGTGAAGCTGCGGTACATTGTGATTTCAGGGTTCTTTCTTTTAGTTAACCTCTCTTACCCTCAGTTGAAGCCCATCAGACTGTGGGGCCCATAGCAACCCAACCAGCTTTGAGTAGAATCCATCCAAGAGTTCACTGAAGTTCTACATATGTGCAAGACCCACAGGAAGGCCAGGATCAAAGGGACCTGAGAGAGCCTCAATGGGGCTGCAGGAACATTGTGTGATTTACCCAAACCATCTGCAAGTGACATAAATACCAGCCGCTTAGAACACCTGCACCAGATGACTCAGCATCAAGTTGGGAAGCCAGTATGGGGTTGAAATAAAAGAAAACAAAAACTTCAGTGACTGGAGCAAAACAAATCATCACATTTTGGCACCAGCTGTACTGGGAAAAAAAGGAAAAAAAAACAAAATGATTTAGCAAATTTTAGTCCACTTCCAATCAGAAGGATCTGCCAGCTGGAAGTGTCAAAGTTTGCATTGCCAGGTGTGAGTAAGGGAAAGGGTTAAAAGAAAAAAAAAAAACCTGTAAGAAAGATTAAAGCCCAGAAACCTCCAATAATAGTTTCAGGATACCAGATAAAGAACAGCTGCTTAAGACACAATACCTTGATTATGACCTAGAAGGAATAGAGAAAGAGGGGCCCTTTGATAGTTAAGAGCAAGGGAGCAGGTGTGGACGTTATGTGTGCCGTGCCATCGCCAGCAAGCCCAGTAGGTTCTGTTGGGTTCTTCCTCTCAGCTATGAAGGGAGCCGTTTATTTAGACACAATCCTTCAAAAACTATCAGAAAGTCCCTCTGCAACCCCAGCCACCACAAAGAAGGCCTTCCATACAATTTCAAGACATGAATATACCTTCAGTAGGAAAAGAAAAACATGATTGCCTGTAAGCTATTCTAATGAAGCTGTTTCTGGAATTTCAATTACCCCGAGATGCCTCCTGTTTATGGCATTGACCTTGTATTTTCTTTGGTAGACAGGAGGGATGTGATGAATGGAGGGCACACCGCTTTGTGCCTCATCCACCAGATGAATGGCCACAGATATTCTTGGCATCTGAAGTGGCCCAGGTGGTCCCTCTGGCCTGATTTCCTTGGCCAGTTTTCCTTTCTCATCTGGGAATTTTGACCCTCCTGCTTTCCAACTAATTGTATCATATTATCTCCTTTTTGTTTAAGACTATTCTCTCAGCAAAAAGTTGCAAAAACTCAGATTATTGGGATAGAAAGTCTCAATTAACCTCTAACCTTGCTTCAGTGCCGGTGGCTTGGGTTATTCCTTACACCTAATTGTGGGCCCATTAACAGGTTGTCTAAAAACAAAACAACACATGCAAAAAAAACTGTTTTGACCAGGCTGTAATTGCTGCTAAGTGACACTTAACAATGGCTCTCTTGTACTATTGCTAACTGGACAGTGTGGGCTACTCTGACCAAGCCTAGACAGTGAGATTTACTTGTGATAAGGGCCTCCCTGTATCTCTTTAAGTGCTTTGTCCAGCAACTCCCTTGATTGAAGGGTGGTCATTTTTTGGATTGCCAGAACCGACAACGTGGCACAAAGCATGAAAGACAACTCCCACGGAGGACTACGAAAGCCTTCCTCCCCTCCTGCTGCAAATATAATTAGTTTATGTTAGCTGGAAAAGGTCAGAGGTTGTCAAAGGGTAGCAAAGTCTTTGTTTTTAGGCAAGATAGTGGAATAATTGCTTGATGCTCAGATCTGCAGGTGCTGTAAGGAGCTCATTTGGGCTTGGCAGCCTGCAGGGAAAGCTGATTTCCTCTGGAAAACCATGGAATTCCTCATGACAGAATCTATTTGCTGTGACAGGAGTGATTATGCATTCATGGCCTCAGCACAATACCTGCCACACTCTGCCCTCACCTTACCCCATTTTCACACACTCCAGGCATTGAGCCCCTTTCTTCTCTTTCTTTATGAGAACAGTGAAGGCATGAGCAGACGGACCAACCTGGTTGATTTCATGTGAGGGATTGTCTAGGGTGTCTTCGGAAGTGAAGGAAGAGAGAAAAATCTCATGGAGCAATTTATTCAACATAAAGGAGAAATCAAAAACATGAAAAGGAGAAAAAGATATATTGCCATGAAAAACAGCTAAATGTCACAGTAGGTTTTAAGTGAAGAATAAAGAGTGAGGAATGAGGAAATTCTTTAAAAAGTGGGTTTGCTTCAAATATGCCCCATCTTTCCCCATGCTAATCACCTTCGTTTTGTTTTGCTTACCTGTCTCAAGACATAGGAGCACATTGCAATGAGATCCCCAATTAAAACGGATTGGAATATCTTTAAAAACCAAGGCAAGCTCTCTGCACTTATTCTGCAATGCACTCACTTTGGCTGAGGTAAAGTCCTTTTCCAGTTAGTCTGTGGATGTTTTACGTACATGACAAGGTCATACATCCAGCCATCTGTTAAGAAAGCAAAGGAAAGTGAATCTAGAGCCAGATAAACCAGATACTCTTGTACTTGTTGGTTGTGTGAACTTGGGCAAGGCATTCAGCTTCTTTATTATACAGTTAAATTTGAAGAAGTTCAACTGTGGAATGAGAATAATAATGCCTTATTATATTTGTTGCCCAATTGATCTAAGGTTCAAATATTGCATCTCAAATTTCCCATTTTACCATCCAGTTTACATGTGATCAATCTAATGCAGGTTATAGATTTAGTGTTTTTCAAATCCTTGTTGCTGATGGCTTGGGCCAAGGTCACCTCCCTGGTGGGAAACCTAAGCCCTGGAGGCTCTCATTAAACCCTAGACTGTGAAATTGAAAGGTTGGACTTGATAACTATTGTGCCCTTGAACAGTCCACATAACAAGACTTGCACTGTTTCTTTCTACTTTTCAGCTCTATACTTTTACCTGGAATCTCTATAAAGGTCCTCCAGTTATTTGCAAACCTGACATTTCTTTGGCCTCTGCATAAATTATGCAGAAAGTAGAATTTGGATTAATGTAGAATTTTAAACACATACAAATGAGATGAGATCAATACTGAGGGCAGCACTCAAATTACCCATATCTTGACCAGTAAAATGGCTCACGTGACTGACTTAGACAGGCTTTTAGCTTTGAGGTGGCATTTATGAAAATAGAGAACACAGTTTCCTTTGATGTTTTAGGAAGCTGTGCCTTTAATGTGTTTTGACACCTGTTTTTAGGGGTGTGCTCAAGTAATGTGCTGAAGAAATACTGGCTATAGAGAACAAGTCAGAAATCTAACTGTGATGAAAAGGGTTTTTAGACCTTTTTTAATGAACAAGTCAAATTCTTTTAATCTAAAGAAAAGCTTTTCAAAAAGAAAGGATGGAAGGAAATAGGAAGAAATGTGAAAAGAAATAAAAAGAAGGAAGAAATTGATGGGTTATACCCAGTGCCAAAAGAATCAGTGTTAACATACCAGAACTCTAGAAAAGGACCGTGTGGATTTGTGACTGAACAGATTTATAAAAGTAAATCAATGGACACAGAATCAAAACTATTGATCAGGATCTATTTTCTACCCTGTTTCTACCAGATTTTGCAGGGTTACTAAACAAATATCCTTTATTAATACCTCATTTTCTGATGAGACAGTCAGTTATGAAACAACACCCAGCAATGGAGATAAAAAAGTTAAAATGATGGAAGCAAACACGGAATGCCTTAAAGTTTTGGGTGGGAGAGAAGGCTGGAATAACTGTATATAGAGTCAAGGACACCTGACCTGAGCCTCGAGGGATGGCTAGCCTGTAGAATCCTAATAGGCAGGAAATCATAGAAAGAGAATGAGCAAGGGCCAGGAGGGGAGGAAGAACATGTGGTGGTAGATGAACTGCATCAGTGGCCCCACTCTTCTCTCTCTTTGCCCCATACCGTGCAATGCCCTCCCACTCTGGACAGCATTTTGTTCTATCCGCTGATTCTTGCTTTGCCCAATCATGAACAAATATGGCGACAACAGAGTCAGGAAACTCCAGAAAAGTCCTTGAATGTGTCTCTTTTCTAATTCACTCTTCTAACTTTGGCATGAGAAAATGCTCAGCGGATGGTACAAGTAAGGCAGAGAAGAATTGTCCAAGTTTTCCAGCGGAGGTCCTAGACAAGCTGACAGCGTATCCCAGACATAGGAGACCCTAGCTAAGATCAGCAGAGCCCCCTAGCTCATCTGCAGCAGACTGCAGGTGCAGGAAGGGCCCGTTCAAGACCTGCAGGAGTCTCCCAGACAACCTGCAAATGCATGATATGTTTAAGGCAATAAATGTCAGGGTGGTTTGTAATGCAACATCATTATGTCAACAAGTAACTGGTACATGTGTCATGCATTCATTAATAAAGGATTCAATTTGGGGACAAATTCCTCCTTTCCTTTTGTTGTAGATGTTGGAAATCATCTTTTACAGAGGAGGAGGCTTCAGTGTGAAGAGAAAAGAGTCATGGTTGTTCACACAAGAGTAAACAGAATTGAAAAAACATCATGAGTTCATTTATATCTAAAAGAGTGTTCCTGAAATAGCTAGAAGCTGAGGCAAATTGTTGTAAGCACTTCAGTTCTTCCAACTAAGTGCTTCAAGTAATCATATTTTAGGAAATTAAGACATTTGAAATATTAAAGATTTGCTTTTTGCCATTGCACATTTTTATTTTGAAAGGCAACCATATTTTTAGAGCTTTTTATTGTGAGATACGTAGCATTCATATATAATATATGTGTGATTTTTGAAAAAATAATAAAACATGCCAACAAGATTATGAAAGATTGCCAATAGCTTTGAAGATTATCCCTCAATTATCCTCCGTACATGTGACACCATCAGCCCTTGTCTCTCCCCAGAGATCACCACTAACTTGTATTTTGCGTTCATCCACATTTTCTTTAAGACTGTATGTTTATGACTCTCAAATATGTAAGACCAATGATGTTATCCTTCTCTCGTATCTGCAGTGCCGTATTTCTAACTACATACAACTCCATATATATAGACGTCATGTTCAGTACCCTGCTGTTACTTCAGAAATAACATGTCTCAAAACAGACTTACCACTGCCGCCAAAACACCAGCTTCCTTTCCGAAATGTTTCAGGTCTGCCAAAGCCCACACCTTGACCTAGAAGTCCATGCTGAAGGGGTCATGAGGTTGGACAAGGGAGGAGGTACAGACAGGCTGGCACAAATCCTGCACCAATGCAGGAAAACACTTTGATTAACTTATGGCCAAGGGGTCAGTGGCAGCATGTTGGAACCATAAAACTGATGCATAAATAAAAAATTACAGGCCATTCCTATATTTTCCCACTCATCTTCCTAAATAAAGACTTTAATTTTTACTTATTTACCTTTTATTTTATGGTTTCTATGACTATCTGTTTTGATTATTTCTATAAATATTGTACAGTTTCTATGAATATTCAATATAATATCAGAAATTAAGATTTTTCACTTACAGCATAGTTCACAGCCTTTAAGACTATATATAATATGAAAATATCTATTTGGAGAATACAAGAGTTTTAAATTACTATGGGCATTTTGGCTCTTAAATATGCATCCATCTATTCATGCAGTCAACAAATATTTGTATGTCTGTAGTCTATGCAAGGCAATATTGATAAAGTGGAAATACAAATGAAAAATACTGGCCTTGCCTCAGGAAGGTCTGATAAGGAAGAGAAGTTTGCACACAAAAAAGCTCAACACAAGTAGGGACAACATAATTTTCATATTATCAGGTTAGTTCTCAGGCTCAGAAGCTTTGGGTGATGGTGGTCAGGGAGGATTTGTGGCTAAAACGAAATATGACCTAAAATTGTTCCAAAGGTATAGATACAAATATAGGAAAGGAACACTCAAATTTTTAAAATGTATTTAAGGAAAGGCAAAAGTGTACAATTTATTCATTTTTCTATTCTAAAAATATCAATTGGGTTATAGAATGTAACCCAATAAATAAGAGAAATAAGGTAAATAAGAGAAAACACCACTGCTTTCATGTAGTTTATATTCTGAGGGATAAAAAAATGATCAAATGAAATAATTGGAGAAAATGTTTTCTCAGAAAATAATGAAATATGATGGCTTGATAGACTTCGTTTTGAGTAGGGAGATGACAGTTGAAATAGAACAGTCAAGAAAGACTATTTGAAAAGATCACATTTAGATAGAAGCTAAATGATGAGAAACTGCTTTGTATAATTGTAATGGAAAACATGCATCAACTTGTAGAGAATGTGAGGTTTCCACATAAAAGGACAGAAAAATACAATTACAGATTTTATTTGGGGGTCATATTATAGATAATAGGTAACGATGCTGCCAGCAATGATATAGTGTCACCAAGTGATATTTAGCACATTTTCAAATGCCTATGTTAATTTGACTAACTACTTCATTCTCCTATTTGCTTGAGATTTTCTATTTTGAAATATCTCATTTGCCTATACAAAGCCTAACTATTTTATAAATGTACAGAGTAGTATTTAGCCATATAAACTCACTTATCTGGTACTTGGTGATGAAGCAAGGTGCATCTAAATTTGCAAAAGTGGTATATCTACTATAGCTTTTTATTTGTATATATATTTTTGGTTGTTTCAGAACCCAAAGAGAAATTTCCTAAACCATAAGACGGGAAAATTAGTGATGGAAATAGAAATCACAGAAGTATAATTGACTTAGGCATGACTACATTTAGGGGTTCAAACAGAAGGTACCAGAGCTCAGTCTCTTGTCATCTTGCAGCTCAGTTCTCATCTGCCCTGACTTAGCTTTTGGAGAGAATTTCCCTACATTATTGACTGTGAGCTTCTTGTCCAGTAGCTTAAGAACTTTCACTTTCCAATAGTTTCTAGAGTTTCCCTGGATTAGATTTCAATTGACTGCCGAAAGTCGTATGTCCATCATCGAATAGCTCATTGTGACCAAGGTAATAAAATCCATTGCTTGGGCTAAGAATACAGAAGAGACGTTTTGCACAAGAAAATCAAGATTCACTTGTAAAATTTTGGTGAAATCTATTCTGAGTAGGTACACATAACAGCTATTGACTACAGCAGTGGTTCTCAAAGTGTTTTTCCTATACCAGGAGTGTCAGCATCACCTGTAAGAAATGAAAATTCTTGCTCTTCTCTGGAAGCACTAAGTCAGAAACTCTAGTGATGGACCCAATAACTTATACCTTAGCAAGTCGTTTGGGTAATTCTGATCCACATGAAACTTTGAGAATCATTGTTCTACACCATCATACTTAGAACAAAATCCATAGCCCTTTCCATCATCTATAAAGGCATATACGAAATGGGCCTCTTCTACCTCTCAGACCTCATCCTGTATAATTTCCATCTTACTCACTTTATCTTCTTTTTGTTACTCAACATTCTCGGTAGCTGTCATCTTGCAGCATTTGTGTGTGCTGTTCCCTCTGTCTAAAATGTTCTTCAGTTGGCTAGCTGTTCTCCTAACTATGGTATCCCTTCAAAAGCCATCTTTCAGAAGCCTGACTACTCCAACGTATCCCTCTCTTAACCCATACACCTCTATTACATTTTATTCCCTCTATTTTATATCATAATTTAATATTGGCTTAAATATTCATTGATATATGTATTCATTTAGATAAATATTAATATAGATAATTGATTTTCTGTTTCTCTGTTCAATATTCCTAGAATGTCACCACTGTGTGAGCAGGAGGACAGAGCTGGCATTTGACTGTAATAGCCTTAGTACTTAAAACCATTCCTGCATACAGCAGATGCTCACTAAATATTTATAGAAGGATTTACTAAATAATTCATTGAATATACTATGGTGACTCCTGCTGTTCCACCATCTCTGCCAGTCATCAAATGAGGTAACAGCAAAGCTGAGTGAGTTATTAAGGATGGTAGGGGGCGGGATGTCCCAGAGAGAAGAAACTACTAAAACCACAAGCACAGTGTCTAATGATTCAAACTGATGGGCCTCAATTTATCAAAAATATGCAAAAACTATCCTGGCTTTCCAGCCATGAAGACCACTTCCTTTCAAATGACTGTGCTAAAAGATAAAAGGGAGGAATTATCCCTTTCAGAAAATAGGGTAGAATGTTTACATGAGGGTTTTCCTTCATTTGCAGTGCATTTTCATAGATTATAGGATACCATCAGCTTGGGAGAGAAGGATGGCAGGATAACTTATTTTAAACAATGCAAAAACTGAAGAATTTGATCCCAAGATTCAAGTAGGAAGAATACTATACAAGGAAGTAACTAAAATGGAAACTTAGGGATGTAGATAAATATTCCTATGTGGGTGAGAATAAATAGATTTCCAAATAAATGTTTGAGAATAAAAATAACAAATTGTCTCAAAATAGTCTTCAAAATTAATTCATGCTAAGAACTCACAAATATTATGATGACCCTTTGAACTGTAGCATGTGCCTGTGTGTGGTTTCCTAGAAATAGTTTCAGCAGTCCTCAAAGAGTGACACAAAATATCACTTGGCATTCAAAATTTATTTCACCATCCATTTGTCCTTGTAGATATTCCCACATTTTTGATATTACAGAAACCTAGGTGAGGTCAATCATTGTTCTTAATTGTTCCAAATACATGTCACAACCCAGTCTTGACTAACTCTTCAAGTGAAGTAAATGGATGAATAAAAATTCATCAGTAAGCTTAAATCTCCCTTTCTCCATTAGTTTCAACATCCTCTTCAGAAAAATAATTTAGAAGTTTAATATCCAAGTTGCCAAATTGAATTCCATAAACTTCAGCTTGGTGCATCCCTTTGGCTTAGTGAAAGAAGAGTCTATGATAATATTTTTAATTTGTTAGCACAGTAGATTTCTGCCTATGAGGCAGAAAGGGATGCTCTCTCGTTGTATCTGCTTTATAGAAAGGAAACTGAGTTTATGCAACATCCAAACTTGTTTAAAGTTAGTAGCTAGGCTGTGACTAGAACCCAGGTGCCCTGCCCCATGTTTTACTGTCATTACAAAAAAGATTTATAACTCACAAATTAGACAAAACTAAACAAAAACAACAAAGCAAATAAACAAAAGCCAACATTAAATGACAGTGGATTAACAGTAAACCAGGCAAAGCCAAGTTAGCCAATTTAAATCTGAGTTTAACTTACAACACAAGAGGAAGGTAGAAAGTGTGGGTTCCAGACGAAGACAGCCAACATTTGAATTCTGACTCAACTGCCTGGACAGTTTTTCATCTCTGTGTGCCTCAGATTCCTCACCTGGAAAATGGGTTAATATGAATACCAACTTTACAGGCTTGTTATGAGGAAGTAATGATATAAATGTTGAGAAAAAGAGCCTTGAACAAAGAAAGTGCACCAAAAGCATTTTGTTATTCACTAAATTTAGTCTAAAATTCCTATTTTACCAATTGAGAATGAGAATTATTGAACAGAATGTTTTAATCATTTAGGTTTTCTCTTTTCTTGAGAGAGAGAGAGAGAGAGTCTCACCCTGTCATGCAGACTGAAGTGCAGTGGCATGATCATGGTTGATTGCAGCCTCGACCTTCTGGGCTCAAGTGATCCTCCCACCTCAGCCTCCTGAGTAGCTGGGTCCACAGGCATGTGCCCCCACACCTAGACTTTTTTTTTTTTTTTTTTTTTTTTAAGAGATAGGGATCTTCTGTGTTACCCAGGCTAGTCTCCAACTCCTGGGCTCAAATGATTTTCCAGCCTTGGCCTCCGAAAGTGCTGGGATTACAGATGTGAAGTGCCTCTTCAAGCCCAATAATTTAGTTTTAATCTTCACCAAGGACAGAAATAAATACCAAAGAAGCTATCCAACAGGTAATAGAATGTCCATTTGTTGCCCTAACCTGGAATTACAGCTCTAAAATGTCAGTTTTCTACTAAGTACAAGCGATATTGCACCTTCAGTGATTTCATGGGAAGAAACCTTGCAGTTAAGAATCAGATAGACTTGGATTTTCCAAATGAACAATATTAAAATGTAAATAGTCAAAATAATAAGGACATGAAAATCTGCTTATAACTAAAGAGGCTACAAACTTACGTGCATTCAAAGAACTATCTCCCTTCCTTATTATATATTTTGCCCTTTCTTTCTGTCACACTTAAGAACTCACCCACTATTTCCATTTTTTGTGTGTGCATATTACTGATTATTTTAAAAGGAATGCCAGGTACACATGTGGGATATCTTTCTTATAATAAAATTGGATTGGAAAAAGCAAAACTATGAATGTTTAGCAAAAACAAACTTTGAAAGGAAACTCGACTTTTTTATTAATGTTTCCTTGGGCATTTTTTCTAAAATCAGCCTTGTCTCTGCATAATATTTTTCTTGGTTGGGTAGAGGCTGGTTAACATATTCATTATTTTTTTTAATGTACTATGCTGCTATTTGCAGCTTCAGGTAGTTAATATTTGTGTTTAAGCTTTGCCGTTCAAATGGGAAAATCCACCCTAAACAGCATTGCTGAACAGCACGAAGGAATCCTTCGAAACAGGAGGTCCCTTTCCTGAATACCAATCAGTGTGGCTTTCCTCTGTGGCTGAGAGAGGAAGCACTGACCAATGTTTGCACTCCACCATGTCCTGCATGTCACAAGCTTAATTTCTAACACTGGCCGCCTTGTCGGCAGAATTTCTGGATGGTAGAATGAATTGAACCTCTGAAGAAGGACGGCGCTACTGTGTCTCCGGATGACGTCAACGTCTTCTGGGACAGCAGCATGAAAAAGCAAAATAAAATCAGAAGGAGCCTGGCTCAAGATTACCTCAGAGAGTGTGGGTGTGTAAATATGATAGGCCAGCCCTACAAGAAAAATCATTAATGTTTGCTAACATGCAAGGCTTGAGTTAATAGGCAAGTATGAGTAGAAGACAGCAAAAGACCTTTGAATATGTTTTCTCTTTTTTTCTCTCATATGAAGAAGAAAGTAAATAACAATGTTATTCCTGTACAATCTCTATGTGTTACCTCCCATTATCTCCATAATTTTTAATTATTTTCCTTCAAGGACTCTGAGGTCACCAAGTGTGAGAATGGTTTCTGTCCTTCCCAGGACAGAAAAGATGTAGTAAATTAAAAGATGAAAAATATAAGCTCAGTATCATAATGCTGGATGTATGAGGAGGACTAACTAGGAGTTTAGCAGATAAGTGTGGGGAAAGTGAACAGGACAGAGAAGGAGTTACTGTCAGGAGGAGTTCACTGGCTTCTTGCCAGTGAATGACAGAGAGGAACGGTGAATGATGCTCTGTGGCCTTCTCCTACCATTTTGTTCCTTAACACCTTCCCTTTCCCAACTTTGTCATTCTCTGTCCTGTTCTGGAACATCTGTACCCAGTTTGGCTAGGCAACTTTATACAACATGGCATCGCTACTCATTCCAAAACTATGTATTTTCAACAAAGAAAAGTTGTAGGTTCCTCCATCTTGCCTTTCTTACAACCCAGAGTTTATTGGTTGGTTGTTTTTATAATAGCCCATATGTTTCAAGGTTGAGAGAAAATCTTGATGGCATCTTTGCTTCCTATGGCTGCATCTGGTTCATTAACCCTTCTCCCCAATAACAACAACTATATCAATCAGACCATAAAATGCAGCTCTTGCATCCTGTGTTGTTTGGCTATTTTATATTTTCCTTTTCCCCACACTTATCTGCTAAACTCCTGGTTACTGCCTCTCGCACATCCAGCATGATAGCACTGGACTTAGATTTTTCATCTTTTCATTTATTACAGGAATGACTCAACACTCTTCTCTTCCCTTACTGCATTTCCTTTGCCTTCCCCATTTACTAGCTTTACCTCAGCTCCCTACTCAAACTGCCACTTCTTAGACCTTGTTATGTCATAAAATTGTTCTATCTGAAAACTTCAAGCACCCTCTTCCTGACTTCAACTCCCTCTTTGTCATGGTTTAAACCATTTTCACTATGAGTAACTTTTGGCTTCACAAGCCCCCCTTTTTCCATTCTCCCACACCTTCACTTGCCTCATTGGCCAATGGATACTTTAAAATGGCTTTACATCAATAACAGCCTTACTTATATCTTACATGGTCTTGCTTATCTGTCTTTCTGCACTTTCTTTATACATTCTACCAATTCCCACATACAGTGTAAAATATCTTTTTGGTGTTCTACTTAAGCAATCAAATGTTGCTGGAGACATCCACACAATAGAACTGTTGGATTCCACTATCAAATGAAGTTAAATTATGGTGAATGTGCTCTTAATACTGTCTTGTAGGTGGATTGCATTAAGGGTCTGTATTCCTTGTCCTTCTCTGTATTCATATCCACTTGCCATGTAACTTTATTGTTTCTTCCACTGCAGAGAATCTACTTCCCCATTCTTTGATCCTGAATGTGGGAATGTGACTTGGTTTGGCCAATAGAATTTGAATATTAGCAAATATAATGCATGCATAGGCTTGAAAATATGCTTGCACATTCCCACTTCTGCTACTGCATCTCTGCCTTGACCATGACAACAACTTGGGTTGGCCTGCTAGAGATGAGGGACATGTGGAAAGGAGTCATTTATCTCAGGAGTCACTTATCTCCCAATGAAGCCAGCCTAGGTCAGTGACAGCCACCCAGCCTCAAAATATGCGATCAATCTCAGACAACTTCAGAAGCATTATGAGGCTAATTCACAGAAACACAAATTTTTAAAAAGTGTAGTGTTTTGAGTCACTCACTTTGGGTTGGTTTGTCATGCAGCACTGCTGTCACAATAAACAGCTAATACAAAACTCCTGCCTGATTTCTTTGTTATACTTCTGCTTTAATTCCCAACGCAATGTAATATTTTCACCCTCAAAAAATAGCCAAATGCTTTAGAGAGATAATGGAGACCATATAATGCTAACTCCCTCAACTTACCTCTATGAATTTGGCAAACTTTTCAGCATCCACATTACCCTATCCTTTGTCTCTCAAATGTCAGTAGAGAGCTGACCCTTTAGCTGTCCATGGAACCTACACTTTAGGTCCAATTTCTTCTTACCATGACCCTTTCTATCTGATGGGTGTTCAGCCTTTCCTTTTTAACATGATGTATTCTCCCTTCAACTGATTTCTACCTGGCCTTTGGCCCCTTCTTTCTATGTAAAAGAGTTACCTTGGGTTGCCTGTCACCCCTAGATTAAATGTTTTTCAATTCTCATTTTATTTCACCTTTAAGAAGTACTTTGCTACCATATGACCCAGCCATCCCATTACTGGGTATATACCCAAAGGATTATAAATCATGCTGCTATAAAGATACATGCACACGCATGTTCATTGCAGCACTATTCACAATAGTAAAGACTTGAAATCAACCCAAATGTCCATCATTGACAGACTGGATTAAGAAAATGTGCCACATATACACCATGGAATACCATGCAGCCATAAAAAAGGATGAGTTTGTGTCCTTTGTAGGGACATGGATGCAGCTGGAAACCATCATTCTCAGCAAACTATCGCAAGAACAGAAAATCAAACACCGCATATTCTCACTCATAGGTGGGAACTGAACAATGAGATCACTTGGACTCGGGAAAGGGAACATCATACACCGGGACCTATTATGGGGAGTGGGAAGGGGGGAGGGATGGCATTGGGAGTTATACCTGATGTAAATGACGAGTTGATGGGTGCTGACGAGTTGATGGGTGCAGCACACCAACATGGCACAAGTATACATATGTAACAAACCTGCACGTTGTGCACATGTACCCTAGAACTTAAAGTACAATTAAAAAAAAAAAAAGAAGTACTTCGCACTATAACTAATTGTTGATTCTTAAAATGCCCTCTTCTCTTTGTTTCCGTGTCACAAGACTGTTTTGGTTTTCCCCCTACATCTTTGTTTACTTCTCTTTTATCTCCACTTCAACTTTAATCTCATTTATCTGGCCAAGAAATGTTATTTCGCAAGGTTTGTTCCTACGCCCTCTTCTTATACTCTGCATTTAAACAAAGAGATCCCATCTGGGCCAATGGCTTCAATTATCACCTCACTACAGATGACTCATGAATTAGTGTGTCTATCGTAGACTTTGTGAGCCCAAACCCATCCATTCATCTGCCTCTTTGGTATCTCTGTTTGGGTATCACTAAACCACCTCATATTTAGTAGTTTCAAAATAAAGTTAATTGTCCTCCTCTCCAACAAATTGACTCCACTCTTAATGTTTACTATCTCAGGGAATGACGCTATCATCCATATGCTACAAAAGCCAGAAATCTAGGCGTTAACCTTTATAACCTTCTCTCAAATACAGCCAACTGCATGCCCTGTGGATTTTATCTTTTTCACATCACTCAAAGCTGGCTATTCTCTCTCACTTTAAGGCCATTACCTTATTCCAGGCTAATGTCATTTGTTTTTAAGTTTACTGCCTTACAGTAACCTCACTGCCACTGCAGTACACTTGGAATTTCCAAAAATTGCCCTATATTTTTCCTCTCTTAGAAACACACATAGAGACATATACAAACTGGCATACTTAAAAACATATCTAAGTCTTCATTTCACATGAGATAAAGACCAAAATTCTTATGATGACCTGCAAGGCAATGCCTGATTGGTTAACCCCTATTTTTACAGCCTAATTTTACACATGTATGCCCCTCTCTGCTTCCTTGCCACTCTGACAATTTCTTCAGTCTCTTGAACTTTCCATGCACCCTTTTGTCATAAGCCAGACCTTCTGATGATTTCATCAGCTACTTTCCCCAGGTACTTGCTCTATCTCTGGGCAGAGGCATTGCCTCTTAAATACCACAGAGCATTCTAGAAGTTGACCACTGATCTGAACTGTTCTATGTTTCCTGGTGCAGCGACTTCTTCCCATCGTATGCCTTACCTCCTCCAGTTCTCTTAGTTTCTTAGTTTCTATATACAGCCAGTGTATATTTGACACACATTTAAGATCATGAAATATTTTAATTTACCTCTATTTTTGTTTATAAACCCCTGGATCATTCCTCAGAAATGAGCATATAGGACTTTCAAAGAAATCCTTCACACAACCTTTTCTTTTAGTCTTGATACATTCTACAGTGTCAGGGGCTGTATCTATCTTGATCACTGATGTCTTTTCAGCCCCTAGAGCAGTGCCTGGTAGAGTAAGCACCAGTAAACATTTGTTGAATGAAAAGGAAAAGGAAGGATGAGGGAGAAAAGAGGAATGAAGGAAAAAAAAGAAACTCACATCGAATACATACAATATTGTGATTTCAGGCTCCAGAATTCAATGCTCAATAAACATGAATTAATTCTACCCATTTGGTTTATAATTACCAAAGTAATCTGTCCATAAACAGTTATGAGTGAAATCTGCCCAACCTATACACCCAGCCCTTCTTATTGTGGTGCCTATTATTTCAGTTAAGAAGAGTATAGATCCATGTTTCATTTAAAAAGAGCATAGATGCATGTTTGTGATGTAGCACTGGCAAGACAGAGTCAGAACTGGCCTCATAAATCTCCAGGAAACGAGGGTGGGTACAAAGACTGTCTTGGGCTGTGCATCATGCCCCGACAGCTCCCCATCCAGTGCTGCAGCCGCTTTGGAATGTAGCTGACCTCATGGAAATGGTTCCGTACCTACATGCTGAGAGTTTCTCCCTTGACCTTTCACTTTCCCTCTCTTTTGATCACTCATGTCACCTTTACATTTTGGCATACAGTATATTTCTGTGTCTTGGCCTGATTCAACAAATATCTAATTTGTTGCCATGGTTGTGTTTTGGTTGTAGTTCATTGTCAACATTCTGAGAGGTGAGGTCAAGAAATCCAGACAAGCTCTTTGGCTCTTCCTTGGTCATGAGATTTTGTGTTTTTGTTGTTCTCTACAGAGTGATGATTTCCAATTAATGCTTCTGACATAATCCAGTTCAACAATTCAACAGATATATACTGTGGTGGGAACGAGAGAGAAGAAATTCTGTCAGCTACATCAGAAGCTAAGTCAGAACTCTGAGAAGAAGTTCTAGAGAAAGAGAAGGGCATACAAGAAAGGGCAAGGGGATTGTTTACACCATATTACTCCAGTTTAGATGCCATCTGTCCCAGGCTTGGCTTAATCAAATACACAAACCAAAAAAAGTACATGTTCATGTTTACATGTTCTCTAATTGTGTTGCCTAATTTACAATAGGAGTATATTTTGAAGTGTATGTATATACAGTGCATACAATCTATATATACACATGTGCGTGTGTGTGTGTGTGTGTGTGTGTGTGTGTGTGTGTATCTGATTCTGTGAGTCTTTCCACCTGGTCAGCACTCTCCTATAATACTTTCCTTTAGAGAAGTTAGGAGATTCTGACCCCAAAGGGGTTATTTGAATGAGGATAAAATGGTGTGTCATCTCTCCCATTCTGTTGACTGGGATGGGCCTTGGCTTCTGTCCAACAGGCTTGGTTTCTAATTCCCAACTTTACTAATAGATGACTCTAGGGATCTAGGCAGAGAAGATTATGCAACATCTCTAAGTCTCTGTCTTATCATGACTTAAAATGAGCTAATGATAAAAATCAACCTCCCAGAGCTTTTGTAAGATCTAATGCCTAAGGTGCCTAGACAATAGCAAGTTCTTAAGGGCGCTGGATTCCTTCCCACCCTTCCTGTGGAACATAAGACTTATAGCATCTTATAAAGTGACATGATTTTTACCCTGATTCAGGAAGAATTACTCATCTAAACAGAGAAATCTGGCCTTCTGTAATACATTTTAATTAAATCTTTTTTCTAGTAGAAAACTATGATCCCCAAATTAACTCTTCTAATTATTTTGAATGCCATTTGATTGTACTCTATTTAGTACCCATAATTATAAGGAGCTTAAGGTAGCATGAAAACAGTACACATATTAAAACGTACAGAACTCTAACTGAATGTAGAACATCTTAGTGTGTGGATGTGCACAATCCTATGAAAGATACGATGAGTAAGGTCAACACAATGTTCCTGCCTTTCAAAAACCTTATTCATTCATTAACATTTATCATGCCTGAAGCATTGAATTGGGATTCAGTGACACTTTGGTAATACAGCAAGGTCCTTGCTTTTATAAACTTATAATATAAAGGAGTGAATAGATATTAATCAGGTAATTACACTAATATATAGTATGAGGCTGTGCCACTGCCATGTGTTCAAAGCTTGGAACCATGCATGGTGCAATAATTCAATAAATATTTCCTGAATAAATTATCTAATTAACAATTGCATGTTGACTGAAGTTGAGATAAGTATTCAAAGAGACAGAAATCTTGATCTTTGATTTAGAGAGTAGAACAAAGGAACTCAACTCACACTGAGATCTGAAAGATGATTAACAAGTAACCAAGAAAATGCTTCTGAGAATTGTATATTATAGAAAAGGAGGGTGTTAGGGTTCTCTCTCCAGAGAAACAGAACTATAGATAGATAGATAGATAGATAGATAGATAGATAGATAGATAGATAAATACAGAGTCAAAATGGTGATGATTTGGGAAGACAGAAGGGAGACAAGTAATAACAGCTAACATTTACTACATGATAGGCAAAGTTTTAAAACTATGTAAGCATTAGCTCAATTAATCCTTGCCACAACTCTATGAAGGTTCTCTCATTATTTCTATTTTACAGGTGAGAAAATGAAAGTACAGAGAGGTTAAGAGAGTCACACAGTAAGCAGCCAAGCGAGATTCTAAATCCAAGCAGTGACTCCAGGCCCACAGGCTCAATAAGGACCTGATACTGACTTTTGGGAGCACGAGTAACAGTCTCTCGAAGAATAATTATACTCAATTTATTAAGTGAGTGCAAGCAAGGAGGAGTCCTCTGATTAGGTCCAAGGATGTTAATGAATGGTCAGAAAAGACTTCACGAGTGAGACAATCTTTAATACAGGTCTTGGAGTATGGATCAAATTTTGACTGGCTTGTACAGTGGAAGAGAAAGGTGTTCTAGGTGGGAGATAATGACAGAATAAAAGACATAGGAAAATATTGAAAATCTAGAAGTGGGAAATCCTGGGGAGGATGTTGGTAAAAGAAAAAAAGAAATAAGAAAAAAATGTTAAAAGGTAGGCTAAAATTTAACAAGTGCCAGTCTGACAATTCATACAAAATGATTAGAGAAAGCATCTTAGTTCATTTGAGCTACTATAACAAAAATATCAAAATATAACAAAAATATGCATAGCTTAAATGACAAACATTTATTGCTTATAGTTCTGGAGCTGCGACGTCCAAAGTCAAGGTACTGGCAGATTTGGCAACTTGTTTGGGCCAAATTTCTGGTTCATAGATGGTGCCTTGTTGCTGTGTCCTACATGGCAGAAAGGGGCAATGTAACTTTCTGGGAGCTCTCCTTTTTATTTTTTCTGAAGTCTAAAACTTTATTTTTTGCTAAGAAGTCTTCAAATATTGTGGAGAATCAAGTTATCTGAGTTTAGTTGAATATTAATGTATATATCTGAGGTTTTAGTCATGTTTCAAAATTTTGCTTTTTCTCTTAGTACAGTGTCTTACTCATCAAGAGAATCAGAAGTGCAGAACATCACATTTCTACGTTATCGCACTGTTGACAAAATTCTTTCTCAAAGGTATTCAAAAAGGAAGAAGTCAAGTATTCACTTTCAGTTCTGCAACTGGAGTAGATGACAATTCATCACTGATAATTGATAACCTTAAGTCTAATACTCATTAGTTCACCAATTCAGTTACTCATTTCATGCAATAGAGAATTTCATAGCATACATTCTTATTCCAAATATATCCCTTATAATATTTTCTTTCAACTTTTAAAGACTCATAGATACGTATACCAATTTAATAAATGTTTTTCTAATCGAATGCATTGTATTAATTAGACCAAAAAAGTTTAAATTTTTATATTTGTAATTTATCTCGGGTAACCTGTGAAATGTTTCTCCCCTTTCTTTCCTATTTAAGGATAAATGACAGAGTTTTTTTTCTTAGCCTTATACTGAAGCATCTCTCTCTGAAAATAAAACAATAGGGAATTATGCAACATTCAGAAGTATCACTCAGTTTTTTACTGAATGACTTGCTTTATGGGCTCAGTCAAAAATATATGGACAAATAGTGGCTATATTTTGCTTTTTGCTTGTTGTTTCTTTTCCCCTAGCTCCCTCTTCTCCTTTTTATATTGATATACAATATTTTAAATATCGATGGGATACATTTGATATTATTTTGTATGCACAGAATGTGTAATGATAATGTTAGAGTATTTGGAGTGTCCATCACTTCAAGTATTTATCATTTCTGTGTTTTGAGACCATTTAAAGTCTTCTCTTTTAGCTCTTTTGAAATATATATTGTCACTAACTATGGTTACCCTACTCTGCTAAGGAACATTTGAATATATACCTTTTGTTTGACTACAGGTTTTCAACCATTGACCAATCTCTCTTTGTCCCCACCTCCCACCCACACACTCTTCCCAGACGCTGGTATCTGTTATTCTATTCACTACCTCCATGAGACCAACTTTCTTAACTCCCACATGTGAATGACAACATTAAAAAATTGTCTTTCTGCATCTAGCTTATTTTGCTTGACATAGTGAGTTCTAATTCCATTCATGTTGCTGTGCATGACATTTTATTATTTTTTATGGGCAATACTATTGCATCGTGTATATATACTTTATTTTTACCTATTCACCTGTTGATGAACACTTAGGTTAATTCCATATCTTTGCTATCGTTGAGTAGTGCTATAGTAAATATGAAAGTACAGGTATGCCTTTGATATACTCATATCTTTTCCTTTGAATAAATACCTAGTAGTGAGATTACTGGATCATATGGTAGTTCCACTTTTAGTTCTCTGAGAAATCTGCATACTGTTGTTCATAATGGCTGTACTGATTTATATACCCACAAATAGTGTATAAGATTTCCCTTTTCTCTGCATCCTTGCCAGCGTCTATTATTATTTTTTCTTTTTTATAATGGCCATTCTAATTTGGGCAAGAAGGTATTTCATTTTAGCTTTGATTTGCATTTCCCAAGTAAATAGTAATATTGGCCATTTGTATGTATTATTTTGAGAAATGTCTATTCATGTATTTTGCCCACATTTTAATAGGACTATTTGTGTCTTTTGTTGTTGTTATTGTTGTTGAGTTGCTTGTACATTCTGGATATTAGCCCTTTGTCAGATAAATAGCTTGTAAATATTTTATCCCATTCATCAGGTTGTTTCTTTGTTGACTATTTCTCTTGCTGTGTGGAAGCTTTTTAGTTTAATGCAGTCCCATTTGTCTATTTTTTGAACCTTATTTTGTTTTATTTTTTGCCTGTACTTTTGCCTAGACCAATGTCCTGAAGTGCTTTCACTATGTTTTTTTCTACTAGTTTTATCGTTTGGGGTCTTACATTTAATTCTGTAATGTATTGTGAGTTGATTTTATAGTTACAGATAGGTGTATAGTTTCATTCTTCTGTATATAAATATCCAATTTTCCCAGCACCATTTATTGAAGAAAGTATCTTTTCCCCAATGTATATTTTTGGTACCTTTGTCAAAAATACATTGTCTATAAACATGCAGATTTATTTCTGGATTCTCAATTTTGTTCCATTGGTTTTTGTCTGTTTTTATACCACTATCATGATGTTCTAGTTACTACAGCCTGGTAATATATTTTGAAGTTAGGTAGTATGATGCTTCCAGCTTTGTTCTTTTTGCTTAGGATCTCTTTGGCTATTCAGTCTCTTCTTGGGTTCCATACAAATTTTAGGGATTTTTTTTTCTATTTCTGTTAAAAATGACATTGGTGTTTTGATAGGAATTACCTTGAATTTGCAGACTGCTTTGGGCAGCATAGTCATTTTAACAACATTTGTTTTTTTCTGATCTTTGTGCATGGAATGTCTTTCCATTTGTATGTGTCCTCTTTGATTTCTTTCACCTATGTTTTACAGTTTTCCTTGTAGAGATCTTTCACGTCCTTTGTTAAATATATTCCTACGTATTTTTTACCTATTACAAATGAGATTGCCTTATTGATTTGTTTTTTAGATAGTTCATTATTGACATACATAAATGCCGCTGATTTTTATATTTGATCTTGTATCCTGGTTTGATTAATTTATGACATCTGAAAGACTTTTGGTAAACTCTACATTTTTCTAGATAGAAGATTATATCAACAGCGAAGAAGGAACATTTTACTTCCTCTTTTTCAGTTTGGATGTCTTTCATGTCGTTCTCTTGCCTGATTGTTCTGTCTTGGATGCCCAGAAGTATTTTGAATATGAGTGATAAAAGTGAGCATCCTTTTCTTGTTCCAGTTCTTAGGGGAAATACTTCAGCTTTTCCCCATTCAGTATGATGTTAGCTGTGGGTTTGTTATATATGGCCTTTATTATGTTGAGGTATGTTCCTTCTTTGCCTAGCTTGTTGACAGTTTTTATCTTGAAAGGATATTGAATTTTATCAAATGCTTTTTCTTCAGCTATTGAGATTTTGTTCTTCGTTCTGCTGATGTGATATATCACATTTATTGATTCATGTATGTTGAGCCATCCTTGCATCCTTGGGATAAATTCCACTTGACCATGGTGTATTATTTTCATAACGTGCATTGGATTTTGTTTGCCAGCAAGTTGTTGCGATTTTTTGCATCTGTCTTCATCAGGGATATTGGCCGGTAGTTTTTTTGTTTGTTTTTGTTGCATCCTTGTCTGGTTTTTGTATCCAGATAATTCTGGCATCATAGAATGCATCAGGGAGAATTCTTTCCTCTTCACTTTTCTGGAATAGTTTGGAAAGAGTTTATTTCTTCTTTGAAAGTTTGGTAGAATTCAGCAATGAAGCCATTCAGTCCTGGACTTTTCTCTGTTGGGAGACTTTTATTGCTGATTCAGTTTTACGGGGCTAAGTGTGCCTGTCCTTGGGCCACAGGGCAGTGTATGTTGGCACTGGTATTACTGAATCCAGGTAGGCCAATTCTTGGGCCTCCCGGTGGCTTACTTTAATGCTAAGAATGGCACCAGTGGGTTGGGTGGAGTGGCAGGTTCTCAAGTCCTTGACAGTGGATGTAGCATGGGCAATGGCAGTAGCATTGGTAGGACAACCCTTTGGGACTGGAGAGGTCTGCACTGGTATTAGTGGTGGCTGCATTGGGTTGGGCAGGTCAGTTCCCAAACTCACAGTTGGTGCATGTGGATGGGTGCCAGCTATGGTGATAGGAACAAGTTGAGTGGACCCCAGCTCATATGGGCTCTCTTTTATAAGGTCACTAATTCTATTCATGGGAGCTCCACCCTTATGAGCTAGTCACCTCTCAAAGACCTCACCTCCTAATATCACATGCAGGGTTTAGGATTTCAACTTGTGACTTTTGGGGGGACACAAATATTCAGTTTATACAAAACAGGAAGAGAATCGTGATAAGGGGAACAGGTAGGAAAATTTTGTGTTAGTTGAATGAGAGGCAACAAGGCCTTGAATAATGTACCAATAGTGGGGACGAGGGGAAGGCCATTCAATTTAGAGACATGGAGGCAACAAAATGTATACCTTCCAACAATCAGCATGTTGTAAGGGAAGAGAAGATGGTAGAAATGGATTTTGTGATTATTAAAAGATTAGCAATAAAAGGGAAAAAAATAAATTAGGACAGGTGTTTAGGTACATAAAATACTAGAGAAGACAGTATTTTGGGTAAGTAAATTTTTAGTAGTTATTATTTATAAGATTTAATTTTAAGTCATTTTAACTCAATGAATTATAGTAGTGATCTTTTTAAAGAAAAATTATTGGAAATGTTACTGTTTATATTCTGTTAAGTTTATGGTATTTCCAGGAAAAGACAGCTATTCTTACCTCCAGTTTACAAATGGGCCAAAATAAAGCATAAAGTGAGGGGTTAGCCTGCAAACCAAATATAAAAGCATATACTGTTAAATAAATAACAGCTCTTATATTATTTTAGGATTTCCCTGTTTTTGTGGATCCCCTTTGTGACTGACACCTGATGTGTGTGTAGTCTGCTGGGCCTGAGCCCTTAACTTGTGGGGTTTATGTTATCTCTGGATTGTTAGCGTCAGAATTGAATTGAATTGTTGGATATTCGGTGAATGTCAATGCAAGTGATAAATAGTGTTGCTGGAATCATAGTGGCCCATCTAGTATTTTTTGGGCACTAAAGTTTAAGGTCACCTTCTTTCTTCCATCGTTTTTATTCTGCCTTATTCTCCTTTTCCAGGTTAAATATTCATCATTTATGATTCCCATTTAAACCTCTAAAATTGACAGTAAATACAAATTTTCACAATGTTCTCTTATAGAAAGGTAATAACCTTGTAACTTCCTATTTTTCTATTATTGTCTGGATTAGTAGAGTATCGAAGAATCTTTTGAGCAAAACTTTTTTTCCCCAATAATATTTCATGTTTCATGGACTACAATAGCACTGTAGATTATGTGTTTCTCTAGTCCCTTAATTACGCTAGCTGATTTCTCTAACTTGTCCTCAGACCAACATGGTTTATAAAATAAGAGGTTTATTGTACATATATCATTATCTAGTGCTAAGTATTCAATGGTGAATGGATCAGACATTGTACTTGTGCATGAAACTTATGCTTGCTCTACTAAGGGTTTGTTTGATTTTACAAGGAGAAACCAGTTCTCCAACTCTTTAACACCAACTGAGTATCCAACAATTCAATTCAGTTCTGACGCTAACCATCCAGAGATAAAATGGATCCCTCAATTTAAGGGCTCAGTCCCACTAGACTGCACACACTTCAGGTGCCAGTCATAAACAGGGCCTTTAGACTACTTGCATTTCTGCCTGCTATAAAGTATGGGGTTTTCACAACCCCCTCGGGTTTTATAATACTCTAGAACAATGCACAGAACTCAAGTAAGTGTCACACTTTACAATTACAGTTTTATTATAAAGGTTATAGCCTAAGAAAAGCCAAATGGAAGAGATGCATAGGTGAGGTGTAGGGGTGGGTGGTAAGCAGAGTTTCCATGCTCTCTCCACGCACCACCTGGTCAGCACATCTATGTGTTTTCCAACCTGAAAGCTCCTAAATCTCATTGTTTAAAGTTTTCATCACAGTTCCATTACTTAGGAATAATTGATTAAATTATTGGCCATTAGTGATTCAACTCAATCTCTAGCCCCCTCACCTCTTTGGAGATTGGAGGGTGGCCTTTCTGGTGACCAGCCTCCATTCTGAAGCCATCTAGGGTCCTCTTTCCTGCCCTGAGACACCTCCTTAGCATAAACTTAGGTGTGATGAGAAGAGACTTGCCATGAATAACAAAGACATTCCTAGCACTCAGGAGAGACTTTTGGGAACTCAGTTCTAGAAACTGGAGACAAAGACAATTTTTCTTCCTATTATAACACAGGAATGCAGGTAAGCAGTCAAAAAATAATTTTAAACATTTGCTGTCTCTGACATCATCTCGAATCCACTTGACTGCACACACTTACTACCAGCTAAGCCAACTCCACTTTTTCTATCCAGAGCTTGTCTTACTCCTGTGTGAGTTCCAGTGTCAGAATCTGAATTAATCAAGTATTTGTCAAGTCCAGTAGGGAGCAAAAAACACTCAGATGGGAGTCTGAATAAAACTTTAATTATGGGTAAAAGATTCCACTCAGCAATTAAGAAGAGTGGAAATCTATTAATATTGTAGAACTTGAGGTCAGCAAAGTTGGGAAAACTGGTGGGAACTACTAAATTTTTATCCTAGTGCCAATATTCGTAGTAAAATTGAAAATTACAAACAATGTAAGTGAGTATTGATAGGGAAATGAATAACAAAATTGTACATATTTTATATCATATTATCATAATAGCATTAAATGATGAAATTTGATCTATAGGTATCAATTTGGATGAATCTTGAAATCATAATGTTGCATGAAAATGCAAGTTGGAAAATAATATCATAGTATCATTTGTCTTATCAATAATAAATACTGAAAGTATACTTTAACTATTCTTATTTATACTTAAATACAAATATACAATTCATAGTAAATGTTAAAGACATAAAACAATAATGCTCTTGTTATAGATACATATATAGAGTGAAAAAGTAGGTAGAGAACTGTAGTTTTCTCAGGGTTAGAGGAAGGGGAGGTGGTGGGGCTGGGGAGAAAAACTTATCAGGGCTTCTGTTAGCCAATACAATTCCTTTGAACAAAATGTTAAAAGGTAAGCCAGCTTCTTGGAGGAGATGCAGCCCCTTACCAGAGTGTATGCCTAGATTCAACCCCCCACCTCCCTGGCTGTGCCTCTGGGAAATGAAAGAAGGGGAGAGGAGGGCCAAAATAAGACTTCATCTCTATCTACATTGGTTTATTTTCTTAAACTAAAAAAGAATAAGATCTGGATTAAATATGTCAAATATTAGTGTATGACCATTCTTGTTGGTGAATAGATGAGTAATTGTTACATTGATTACTGTTCATTTTGATATTTTAGAAATATTTTAGTTTTGAAATCTTTAAATTTTGTAAGCACTATCCTGTATCAAGGATCAATTATTTATATCATAGTATCAGTTCTTTTACAGAGCCTATGAGATCCATAGACCTGCTTGGAATCTAGATCGGCTAATTAGTTACCAAGACTCCTTTCATTATCTGTGAAATGAGACAATAAACCTGTCTGCCTCATAGGATTGCTGAAGACTTGTTGATTGTTATTATTAGCATCAAAACTGGTAATGACTATACACACACAAAAATGTGATAATTATTTTTCCAATGTGAGAAAACCTAGTGTCTAATAAGTTTAGTAAATTAAATACTTCATTTTTCACAGTTAGTAAGATAGAAGGTTAGGATTCCAATTGAGATCTGTCTGATGCAAAAATGTATAATTTTTATAGCAATACATACACCAAAAGGCATTACTTGAATGGTTCATGCATTAGGTAAGGGAACATAGACATTACAAGAAAGAGAAGAGTAATGTTTATGTAATATGTTAATGTGTGAGCAGAGTAGAGAGTGGTTAAATGCATAAAGAAAAGTTAGCAAAATCTTCACATAGAAACTACATAATTACACATGCACCAGGGTCAGAACTGCGAAATCAGCTCCTGCTGGGGTAAATGTCTAATTTCCACGAATATGCCAAACCCATATTTGACTCTTTCCTCTTCACTGTTTGGAGAAACAATGTGATTGACAGAAATAGTATCAATGCATTTAAAGTAGGCATTCTGATAGAAAAAGCATACACACAGTTCAGCTTAGCCTGCAGTATTCAACATCAAAGCCTATGATAAACAATATTTTTGTTAGCCTTACAGGCTGCGGTTAACACCTTTAGTTTGGATAAGAAAGTTACCTCTTAAACTCTTACTACTTTGTGTCCATCACCTCCTGTATTTTATACGGTGAAAGTTTACCAAGGTTATAGGTATACTTCCATGAAGGTTTACATACTCAGCCCAGGTGAATTAAATGTACAATTTCTGTTTCATAATGATTTGCAGACTAAGATCATGTATTTTAAACATTAGCACCTGTAGATTTCTTGTTGAGCATGTTCTTTGTTTTAACATAAATTCATATTCAGATTTTGTTGTATTTTCCAAAATGAATTGACATTTGAAAGCTAATTGAAGAGAATCTTTAAAATGGAAAATTAACACTGACACCAAGAATATGTTTAATGAATATGCTCCAAGCCTTAAAAATTCAAAAGGAGCTTTTACTTCACTGCCTACTACAAAGAACTACTTTCATTAGGTAAATAAGAAAATATAAATTTAACAATTCCATTACCATTCTCTCTTACAAATAAGAAAATATTTTATTTCATTTCAAAAATGAAAAAAAATAGATTGAAAGTAATTTAAAAAAATACTTATCAGGAAAAAATATTCATGAATTTTAAAAAATAATTAAAATGTATTTCATGAAATAATTCTACAATAAATATTCTGACCTTTCCACCACCAAAGACCTTTAAATCTGAGTATATTGAGTACCTATCCACAGAACTGGAGTAGGTACACTTCTAACATCAACACTTTCCATAGCCTTAGTTGAGAATCTAGAATACACTAGAGCCCATTCTGTAGTATGACCAAGGGCTTGGAATTTCATAGCTCATAACAGAGCATGTGTTATACATATAATTAGCAAGTACACACACATACTGGCTCAAATGCCTTCTGTCCAAATATTTAGAAGCAGTAGTTAAAAGTGCTGAAGAACACTGGTACTACAGTCAGATCACCTAGATTCTAATTTCATTTTGCCATTTCCCACAAGTGTGATTTGGGGTTTCTAATAGCAATTCCCTTTCCTTCCTCAGTCTGCAATCTTAATCATTGGCTTTGCAAATAGAGTATTGATATTCATCCGCACATCCCAGATAGGAGCTGGCATTTCTGAGGTGTACACTTCTAAATAATATATTTACCCCAAGTCACTAAAATTGTATCTGAAGAGAATATAGACATTAAATGACTCATTAATATTTGTTTAGCTCTAAGAAACAACAGGGAGGCCAAGAGACGTATTTTTTTAATATATTTTATACACATACATACTCACACATGCCCATATTTTTTTCCCAAGTGAGGAAAAAAAGATAGGCTCATAGTTATTCATAGGAATAACAAAGAGAAAAAATATGCCTTCCAAACCGAGCTAAATTCTTGTTAGTCTTTGAAAAACCTAGTCTATCAAGGCCGTTTTGGATCAAAATGAATGCTTCCTAGATTTACTTTAGTGGGCCAAGGGAAGTGGTGCCCAATTGGAAAGACAGAGGAAGTGAACCATTTGTTAAGGAGAATTAAGTCTTTGTCTGCTGGACAACCCAGATAGACTTCCTTCCCCAGTTCCCTTTTGTATGTTGGCAATGAGCTGGCTCACCAACAATGGAACTGGGATTTCTACACACACTTGGCTTTTGTATGCAAACTCCCTTAAGGGTCTGAAGTTCAAATTCCAAGAAGGTCAATTTACCTGACTGAAAAGCAACTAACATCATTATAAACATTTTAAGTGGCAGCAGAAGCATGAGGCCTCTCTCCTGATCATAATCCACAATGTACTCAGACCTGCCTGCCTTAGTGTGCCTTCCTATAACATGTGAGACACTGAGCTTGACTTGTGTTCTGCTGATTCTTTGCCCTACAGATTTCCCCAGTAAAGCTCCACTGATGACTACATCTTATGACTAGTGATGTCTGTGTCAATCCTCAGGATTAAGTCAGAGGCAAACATCTGAAAATTAAATCATGTGGGGTTTTCCCCTCAAATCCTATTGTAGTTACAACTCACAGGCACTTCCCTATTCTATCTAAATCCATGAAACCTTCTCCTGAATTTCAAAGGCGGATGTCTTAGTTTGTTTATGTTGCTATAAACGAATACCTGAGACTGGGTAATGTATAAAGAAAGAGGTTTATTTGGCTCACAGTTCTGCAGGCTGTATAGCATGGTGCCAGCATCTGCATCTGATGAGGGCCCAGACTATTTTCACTCAAGGTGGAAGTGAAGGGGAGCTGACTGACCTCATCATGAGAAAGGGAACAAGGGAGAGAGGACATTCCCACTCAGACATGTTATCAGTTCCTCTCATGCAGCCCATCTGAAGCTGAACTTACAATATTTCATGTCAAACCTACTCTAATGTCCCTTCATGATAAGTGCATCATCTCCTTGTCATTTGCCCAAACCTGAAACCTGGGAGTCATTCTTGTTTGCTCCAACATTCTGTGTCAGCACTAAATTCTGACATTGTGTACCCTAAATAGGTTTAAAGGGTAACTTTGTTGCCCTGGTACCAATGCCATTGACCCTGTTCAGGCTACACCCTCCTTTCATGCCTGAATGGCTGGGGCAGTCTCCTGACTCCTCTAATGTTTCATTCTCCACACTAATTCCAGGGTGAACTTTACAACTGCAGGTCTGATATGTCTTTCCCTTGTTCTAAACATTCCAGCCACCCTCCCCTTACTGCTTTCAGGATAGGGTACAAATTCTAACATAATGGAGTCCCAGCTAACAGTACCTTCTAGCAATCCATACAGAAGCCATTTTGAACTACATAAGAATTCCATGTGCTCCTTAGGCTTACCCTGACCAAATTCTACTCATTCTTAGAACTCAGCTTAGTTGACTCTTCTGCACTAATTGGCCACTACAGTGTTACTTTTGCCATTCTTCTTCATATGCCTATGTGGTACTTATTGTACTGTACTAATAACTAGTAAATATGACTGAGAAGACATACATACAAACATCTTTGTAAACTTCATTTAATAATGGTTGAGAAAAGATAGATGAACTCAAATAGGAGATGTTTATTTTGCCAGAATAATTTAGAAGAAATAATGGGGGCCCAGGACTTGATAGTTTACAAAACAAAACAGTATCTAATCTCTGGTATTTCCAATAGACAAAGACATTTTAAATAAAGATACCACCTCAGCACAAACGTCAAACCAAAATTGTGGCTGTAAGACCTTTTGCTAAACTCTCTGAAAGACTTAAGTTGGTGTATAGCAAACCCTTTCAGATAGACAAAAAGGCATTTAAGAAATTAAGAGCATCATTACATGGATGCCTAATTCCAAAGTGGCTCTGAAAAAGTCTAAGAAAGACGCCACATAAAGAATCGTGGGTATGATTTCTGTTGAATGGAGTAGACTATAATTAGATACATAGGGAAGCCAGAATAATTTGTAGGAAGTTGTAGCACCTTGACAAACAAATGGACAGGCAGTACAAAATAAAAACAGAACCCCAGGCCCCGCAATTTTCACCAAGCAGGAAACAAGATGAGAAAGCATCTCAGTAGAAAGTACAGAACATGTCCTTTGGAATAGGAAAGACATTGCAGAGTGCAGAGCAAACATTCTAGCAGGCAGAGTCAAAGCCCAAAGGGCAAACCAATATCTAAGGACAACAGTGGACTAGAGAGTTAGTCCCAAGGAGCAAAACAGAGCTTTAATCACAGAATATTTTCAGCTCCTAGAGTATAAAAACCTGATACTGTGTGCTCTTTCTATATTGCTGTGCTCCAGTGTCTGCCATGGAATTTTTGTTCCTTCTCTTTTTGAATGGCACTGCCTACAGTAGTTATTATGCCATCATCTCCGTATCGTGCATTGGGAATAAGGAAGCAGATAATGCATATTTTTATAGGTCTACAAATCAAGGGAAGCCACAGTCAAGAAGCACCATCTACATCTGATATGGTTTGGCTGTATCCCCACCCAAATCTCATGTTGAATTGTAATACCCAGTGTTGCGGGGGGGGGATATGGTGGGAGGTGATTGGATCATGGGGGTGAATTTCCCCCTTGCTGTTCTCATGATAGTGAGTTCTCATGAGATCTGTTGGTTTAAAAGTGTGTGGCACTTTTCTCGTCACAGGCACTCTTTCTCTCTCTCCTGCTCCACCACAGTAAGACGTGCTTGCTTCCCCTTCATCTTCTACCATAATTTTAAGTTTCCTGAGGCGTCCTAGCCATGCTTCCTTTATAGCCTGTGGACCTGTGAGTCTATTAAACCCCTTTTCTTTATCAATTACCCAGTCTCAGGTAGTTCTTTCTAGTAATGTGAGAATGAACTAATACAACATCTGAACTAGATGCAATTTTTTATATGTTTTACTTGAGTCCAATGCTATGATTCAATGGGATTTGTGGGCAGTGTTATGTGGGTTCCAGCTCATAACTCGTTTTAAGAGCTTATCGTAGACATCTTTTCCCAACTGGCATTCAGTGATGCCATGTTGAAATCAGGCATGGTGGTAGTATTTATACCACAAAAATAAGCAAATGCTCCAAATCCAGGCTTCTTTTTTTTTTTTTTCCTAGAAAACTCTTGGTTATATACTGCTGTTTTCAGGGATCTTAGGAAATGATGTGTTTTGCATATAAGAAGAATATAAATAATTGTGGCCAAGGAGAAGACTGCACTACATTTAAAATGGCCACACATTATTTTTACCTTCTCTCTTTGATAGGTGGAATTTATTTTTTTACCCTTTGGATCTGGGCTAGGCTTTTGACTTGTTTGAACAACAGAATATTATGGAACACAGGTTGTATGGCTTCCAAGTGCAGGCCCCAAGAGGCCTTGCTACTTGCTCTTGTCCTATTTGGACATACCGTTGCCGTGTAAGCATGCCCAAGCCAGCTAACTGGAGGTAAGATCATAAGGACCAAGGACATGCTGTTCAGCTGAGGCACCTTAGCACTACTAGGCGCCAGACAACTCTCCAGCAGACAGCAGCTGTATCAGTGGTACCAGGGAAGGTCAGAAGAAAAAGAAATCACCCAGTTCAGCCCAATCCAAATGCTGACCAACAGTATCATGAGCAGATAAAATTGTTGTAGCAGGTTTATTATTCACCAATGGATAGCTAATAAAACAATGACTTGTTATGCAGGTCTCTTTAAGTTATTTGAATCCCAGCGTTGAGCTATACATTTGATGGGATTGATATCTCACTACCCAAATTGTATTAATAGGTCAATAAAAGAGGATCAAGTTCTGATCCCAATATGTAACCTTGAAAAATCTCCTTCCAGATATCAGTTCCAGACATCTGTTCATTAATAAGCAACTTTTGGATGATTATACATCTTCTTCTAATTTATTAAGTAACCTACCATTTATTAGGTTACATAATTTTTTATAACTAATTTAGAGTTTTTGTATTGTTTTTACTTCTGCTTTTTATTTAAGCAGTACTATTAAATAGGACCAGGTAACAGGATTTTTTACTAATCATTTACAATTTGTTTGCCATAATTTTTGTTTCTGAAAACTTTAAAGGAATAAGTTTGAAACTATGCAACTAGAGAACTATTAGAAGTCTGTGTTGTAACATTGTCATGATTAATTCATTAATTTATGTGTAAAATCCTTACAAGTATCTGAGGGAAAACTACATCAGTCCCAGACATACCTCAGAGCTTAACTTGGCTGACTTTCCTGAACTTGACAAACTAATGCTAAGAGACTCATTTAAGTCTATTACATCTAAGACTTTAAAAATTCTCTCTGAAAGCTAAGTCAAACCTTCTCCTTTAGTTTAGCAGAAAAGAGAGCCAAGGGGGTAATGTGAACTCTTAGCTTTTGCTATTAATCTTTTGGATTTACGTGTATTGATTTAAATATCTAGGTCAAAATTCTTAAACTCATGTCTAATAGCAGGAAGCCAGATGTGTACATGTTTTCTAGAATCATGTGCAAGGTGGTAAATACACATTTACCATGGGGGACTATTCATAGGAGGACTTACTTCAAATTCACTGGTATCTCTTAATTATTCAATGTTATTAATTTTATTTTTCATGTCTTTGCTATTTCAATTTAAATTTTTGTTGCACTCATTAGAATGAAAAGGAAATAAAAATATTTTTCATGTTTTCTTCTTTCATTCTCCCTGCAGTGGAGATCTATTAGAAATAAGTGCCATAAAGAGAAACATTCAGGATAAATTCAGATTTTACAATTTTTTATTGGGTATTTTTTTGTGTGTGCATTTTCATGGTAAAATTATTTGTTACAGAAGTTATACAATCTTTTTATTCTACAAAATTCAGTATAATCTATGAACATTAAAATGCTCAAATCTTAAGTATACAGTCCTATCTTTGGCAAATGTATACAACCATATAGCTATCTTCTACATAAGAATGTGTTTTCATTGCTCCAGAAAATTTTCTTTTGTACCTTTTCAATCAATACTTACCCAAACCCCAAGGTAACTACTGTGGTGACTTCTATCATCATACAATAATTTTGTTTTTTCATGGATTTTGAATAAACATGGTATATACTCCTTTGTGCCTGACTTATTTTGCTCAATATAATCTTTTAACATTTAAGCATGTTTTTGTCTACTAATAGTCAATTGTCTTTATTTCTGTGCAGCATTTCATTATATAAATATACCCCAGTGAGACTGGCCATTTTTCTTTTGATAAACATTTGTATTACTTTTAGTTTCTGGCTATTATATATAAGACCAATATGAGCACTCTTAGGCATGTCTTTCCAGAAACATACATATTTATTTCTCTTGTGTAGAAATGAAATAAAATTCCTGGGTTATGAGACAGGTACGTGTTTAATAGAAACCTCCAAACAGTTTTTCATGTTTTCCTTTATTTTAAATGTCTCTTATTACACATTTAGCTATAATCAATGTTATTTTTGAATTGCCCAAGATTTATATGGATTGTATCATCTGTATAAATCACACATCATACTCATAATGTACACATATTTAATAACATGTTTTTAAACTTAATTACACATATTACAACAATATTTTTATCCATTCCGCTATGATAAATATTTGTTTTCACCTTTTTGCTTCTACCTTCAAATTATACATACATGTCTCCTGATGCAGACAGGCAAAAGTTTCTCTCTTCTGTGAAATTGTTGGTTTATAATAAATAGAACATGGGCATTTTCAATTTATAAGAAAGTGATAGCTTTTTTCCTAGTTTAGGAAATTGTTAAATTAATTTTCACTTCTAACTAAATAATAAGAGAGTTTCTTATTAAACGAGGCTCAAAGAATGTAGTCACCTTACCAGGTTTATATTGCTAGCAAATAACACATCTAAGATTTGCACTCAGGTACTCTGATATCAGGTTCTCCACCCTCTTCATTGCAGCTCTGCCACCTGTGGAGTATATCTAAAATCTATCTTGATTTCTCATTGACATGTGATTGATCTAATGTTTGATATGTCAATCAAACCAGGAGAGGGTATCATTGACTATTGTATGGATGTAGCTATTGCATACTATAAGGGATGGCTATAATTACTTTTTAGAGCGGAAACAATAGGGCAACAGTTGCAGCAAGCAGAACCTTAGCAAGAAGTACACATCTGTGTCCAGGGATGAATCTATATTTATAAGTTATCATTAGCTTTCTACTACCCTAATGCCTTCAGGACTACCACCAATCTGCCAGCTCATTCATTACCTACATCCACAGTTTTCTATTCTTTCCAACCTTTGCCATTAAATTTTCAACTGTTCCCTCCTGTATGCCTTTAGTTATTTACATAGTCAGGTAATTTATACATTCATTCATGATGAAATAACAATGTAAATTATGGGTTAATTTAATCCTCTTTCCAGTTAAGATGTTAGCATAGTGATTAATCTAGCAAACTCTGTTTAATAATGGATCTTAGGAATTGTGACTGACTAATGAGTAATGAAATATATTTGGTTTCTTTTCAATGCCTTCAAATGGTTCTACACAGGCTTAATCATCTGTGTGGAAACTATTTCCAGCCAACAAAACTACCTTGATATAGTCACAAATACCATCCATTTCAATCAAGCTCATAGATGTTTTGCAGATACCTCATAGGTAAATGATAGCCAAGGGAACAGGCTGGTAGGTTAGTAAATAGTAAAGACTATTTTAGTATTTTAGTGTCTATAACATTATTTTACTAATAATATAAACTAATATTATGATCCACATATTTGTTTTGTTTTCAAGAGGATTCTTTCTGATCCTATCTTCATAAGTCTAATTTCTAAAAGGGAACATCATTAATAAAATATAATATCTATCACTTACCTTGAATTGATCCCTACAGATTGTGTACATCTATCAAGATATCACATGTACTTCCAAAATATGTACAACTATAACATATCTATAAAAAATACCCCGTAAGTGTATATGTAATATTTTCTGTTAGTTTGCTTTTGAAAGCAATCCCTACCAGGAGATTTGGATAAGTCAAGTAGACAGAGTAGAGCATGGAACATTCTAGAACAAATACTACTTATAAAATTTAGTCATCTGTTCCCAGTTGTATCATAATATCAAACTTAAAAACAGTCTTACCAAGACTGTCTAGTTGCTAATCAAACCCATTTTTTTCTTTTTCCTGAGCACAGAGTTACGTATTTTATGGCTTCCTCCGTAATTAAGTGTGATCATGTGACTGGGGACTAGCCAATAGAATGTCCGTGTTGTTCACAGCCTTTCTAGGTCTGGACCATAAAACCTTGCCACTGGAGGAGAACAAAGTAGAAGATGAAAGGAGTCCTGGTGTGATTACTACCAGAGAGAAAAGAGTAAAATCTTTGAAAAACATTAAAATGATTCATGGAAAACAAAGCAAATTATTTTTTTAAAACACTCGAATTAAGTGTGCTGTTGCATCTGCAAATAATAAAAGGAATCAATTGAAATCTAAAATGAATGGACATTCTTATAGCTTTACAGGTGTCTTTGGTTTCTCATTTGACATAAATTAAGTAATCAAAACTTGAAATCATGGCCAAAACAATATAGGTTATGCTATTACAAGAAAGATCTAGAATAACTGCAGTTATTCAACAGTATACTTTAAAAAAAGCCCTTGACCCTATGGCAAAAGATTAGAAAAGGAAAGCACATCTGCATGTTTTAAGCTAAAATAAAATGTTAATTTACGCATGTACATTTTTATTAATTCTACTTTTAAACTGTTTTTGTTGTTGTTGTTTTGTGGAGAGCATATTTATCTAATTAACCACTGGTTACAATTATACGAAATTATAAAGCTTCCACTGAAGTTGTAATATGTGGATAGTGCTATGTAGTATTAGAATAAAAAACATAATGGTGAAAAAAGACTAGCTGTTTATGAATATTAATAGGTTAATTCAAGAAGCTCTTTTCAAAGAGTTGCCATTAAAGTAACGAACTGGAGTTTGAGAAGGTGATAGCATTGAGCAGCAGAGGAAGGGTGCTTCAAACAGAGACAGCAGCCTGAACAAAGTGGGAAAGAGCTCAGCTTTGTGAGAACAGGAAAGTAGGCCAAGCTGTGGTGGCTTTAGAGAGAAGTAAGCCGAGGCCAGAGCAGGCAGGAATTGCCATGGTGAGAAATTTGGATGTTACTATAATTGTAGTGAGGAATCATTGCAGGTTTTTAAGTAATGGAACAGCATTATTTTTAGGTTTTAAAAATATTACTTTGGATGTTCTCTCTAAAGAATACATTGGAGATGACAACAGTGAAAAGAGAATTTTGTTAGGGGATTTTACAGCAGTCTAGAAAATTGAAAATGGTAGCTTGGTCCAGAGTCATAGAGGTGGTGATATAAAACAGTGGCTGCCTCCAAGATAAATCTGTAGATGAAATTAACAGAACGTGCATTGAATCCAAGAGTGAGAGAGAGTGGTGGCCATGGAAACTTGAAATTTTTATTTGTCTATTTTTTTGCTTTCTGGTTTTGTTCTGTGTTTTGTTTGTAAGAAACTCCTTAACTTATGAAGCCATTTTGTCAGAGATGAATGAAAGTAATAAACCAAGAAATCGAGTTTTATCTTTACCTTTCATACACCTACAAAACATTCCAGTGGAGATCCT
This sequence comes from Papio anubis, assembly GCF_008728515.1. Classification (NCBI taxonomy): domain Eukaryota; kingdom Metazoa; phylum Chordata; class Mammalia; order Primates; family Cercopithecidae; genus Papio; species Papio anubis. Next base: position 51,056,467 of record NC_044991.1, read on the forward strand.
AAATACACAGTTTGACATACAGGTAAAGATTCATGAACCTATTAATGACACTTAAAATCTGAAAAGAATCTCATGATGCAATCTTTTTCCAGAAGCAAATTTGAAGGAGTTAATATATAGAGTATAAATGATGTGCCTTATAAATTAATGTTTGCATGACATCAACATAATGAAACTAAGCCATACATTTGTGGCAGTTTACCCCTTGGTGTGAAGTCAAAGCGCTCACTCATGGAAATTCAATATAGATCATGAATAATTTTATAAGAAAGTTTTTTTTTTCTCTTGAGACTCCCTTTGATAGAGAAAAAATAAGAATTAAAATTTCAGACAACTCTGATTACAACAAGGGAAAAGAAAATTGCTCAGATTTATCTGGATAATTTTTATTTATTGTTTGTTAATTTCTCTTCTTGTTTTAATGGGCTTTATTTTATCTGGCTCCACATAAAAAAATAAAAGGGAAGAACATATTTGGTCCAACACATTTTTATTGAGTGACTAATATGTGCTAGTCATTGTGTCAATACAATTAAATTTCTTGGTTCTCACACAATGTTGTTATAATATGTCTTTTTATTTTACGTAATTTAAAAATAATTTTAGAGACAATTAATAGTTGTAACTTCATGGGTTAATCATTAAGTTCAAAACACTGATATACTTTGAACTACTCTGGGGAAGCATCAGGTTTAGATAACAAAGGTGCACATGTACATACTTATGCCCTGCCTTCCGTATATTACAAGAAAAATATTGATACAAGACATGAAAGATATTATCAAATCAGAATAAAAGAATAATGTGTCCCCAATTATCTTGTCTCCTGCAGAGATGAGAAGTGTGTTCCTTCATGTTCATCTAATATTAAATTAATTGCAAAAATGCTGCTAGCAGTTGGAAATTCCATCATCAAGAAAACTCACATGTTACCCACCTGCTTAATTTCCAAATATTTTTCAGATGTTTGAGAATGAGATAGGAATAGACATCTTTTTCTGACCTTCAAAAGTCATGCTGTTTAAATAGCATCTAATTCCTTACCCGCCGGTAATATTGATTAGATGGTTTGTGCCCAACAAATATGATGTGTGTAGATAGTGGTTTCTGAAGAATATGCCTGGGTCTGCAGGAAACAATACCTTCACAAACTCAATCGAGGCACCACAAGGCAGGTGCTATGAAAGATGAGGCCTCATGTTCATGACCTAAAGAATCTATCATTTCTGAGACTAGAAGAAATGTTGGATGTCATTTTATTCCACCTACACTTTGAAAATATAAGGTATTCCAGTCCAAACAAACACATCGTCTAAATTAAAAGGGAAGGAAAGCAGAAAGAGAGAGAGAGAGAGAGAGAAAGAAAAAGAAAGAAAAGAAAGAAAATGAGAGAAAGATGAAAGCAAGCAAGCAAGACAGAGAGAAAGAAGGAAGGAAATGAGACATTGTTATACTGAATCAATCTTGTGGGAAAAAATAAAATATATCATTTGCTGACACACCTAAGGCTGACTGGAAGTCAGGAGCCACTTACTGTGTCCTAGGTCATAACCAAGTAGATGTGGGTTACAGGCATGCGACTCATCTCCTGGGGTCTTCTGGTGAGGTTAGAGATCATCTTGCAAAGGATAGATTGGTTGCTTGCAGAGCTGGCATTTGACATTGGCATTGTGGAAACCTATAGCCTCGGTGGGGAAAGCAGAATCTGACGTCAGACAAGTCTTTAAACCTGATCAGGAAAAGCCTTAAGTACCAATGTAAGAAATTATGGAGAGTTCATGGAAAAGTGCGAAAATGTCCAAATTTGCGTGTTAGAAATAAGACATCTATATTTATGTCACTATAATGATAAATTAGAAGAGGAAAAGTCTGAAAGCTTCGACAATAGTTAAGAGATTTTTCCATAAACTCAGGTAAAGAGGATGAGACCTGAATAAATCAGCAGAGTTTTGATGGAGGAAAAGTAACATATATTTTCAAGAGGTATTTAGTTGGCAGGATCAATTAATTTAATTATTATTGGATAAGGCAAAGAATACTTAGCTGTTCCTATAAGTCTTTTCTCTCTGAGCTCCTAGCTGAGCTCCTAGCTAAACTCCTTGTTCCGGCCTCGTTTATGCTTAAGTGGAGCTGTATCCCTGAGTTCTCGCCAATGGAATATGACAAAAGTGATGTGTGCCAGCTCTGGAGGAAAGAACCTCCTGTATCCGTTCTTTCTCTTTTTGCTAGCTGTACAATGACTGCTGATAATGAGGCCCTAAGAAGAGGCAGAACCATCAGATACAAATAGCCTTAGTCATTGAATCATTGTACAGAATACAGTCACTGATAAGAAACCCCTGACTTGGACTATCGTATGATCAAGAAATAAACTATTTTATTTCTGATTTGAAAGACATAGTGAATGGTTTTAACAAATTAATATAGGGTAGTAGGGCTCAGTTGGAGGATTAAGTAACTGTTATGGATTGAATATTTGCATCTCCCTCCCCCAGCCTTTTATATGTTGAATCCTAACCCCTACGGTGGGGCCTTTGGGAGATGACTAGGTCATGAGAGAATCTCCCTTATGAATCGGATTAGTGTCCTTGTGAAAGAGACCCAAGAGAGATCCCTCACCCTCCACCATGTGAGGATACAATGATGTGAGGATACAGTGAGACGGCACTGTCTATGATCAAGAAAGTTGGCTCTCACCAAACACCAAATATGTCAACACCTTAACCTTGGACTTATCACTGTCCAGAACTATGGGAAATGAATGTATGTTGCTTATAAGCCACAGAGTTTATGGTGTTCTACGATAGCAGCCTGAATAAACTTAAGAGAGTATGTTCAGTTAATTATTTTAGTTTTGGACAGGTTGATGGTGAAGGGACACAGCAGAAGAATAGCCACTCCTTGGCTCAGAATCCTGCAATGACTTCTTCTTTCATTTGGAGTACAGCCTGAAGCCTAAAGCCTATACACTAGTACACATGGACCTGCAGAATGTGTGCTCTACTGCCTCTCTGACTTCTACTCACTTGTAGGGATCTTTCACCTCCCTGGTTAGTGGTATTCCTAGATATTTTATTCTTTTTTTGTGGCAATTGTGAAAGGGATTGTGTTCCTGATTTGGATCTTGGCTTGGCTGTTGGTGGTGTACAGAAATGCTAGTGATTTTTGTACATTGATTTTGTATCCTGGAACCTTGCTGAAGTTGTTTATTAGCTAAAGAATCTTTTGGGTGGAGACTATGGGCTTTTCTAGATATAGAATCATGTCTTTCTGCAATCAGGGATAATTTGACTTACTTTCTTCCTATTTGGATGCCCTTCATTTATTTCTCTTGCCTGATTGCCCTGACCACAACTTCGAATACAGTGTTGAATAGGAGTGGTAAAAGAGGGCATCCTTGTCTTGTGCTGGTTTTCAAGGGGAATGCTTCCAGCTTGTGTCTATTCAGTGTGATGTTGGCTGTGGGTTTGTCGTACATGGGTATTATTATTTTTAGTTATGACCCTTCGATACCTAGCTTACTGATAATTTTTAACATGAAGGGATGTGAAATTTTATCAAAAGGCTTTTCTACATCTTTTTTTAAATTTGTCTTGAGACGGAGTCTCGCTCTGTCACTCAGGCTGGAGTGCAGTGGTGTGATCTCAGCTCACCACAAACTTTGCCTCCTGGGTTTATCCATTTCTTCTAGATTTTCTAGTTTATTTCTGTAGAGGTGTTTATAGTATTCTCTGATAGTAGTTTGTATTTCTATGGAATCAGTGGTGATATTCCCTTTGTCATTTTTATTGTGTCTATTTGATTCTTCTCTCTTTTCTTTTTTTTTATTTTTTTATTTTATTATTATTATTATTATACTTTAAGTTCTAGGGTACATGTGCATAATGTGCAGGTTTGTTACATATGTATACTTGTGCCATGTTGCTGTGCTGCACCCATCAACTCATCAGCACCCATCAACTCGTCATTTACATCAGGTATAACTCCCAATGCCATCCCTCCCCCCTCCCCCCTCCCCATGATAGGCCCCGGTGTGTGATGTTCTCCTTCCCGAGTCCAAGTGATCTCATTGTTCAGTTCCCACCTATGAGTGAGAACATGCGGTGTTTGGTTTTCTGTTCTTGTGATAGTTTGCTGAGAATGATGGTTTCCAGCTGCATCCATGTCCCTACAAAGGACACAAACTCATCCTTTTTTATGGCTGCATAGTATTCCATGGTGTATATGTGCCACATTTTCTTAATCCAGTCTGTCACTGATGGACATTTGGGTTGATTCCAAGTCTTTGCTATTGTGAATAGTGCCACAATAAACATACGTGTGCATGTGTCTTTATAGCAGCATGATTTATAATCCTTTGGGTATATACCCAGCAATGGGATGGCAATATCATACTGAATGGGCAAAAACTGGAAAAATTCCCTTTGAAAACTGGCACAAGACAGGGATGCCCTCTCTCACCACTCCTATTCAACATAGTGTTGGAAGTTCTGGCTAGGGCAATCAGGCAAGAGAAAGAAATCAAGGGTATTCAGTTAGGAAAAGAAGAAGTCAAATTGTCCCTGTTTGCAGATGACATGATTGTATATTTAGAAAACCCCATTGTCTCAGCCCAAAATCTCCTTAAGCTGATAAGCAACTTCAGCAAAGTCTCAGGATACAAAATTAATGTGCAAAAATCTCTCTTTTCTTCTTTATTAGTCTGGCTAGTGGTCTATTTTGTTAATCTTTTCAAAAAACCTGCTCCTGGATTCATGGAATTTTTGAAGGACTTTTCATGTCTCTATCTCCTTCAGTTCCGCTCTGATCTTAGTTATTTCTTGTCTTCTGCTAGCTTTTGAATTTGTTTGCTCTTGCTTGTCTAGTTCTTTTAATTGCAAGGTTAGGGTGTTGGTTCAGTCTTTCCTGCTTTCTCCTGTGGGCATTTAGTGCTATAAATTTCCCTTTAAACACTGCTTTAGCTGTGTCCCAGAGATTCTGGCATGTTGTGTCTTTGTTCTCGCTGGTTTCAAAGAACTTCTTTATTTCTGCCATAATTTCATTATTTACCCAGTAGTCATTCAGGAGCAGGTTATTCCATTTCCATTCCATAGTTTTGTGGTTTTGAGTGATTTTATTAATCCTGAGTTCTAATTTGATTGCACTGTGGGCTGAGAGACTCTTTCTTATGATTTCCATTCTTTTGCATTTGCTGAGGAGTTGTTTTACAATATGTGTGATGTGGTGCTGAGAAGAATGTATGTTCTGTTGATTTGTGGTGGAGAGTTCTGTAGATGTCTATAAGGTCTGCTTGGTCCAGAGCTGAGTTCAAGTCCTGAATATCCTGGTTAATTTTCTTTCTCGTTGATGTAATATTGACAGTGGGGTGTTAAAGTCTCCCACTATTACTGTGTGGGAGTCTAAGTCTGTTTGTAGGTCTCTAAGAACTTGATTTATGAATCTGGATGCTCCTGTATTGGGTGCATATATATTTAGGATAGTTAGCTCTTCTCGTTGCATTGATCCCTTTACCATTATGTAATGCTCTTCTTTGTCTTTTTGATCTTTGTTGGTTTAAAGTCTGTTTTATCAGAGACTAGGATTGCAACCCTGCTTTTTTTTTTTTCTTTTTTCTTTTTTTGTTTTCCATTTGCTTGGTAAATATTCCTTCATCCCTTTATCTTGACCCTATATGTGTCTTTGCATGTGAGATGGGTCTCCTGAATACAGCACACCGATGGGTCTTGACTCTTTATCCAATTTGGCAGTCTGTGTATTTTAATTGCGGCATTTAGCTCATTTACATTTAAGGTTAATTTTGTTATGGGTGAATTTGATCCTGTCATTATGATGTTTATTATCCTGTTTATTTTACCTGTTAGTTGATGCAGTTTCTTTATACTGTCGAGGGTCTTTACAATTTGGTATGTTTTTGCAGTGACTAGTACTGGTTTTTCCTTTCCATATTAGTGCTTCCTTCAGGTTCTCTTGTAAAGCAGGCCTGGTGGTGACAAAATCTCTCAGCATTTGCTTGTCTGTAAAGGATTTTATTTTTCCTTCACTTATGAAGCTTAGTTTGGCTGGATATGAAACTCTGAGTTGAAAATTCTTTTCTTTAAGAATGTTGAATACTGGCCCCCACTCTCTTCTGGCTTGTAGGGTTTCTGCAGAGAGAGCCACTGTTACGCTGATGGACTTCCCTTTGTGGGTAACCCCACCTTTCTCTCTGGCTGCCCTTAAAATATTTCCCTTCGTTTCAGCCTTGATGAATCTGATTATTATGGGTCTTCAGGTTGCTCTTCTTGAGGAGTATCTTTGTGGTGTTCTCTGTATTTCCTGAATTTGAATGTTGGCCTGTCTTGCTAGGTTTGGGACGTTCTGGATAATATCCTGAAGAGTGTTTTACTGCTTGGTTCCATTCTCCCTGTCACTTTCAGGTATATCAGTCAAATGTAGGTTTGGTCTTTTCACACAATCCCATATTTCTTGGAGGCTTTGTTCATTCATTTTCATTCTTTTTGTCTAATCTTGTCTTCATGCTTTATTTCATTAAGTTGATATTCAGTCTCTGATATCCTTTCTTCCACTTGATCGATTTGGCTATTGAAGCTTGTGTATGCTTCATGAAGTTCTCATGCTGTGTTTTTCAGCTCCATCAGGTCATTTATGTTCTTCTCTAAACTGGTTATTCTAGCTAGCAATTCCTCTAACCTTTTTTTAAGGTTCTTAGCTTCCTTGCCTTGGGTTAGAATATTCTCCTTTAGCTGGGAGGAGAAGCCTACTTCTGTCAATTCGTCAAACTCATTCTCTATCCAGTTTTGTTCCCTTGCTGGCGGGGAGCTGTGATCCTTTGGAGGAGAAGAGGCATTCTGGTTTTTGGAATTTTCAGCATTTTTGTGCTGGTTTTTCCTCATCTTCATGGATTTATCTACTTTTGGTCTTTGATGTTGGTGACCTTTGGATGGGGTTTCTATGTGGACATCCTTTTTGTTGATATTGATGCTATTCCTTTATGTTTGTTAGATTTCCTTCTAACAGTCAGGTCCCTCTGCTGCAGGTCTGCTGGAGTTTTCTGGAGGTCCACTGTAGACCTGTTTACCTAAGTATCACCAACAGAGGCTGCAGAATAGCAAACATTGCTGCCTGTTCCTTCCTTTGGAAGCTTCGTCCCAGAGTGGGACCTGCCAGATGCCAGCCAGAGCTCTCCTGTATGAGGTGTCTTTCGACCCTTGCTGGGATGTGTCTCCCAGTCAGGAGGCACGGGGGTCAGGGACCCACTTGAGGAGGCCGTCTGTTTCTTGGCAGAGTTTGAGTGCTGTGCTGGGAGATCTGCCGCTCTCTTCAGAGCTCGCAGGCAGGAATGTTTTTAAGTCTACTGAAGCTTCGCCCACAGCCGCCCCTTCCCCCAGGTGCTCTGTCCCAGGGAGATGGGAGTTTTATCTAAAAGTCCCTGACTGGGGCTGCTGCCTTTCTTTCAGAGATGCACTGCCCAGAGAGAAGGAATCTAGAGAGGCAGTCTGGCTACAATGGCTTTGGAGAGCTGTGGTGGGCTCCGCCCAGTTCGAACTTCCCGGCAGCTTTTCACTGTGGTTTTGATTTGAATTATTCAGACAATTGGTGAGGCAGAGCACCTTCTCATGTACGTGCTGTTCATTTGTATATTTTCTTTGGCGGAGTTGTAGTTTCAAATTTATCCAAAAGAAAAATAAACAAAAGAAAACAAAAATCTCTAGGTCTATGTAGTTTTACTGACAAATTCTACCAAGCATTTAAGAAAGAAATACTACCAATCTACACATCCTCTTCCAGAAAGTGAAAGCAGAGGATATACTTTTGAAATCATCCTGTGAGGCCAGCATTATCCTAATTCCAAAAGCAGATAGAGCATTACAAGGAAAAACTGCTATAAACCTTTATTGCTCATGATTATAGACACAAACATTCATAACAAATATTGACAGATAAAATTTAATAATATATGAAAAGCACAACAAATCACAATTAGTGGAGTTTATCCCAGGAATACAAGGCGAGTTCATCATTCACCATTCATTGCAATTTACCATATTAAAATTGATACATTAGTACATGCAGAAAAAGCCTACAATAAAAGCAAACATACATTGTTTATGAAATGTTGACATATATTAACAATAACAATGCTTTCAAAATAAATTCTTATATTCTAATAAGAGATATGTATGAAAATACCTACAGCTCACATAATACTTAGTGGTGAAAGACTAATTGATTTCTCTTAAGCTCTACAACAAGGCAAGAATGGCTTCTCTCGCTATTCCTATTCGATATCAACCTGGAAGTTCTAGCTAGTTCAGTGAGGCAAGGAAAAATAAAAGGCATACATTGGAAAGGAAGAAATGAATCTATCCTTATTTATGGATAATATGATCATCTGTATAGAAAATTTCAAAGACTCTACAAAATATTCCTGGAACTAATGTGTGAATTTTGCACAGTCTTAGAGGATATAAGACTAACCAACCAAAGTCGAATGTATTGCTACTATATACCAGCATTAGCATTTGGAATCTGAAACTAAAATAATAAAATAATACTATTTACAATAGCACCCAAAACTGAACTACTTAGGAATAAGTCTAAATATACATAAGATCCATGTATAAAAACCTACAAAACACTGATGAAAAACATAAAAGAAAACCTAAATAAGTGAAGAGCTATACTCTGCTCATGAACTGGAAGACTCAATATTAAGATGTTAGTACTCCTATATTTGTTCAGGAAAATCAATATAATCCCAATCAAAATTCAAGTAAACCATTTTGTAAACAGCAACAAGCAGATTTTAAAATTCCCTTGAAAAGTCAAGAAAATTAAAGTAGGTAAATAAATTCTGAAAAGCATGAATACATATATAGACTGGCATGTAAGTGGGGAACCAGACGTCTAAGATCAGCCCAAGTGGATCTGAAACTCACATCAGAGGAGGAGTTCAAAGGGGTTTGCCCCCTAATCCTCTTATAAAAAGGAAAAATGCAGGGGTCCTAGTTATGGTGGAAAACAGTAACACCAATTCATCAACAGATGATCTGCACTATAAAAATGTTAAAGTCCTACAGGCAGAAGAAATGTAAAACCAGATGGAAATATGAATCTCCCCACAGGAAGAAGAAAACTATAAATAGTAACTTCATGAGAAAATGTAAAATACTTGTTCTCTGAATATCCTTCAAGATATTGACTGTCTAAACAAAACAAGAGTATGTATATGGGGTTTATAACATTTATATAAGTAAAATGTATGATAATAGCATAAAGCATGGGAGGGGAAAATTGAAGTATATTATAAGATTCATATACTGTATGTGAAGTAGTATAAAATGATTTGAAAGTAAAGATATATTACCATAAACCTGAATGCAACCACTAAAATAGCAAAACAAAGGATTAGAGCTAATCAGGCAAAAGGGGAAATTATAAAAAGAATGCATACCGTGTAATTCCATTTATGTAACATTTTAGGAAATGCCAACTAATGTACAGAAACAATAAACAGATCACTGGTTGTTTTGCAGTGGGGGGTTGCAAGGGAACTTGGGGAGAGAGTTGGAAGGAAGCTATTACCAAGGAGAATAAAGACAATTTTAGGGGTGATAGAACTATTCACAATAGTGATTGTGGGGTGATTTCAAGGATGTCAGAGAAAACAAGTTGGAAGCCAAACACTGAAGAGGTTTAGCACATCAAAGCATGATGGGTTTTTTAAACCACAAAATACAAGTGTGTGTAATAAACCTCTGTTGTTAAGATCAAATGGCTCCCTTTGCAACTCTTCAGGGTGACACCTGCACTCCCCTTGCTGAATAATAATCTATTTTGATGGATACCAGAGGAAGACTTCAGGAGTTCTTTTGCAGGCTCAGTAGAACAAATCTGGGTTCCCCAACAATATTCTAACAAGACTTTTAAGATTCCATTTAGTCTGTTTAGTTTGTAACTCAGATCGCTCAGATGAGATGTAGTATTTAGGCCACAGCCACCTGAAATTTGCCTGGGACCAAAACTCTGCCAGGCTGTGTGAAAAAGCATTTGAGATTTTCTAAATGTAGATAATAAAGACCGTCTAGATTCCCATGGAAATACGGAAAAGGACCCTAACAAAAACTATACAAAGAAATATACATCTTTCACAGAGCCAGAGGGAAGGAACAAGCCAATTCAGATCAGTTAAAAAATAATAAATAAATAAGTAAATATTCAACTCAACTTTCTCAAAGAATAGAAGAAATGCTATTGGGGAGAACTGTGTTTTCCCTTCACATAAGCAGAGTTCAAAACCTTCAGTTATTTAGTGGTGTGAATGTGCAAATTTGGGTGACATATAGGTGCATTTGAAATTGAAGGAAGTGATAGTGTTTAACTTCGATTTAGAAATAATACAGGAAGATTCAAAGGGCTTCCCAATTCTGTGACTTTAAGAGAAAACATTCTCCCTCTCCAAAGCAAGGAATTCTGGTGTGCCCAGGATGGTTCAGTGCAAGTGTCTTTATGCTGCTCCCCGTATCCCCATATGTTCATGAGCAACTTTTTTTTTTTTTTTTTTAGGTAGGGTCTCACTCTGTCACTCAGGCTGGAGTGCAGTGTTGCTATCATCCCTTACTGCAGCCTCAACCTCCGGGGCTCAACTGACCCTCCCACTTTTGCCTCCCAGGTAGCTGGGACTACAGGCATAAGCCAAAATGCCTGGCTAATTTTTTTGTAGCGATGGGCTTTCATCATGTTGCCCAGGCTGGTCTTGGACTCCTGGGCTCAAGCACTATGCCCACCTCAGCCACCCAAAGTGCTGGGATTACAGGCATGAGCCACTGCGCCTGGCCATAAGCAAAATTCTGATTTGCAAAAACTTACGTTAATTTCTCTGAGTCACTGTCTCTATAACATGAACCGTTGACATAGATCAAAAATGTTCAGTGGCAGGAAGAAGATGTAGATGTGTATAATATGAATAAAGCTTTCCATATAATTGCAGAGGCCACTGGACCAGCTGATTTCAGATGTGTACTCTATCAGTAATCTTCTACAGATCTTTTTTTTTTTTTAATCAACAATGTTGTCACCCTTTACTTGAATTATTAGAATAGCTTTCTGGGTAGTATAAAAATACCAGACGTTAGTATCTTCTTATGCCAATTTATACTCCAGCGAGTTCCTTGATCATGTGATTTATTTTTATACTTCTTTAAAGGATTAACTCCTAGTTTGTTTTTTACTGCATCAAAACTAAACTTCTCTCCTGGCTTATCCTACTCAGGTTTTTAAATCCACAATTTGTATCTGGACTTTCTTTCTTTCTTTCTTTCTTTTTAAATATTACTTTAAGTTCCAGGATACAAGTGCAGAACATGTAGTTTTGTTACATAGGTATATGTGTGCCATGGTGGTTTGCTGCATCTGTCAACCCCTCATCTAGGTTTTAAGCCCCACATGCATTAGCTATTTGTCCTAATACTCTCCCTCCCCTTGCCTCACATCCCTTGACTGGTCCCAGTGTGTGTCGTTCCTCTCTCTGAGTTCATGTGTTCTCATTTTTCAGTCCTTGCTTATGAGTGAAAACAAGCAGTGTTTGGTTTTCTGTTCCTGTGTTAGTTTGCTGAGGATGATGACTTCCAGCTTCATCCATGTCCCCACAAAGGACATGATCTCATTCCTTTTGATGACTGCATAGTATTCCATGGTTTATATATACCACATTTTCTTTATGCAGCCTATTTTATATGCATTTGGGTTGGTTCCATGTCTCTGCTATTGTAAATAGTGCTGTGGAGAAATAGGAATGCTTTTACACTGTTGGTTGGAATGTAAATTAGTTCAACCATTGTGGAAGACAGCATGGAGATTCCTCAAGGATTTAGAACCAGAACCAGCAATGCCATTATTGGGTATATACCCAAAGGAATATGAATATAAATCATTCTACTCTAAAGACACGTGCACATGTATGTTTATTGTATCTGGACTTTCTAATCACTCTTTGTTTTAGAGGATTACCTATTTTTTGACCATCCCAGAGGATCCTTTCCTATTTACACTGAAAAGACCCTCCAAGAGGTAGCAAGTAGGTTTAGAAAAATTTATATGTAATCCTAGTGAAACAAATTTCCCATAAATTAGAAAAAGTTACTTATAATTTTAAAACCAGCCTATTATATTGTCAAGTGCTATCTCCTTACCTTACCCATAGGCAAAAGCAGATATTCCACAGACTTAAAAATAGGCTAAAGGACAATGAATATGAAAATTTGGGAAATTAAGGTATGTGTGCAGAAAAGCATGAGATAAGCCCTAAAACTCTATTTGTGTATTGATTCCAACATTTTCTCTTAATAGTTTTAGAGGCTGTTGACGAGAAGCTATAAGTGTCTGTAGAGTGTTTGTACATGTGAGAAGCTATAAGTGTCTGTAGAGTGTTTGTACATGTTATCAGTGTATGTGTATGTATGTGTATATATATGTGTACATATGTAGCATACATATACATACACACTGGGTACACACATATATATATACACATACACACTCTACATATGCATACATATATATCTACACATACACACAAACTCTATTGTGTCTATATAACACATTATGTACCTCTCACTTTACTTTTTTGCCTCTTGGGATTAGAACTCAATGATATTCCAAATGATTAAGTGGTCAAAAATTGGTAAAGAAGGATGATAAACAATGGCCTCAAAAATATTCACCTGGAATATACCAGACCTGAGTGATGGATTCCTGTGCAACAATCATCAATTTGAATAAGCTTCTATGTATATTAGCTTTGTGAACACCTTTAAAGGTTGAAAGTATCTTTAGGTTTATAAACCTTGTACTGGCCTCACCCTGATTTTCTGCCTGTTCTCTCTGTGTCCCATGTCTGGAACAGGAAAATCTAAATCCTTGTGACAGCACAGCCAGGAAAGGTGACATTAGTAACTTCATGTTGTCTTTCCTATATTGTGTAGATTTCCTTTCTTCTCCTCATATCAGAGCTAATGTAGAATACAATTGATTCAACTCAGTTTCACAAAATGATTGTGTTTAAAAGGGAATTTAGACATCACCTCACCTAACATGGCCATTTGATAGGAAAGTAAACGAGGCAAAGAGGGTTTAGACCATATTAAAAGGGTCAGGATTTAAAGCAAATCTTTGAAAGAGAAATATTTTTCATTCAACTGTCCATATGTAATGTAGTGGTATAGACATTGTGGAATGAAAGTTCAACAACATTACAGTCTGAAAAAAACGTGCACGGCTGAAATAGTTGTGAGACATGATTCGTCTACATCTTTCTAGATTGCTCAATGATCCTTTTGCATCACAACCTTCAGAATTGAAGCAAGACAAATAATGGGCAATAGCAAGTGTACTTAGAGCAACAGTGGGCAGATATTTGAATCAGGTAAACTCAAGACAGTCCAGTGCCTGTTTTTTGCTCTATTTTAAAGCTTTTATGAAAGCTCCTTTACTCTTATTTCCAACCCTCCCATTTCTGAAATTTATATTTTATAAAACTCGATACAGAGATATAAAGAGCTAGATATAAATTTTAATTTTGGAATTACTATGTAAAGGATTGCTTAGGCTATGACACTCTGAAAAGACACATAGTTATATTTTATTCATTATCTATTTTCTTTATTTTTTTTTAACCAACAAGCAGTTAGACTGTCTATAGTTAGAATAAAAATGAGGTTGCTGCAAGGTCCTTTACAGAGACAACTCACTTCTCTAGATTTATGGCAGTAGGTCTGAATATGGATACCTTAATGGAGATATGAGTATTGTAGTGATATTGATGGTGATGTACAGTCTGTCTACAGGGATGTTGACAGGTAGAAGTGCCATGGTTATTGGATCGTGAGAAATCAATAGTACTTTTCCTAGGATTGACACCTGAAATTCCATTTTTATGTAGGAGATGCCAATACCCGTGAGAACAAATTTACATATGTGAGTAGGCAAAGAGAGAAGAAAAGAGGACTGTGGAAATCTGAAGTGGAAACATATACAGAAACATGTAGAAAGAGATAGCTAGGGAATAAATGATGATCCAGTTCCATGACTTCAAAATTTAACCTGGCGTGTGCCTTGATGCTCCCTGTAATGTGTACAGAACAGATCGCCCGTGCCCATCAAAGCAGCAGCATTCTTGTTTGCCTTCAGGAATGGTACATTTTACCAGTCTGAGGACCTCATGCAGCTTTGCCTTTTCTTATTCACCTGTTACTCAAGATAAACCTGGTAATTAATATGTGTAGCATTTAGAACTGTAGAAAGCTTTGCTTTAAAAATTCTTTCTGAAACCACACCTGGAAGTCATGGATTATACCATCATTAGAAGGTACATCACAAGACAATGTTTAATTCATGATTGAGGAGGTGCAGGTCTCCTGAACAGACAGTGTATATTTGTTAAATAATGCTGTGAAACCAGACATTTTCCTGTTTCGTCCTGTTTTGAAATATTCAAAATGATTTTTCCAGGCTTTACACATTTATTACTTTTAATAATGACTTTATTCGGATACCAATTATTTTCTTTGGGCTAGACAAGAAGTGTTAAGCCATATTTCTCCTGTAATTTAAGAATTTTTTTTAATGAATGTTAACTATGCTATTTTGTATATAGGATGAAATCCAAAAAAGCTGAAGTGGAGAGTTGGGAATGTTGTTTTGTGACAAGCTGAGACAGTTCTTCACCGTTTGTTTCCTACAAAGAACCCAAACAATAGGAAAATCTGCAATGTTGATTTCAGTGCTGAGCGATTTTCATTTTATAAAGCTCAAATTAATATGGCAAGAAATGCTTTGGAGAAAACAAACATGTGCCTAAGATATGAGGGGTGCTGATAATCTGTGTTTTAAGCTTAACATTCTGGCTTGGTCCTATACCAGTAGGTTTGATAATCACTGTTGATTTCAGTCATGTCTGCCAGCTGACACTTGCAACTTCCTCCCTCCACTCTCACTGAGGTAGAGTATTTTTAATACATTGACACAGTGTAGAAATTTCACAGAAGTTTTAACTCACCTGGCTGTGGGAGAACTTTTAAATTGATAGAGTTGATGTCTGCTGGTAATATGAGCGTAACCACATGGAAAGCCTTGCAACAACTGCAGAGTCCTTCCACATCTATTCTCTGATGCCTACCATTCCACTAGGGGTTGGTGGAGACATTTATTTAAATAGATATAAATCGCAGGTGCCATTTAAACAGCTGTTGAATTCAGGGAAAACACCTGATTGGGTATTTTATATTTAAAACATGTTTGCCCTAGGGTAAAAAATAACTGAAAATCTGTCTTTTAAAAAGAAGTTGTTTAGAGAGATGAGAAGAAAGTTGGGGTGAAAAGGGAAGACATAAGAAGGGAGAAAAGACAGGACAAGGGAGAGAAAATGGAAAAGATTAGAGAGAAGGGAGACTGGATAAAGGAGAGAGTGGATAGGGTAAGAAGGGAGAGATGAAAGAATAGGGAAGCTGAAGAAGAGAGGCAGCAGTAAAACTGGGAAAGGAAAGAATGATGAGGGAAAGCAGGAAAGGAGGTAGGATCTTCCAATAGTGAGTAAAAATGCTCAGTGCATGGCGTCTGAAGATGGGTAAAAAACAGCTTTAGCTCAGGTGTGACAGTCTACCATAAGCATCCACATTTTAAAGAAGCACCAAGACATGTTCTCAGGGAGAGGAAGATCGACTTTCCAGGACTCAAAATTTTAATGACTGGCTTCCCTCTGCATAGATGTTTCCTCAGGCTGCCTTTTGGTTACTTCTTCCAGATGGGTAGTTCCAAGAGACTGTGTAGGGGGTTATATAAGTTTGCTTGGGCTGCCATAGCAAAATACCACAGGCTCAGTGGCTTAAGTAACAGAAATACACGTTCTCACCGTTCTGGAAGCTGGAACGCCAAGATCAAGGTGCCAGCAGGGGTGATTTCCTGTGGGGACCCCAGAGGTTGGGTCTGCTTCCACACCTTTCTTCTTGGCTGGCTGGACTCTTGCTGCCTCCTCAACATGGTTATTTACCCCTCTGTGCACAGCTCTCTTGGCATATTTTCCTTTCCTTCTAAAGACGCCAGTCAGGTTGGCCTTACTCTAATGTCCTCATTTTAATGTAATCACGTCTTTTAGAATCTTAGCTTCAAATACTGTCACATTCTGAAGTACTGAGCTTGAGACTTTAACACATGAATTTGGGGACACAATTCAGGCCATAATAGTGGTAGCAGGGGAGTAAAAATCATAGAACATCCGGGTTCACTTCTGGCTTTTCTTGCAATTATAACTCAGAAAATGGCTCTGCTGATCTCAGGCTGCACATATTCTGTTTTTGATGCCCCATTTTCAAACATTTTCAAAGAGAGTACAGTGAAGTGGAAAGTATGCTGACTGCAGATAGATAGCTTTTAGTCTTAGCTCTGTAATCTATTGGCTGTGTGACCTTATTCTGTTTAATTAACTTCTCTGAGCCTTGGTTTCTCCCTGGGTAAAATAAAACTATTAATTGTTTGCTACAAAACAGGGTTGATCTAGGTTAAATCTTAAGTGAGAGAACATTCTTTAAAAAATCTAAAAATTCTAATATTCAATTTAGAGCTTAGGAATACATTTTATTAGTTTACTTTTTAAAACTATTTTGAAAATGTGACACACATACATGGTAATAGAAAACATTCAAACAGTACAAAAATATACACAGTAAAATCTTGGTCTCCCACCTCCCATCACTGGGCTCCCATTCCCAGAGTTAACTGCCTGTTAGGTGCTTCTTGTTCATTCTTCCAGGATGAGTCAATGTGGATATGCATAGATATATATTTTCTTTTTATTTACACAAATGTGATAGCATGCTGTACACATTATTCTACACCTTGAATTTTGCCCTTAATATGTTTTGGAGGTTAGCCCATGCCTACACATATGAAACCAACTAACTCTTTTTAACCAGTTGCATAGTAGTATTTGTATGGATGTACTATCAATAAAAAAAAAAAAAAATGCTCTATGAATGAGCCATAGGTTATTCTTTAGATTTTTGCTGTAGTGAACTTGAAAAAAATACTGTAGTGAATATTCTTCAACATGTGTCTTTATGTACATATATGTGTATTTGTAAGATAAATTCCTAAAATAAGTATTTTGCTCAAAAAAAAATCTAAAAATACCCTGGAAAGCCTCTATATACAATCAGGCTTTACACAAACTGAAGGGATTATTATAGTCATCACTGTGTATTTGATTTTAAGTGGTTGCCCATTTAAAACACAGATTTAAATAGAGCCACATTTAAATTAGTCACCATTCATAGACTATTGTCTGTGCACATGACTTTTTCCATAGGGGATGATAATTAACCATTGGTTCCATATTCATTGGCACATGGTTTTAGATTAGTTTCTGTCAGTTACAAGTCTTGCTAGGACTATATAATGGATGATATCAATGTTTACTTTGGCAAAATATTAAAGAATAAGACAAACATAATAAAGATCTCAGTGTTTATTTTTTCCTCAGTGGGAACCATATAGAAACCTGAAGCAGGAAGAATTTACCTTCATCTTCCTATTCTTGTATTTTTAGCCTCAAAACTCCAAATAACCCAACCTTCAGAGGTCATCAGAAAGTGGCCCTGATAATGGGACTCACAGAAAGGTACCCTCTTAGAAGTGGAAGCATAAAGAAGGGTACTCCTTAGAAGGAGAATAATCACAGCAATTAAAACAGTAATGCTAGTGTGGTAGAATTCCTGGCACCAGGATGTCAGACAGGGGAGACAGTTGGAACAGCAAGACATTCTAGAAGCCTGAATCACTCGCATTAGACTGATACTGCTTTCCAGAAAATACTATCAACTTATCGCTTTTTAAAAATTATTTATTTTAATTAACAAAAGGTGTAACTATTTATTATGTATTACTCATTGTTTTTAAATATGTATACATGGTTGAATAGTTAAATCGAGCTAATTACCATGTGCATTACTTCACATACTTTCATTTTTGTTTGTGGTGAAAGAACTTAAAATCGGCCAGGCGTGGTGGCTCATACCTGTAATTCCAGCACTTTGGAAGGCCGAGGTGGATGGATCACAAGGTCAGGAACTCGAAACCATCCTGGCTAACACGGTGAAACTTTATCTCTACTAAAAATACAAAAAAAAAAAAAAAATTAGCAGGGTGTGCTGGCGGGCACCTGTAGTCCCAGCTACCTGGGAGGCTGAGGCAGGAGAATGGCGTGAATTTGGGAAGTGGAGTTTGTAGTGAGCCAAGATTGCACCATTGCACCCTAGCCTGGGCAACAGAGCAAGACTCCGTCTCAAAAAAAAAAAAAAAAGAACTTTAAATCTACTCCCTTGTAAATTAAAACCAATGAGCTTTCACCTGGCACCTTAGAACAGCTACCCTCAAGAAGATGAAGGATAACAAGTGTGAATATGGATGTGGAGAAAAGGGAATCTTCACACACTGTTGGTGAGAATGTAAATTAGAACAGTCATTATGAAAAACAGTATGAACGTTCCTCAGAGAATAGAAAATGAAACTACTGTGTGATTCAGCAATCCCACCACTGAGTATCCACAGGCAATGAAATCAGTATACTGATAAGATGTCTGTATTCCCACGTTCATTGCAACGTTATTCACCATAGCGAAGACATGGAATTGGCTTAAGCATTCATCCTCAGATTAATGGATAAGGAAAATGCAGCACATTTACACTATGGAAGAGTATGTAGCCTTACAAAAAAAGGAAATCTGTCATTTGTGACAACATAAATGAACCTGGAGGACATTCTGTTAAGTGAAATATCTATTTTCTAACTTTTGTAGTTAGTATCCACCTTAGAAATAAAATGTAATGTTAATTATTACCCCCTTCTAAAACATACATTTAAAGAAAAGTTCTGAATATATACTCAAGACTAGAGTATTCATTCTGTACTCTACTGAGGAAATGCAATAAACTTCCCATTAGCCATTGACATTTGTTGATTTTAGTTGTCATCCCAGTAAGATTGGCAATAACTTTCCTAACACCAATGTGGCAGAACAGACTGAGATATGAGTAATAAAACAAGTGACAGTTTAGAAATAATAAATAAAATATTATATGTAATGTATATTAATGTTATATATTACATATTTTAATAGCTATATCTTGAATATAGCGATATTAACTTTCAACAATTTGCTTTTATTAATATGGACACACTTAGTACATGTAATTTTAAAATATTTTTTGTATGCTTTGCATTTATAATTTTACTTTTTAAAATGACTTTGCATATGATTGAATATAATTAATACATTATTATATGTTTAGTGATATATTTTATGATATATTGATATCTGATGAAATATTAAATAGCAACATAATATATGTATTATATTAGTACAGTCATGTATTGCTTAATAACAGGAATTCCTTATGGGAAATGTGTCATTAGGTGATTTTGCCATCATTGTGCAAATATCTTACAGAATGCTCACACGAACCTAGGTGGCATAGCCTACTACATTAGGCTACATGCTATAACTTCGTGCTCCTGGGCTACAAACCTGTACAGCATGCTGCTATACTGATACCATATATAATTGTAACATAATAGTAAGTATTAGTGTATCTAAACATGTCTAGACATAGGTAATGAAAATAGGTAATGAATAGGTAAATAGGTAATAAAATAGGTAATGAAAATCTTATATGACCACCATCTTATAGGCATTCCATCATTAACCAAAACATTGTTATGCAGCGTGTGACTATATTATATTAACATACAACATTTTGCTTCAGTATTTAAATAATAATATTGTATGTGCCTTACATGTAGATATTTCACTTTTTAAAATTATGTGAAAATATTAATGTAATTTTACTATAAATATAATATTGTAGAGAAATATTTTACTAAATATAAAGGGAAATAAAAATTATACTCTTTCTTTTTACTTCTTTAAGTGATGCCACACATGTTATACTCCAGAGGGTTCCTAATTGTAACAACTATTTTTAAATAACTTCTGTGTGCAAGTGACCTTAGGAGCTCTTCACATAAGCATAAGGTTAGGTACAGTAGCTCCCCCTTATCCCCAGTGGATCCCTAAAACTAAGGATAGTAGTGAACCCTATATATAGTATGCTTGTACCTATACATACTTAACTATTAAAAAATGTATAAATTAGGCACAAAGGGTTAACAATCATAACTGGTAATAAAATAGAACAATTACAACAATATAATGTAATAAAAGTTTTGTGAATGTGGTCTTTCTCTTTCAAAATATCTTCTTGTACTGTACTTCCCCTTCTTGTAATGGTATGAGATGATAAAATGCCTACGTGATGTGATGAAGTGAGGTGAATGACATAGGCATTGTGACATAGCGTTAGGCTACAGGTGACTTTCTGAAGATTCGCCAGTAGGAGAACCATCTGCTTTGGGTGATCCTGTATCGTCAAGCCATGTTGATGTTGATCGGATGTCAGGAGCAGACGATGTCCAGGACTAACAGGTGGGGAAATATACCCCATAGATATGCCGGACACAGGAATTAGTCACATCAGGGGTGGAATGGAAGCAGGAATCATGCTACTCAGAACACTGTGCCATCTAAAACTTATAAATTGTTATTTGTGAACTTTTTCATAAAGGTCATAATATTTTCAGACCGCAGTTGAGTGTGGGTAACTGCAAGTGTAAGAAACAAAACCAAGGATAAGGGGGAGCTAATGTCCTTCCCCAAGCCTTCATATACTCACAGTGGACAATGTTAGCATTTCATCTGCAGCAGATTCACTCCAGGAAAGTTGATGTAAAACATGATGTCCATCTAATATAGTGAGGCCTTTGGGCAAATGCCTGCTCCATTGTACTAGCTTGGGCAGGCTGCATGCACTCAACTTCTCTCTGGAACCCCTTGAATGTAACTTAATTAATTTCATCCAAGTTGGAGATAAATGCTGAGGCTGCTGCTGGGGTTTCGGTGGAGAAGGGAGGGGAAGATTCTGATAGGAAGAAATGGTGAAAATCCCTGGGAACTGGATCATCCTGATGAGAGAGAGGCCCAAGAATAATAAGAATGGGAGATTTCTGTTTAAATCAATCACAGCAATAATTCTCAAATGTAAGCCCCACACCAGCAGCCTCAGCCTTACCTAGGGACTTGCAGAAATACAGATTCCTAGGTACCACGTCAGACACATTGTGTTAGAAAATACATCAGTTCCGGCAATGTGTGTTTAAACAGGCCATCCAGGTGATCCTGATTCACCCTAAAGTTTGGGAATCTAAGAATCACTGAACGAGAGAAAGAAAGGAGACACAGGTGTGCGCCTTTGAATTGCTGTGGTGAGTAGGAATATGTTTTGTTTCCGTGTATTACCCATTCAGTCAGAGCAAGGACTAACAGCCAGATGTATTGATGTCACCCAATTGACCCGTGGCCTATGACATTCCTGTGTTCCATAAAAACGGTTTCCAAGCATAGGTCCCTTTCTTCCTTCCCATCTTTCACTTTTAAAAACCACTGCCTTGTAAAGTACTATCAACAACAAGGGGAATATGCAATATTGTCAGGAATTAAGCCCAAGGAGAAGTTAAAAGCCATCTTTTTCCCGTAAAGTCATTGTGCCCTTGCCTCATTTCCTGCTGACTGACTTTCTCTTGGGAATAGAAACCAGGAAATCTTTGAGGCAGGTGCAGTTATAACAGATGTTACAAAGCCCGAGACAGCTCACTGCTTCCCCTATTTGTTATTAACAGTATAATTCCTCCACACAGAAATCATCTTGAGTCTTCACAGAGAAATGTCTCTTTCCTAGTAAGACTGTGCATTTTCCTCCACAAAACTGTACTTTCTTCTGATATCTCAGAAAACCTCTTCTGTTGCCCATGGACTGTCAGGCGACATTAAAGTTTGTTTGGCTTTTGCTTCCATCTCATATAAACTGACCTTGCCTAGGTACTCTCTCGGCCTCACTGACATAACACTTCAACTACCTAGAAACAGAGCGTCTCTTGTAAGAACCGTCTACTCACCAGATGTTTTTCCTTTCAATTGACTGTAGCATAAAGAGACAAAAGAAGAGGAAAAATTTTCTGGAATTTATATTTTTAGAAGGCACAATAGGAGTTGATACACAGAAGCAAAGAAGGCAGAATGAAATCATTATTAAGCATGGGCCTTGGAGCCAGCTTGGCTCAGTTACCTAATGGCTGTGTAAACTTGGGCAAGTTATTTAACCTCTCTTTTTCCAAAAGATGGGAGTAATAGCTCCTGGCTCACTGGACTGTTGGGAGGATAAAATTGTTAACTTACAAAAGTTATTATAAAACTGAGAAGTATTAAACACTCTATAAGTGGCTGTTATTATTATTGATATTATTGACCTAATACGCCACAATATACTATATTGAAAGAATGACCCAATTATATTTACCATTTCTTATTTATCAGTGCAGGGAAATAAGCTGTTGTAGAAAATGGGAAGCTAACCTTCAATATCTCCTTTTCAGAAAAAAAGGCATCGCCTTCCCATTCTGCCTAATTAACTCTCTTGTTAGTTAAATTTTCATTCACATTTGCCTTAACTCCTCACCTGAATTATCTGATCTTTGAGAGCAGGTGCTCCGCTGTAGTCTTCTTTGTACAAACCAGAACACTAAGCAAAGCAACTTTCATATTGTAATAGATTTAATTTTCAGAAAGACATTTTCCAGTGAACCAGAAAGAATAATTACCCCTAAATCCTCACTCATCCTGGCACATTGAGGTTTTACCTTGGATTCTGTTTCTCAGGGCACACCCATGGTGCTGTGAAAGGCACCTGCCTCCACAAGGCTTACTTCTGTGTTATGATCTTCAAAGTGACATCCAGGTCAAACACTCAGGTGATGGAAGACTCAGGGGCCACATCTAGATGAAGGAGGCTCTGTGAGAAATTCAAAACATGTCTATAATGTGGTGCTTGCTCCTCCTCACTCCCAAATACTATTCTGAATTACCAGACTTTAACATCAATAAGAGATTTTTGGAACATTAAAGTAGCTAGTCCAGTGGGAAGTAGTATGGATGTTTAAAAAAGGAGAGCTCAAAGTGGGTGGTCAGAAAAGTCTTCCTGAAATGGCTGCACACTGAGCTGGATCTTCTACACCAAGGAGCCTGCAGTTCCCCGACCTGTCCCAATGAGCGAGCGTGACTCACATCACGTAGCACAACCCTTCCATATTACAATGCTTACAATGGATACTCCAACAGAAAAAAGAATCTAGAAGAAGTTTTATATGATAGTAACCAATAAAAACATGTTATGTAGTGCTAAATGCTATAACTAGTTCTTAATTAAATAAATCCAGTAATTACAAAGAACTTTAAAGTAATCTTCCTCTTCCCAAACGATGCAGCCTCAAAAGTGCATAAAAGGATTTCTCCTCTATGAAGCTTTATATTGAGGCTGCTATATTTTAAAATGTAGAGGACTTTTTTTCCTTTTCTTCTTCTTTTTTTTTTTAAATGAGAAAGCTCCTTTAAACCAGGTGTTCTACTACTCTGGCATTTTGTATATAAAGTTCTATGGTAATCAACATGTCATGCGAGACTTAAATTCCTGCTGGAAACTCTTGTGATTCTAAACCATTAAGTGTCTGGAGAGTTGGGGCTCTAATTTGCAATTTATCCCCAGCATTGCAAGATACCAAGCACTTAATAGATACATAGTGAATCAATTAAATCAACTAATTTATGTTAAGGTTAAATTAATTGTTGTGTGTTCTCTTGTATTCTGTTTTTAAAAGCTAGTTGACCACATATAATATGTTGGGTTTTACTTATAACCTCATGGTAACTCACTATCAATCATAAAATTTAACAAGAATATCCAATTGTAACCAACCATATTTGATAACAAAAATTTTAAGGCAGCCAGCCAAAAAAAAGATGATGATGAGGATAATTCTGTCAGTCTGTAGCACATTCTATAACTTGCAAAATGCATGAGTATTTTGCCAGCTGTACCAGGATACCCATGGCAAAATCAGGTGAATTTTGGTTTCTCTCTTTACTTCAGATAATATTTTTTTTATTTGCAGAATGGATCTACCAGGAGCACAGACTTTGGGATCACCATTGTGTCTGTTATAAGTGTGTGTGTGTGTGCACGTGTGTGTGTGTGTGTGTACGCGCGCGCGCGCCTTCCATTAGCTAGTGGTTTTCTAACCTGACTTCTCATTAGAATTCATGCAGAGTTTAGCTTATAAAAAGTACACCAGTTTTGGCCCCCACTCACCGGGACTGAACTGAAGTCTCTAGTGATTAAAACTGACAGATAAAATACAAGATACCCAATTAAATTTGGATTCTACATAAACAGTGAAAAAAAATACAAGTATGTTCCATAATATTTAGAACATACACTTAAAAATTATTTTTATCTAAAATTTAAATATATCTGGGCATCTCAGTTTTTTGTTTTATTTTTGTCTTTTTCTTTCCTGTGTAGTAAATTAACTCTACCAAGGGTCCAAACTGCGAATCTGTATTTTCAGCAATTCCCATGCTGATTATATTCAATCTAGGTCTTTTTGTTCCCCAGATTTTCTTCTTTATGTATTCTTCTTTTTTAAATTCACATTTCAGACTTAAACCAAAGAGCTATCACACAACATACATATTTTTTAAATTGAGGAGTTAAATATTTCTTATATAAGTAACTATCTCAAAAGTGTATTCATGATTCACCTTTTTAGTTTAATAAAATGCTTGTTTCAAATGTCTTATTATTTACATTGTTCCCATCATTTTTTTCAAAAGTATTTCTACACTATATTTACTGTTACATGAGATCCATGGTCATCCAGTTGGGGATTTTTACATGATATTAAACCTCTAGTCAAGAAAATAAGATGAAAAGCATGCAAGGTGGTCTTTTCCAGCAAGATAATAAAGTTCTACCTTTTCTCCAGTGGAAGTAGCACAGTTTCAAAAGTTTTATCACAAGTATTTAGAATGAGGAAAGTAATAACTAGTGCTTCTTTCAAAATTACCCTAAAGGGGAGGAAAAATAAAAATCAATGCAGAGAAGAACAAACGGGCAATTAAGGCAGGTGCAACCAGGTCTCAGGGAAGAATTTCTTAATCCCCACAGCTTGTAATCGGGAGTTAGGACCCAAGAGTGTGAAAATTGTCAGTGCAGCAACACAAAATCCTAGAAAGACTCAGTAGGTGCAGAGACTCAAGATGGTATATGAGCAGTTGCTGAGAACCTAGAGTCTGGGAAACACAGCACATTCCAACGCAAATCCCGGAGCCCAGGTACCATGGGAACAGCTGATCCTCCACAAACATCTATTGATATGTGGAGATGAGATGGGCCCTGACATGCTGTCTGGATATTATGAGCAAGGTGGAGGGTAACCAAGGGGACCAGGCCAACAGCATGGAGCTGCATAAATCCCAGCTGTGAATTCAAAAGGGATGCCTGGGCTTGAATATTCCTTTTGCCCCCAGCTAATGTGTGTACTGACCTCTGCTTAAAGAGCTTGGAAATATTTTTAAGTAATTTGGTTCCCATAAATAGAATGTCCTCTTCAGGTGTTATGTGAGGAAGAACTAAAAATAATTAGTGCAAATGATCCTCAGACCTTCCACCACCTGAAAGAGCTTAAAAAAAGGGGGGTGGGGAGAGGGAAGGGAATAAACTTTGGTGCTTTAAAAAGAAAATAAAAAGTGTTTTGTACTGGAGGAAGCTGGTAGAAAGTTTATCTGAAAAAAAAATTCTGATAAATTGCATCATTTAAGCACATTCCATGTTACTCATTAAAAATATAAAACATAATTTTTAAGTTCATTTGGTATGATCTCTAAGTGGTTGCTTGAGGAAATGTGTTGCAATTTGTTTTATATACCTGGCTTTAAATACTATGAAACTTTCACTTAAAAAAATAGATACACTGTGTAGTATTTAAAACACATACTTATTTTAAGTCTTTCTGGCTTTTGAATTCAGTTTCAAGCTGAAATCCTATGAGGGGCAAATTTCATTTAAATTTGGCAAAAGGCAGCTTTGGTTAAGGTAAAAGGGAGAAAAACGTATAAACAAGCAATGAAATCAGACTTCCTGGAGTGCTGAATTGTGAAACTTTTGATTTGGAGAAATACTAGGTATTTATTAGGCGTTTCACTGATGACTTCTTAGTGCTCTGTGAAACACAAACAGGAAATAAAAATGGGAATCTATGGAGAAAAAAACGAAAAACTGAAGTCTCCTTCATGTTTTTCTCTTACAAAAATTACCGGTAATCTCTCCAGGGGACCTCGTGGATTGTCTTAGCCATAGACGTTGCCTTCAAAATACTTGAGAAGACAATACTGGAGGGAAAAAGCCATGATTTCAGGTCACAATATGTCAGTGACAAAAGCTGACCACAATAACACAGATCATGAATGACACTGGCCTTTGATCCATCTCATTTTTGGGTTTGAAGATTCCTGTTTGGGGACATGTACCTGGATATAGGTGTTGGAGATGCTCATCACCTATTTTGCCTTAGAGCAAACAAAAATTCAGAACTAAATGTGTCTTATTTTTCCTTTCCATGCTTTTACCCTAATATCCTATCTGGCTAAATATTTTTATAAAGTGTCATGTTTACTCTCAAATAACTAAAATCAGAAATGAAAGTAGGGATATTATTACCAAACCTATATGAGAGTATTAGGAACAATTGTATGTCAACAAATTGGCTAATCTAGACAAAATGTGAAAGTCATATAAATATACCAAGAATAAATTATAAAAAGATAGAAAATCTAAATACATCTAAACTAGTCAAGGGTGGGGGCGGGTGTTGAATTAACAATCAAAAACCTTTTGACAAAGAAAAACCCTAGACCTAGGCTTCACTGGTGAATTCTACCAAATACTTAAAGAAGAAATCACAACAGTTCTCTCCAAACTCTTCTAAAGAAGAGGGAATACTTTCTAACTCATTCTATGAGGCCAGGACTACCCTGATACCAAAGCCAGACAAAGACATTATAAGATATATGTTTTAAACATTTATGTAAAAATCCTCAGTAAAATCCTAGAAAACTGAATTCATCAGCATGTGAAAGTGATTATACAACATAACCAAGTGAAATTTCTTGAGATACAGGATGGTTCAGCATATGAAAATGAATTATTGTAATATACTACATTAACAGAATGAAAGGGTGAAGCATGAGACTATCAATACACATGGAAAAAGCATTTTATATATTTCAATATCCTTCATTATAAAAACACTCAACAAAATGAGAACGAAAGGAAACTACTTCAACAAAATAAAGACCACATATGAAAAACCTACAAACAACATCACACTCACTGTGGAAGAATTGAAAACTTTACTTCTAAGATCAGGAACAAGACAGAGATGCTTGTTTTAACACTTATAGTCAGCATAGTACTAGATGTTTTAGCCAGAGCAATTAGGCATGAAAAATAAATAAAAGGCATCCAAAAGTAAAATTATCTTTGTTCACAGATAACACAATCTTATATGCAGAAAACCCTGAAGAGTTCACAAAAACTGTTAGAATAAAGAAATTCAGTAATGTATCAAGTAGGGCACAAAACCAACAAACAAATCAGCTGTAATTCTATAAACTAAAAATTAATAATCAGAAAAGAAAATTTAGAAAGAAATTTCATTTATAATACCATCAAAAAAAAAAAAACAACTTAGGAATCAACTTAACCAAAGAAGTAAAAACTTGTAAACAGAAAACTATAAAACATTACTGAAAAAAATCAAAGAAGACAAATAAATGAAAAGACATGCTGTATTTATGAATTGAATACGTACTATTGTTGAGATGTCAATACTACCTAAAGCTACCTACAAATTCATTGCAATCCCTATCAAAATCCCAATTTTTTTTTTGTAGAAATAGAAAAAAAAATCCATTAAAAAGTATGTATGGAATCTCAAGAGATCCTAAATAGCCAAAAACTATTTTGAAAAAGAACAAAGTTAGAGGACTCACACTTTCCGATTTCAAAATTTACTATAAAGCTACAGTAATCAAAACAGCGCAGTACTTGCATAAATATAGAGATTTTCACAGATAGGAGAGAATAGAGAACTCAGAAATAAACCCTTGAAGATGTGGTCAAATAATTTTTAACAAGAATACCAAATTCATTTAAGAAGGAAGACATATTTTTAACAATGGCGCTGGGAAATCTGGACATCCACATACAAAAGAATGAAGTTGGTCTCTTCCCTTAAGTCCAATAACAAAAATTAACCAGAAATAGACCAAAGAGCTAAACAGGAGAGTTTAAAGTACAAAACTCTCATATAAAAAAAATAGGGGGAAATTCCATGACGCTGGATTTAGCAATTATTCCTTGGATAAGACACAAAAGCACAGGCAATGAAAGGAAAATAATATTAATAAATTGGACTTCATCAAAATTAGAAACATTTTGCATCAAAACACACTAATGAACAGATTGAAAAGGCAACTCACAGAATGAGAGAAAATATTTGTAAATCACATACCTGATAAGGGATCGGTATCCAGAACGTACAGAGAACAATTAATATTCAACAACAAAAAACAAAACCCATTTGAAAAATGACCAAGGGTCTTGAATAGACATTTATTTAAAGAGGACATACAGGTGGCCAATAGGCATGTGAAAAGATGCTCAATATTACTAATCATTACGGAAATATAAATAAGAATCATGAGCTACAAGTTCAAATCTATTAGAATGACTATTACTGGAAAAGAAAAACAATTAGTATTGGTGTGAATGTGAATAAATCAGAAGCCTTGTGCATTGTTGGCTGAAATGTTACCTAGTTCAGACAGTCATTATGATAAACAGCATGATTTCATAAAATTATGATTTTCAAAAAATTAAACATAGAAGTATAATTTGATTCAGCAATTCTACTTACATACAAAAAATTTGAAAGCCAGGACTTGAGTAGACATTTGTATGCCAATGTTCATAGCAGCATTATTCCTAATAGCCAAAAGATAAAAACTGCTCAAATTTCCACCAATGGATGAATGGTTAAACAAACTGTGCTTTGTGCACACAAGGAAATATTATGCAACCTTAAAAGGTAATGAAATTCTGATACATGCTACAACATGGATGAAACTTGAAGACATTATGCTAAGTGAAATATCCAATATTGTATGATTCCATGTATGTGACGTATCTAGAGTAGTTAAATTCATAAAGACAGAAAGTAGAATTTGCTAGGGCCTGGGAGAAGGGGAGAATGGGAAGTTATTGTTTTCTAGGTTCAGAGTTTCATTATGGAATGATAAAATATTTTAGAGATGAATGGTAGTGATGATTGAGCAACAGTGTAAATGTACTTAATGGCACTATACTGTAACACTTAAAAATGGTTAAGATGGCAAAATTTATATGATGTATATTTTCCCACAATTTACAAACATTCTTTAAAAAGGTGAATGGGTAGGTCATCTACATCAGAAGAATAAGTAGGTAGGTTATAGATCATTTCCTGACACAGAAACCACCAGTAACATAAGTAGGTGGATATACACTCCCCTAACTATAGTGTTATAAAATTGTACCAAAAAAAGCTATTGTACACAGAGACGACAAAGAATGCAAGAATGATGGGAACTGAAAAAGAAGTAGAAAGAAGCTGGGAAGAAATACTGGAGCAGAAGAAAAATTAGAAAAACAGTTTGGTGCCAGCTTCTGGAAAGCCTTGAATGCCATAGTAAGAATTTTGGATTTTATTCTTCAGGTAGTGAAGAGCTGCAGTTTTTTACTAAAATAATGGCTGGACCAATGGTACTGGTACAAAAACAGACACATAGACCAATGGAACAGAATAGAGAATGAAGAAATAAGACTGCACATCTATAACCATCTGCTCTTCGACAAACCTAACAAAAGCAAGCAATGGGGAAAGGATTCCCTATTTAATAAACGGTGCTGGGACAACTGGCTGGCCATATGCAAGAAATTGAAACTGGACCTCTTCCTTACACCTTATACAAAAATTATCTCAAGATGGATTAAAGGCTTAAATGTAAAACACAAACTGTAAAAACCCTTGAAGAAAATGTAGGTGATACTATTCAGGACATAGGCACAGGCAAAGATTTCATGATGAAATCATCAAAAGCAATTGCAACAAAAGCAAAAATTGACAAATGAGATCTAATTAAATGAAAGAGCTTCTACACAGCAAAAGAAACTATCGTCAGAGCAAATAGACAACCTACAGAGTGGAAGAAAGTTTTTGCAATCTATCCATCTGACAAAGGTTTAATATCCAGAATCTACAAGAAACTTAAACAAATTTACAAGAAAAAAAAACCATTTAAATGTGGGGAAAGGACATAAATAGACTCTTCTCAAAAGGAGACATTCATGAGGCCAATAAACATATGAAAAAAAAGTTGAACATCACTGATGATTAGAGAAATGCAAATCAAAACCACAATGAGATACCATCTCATGCCAGTCAGAATGGCGATTATTAAAAAGTCTAGAAACCAGAAATACTGGCGAGGTTGTAGAGAAATAGTAAATTAGAAAATAGTGAATTAGAATAGTAAATATAAAATGCTAATTAGTTTCACCATTGTGAAAGTCAGCGTGGCAATTCCTCAAAGTTCTAGAACCAGAAATACCATTTGACCCAGGAAGCCCATTACTGGGAATATATCCAAAGGAATATAAATCATTCTGTTGTAAAGATACATGCGTGCGTATGTTCATTGCAGCACGATTCACAATAACAAAGACATAGAATCAACCCAAATGCCCATCAAGGATAGACTGGATAAAGAAAATGTGGTACATATATACCATGGAATACTATGCAGCCATAAAAAGGAAGAGATCACGTCTTTTCAGGGACATGGATGGAACTAGAAGCCATTATCCTCAGCAAACTAATGCAAGAACAGAAAACCAAACGCCCCATGTTCTCCCTTATAAGTGGGAGCTGAACAATGAGAACACATGGACATGGGGAGGGGAACAACACACACTGGGGCCTGTTGGGGGTGAGGGCATGGGGAGGGAAAGCACTAGGAAAAATAGCTAATGCATGCTGGTCCTAATACCTAGGTGATGGGTTGATAGGTGTAGGAAATCACCATGGCACACATTTACCTATTTAACAAATCTGCACATCCTGTACATGTACCCCAGAACTTAAAATAAAAATAAATTTAAATAATTTTTTAAAAGGCTTAATGAATTTTAAAAAAAGAAATAAAGAATGGCTGGAACAGGCAAATACCGGGGATAAAATTCCTATGAAAACATGAACGATGGAGCTAAACTGTATGCAGGAAACCAACCAATTATGCAGTGAGAGAAAGGGAAGTATAAATTTATGAGTGAGCAATAAAATATATTTATGGAAATCGATTTTCTCAAAATAACTTTAGTGAGTTTAAACCTTTCCTTTCCGGTATTTTTATTAAAACATAAAGAAGAAAATACCCACAAGTCTGAGGTTTATGCTGTAAGCATAATCTCCATTTGTTGCCGTTGTTTACAAGAGCATGACCGTTTCTAATGTTATGATATAACTAAAGTTATGATTTCACTCCAGTGTAGCCCTTCTTACCTGAACAAAGAGATCATAAAGAAAGCAAAGACACCTACTCTAACCACAAATAGAAAATAAAGTATTATGACAGACTTTAATTTGATGTAAAAAGTTTTCAAGAAGAAAAAATGAAAATGCATTAATATGTATAACATATAAAATATACCCTTACATACATTTGCAAAACATAATATTTGAGCTGTGGTAATTAAACAGGAAACAAGATGCTCAAGAAAATATCAAGTCTAAGGCTCCTGAAATACTATTGCTGGGTATTTTACTTTTCATTTCTTGAGATTACAGGTTAGGTTTCTAGCATAGTTGCTTACCCTGGACTTGTCCTTATTCAATCTAGAAAGACTGACTTTTCCTAATATGATGGCCTGATATAACATGAAGGCATTGACCAGTGTATGATGTCAAAGGTAACTTCTTGACATTGAGACATCCCTTGAATTATACACTACTTGGTGGACAGTCATCTACTCCCACAGCACCCCTCTCTGGTACATGCCATCTCTTAGCAGAGATGAGTGGCTCCTTGCCACATATCAATACCTGTGTCACAGGGGGTTGGCAGCATTCGTCACCTACCCCATGATCTTGACCAATTCTGGCCAGAGACAAGTGACAACTTGCCTTATTTTGAAAGGATGCATGATGCTGCTCTGGCCTTGAGCAAACTAGACAATCTCAGACCTTGAATGCTCCCAGCCTCAATAAGATATCATCAGGTCACAGATTCATCACATATGTTCTTTCCTTTTTGCTATTTTTCCATTATTTTAAATATATACTCAATGAAGTCATCCCAAAAGGAAAAACCAGTATTACTAGTTCAATGATAAAAAAATAAAACGTTGTTCCTCCTGATGTGTGAGCATCCTAATGCTTTACAAGCCCTTGTAGAAATTCAAAAGTAAGAGCAAAGACAACATCTAGAACTTTAAAAGAAACTATATTTATTAGAAAAAAAGAAAGGAGATACAAACTGAGCAGGGCGTAGGAAGAGGAGCAAGAAGAGCTAAGGGGAGGAGCAGTGAGCTCTTCTGAAAGGACAGACTCCAGAACAGGAGCAAAACTGCTGCAGACTTGAAAGCACCACTGTCTATATTATTATCTGAGTCTTGGAAATCTTATGTTGACTGCAATAAGCTTCATTTATATAAAATTCTATAATAAATCTATGGGGCAAAAACATCAGAAGATTTCTCTTAGGGAACTTCCTGGGATGATGGTAATTTTCTCTACCTTGATAGAGGTTTGGGTTACACAGGTCTATGCATTTTAAATATGCTTACTATTCCATTCCATTTCAAAAGACATATTGAAACGTAGTTGATAATATGCTTGCCAAAGTGTTTAGGGGAAAGCCTCCTGATGTTTGCAATTTAACTTAAAATGTACAAAAAACTAAGATGAATTATAGAAAAATGGACGGATAGATAAATGGATAGGTTTGTGGAAAAGCAATATAGAAAAATGTTCATGTTGGAATCTAGGTAGTTGGTATGCAAGTGTTTACTGTAAAATTTATTCAACTTGGCTTATGTCTGAAAATATTTGTATAAAGTGTTGGTGAAAAATGTATTGCAATTCCTTTTTTTTAAAAAAAATTTCATTTGCATTAATGATCATTCTCTTTTTATGATGCCAATGCTTTTAGTAAAGTTAGGGGCATCAAAATCATTAATAGATGTCTTAGTCTGTTCAATCTTCTGTAACAGAATACCAGAGTCTCGGTGGCTTAAATAATAGAAATTTATTTCTCACAGATCTGGAGGCTGAAAAATCCAAGATCAAGGTGCTGTCAGATACAGTGTCTGGTGAGGGCTGCTTGCTGATTTATAGGTGGCACTTTCTTACTATAAACTCACTTGGAGGGAAGAATGAGGCAATTCTCTAGAGCCCCCTTTATAAGTGCACTAACCTCATTCATAAGGGCTGAGCCTTCTTCATGACCTAATCATCTTCCAAAGGCCCCACCTCCTAATAGTATCACATTGGAAAGTAGGTTTCAACATGTGAATATGGGGGAACACAAACATTCAGACCATGGCAGTATATTTATATTAATTCACTCTGTTTTTTTTTTTCTAATATCTAATGAGGCTGAGAAAAATAGAACCAGACAAAATAATTTAATTGTTGTTAATGATGGTGGGGGTGGAAAAGATGGTGGTGGCAGTGTTAATAGTGGTGGCTAAGACTTGGATTTTACAGCAAGGTCAAAAAAGTATAAGTCAGCACTAGAGAACAGAAGGTAGATAAAACAAGATGGAAAAATACCCAAAATCAATTTCACCGACTTCAAAATTTGCCCTAAGTTAATCAAAAGAATGGAAAAGAAAAGGAAAGAAAGGGAGAAAGAGGGTTCAATTAAGGTTTTAAATGAAAGAAGGAAAGAAATGTTGCATTGAATGTAATTTTCAGGAGTAAACTGTAGAAGTTCAAAAATATTTTGTATTGTTGAAGAATGAGTAGCTAAATGAATGACCAGTAGAATCTGACAATTAATGTAAAGAGGAGATATCTCCTAATACACTGTGTTTTTAGAATAAAACTTACACATTCACAACCAGTCATCTTCTATTCTCATGTAAAAGAAGAAATTTCTCATTTATGTAATTAAACTTACCAGCCATGCTGTCAATGGGTCCTCTGTCTCCCAAGGATTGCAAGCCCTGATTCATATAAGAAGGTAATTTGTTTGGGTAGTGGTCCTGTTAACGACAAGAGCCAATAAGCAGATTGCATTGTCACCAGGCGAGGCTGTAGTCAGTTGTAGTCCATTTCCACACATAGAACAAAAAGACTAGCACTAGTAGGTCTTACCCTTAGTGTGGCATGCTGGCTTCATAACTTCCTCCTCCTATCTCCAATGTCTCATTTTAAAAAAATTTCTTGACCCTTTCCATGAAATGTATTACCACCTCAGTTATCTTAAAGAGAGAATAAAAGAATAGTGTCATTTTTTGCTCTCCAAGTGTTTGGAAAAAAGTAATACACACTGTCTGTCTCTATGTCTTTACCATCCATTCCCCTAATTCCTTAGAATCTGACTTCTGGTTCCACTTCTCTACTCACACTTTTTTGCTGTTGTCTAAATCTGTGCCATTCAATGTAGTAGCCACAAACCACAGGGTGCTATTATTGAGCACTTGTGGTTCTTTAGTATTGAGATATGCTGTAAGTATGAAATACACACTGGATTTCAAAGTACAGAATCAAGAATGCAAAATATAAATTTGTACATTTATTACATGTTAAATGATAATATTTTGATATATAGGGTTAAATAAAATACATTTTAAACTTTACCTGTTTCTTTTAAATGTGACCACTACTAGGATATTTAAAATTGTATGCATGGCTCACTTATCAGACAATGCTTATATATAAATGGTCTTTTCTCAGCCATTTGTTTGTTTTCCCTGCAGCATTTAAGGATGTTAATTGCCCCACCTCCCACCTCTTTCCTGAAATTCTCTTCCTGTGTATTTCACTCATACCTCCTCCACCCCAATGCAGACAGTTCATTGGGCTCCTCTATCTCAGTGAAACACTCTCCTCCTATTTCTACCTGCCAAACCAACCAAAATGCTGTCTCTTCTATGAAAACCTTTCCTATTTTCCCCACACCACAATGTGGAAGAACTTGGTCCAATTCTTTACCACTGAAGGGAACATATTCTAGCACTCAGCACTTTAAAGCTATTAGTATTTGCATGTGTGAGTTAGTTTATGAAACTGACAGATCTTGGAGGGCAGGAGCCAAATCTGATTACCAATCTCTAGGAGGTGATTAATCAAGAAGGCAAATCAAGAAGAAGATAAAATACAGACAGGAAAAAAGGAAATAGCATACTTATATTTTTTGCATTATTCTCCTTTTTAACAAATTATTTATTTTAACTGTCACATAATATGTGACAAGGGGTATATATGTATGGAGTACATAGTGATATTGTGATATTCACAATGTATAATGATCAGGTCAGGGTAATTCATATTTCCGTCAACTCAAACATTATCATTTCTTTGTGTTGAGACCATTCAATAACCTATCTTCCAGCTATTTGAAAATATCCCTCTTTGTATTCATTCTCTCTCTTTCTGTAACCCAGGGGTCCCCAACCTCTGGTTCGTGGGCTGTTAGGAACCGGGCAGCACAGCAGGAGGTGACTAGTGGGCAAGCAAGCATTACCAGCTGAGCTCCACCTCCTGTCAGATCAGAATGGCATTAGATTCTCATAGAAGCACAGACCCTATTATGAACTGTACATGCAAGGGATCCAGGTTGCATAGTCCTTATGGGAATCTAATGCCTATTGATCTGAGGTGGAACAGTTTCATCCCCAAACCATATCAGTTTCATCCCCAAACCTTATCCCCCTCCACCCCCCATCTTGTGGAAAAACTGTCTTTCACAAAGCCGGTCTGTGGTACCAAAAAGACTGGGCTGCTGCTGCTCTAACCACATACATACCTATGTATGCATATACCTACATCTATATCTAACTGTCTATACTGATTGTAGACACGTAGATAGGTAGGTAGGTACGATAAAGAGGTTGAGCATTCCTAATCTAAAAATCCAAAATCAGAAATTCTCTCAAATTCAAAACCTTTTGAACACTGACATAACATCACAAGTAGAAAATTCCACACCTGGCCCCACATGACATGTGGCAGTTCAAATGCAAGTGCACAAAGTTTATTCAGCATCCACATGGGGGAAATAGAACCCTCCTACCCAACTTTAGTTTTGATGTATCTTCTCTGTACATGCCCAGATTCCCTCATGCAGGCTTTCCCACAAACGATAATAAAATGGTGTGTGTGCAGCAGGACACACCAAGGGCAGTTTCCCATGATGCCCCATCAGGCCAGGACCTTTGCCGAAAGTGATGAGCAGAAGTTAATTAAAAAATAGAAAAAAAAAATACTGCATAAACCTAAAAATGAAGATCTTGATTGTGTATTGAAAGGATGGATCCATCAGCATCGCAGTGAACACAGGTTATTTAATAGCATGCTGATTATGAAACAAGCAAAGATCTATCACAGTAAACTGAAAATTAAAAGGAACTATAAGTATTCAGCATGCTGTTTGCAGAAATTTGAAAAACGTCATTGATACAGACAGGAGGCAGCCAAGGGTCCCCCAGTGAAACCCCACCTTCAAGCCTAAAACAGCCTGAATGCTGAAAAACCAGACTGCTGGTCCCGGATGAAGCTCACCCTTTTTTCAACTTATTCTTTGTCAATAATGCCCACCTGCACACTGGGAGGATGGGGTGGAGTCTTGGGAAGTTCATGCCATTTGCAGGGAGGAGAAGCCTGGCCTGTCCTCTTCCTGGATGGTGACCTAGGATTCAATCTGTGACATGGGGGCATGTTAACAGAAACCCTTCTTACTTTGCTGAGGTTGCTTTTTCCTTTTTCACCCAGTAAACTCCATTCCCCCTCACCCTTCCAAAAGTGTCTGTGTGCCTAACTCTTCCTGATTGTGTGACAGGAACCCATTTTTTTTTTTACAACAACATGGCATTACATTTTAAAAGCTCTGAATGATAAGCATCCGCTGATCATGAAGCAGCAGAGAAACTCATTGATGAGTTTGCCAGAGTCATTACTGATGAAAATATGACTCCAGAACACATCTATAATGCTACTGAAACATAACTGTTTTGGCATTGTTGCCCCGAGAAGACACTGACTACAGCTGATGAGACAGCTCCTACAGGAATTAAGGATGCCAAGGATAGAATAACTGTGCTAGGATGTGCTAAGGCAGCAGGCACACCTATGTGTAACCCTGCTGTGATAGTCAGAAGCTTGCATCCTCACTGTTTTCAAGGAGTGAATTTTTTAACAGTGCAATATTATGCTAACAAAAAAGCATGGATCCCCAGGAACATCTTTTCTGATTACTTTCATAAACATTTGGTATCAGCAGCTTGAACTCACTGCAGGAAGGCACTGAATTCTCAAACATTACGTTTACGCCATGTGCTTTCCTCCAAATGTGACTTTGTGGATTCAACTACGTGACCAGGGCATCCTCAGATCAAAGAAAAGTCAATATAAAAACACTTCCTTGAAAAGCATGCCAGCAGCAGAGAACAGAGGTATGGGCGTGAAAGGTTTTGAAAAGTTTAGGATGCCATAGGCGCTGTTGCCAGTGCTTGGAAGATGGTGACTAAAGGCGCAAGCTCTGGCTTATGACTATGTTTAGTGATGGTGACAAACAAAGTGGTGACTCTGAAGGATTCCAAAAGTCACGTGAGAAGAAAAATGTCAGATCTCCTTACATATGCAAAAATTATATCTTCAGTATCTGTCAGTAAGCTGGAACAGGTGGATAATGAAGAAGTTCTTAACATCAACAATGACGCTCCAGTTGTTCATTCATTAGTCAGTGTGAAAAAGCCAAAATGGTTCTGAGTCTAGATGATTGTGATAATAGTGACAATGAGAATGACTTTAACTTTGTTAATACTACAGAAAAAGTGCTTATAGATGACATGCTGAAAATGTGTGATGGGTTTATTGAAGGACTAGAGCAGTGTATGTTCATAGTTAATAGCAGAACAAGAAATCACTTCAGTTTATAAAATGAAAGAGAGGCTTCTAAGGCAAAAAATAGTTATTAATGACACAGATGATGCTACAGTTAACATTTTAACAAGCCATTTAGAAGAATGCCCCCTCATCTCCAGAGGACCTACTTCCTGGTCCTTTAACTGCTTCTAATGTTTCTTCTCACCTAAAGAGATAAAATACAGGGTTCAGTAACCTTTTAATCAAAACACAGCACCGTAGGTAAAGACGGAAAGCCTGCTGGTGTTGGTTGCTGCTGTTGTTTAATAGCTCAAACAGGCATCTGGTGATGCTACCGTGCTGCTTAGCTACTTTGAACGCATTATTTTTTTCATTGTATTAATAGTATGTTATATTACTCTTAAGTACTTATGCCTGAATAAGTATAAGAAAATAATTACTTCTCGGTTGCATATAAAATCAAATTCAGGAATGACAGTGATGCCAAACAACCATAGATTGTCCTCGAGTGTGGCCAAGATAGTGGCACCTTTGCTTTATGATGGTTCAATGTACCTAAACTTTGTTTCACACACAAAACTACTGAAAATGTGTAAGATTGCCTTTTGGTTATGTGTAAAAAGTACATCTGAAACATACATGAATTTCATGTTTAGAGTTAGGTTTCATCCCTAAGATATCTTTTTAGAGTTAGGTTTCATCTCTAAGATATCTTATTATGTATATGCAAATATTTTAAAATCTGAAATTCGGAACACTTCTGGTCTCAAGCAGTTCGGATAAGGAATGCTTAACCAATAGATAGGTAGGTAGGTAGGTAGGGAAAGAGGGAAGGAGGGAGGGAGGGATGGATGGATGGATGGATAGATAGATAGATAGGAATATCTCAAGATTAGGACTATGATGAGATGAAGTGAGACACCTGGAAGGAAACATTTAAGGAGGTGTTCTTAGGGGATATAAAGGGATCTAACTCAGTATATCTATACTTCTATTGGCTCTGCCATTTTCTAGCTATATTTTCATTCCTAGGTAAGGTACTTAACCTCTCTGTGTCCTCATTTGAAGAGTAATAGTACCCAGCTGATAGTGTTGCTATAAGGATTAAATGAATTATTACACATAAAGTACCAAAAACATTACATAGTAATGTTATCAATAAATTTCAGTATTATTATTAATATATAATATTTCATTTAAACTTGCAATGTTTTAAGTTGAAGTACCTGGGATTATGTGGTCTAAAGTTTTGCTGGTTTAGAAATAATGAGTTTTCATGTAAGTGTGTTTATGCCACGTCTGTCCTTGCAACAGTGAAAATTGAATTAGACACATTTTAAATATAGAAAAATAAGTCTAATTCAAATATTTTATAAACGGTAAAATCAAACTGAAAAATTCTAATTATTTCCATCTGCACTTATTTCAAATACTATTTGTAATATATGCTATAGATTTTTAAACTCTGATCAAATATTGCAAGACCTCACAAGAGCCTAAGTGCTGACCTTTACTTTTAAATGTGGTGTTTTTTTCATGTGTGTGGGAAGAATTGGGCAGAAAACTGAACTTTCAGCTCTTGTGGAGGGCAGTGGGGTCCACAAACTTTATTTTTACTGTTAAAATCTGTGTAAAAATAACATTATTATGACACAGTGAAATCCCCTACAATATGTTGAAATGACTAAGAAAAGAAAATAAAAGTAGGAAAACTTTAAGTGGGTTTGATTTTGGAAGCCAAATATTTTTAGAAAAATGTAATGAAACTTGCTTATTACTTTTACTTTCAACATTTTGCTACATCAGATGTTTATCTTTCGAAGACCTGGTTTAGAACACACACCTACACACACATGCACACATACACACACAGATAGGGTATTTCTTCTCTCTGCGTTTCATGATTTTAACATTTCCCTTTCCTGGTCCTGGGGAGGATATTAGAAGGGATAAGCCCTAACATTAAAACAAACACATAAATAAACTACCAGTGGGAAAAATAGCACCTCGTTTCTTTAAGGATTTAACCTAACCAAAATTGGCCTTCCCTGGGGTCTGCTTTGCTCTGTTAGACCCGTTCAGCAGGAAATAGCACATGCTGAAAATTCAGAGTATCACACACTAACTGTGGATTGCTGATGTTGGGCCCTAAAGAAAAATAGTTAGGAAATGAAATTCCCCATTGCCCCCTGTAACCAGACTCCTTGAACATTGTCCCTAAACCATTCAAGTTACTGTGGCAAAGGTGTCATGCCTCGTCCAGTAGTGCTGAGCTTCTCTGTTTGATGCATGAGCACCTATAGGCAGTTTGTCTACCTAAGACTTAAGCCATGGCATTCAAAGAATGGTGTTCATATTTAAGTAATAAAAACACCCACCAGTTAATACTGACTAATCTCACCCATTGAGCTGAAAGAATGCCTGGTGCTTGGGAGTAGGGTGTTTTAACAGCCATGGTGCAAAAGCCAGGACGTATATAATTAATATCTACCGCTTTCCCGAAGACTCTTGTTCTCAAGTAAGCTATGTCCTCAGTCATCAGCAGATGGCGCTGTTCCCTGAGGCTCAGAGCTCTTCAAATCGGCCTGTCTGAATATTGGCTTGTACTTCACAAGGTTTAGAGTGTAGGAGGCTAGAAATCACCGTTCTCAAAACACTGGCTAGAGTGATTTGCCATGAAGAATTCACCAGGCAGTCTAGTTAACAGAAAGCAGAGAAGTCCTGATACATCTATGCTATGGAAAGCTCATCTGTGTTGGAACTGGCTTTCTCTTTGGACCTATGTTTTTAATATTGTTCCAAAATATAAATTTTGCTTTTCAGCCAGTCTGTTCTTTCATGCAGGCTTGTGTGCCCGCCACTGAGAAGGCAAACCAAACTTATTCTTCCGAGAAGGTCTGAGATGAACAGACTTCTGGTGTAACACACACATCAGTACTGACCTCTCTTGCTAATGGAAGAATAGAGCTTTGGGAATTTTTAACCACCTATTCCACAGCATGAGGCAGGATGTGATCCAACTTCCCATCAGAAACACTTGGGGAGGTATTTTTAAATGACAGATTTCCAAGCCTTACCTCAAACCTGCTACATCCAAAACTCTAGGAGTTTGACTCTGGAAACTGTTGGATTTTTGTTTGTTTAATCTCTTCAAATCGATTCTGATGCTGCTGGGCCATTATTTGACAGATTGAGAACGTCCAAACTATATAACCAGTCCCAATGATATACTGAAGAATTCTATGATTTAAAAAAAAAAAAAAAAAAAAAAAAAAGTGCAAGAAGCATGAATACTTTAGTTTTCAGAGACTCAAAAGACAGTAACATTCCTGGGACTACCTCATGAGAACTTGCTTTTTATAAGCAAGCATGAGTGTTCATGCTGAAAAGACATTTATCTCAATAAAGTCAAGGAAGTTGTTAGTTTTCACAAAAGAAATCTGGGAATAAAAACGATAATATTGAGTTATTCTTTCCTAAGTGTTCCTTCAGCTTCCTATTCAATATTTGTTGATAATCAACTATATGTTAAGCATTCAAATAATGAGATCAAGCCTCCACCCTCAAAGAGAATACCTAGGGCAGATTGAACAGGAAAAGATAAGCAACACTACAAACAAGACTTAACTATGATACAGGACAGACATAATCAAATGTAATAAAGAAACATAAGAAAATGAAGATTAAAAAATAATGATGAATGCTCATGTAGGGCAATTTTGGTTTCTTCCTAGGAGAGGTGACATATTTTTAAGAGAAATTATGAATAGGATATCATTTCCTTTAAAAAAAATCATTCTGAATGAGTACCACTTTCCTTGGAAGAGCCATAAAAAGTAGCTCCTGGACCACTAGGAACTTTAGATAAGTCCCTCTCAGTGCTATGGTCAGCTTCTCCACTCTCTCTGGCCTACCAGCTCCTCATCTACCATCCTACCTGTGGACCTTTTCTAGTAAGAAGAAATGTGCCAAAATTCAGACCTCCTGGCCTACTTATATACTTCCGATTTTGTGAGGACCTAAAATACTGCTTTGAATAGGAGGAACCATAATAGGCCAGTTTTAGTTACCTATTTTCATGTAATAGAATTTAATAATTATGTATTTATTAACATTTGAGTGTGACAGGTCATTCTAAATCTATGAATAATTTAACAAAATGAGTCCTGCACATGTACTGTCAGTTGCTGGAATTGATTAAGTTTGGAAATGTTCCTTCACCTTTTCCAGGGTCTGGTGTACCTCTGATGATGTTTGTGTTCTTTATCCTTTTGTGAATTGGGTCTTTCTTTTTTCCTTTTAATACACAAGCCAGGATGTTACAGATTAGTCTCTTAGAGGACTTGTTCTTCTAGATTATGAAACGCTTAACATTAAGTTTTATTTTGGATTGCCACTCCAACACAGACAGAGGAAAAGAACTACATGAGAATGTCAAACTCTAACTGGTAATGTTTACCAGATGATATGTTAAAAATCATGGAACCATTATAAACACACACTGGATTCAAACAATTGAGTAGATGTATGGAAGATGGTGAGAACTAGGCTCCTCACTGTTAGAGTAGAAGGTTGTGTACAACCCAGGTGAAGAGAAGGCTAATACGATCCAGGTACCACTGGGTTAGAGTTGGCGACATTCCTATGAACTCATGTTCACCTTAGTATAGACAAAGATGGATATAGATATAAATATGTATAGATGGCCAGGCTTGGTGGCTCACGTTTGTAATCCCCACAATTTGTGAAGCCGAGGCATGTGGATCACTTGAGCCCAGGAGTTTGAGACCAGCCTGAGAAACATAGGGAAGATCCTGTCTCTACAAAAAAAAAAAAATTAGCCAGGTGTGGTGGCACACATCTGTGGTCCCAGCTACTCAGGAGGCAGAGGTAGGAGAATCGCTTGGGGCTGCAGTGAGCTGTGATTGCACTATTAAATACACACACACACACACACACACACACATAGAAAGGAAGGAAATATGTGTGCATATTAATCCATGAATATACCCTTATCTGCGCACGTGCACACACACACACATACGTGTGTGTCCAATGAGAGAGCCTAGAAATAAATGATGCCCCAGAAACAGCAAACACACCTAGCCCCCAGATATTAGTTTTGAATACAATTTTCCAAGAAAAGGAACCAGGGGACTTTTTGGAGAAATGAATGATTATACAGAAGAAATGAATCATTTAGACAGAGCTAAATGAGCCTATCAAACCACCTGCAAGTCCCTTATGACATTACAAAAGCAACGTCAATATAGTATAGTTGTTCTCAAATGTCAGCAGGCCTCAGAATCACTTAGACGGCTTGTGAAAACCATTCTTCTCTCCCCATTTCTGACTAAGTAGGTTTGGAGATGGAATCTGAGAATTTACATTTCTAATGAGCTTCCAAGTG
Source organism: Papio anubis (assembly GCF_008728515.1). Taxonomy (NCBI): domain Eukaryota; kingdom Metazoa; phylum Chordata; class Mammalia; order Primates; family Cercopithecidae; genus Papio; species Papio anubis. The sequence goes on from NC_044991.1 coordinate 51,100,083, forward strand.
AAGATGACACTGCTTGTTCAGGGATCATACTTTAAGAATTACTGCCTTTCCAGAATCCTAATGAGATATTATAAATTACTAAAATAAATACTATCTTCCACTTACATGTTTCTGCCCTGCTTCACATGGTCTAAGTTCTTTCACAAAGCTAGCTAGAAAGCAGATTTAGAAAATAAATGTTGAGAGACAGTGTGAATAGGAAGGATTCAGTGAGGTAGTTTAATATTTCATACTCTCATTTATTTATTTTTTATCCATTCAATCACCCATTTATCCAACATGGGCCATGTTCCAATTGGGGGTTACAGATATATAGCGAAGGGTGCACCTAACTCAGCAAGAGGTGAATAGGAACGACTTTCAAAAAGAAATTGATTTAAACTGAATTTTAGTTGGCAAGAAAGACAGCCAGACAGATTGAGGGGTGGGGAGGGGGAAGAGTGACCAGGCGAAGGGAGCGGTTTGTGCAAATTCACAAAGCAAGAGAGAACATTGGCATAGCTGAATAACTGCAAGGAATTAACTAGATTAACAAAATATGCCCAGGGCTGAACCATAACTCGGATCTGAATTAGGATTTCCCTTGTCAACAAATCTGGCTTTTAGGTGGTCCCACTTAAACATCTGTCTTGTCTTCACCTATCTATCTAAATCCTGTTTTTCTTTATGGACTGAATTTAATCTTATCTAATCCAGAGTTCTTTAGTAGTGGCTCAGCCTAAAGTAACCTGTTGTTTTTGCTGCTGTGTCCAAGAACTAAACAGTTCCCATTTCCTGTCATAACAGGTTAGTTCATGATTGTTTGTGTTCATGTGTTATTTCCCATAATTCTCTGCACCTCCCAATCTCCCATAGTACTCCAGTCCAATGTCTTTAACTTTGGAATAACCAAATATATTTGTTAATTTACCCCGATTTATCACTCTTATGTTAGAAAACTGATAGAATTTATGCCAATAATGTTGTTTCACATATAAATAAAGGACATCAAATCAATTATACAAACACAGTGGCCATACATGCATGATTATAGGTTTAAATATTTGACAGTATGTCATAAATTTTGAGACAGTGTTCATTCTTGCATTTCTGGTTATTATAGCCTTCACATTCCTAAGTATCGAAATACTGAAAATAGTGGACATAATTCATTTTCATTGAATAGAATTGATTATCTATGGAAAAAAAAAGCCCTCAGTTTTAGGAATATGAAAAAGAACAGTCTTAAAATCTACTTGAAAATAAGGAAACTAACAACCAGTTCTAAGACAGCAGGTATGAAGAACTCTAGGAAATTGAGAAAAAAAAAGTTAAAGTGGTGAAAATAAGAGAAGTACAAGATACGGTAGGAGGAAAAGACAGGGCCAAAAGAGACTAGCAATTGATTAATATTTAAATAAAATGTGATATATGCATACAATGTGATATATTATTTTGCAATAAAAGCTAGCAAAATACTTATACATGCTGTAACATAAATGAACCTTAAAAATATCATGCTGAATGAAAGAAGACTATGTATTCAAGGATTCCATTTATATGAAATGCCAGTAATAGGAAAATCTATAGAGACATAAAATAAATTAATGGATGCCTATGCCTAGGGATGAGATGAGGGAAATTGAGCATGGTTGAGGCCTAAAGGAAATAGAGCTTCTGATGAGGGAAACTGGGCATGGTTGACACCTGAAGGAAATACAGCTTCTCCTGAAGCTGATAAGACTGTTCTAAAATTGATTGTAGCTGCACAGCTTTGTGAATATACTAAAAGCCACTGATTTTTTTACACTCTTATGGGTGAAATGCATTATATGTGAATCACATATAATTAAGCCTTTACAAATTAAAAATAAAGAAAATTAGCAAGACAGTTTTGAGTCTTATTTTAAAAGATTATTAACATTAGATCAAAAACTTTACCCATTAAAGACTGAGTAGAAAAAGGAGTGTCATCAGCAGATGTAAGTTTTAGAAATATAATGTTGGTGGCAGTGTGCTACATGAAGTAGAGATGGGTAACAGGACACGATGACTCTAATGATGACTCTAATTGAATCAGGACTTGGATGGCTGGGGCAAAAATGTGGTCGTGGCATAATGGGCATTGGGAAGTAAAATTGACAAGCCTTTTATTGGATATGGGGTGACAAAGAGAGGTTGGTGGGGAGGGAAAGTTGAAGAGTCAATTTCATGTGGTAAATGGTGATTTTTAATAGACCAAAATAGGTGATTTGAGGAGAGGAATGAAAAAAGTACAAAATTAATAGTCAACTTTTGATAAACTGAGTTTGCAATTTTATAAATATATTCATGTTACAATATCGAAGCGGCTACTGAAACTGGCTCCATGGAGGAGAAGAAAGGTAAAAACCATTAAACACTATGTGGAAAAACCAAGACACTGAATATTTCCAGAGTTCTAAGATTTGAGATTGTTACAGGTGAATAAAAGAATTATATTGACAGGCAGGGTATGGTGGCTCATGCCAGAATCCCAGCACTTTGGGAGGCTGAGGTGGGTGGATCACTTGATGCCAAGAGTTCAAAACCATCTTGGGCAACATATAAAACCCCATCTCTACAAAAAATACAAAAATTAGCTGGGCATGGTGGTATGTGCCTGTGATCCCAGCTACTATGGAGGCTGAGGCACAAGAATCACCTGAACCTGGGAGGAAGGGATTGCAGTGAGCCGAGATCACACCACTGCACTCCAGCCTGCGTGACAGAGCAAGACTGTCAAAAAAAAAAAAAAAAAAAACGGACCATGAATTTACAATGAATATTTTTAAAAGGAAGAAAATAAAAGCCAAGGGAAGTGGAATTCTAGAGAGAAAGAAAGATGATCAGCAGCATAGGCAAGAAGAATGTTCTGTAAAGCAGCTGAGGAGTTCTTGGAGGGCAAATTCAACAGCATTCTGTGGATGAGGAAAAAACTGCAAGGAGAAATGAAAAAGGGGATGAAGTACAGGTGTCGTTTACTGTTTGAGGAACATATGGTTTACACAGAAGCACACAAGGAACAAAGCCAAGGGAACATAGCACTACAACACAAGAAAGACTACTTAGGGGCATGTCAAAATCAGTTTTGATTTATTCCAGCTTTGGAACACAGGTAAAACAGAACAAGAGCCTCTAAAATTTTTTCAGTCATCTCTATCTTTCCTCACTTCACTGCCATGGATATTTTATCTATAAATTTATCTAAATCACTCTTGTAAAAATTTGCATTATCATCTGTATTGAATTTTCAAAGAAAAAAGTTTTCATAATTAAAATGCATTCTGTTATTATACTAAGTGGACTAAATGTAAGCATCAAAGCATTCAATTCATTCAAAAGTTTTTACTCTGTGCCTACTATATGCTAAGTGTAATACTAGTTGCTGGGACTATGATGAACAAAACCTGAAACCTAACATGACTGTACATCATGAATTAACAGTCTGATGCTGGTTTCAGGCATTAATCAAATAATCACAAACATAGAATTACTATGGTATGTATTACTTCTAATATTCCATATTATAGAAAATAGTTTGTTACTTATCCCATGTCCCATACTTTATATTTTTTAGTTCTTTACTGTTTTGGGGGAATGGTGGCTTACCTCATTGAATTCTCATACTGGTAAGGTATAGCACTGAAATCTCAAATGATTTATCAAGAGTCGCACCACCATAAAGTTTTAAAGCCAAGTCTAAAGATTGGTCATCTGTCTTGTAGAATTTTGATATCTACCTATGCACATGTCTTTGAATATTGAAAAAAATTTCTATGTGATTCATGTGAAGCCTTATAGAAGAGTATAAAACAAGAAAAATGTGATATATACAGTAGGAAGGAATTTCCTATGTTTTCTTGGCACTGAAATTTTCCTGGAATGGTTTTTGGAAATACATTATTAAAATGCACATTGCTTATGGAAAGTATTAAAATGATACATCCAGATCCTTAAGGTATAGGTTTTATTTGAAGAATTAAATAAAAAACCTAGAGAGGCAAACAAAATCCTGCAGCTTCCTTTTCTTAAAAAAAAAAAAAATGTTTCGATAAGCATTTCTAAACTTTATCAGCATGAGAGCTACAGGTCATAGACACAATGAGTTGAGGTCGTGATAAAAATCAGGGTGATAAGAAATGGCAGCGAATTGCAGAGGTTAGATCTGACTTGAAGAACTCATGAAGGTGTTGATATTCAGCTCAGTAGAGATGGCTCTAAGTTCCAGGGACAAAGCCCAGTTGCCAAGAGACAAGCTCACACAAGGAAACTTGTTAACAAAGCCCAGGAATAATATCTGTATAGCTGGCATCAGACCAGGAAAAGAAATTGAATAATGTACATCAGTATCCAGTACTTCCATGATTTCAGCTGTAATATCTTTGCAAATAACTTTCCATCTTTGTCTCCAGCCTTCACCTAGCTCTTGATTTCAAGATTCAAACTCCCATCCTCACTAGATGACTTACTAATCTCAAACTCAACTGGAGTCACCATTTTCTCTCTCAAGCCTGCTTCTGTCTGAAGCTCCTCAAATTAATTGCAACATCGCTCAAGCCATTCAAGCTTGAAGACTTAGAATCCTCTCTGGCTCCTCTCCCTCCCTTCTTGGCTACAATTAGTGCCAGATCCTCTTGATTCTACTTCCATCTGACTCCAAGACACACAACCTCCTTTCCATAAGCATGGTCATTATCTTGGTTAGGGCCATACTACCTTTTACCTAAATTAATGTGATGAATTCTTAATTGGTTAGCCTCTCCCTTTAGCTTTTCCTTCTAATTCACTTTATCACCCGTTTCAAATTTAATCTTGATAAAAGGTTACATTTATTCATATATCTTAGCAAAACTCTAAGTACCCCTGTTGCGTATAAAATAAAGCCCAAACCAGCAGCTTAGCAATCAAGAACATCCATCCTTTGACCTCAATGATTTTTCCAAAATTATCTCCTAACCCTCTCCAGTTCAAACAATGTTGCCTACTTACTATTTGCTGTGTTAAATTTTGCTTTCTCATGTTACTTTTTTATGGTGTTACTTCTGCTTATAATGTCCTCCATCCAGTGAATTTCTCTGTATCAAAACTCTACCCATTTTTAAATTGTTTTTACAAAGTCTTCCAAAACATGGTGTCAAGCCATATTATCCAAATTCTTATAACTTCTTTTACCCAAATTCTCATAATGCTTTTTTCCCTGTTTTAATTATACTTTTAAGTTCTAGTGTACATGTGCACAACATGCAGGTTTGTTACATATGTATACATGTGCCATGTTGGTGTGCTGCATCCATTAACTTGTCATTTACATTAGGTGTATCTCCTAATGCTATCCTTCTCTCCTCCCCCACCCCATGGCAGGCCCTGGTGTGTGATGTTCCCCACCCTGTGTGCAAGTGATCTCATTGTTCAATTCCCACCTATGAGTGAGAACATGTGATGTTTGGTTTTCTGTCCTTACGATAGTTTGCTCAGAATGATGGTTTCCAGCTTCATCCATGTCCCTACAAAGGACATGAACTCATCCTTTTTTATGGCTGCATAGTATTCCATGATGTATATGTACCACATTTTCTTTATCCAGTCTTTCATTGATGGACATTTAGGTTGTTTCCAGGTCCTTGCTACTGTGAATAGTGCTGCAATAAACATACGTGTGCATGTGTCTTTATAGCAGCATGATTTATAACCCTTTGGGCATATACCCAGTAATGGGATGGCTGGGTCAAATGGTATTTCTAGTTCTAGATCCTTGAGGAATCACCACACTGTCTTCCACAATGGTTGAACTAGTTTACAGTCCCATGAACAGTGTAAAAGTGTTCCTGTTTCTCCACATCCTCTCCACACCTGTTGTTTCCTGACTTTTTAATGATCGCCATTTTAACTGGTGTGAGATAGTATCTCATTGTGGTTTTGATTTGCACTTCTCTGATGGCCAGTGATGATGAGCATTTTTTCATGTGTCTGTTGCCTGCATAAATGTCTTCTTTTGAGAAGTGTCTGTTCATATCCTGCACCCAGTTTTTGATGGGGTTGTTTGATTTTTTTGTTTAAGTTGTTTGTAGATTCTGGATATTAGCCCTTTGTCAGATGAGTAGATTGTAAAAAATTTCTCCCATTCTGTAGGTTGCCTGTTCACTCTGATGGTAGTTTCTTTTGCTGTGCAGAAGCTCTTTAGTTTAATTAGATCCCATTTGTCAATTTTGGCTTTTGTTGCTGTTGCTTTTGGTGTTTTAGTCATGAAGTCCTTGCCCATGCCTATGTCCTGAATGTACATAGGCCTAGGTTTTTTTCTAGGATTTTTATGGTTTAGGTCTAACATTTAAGTCTTTAATCCATCTTGAATTAATTTTTGTGTAAGGTATAAGGAAGGGATCCAGTTTCAGCTTTCTACATATGGCTAGCCAGTTTTCCCAGCACCATTTATTAAATAGGGAATCCTTTCCCCATTTCTTGTTTTTCTCAGGTTTGTCAAAGATCAGATGGCTGTAGATGTGTGGTATTATTTCTGAGGACTCTGTTCTGTTCCATTGATCTATATCTCTGTTTTGGTACCAGTACCATGCTGTTTTGGTTACTGTAGCCTTGTAGTATAGTTTGAAGTCAGGTAGCGTGATGCCTCCAGCTTTGTTCTTTTGGCTTAGGATTGTCTTGGCAATGCAGGCTCTTTTTTGGTTCCATATGAACTTTAAAGCAGTTTTTTCCAATTCTGTGAAGAAAGTCATTGGTAGCTTGATGGGGATGGCATTGAATCTATAAATTACCTTGGGCAGTATGGCCATTTTCACAATATTAATTCTTCCTATCCATGAGCATGGAATGTTCTTCCATTTGTTTGTGTCCTCATTTATTTCATTGAGCAGTGGTTTGTAGTTCTCCTTGAAGAGGTCTTTCACATCCCTTGTAAGTTGGATTCCTAGGTATTTTATTCTCTTTGAAGCAATTGTGAATGGGAGTTCACTCATGATTTGGCTCTCTGTTTGTCTGTTATGCTTATTTTTTTATACAAATGATTTTAGTATGTGTCTGGAGTCCCACCTGAAATTTACTATTCACAAGGGTACAACTGGTTCTTATCAAACTTAGAAAGGTACAAAGCACCTATTGAAGTGTGCCATGTGAAACAGGCCATTGGTATTCTGAACAACTGAACACTTCACGAATTCAAATACCAAATTCTGTAAGAGCTACACAGCATGTTCCAGGTCACACAGCTGTGAGAAGAGAGCCTTAATTCCAAGTCTCCTGAATTGTCCCTCACAACTTTGCCTTACACCAGCTGCCCCAAGTTGACCCACAGGTTTCAGCCCATCCCATGGGTCTCTTTTTACTTTCAACCAATGAGTAAATGTGTTTTCTCCCAGACTCTGGTGAAAAACACAAACGCATGTTCTTTTTCTGTTTCACATAATGATGTTTTCTGCCCTCTAGGATCTCAATTCCACTGAAAACAACACTACTGCTGTTTTCCTTGGACATCAACATGAAATTTAGCTGAACTCCTTCTAACCCCTTGGATCTTGGATCTTGGGCTGCAAGTCACTTGTGCTTCCCAGTTGCCTCACAAGTACTTTCTGGTTTCAACCCGGTTGGAAATATTGAGACAAGAGTCTCTCTCAGAGGGTAGTGTTTGATCACTTTTACTTTTTTGAGTTAGAGGGAAGCAAAGCATCTAAAAACAAATAAACAACAGTTAATCAAGTTTTTGATCCTCCTCAAAAGCTTGAACTCAGTTCCAGTTTGAGGCAAAAATTTAGGTCAGTTCTCGTTTTATTTATTTGTTTCAAATTTTTCAAGGGAGCCCTTCACCTAGGACGCTCCAGGGCACAAACACAGTAACACACACATAAACATACACACACACAAGCACGCATACATACAATTACCATATTATTTTCAAATTCATCCACATCTCCATGAAAGCACTGCAAATAACTAAAAATAGCCACAATAATAACAAAGCAACTCCAAAACAAACATTTTATCAGCTTATCTTGCAAAGGGACTTGCCCTAGTTACTTCTGTAGTATGGCTTGAATGATGATGCTAAAATTTTCCCCTACCCTGAAATATCCATAAAATCATCCTACCCTCTTATTTGAAACCCCCACCACAGGAAATTAAGTTCTTTAAATCAAAACATTAATCTCAAAAACAAAAAATCCTTTAATGTCCTAGGAGAGGTATCATTAAGCCATTGATACCTCATTGTGAATTAGTTTATATGAGATTAGTGAGTGAGTTACTCTCAAGAACTTAAGGAACTCCCCACAAATGTAGACATTTGCTCACTATCCCCCAAACCCTTCCTTCTACAACTTTGCCCAATCTACATTTATTCACTGTTGTTTACTTATCAAGAACCCAACCACTGCAACTATCTGGAATTTATTTAACAATTAAGGCTTAGCTCAAAGTTCACTTCTTTCATAAGTAGCACCAGGACGAAGTGGCTACAAGGTTCCAAGTGTTTTATAGTGCATTGCCCATTTACTTTTTTGATGAGTATCCTATGAGAGAAAGTATACAAGACATATGTCACACTCTATCTGCCCAACTAACAGAGTTCTGAGAGCTCATCATAGGGAAGGGCTGTGCCATATGATTCTTTGCATAGTTTGCAAGGTTAATGACAAATAGGTGTTGAATAAAGAAACTTTATTTCTTATTATTACTCCAGTTTGGACAATAATCAAAGCACAGTGGGGGCAGTAATTTACAACTTTTTTTTTTTTTGACATGGTAATGGGGCAATCAAATAGAAGTATTCAGTAGGACCCTAAAGGTCACTGTGTAGATTTATCTTAAGCCTCATTTTAATATAAAGTAGTAAATGAAATCAAAGTTCTTGAAGAGGTAGGTGGTATAGACCACAGGAGAAATAATAAATAATATTCAAAAGAGAATAAAAGTATGAGAAGACAGATAAGTGTAGGGGTGTGAAAATTTTTTTAAAAGTTCGTAACAGACCACATCCGATTTCTCATATAAAGGTTGCAAGTTTATCATCTTCGAATGCAGGATAGAATGTGATTAGAGGCCAGGGGAAGGGAAATGAAATTTTGGAATAGCTTCCAAAGACACAGGAAAGAAAGCTATCCATGAAGAAGCAAATTATTATCATTCAGTGTTGAGGACTCTGCTTGGCTTGACACACACATTTATAGCTGTACCTCAGAACTGTCTGAAAATGTACCAACATAGCATTTGACCTGGTAATTAAGTTGCTCTGGTTCAACCCGAGTTTGTGTGTATGAGAGGTAAGGGAAAACTAAAGACATTGGATGTTATTTCATCGAACAGGCTGCAGCTCTTCTAAATAAATCATCATTTATCTCCATATACCCTGAGAATGTAGGAGATCTTAGGGGATTTACCATTATAGATCTCCTCCTCAACACCTCGGCAATAGTAAGGCAGGAGAAAATATGATGTAACATAAAGAAACAAGAAATGTAGATCAGAAGAACTACACTAAAGTAACTGGAAGCGAAGATTCATTTAGCAAGTGGTTGTAATAAATGTTAGCAAAGGGGAGTACGATGGAGATTGTGCCACAGAATTGTGGGGCCCAAGAGTGTAAGGACTAAAACATATCTTATAGATCCTCTAGCCAGTAATATTTAACCAGGGCTGCATACTAGAATCTCATAGGAAGGATTTAGATAAAAATACCATGTCAAAGCCTCTCCTCCAGAGGTCTTGATTTAATTAACCTGTTGTGGTACTGACACTAGGTTTTAAAAGTATCCCAGGTGATTCTAATGTGCAGGGAGGGCTGGAAGCCTAGCCCAATTCTTACTTAGCCTAGGTAGGAAAACTTAAATCCAAAAATACCAGTGACTTGGCCCCTGGGGTACAGCTAATGGTAGAGCAAGAAAGGAAATTCCTCTCATTAGCACAGGGGTTTGGACAGACCACAAGACAAGATACACATCTCTTAAAATGTAATTCATCTCCGCCTTGCAGGATTGTTTTCAAAATTACATGGTAAAGCAACAATCAGATACCACTAGATACCTATTAAAATGGCCCAAATTCAGAACTTTGACAGTACCAAATGCTGGCAAAGATATGAAGCAACAGGAACTCTCATTCATTGCTGGTGAAAATAAAAAATGATACTGCTATTTTGGAAGATGGTTTGGCACTTCCTTACAAAACTAAACATACTCTTACCATATGATACAGCAATCATGTTCCTTAGCACATATCCAAAGGTGTTGAAAATTTGTGTTCACACAAAAATCTGCACATGGATATTTATAGCAGCTTTATTCATTATTGTCCAAACTTGGAAGCAACCAAGATTTGCTTCAGTAGGTGAATGGACCAATCAACTGTGGTAAGTCCATGAAATGGAATATTATTCAGCATTAAAATGAAATGACCTATCGAGGCATAAAAATGTATGCAGGAAACTTAAATACATATTATTAAGTGAAAGAAGCCAATCTAAAATGTCTCCATACTGTATGACATTCTATAGGACAGTAAAAAGATCAGTCGTTACCTGGGGTTACAGAAGAGGAAGGAACGAATAGGCAGAGCACAGAGGATTTTTAGGGCAGTGAAACTACTCTGTATGATTCTATAATTATTGATCATGTCTTCATACATTTGTCAAAACCAATAGAATGGGCTGGGTGCGGTGGCTCACGCCTGTAATCCCAGCACTTTGGGAGGCTGAGGCAGGCAGATCATGAGGTCAGAAGTTCAAGACCAGCCTGACCAACATGATGAAAACCTGTCTCTACTAAACATACAAAAATTAGCTGGGTTTGGTGGTGCGTGCCTGTAATCCCAGCTACTCAGGAGGCTGAGGTAGGAGAATTGCTTGAACCCAGGAGGCGGAGCTTGCAGTGAGCTGAGACTGCACCACTGCACTCCAGCCTGGGTGACAGAGCGAGACTCCATCTCAAAAAGAAAAAAAAAAAAGCAATAGAATGTGTAACAGCAAGAATGAGCCCTAGTGCATAAGAAGTTTGGAGGTGATGATGTGTCAATATAGGTTCATAAATTGTAACAATGTGCCAGTCTTGTGGGAGATGATGGGAGGCTGTGCATGTGTGGGGCAGGGAACAGATGGGAAATCTCTGTACCTTTTGCTCAATTTCATTGTGAATCCTAATGCTCTCTAAAAACTAAGTCTATTTTGAAAAGTCATATGTCACACAAATTCCTGGTCCCAGAGAGAACAGTTTATTGAGGTTCTAAAAGATGCAAAAGGCTTGGTCAAGTTATTTGTTGCCCTACCTCCCAGAATCTCTCCCTTCTCCCTCTATGGATGAGACTCCTTCTTACGACTGAATGTAAGAAGATCCACAAGTGGTAAAGAAGGGAATGATGAGCTTTTCCTCAACCATCAAGAGAATAAAGGGCTGTGGAATGATTGATAGGAAGTGAAACAAATGGACAGTGATTTTTAAACATTAAAACATGTCAGCAATATAAGTTGCTACTAGAATCAATAACGGTGGTTGCCATATCTGGGCAGGTCAAACATTGTTTATTGCCTAAGAGAGGGAGAGAGTTAAACAGAATGGAGGGAGGAAGGATACAGAACCAAAAGTCTACACAGGAAATTAAGTGTGTGCTAAACATTAAATGCCTCTCATGCCAAACTATTGCCTAAAGCCACTTCAGTCATTAATGGGCACCTCGTTGTGCAACTCCAAGCTGCCATTTATATAGACTCCTATGTAGATAGTCTGGTTGCTGTCACATATAAGTCAGTTTCCTCTCCAGCCATGCCATATCCAAACTTTGGAAATACAGCAATAGAAAACTACCTCAAACCTGAGATGTGGTCTTTCCTCTAACCTATATGAAAATAGGTGGTTACCAAAAACAAAACAAAACAAAACAAAAATCACATTACTCCAAAGTATTGACTTTCAAAAATATCCCTAATGCAAACCCGGAAATTGAAGAAGATGATCAGTAAGTGAGACAACCAAGAAATAATGATGATCAAACCAACTTTAAAGAAGCTTCAGCTGGGTGCAGTGGCTCAGGCCTGTAATCCTAGCACTTTGGGAGGCTGAGGCAGGCAGATCACGAGGTCAGGAGTTCAAAACCAGCCTGGTTAATATGGTGAAACCCTATCTCTAAAAATACAAAAATTAGCCAGGCATGGTGTCCCACACCTGTAGTCCCAGCTACTCAGGAGGCTGAGGCAGAAGAATCCCTTGAACTCAGGAGGTGGAGGTTGTAGTGAGCCGAGATCATGCCACTGCACTCCAGCCTAGGTGACAGAGCGAGACTCCGTCCCTGCCCCCCCCCAAAAAAAAGCCTCTTCCATCTATGGTGTTTGAGAGTCAATCCAGAGTTGGGTTTGTCATGAAACTAATGAAGCTTAACCTTTAGGGACTCTACTTGTGTAACCCCTTTCAAGGTTCCAAAGAGGGATCTAAAAATGAACTCACAAGTTTATATGTGCTTTTAAAATTTTTTCAAATATAGGATATTTAATCAAAATTGATTTAATATCACTTTCATTTCAATTTTTTTACCCTTGTAGATAAGGAACTTTTTCTCATTTATTTTTCTATTGTGTAATATTTAAGACATTCCAAAAATATGTAAAATGTATATTATGAAATACGCTAAATGAAGGTTTATTTTTTGCTTTTTTTGTTTTAAACAATAAAATCTACATGCTATAATTAATGCAGGTAGGATCAAAGCATTTGACTTTTGGTCTTGTTTTTGCCTCCTTTTTTTCCGCCTTTAGGAAATTTAATTAGTGTAAGTGTCAGTTTTTTTCTGCAATAGCATCCTCAGCCTGCTCTACTTCATGGGAGATGTTTACGTGACAAGTGAGGTGAAAAAATGTGCAGAAAAACAACAACAACAACAATGTAAGCTATTTTTAGCAGGGTAGAATTTTTTTTTTTTAACCTATGTGTTTTTTCTTCTTTAAACCTAGTGGGAAAAGGTGTTTTTGTAAAATAGATATTCTACTCTAAGAAGCAGTCACATTAGCAAGGGAAAATGTATTGGCCTAATAGATAATCCAATTTTCAGATTTTGAAAGACTTGTTTCTATTTCGTTGGAGGATCATAAAGACACGATACTGGTCCCATAAAGTAGACTTAGGAAGAGTGATGCCCATGGCCATGACCTCACAATATTCCACCAGATGGAGCCAGAGATTGAGGAGATTACTGTAAAACTAGGCAAAAGAAAGACCACTACTCATCCAAAGATTATCCTATTTGGACTAAAAAACAAGCTGGAGTTTAGTGGGAGTTCATGTTTACCAATAGACTGTTTTATTTCTGGTTATGAATAATATTTGGACATTTTCCCATACATCACAAGGTAGAAATAAAGTTGTGTACCACAAAGATAATTGGGAAAGCATTTTCCAACCTACAAAGTATTCTACAAATGTTGCTATTACTATTGTAATATTCTGAGGGATAGTACTTAGTAGCACTGTTTCTGAAAAACAATGAACTTACAAATAATTTTGTCATCATTTATTGGACATAAACCAAAAGAGATGAAGATTCAGAAAGGAATGATATAATTCTTATTTTTATAGAACTCACATTTCATGTGGGCTTATAAAACATGGCCATGTAACCCAAAGAAATTAGGACATGCCAAATGGCTCTGCCACTTCTTAGGGTCTCATTTATAGAAACACAGAATACTAGTCAAATGTAATTTAAAAGTACATCTCCCTTATAGGATTGAGAATATACCTTTTATTGCTGACCAAAGGACTTATGAAAAAAACTCTGGCTTATCTTTTTCCACAATACTCTTAGCCCTGAGAAGCTCTGGTGTTTCATTTTTTCAGCATTTCTCAACTCTCTTTGAATTTTCACCTTGATACTCCTGGCACTCATGAATAGCAGAGAGTGTGTGCAATTCATGCTGGGCCACTCTAAAATCACTATAAATTTAACTATTTATAAGCTATAACGTGAATCCACTCTTTAATATGTTTAGAAAGAAGCCCATAGCCTCATCTGAGATGTCCAGGTCTTTTCTCTCTGATTGCTTCCTCCACCCCAACCCCAAATGATATCCAGTAGAGAATTTCTAGTACATACAATTATGATTTTATTAAATTGCTAAAAAGAATGGACTTGTATAATAAAGAACCTTCATAAAATGAATCTGCTTTTATTACATTTTTGCCGTTATTCTTAGTGTCAGTACCACAAATGTTACCAATTAGTTCTTTATGAGATATTGATTATAGATAGAAACTAGATAAGAATTCTGCCATGGAAAATGAAACTTTGAAAAGTTGTTGAACCAAAGGGCTACCAATGGATGATCCACACCTAGACAGAGGCTCCCAGTAGATAACCTTTAGTAACTTTAGAGGCTTCTAAAGTGGCTTGGTAATGCTGTCTCCTTAACATTTAACAAAGAACAAAGTCAGTATAAGACATTTCATTAACTTCAAGTCTGGAGCAGGTAACTTCTAGGTTTCCCATCAAAGCTTCTTTTCTATGTCCAATGAATAGAAAAATCCCTCAAATGGTTAAACAATTGGCCTGGGATCTGGGTGTAGCTTAAATCAGTTAGATGTGAAATGTGAAGATTATAAAGAGGCCAAATTCACCTATGGAGAAAACAAACATGACTTTTTTCTGAGCTAAGCTTCTCTAACATGCCCCATGAAGAAATGTGAAAGTCACTTCCTTTTTTGGATTGTATTTTCCATGTTCCTTACTGATCCCTATGGAATATGGACCAAAGCACCTACAGCACCTCCACCACCAGTTTCTCAGTATCTCCTCTCTTTCTCAACAAGAAAGAATTTCAGCATCCAAAACAGAATCCCTTTCAAATGGCAATTATCTTTACATTCCTGTTATCTAGTAGTATGTTTATTGGTTATGAAATAGTGAGTAATAAAAAAGGGATATTTTTAAAAATAGAATGAACCCGGAAAGCGACAGTCTATCCTGAACTGTCCGGCTTTCTCTTGAACAATGTAAGTTACTTCAGCAAAATGACTGATACAGTGCTTTTCCTAGACAACTAAAATCATCAGTCTTGCTGTGCTGTGGCGGTGGTGTTTTAGGTACCTGTATGGTTCAGGTTAATTTGTAATTGAAAAGCTTATCTGACTTACATTCCCATCTTCTCTGTATTTCCTTTATCCCCAGTTCTACTACCTAAATTTCTGAAGTCTAAGATATAAACCAGAAAAAAACACTTACTGTAGATAAAGATAGAGAAAAAAACAAATAAATAAAATAAGCAGCTTATAATCTCTTTTATGGGACATTAAATTTTATTTTATTTTTGTTATTTTTTTATTTTTATTTTTATTTTAGAAAATGAGCACACTTACACTTCTAGAAAGACTCTTTTTCCTTTCCTTTACCCATCTTCACTGTAGGATAAATTTTTTATCCTCTTTTCAGAATAAAAAAGGTATCTTTACCACTAAAGGTAAACTCTGCTTTCTAAAAAAATTTTACCATGATTCTGTCATGAGAGTTTCAAACAGTTCAGTGCTTTAAAGGACTTCCCTAGTTTTGTAATAGATCAATGTGGCAAAGACTGAAATGCTTAAAAAAAGCAAAACTTTGACTGGAATAATTTAAAAGCACCATATTCTTTTATATCGTGTAGGAAATAATTTGGCATAAATTTAAACAGGCTGGAAATTGGTTTATGATCTACATTTATTTTTGCCCTCTTTTTCAAATATTTGTATCTAATCTAAATCTATTAGCTATACATGTATATAATCTCTGTATCTGTGGATTTATATACATCCACATAGATATACATAGGTGTATACATACATATATTTAATTTTAAAATCCTTATAAAAACAAGTTTTCTTTTTTCTAGAAGTTTTCCTTGGGTTTGCTCATGACTTTCCAATCCAGAATTATGTAAATAAATTATATCATACAAGGCAATATGTTCAAGGAGTTACTACATTAAGTAAGCAAACGTCATATAAAACCCGCATAAACAGAGTCCCTCATTCAGGTTCCTTTGAAACATGTTTATTCTTGGGAACTCACTCACTCTTCAAACCTTCTTACCTTTAAACTGCTTCCAAGCTCAAAGAGCCCCGGAAAGAATTCATGTGCCTGAAGCTATACCACCCTGAGAGGATCTGCTCCTTAAATTTTACAATTGTCAGGTGGAGAGAGGGGAGTGAGGAGGAAGGGGAGGGCGTTTGGGCTGAGCCCAGAGGAGCCCGGCAGCACACCTGCAACAAAGAGGAGTTACAGAGCAGTGCCAATGACTCAGGCCTGCATCAGGCCTTTAAACTCAGGATCTGAAGGCTGTTGCTCATTTTAAAAAATAACAAAATGAAACAAAAACTCTTGGCATAGTGTCACTGAGAGAAGGGATGTTAATCCTCCTGACTGGCTTGTCCTGATTCTTGGGACACTAGAATCTGCTTGCTTTGATTTCCCTTTCAGACTGAGAGAGACAGGGATTCTCCTTCACTTCTGGTCTCAGGCTGTGGTTGCTCTGGGCCATTACACAGCAGCTGTGCTCCATTCCAAAAACAAGTGTCTCATCTATAATATTATTACTCCCTTGCTGTTCACAGGTGGGAATGTGAGCCATAGTGAGTTCAGTGGGCCACATCCATGACCATCTTGTATCAGGTTATTTTCACTATAAAGGAAGATATATGTGGAAAGATAAGTCATGTAGAGGAACTTAGTGTTCAGGTCTTCCTGAAAAGATGACCATCCTAATTTTAATGCATTTGCTGTATACCATGTGACA
This sequence comes from Papio anubis, assembly GCF_008728515.1. Taxonomy (NCBI): domain Eukaryota; kingdom Metazoa; phylum Chordata; class Mammalia; order Primates; family Cercopithecidae; genus Papio; species Papio anubis. The sequence continues at coordinate 51,116,827 of NC_044991.1, forward strand.
TAATTCAGCTTACGGAGCAAAACCTACCTTTTTTTTTCTTTTCTTTTCTTTTCTTTTTTTTTTTTTTCATTGACCAGAAACACTGGTTTCCGTCAAAACCAATTTATGGTTCCAAGATATGGAATCAACCTAAGTTCGTTCCATCACTGGATAAATGGATAAAGAAAATGTGGTACATATACACAATAGAATACTATTCAGGCATATAAAAGCATCATATCCTATAATTTGCAACAACATGGATGGAACCGGAAGGTATTAAGTGAAATAAACTAGACACAGAAAGACAAATATTGCATGTTTTCACTCATACATGCAAGCTAAAAAAATAATCTCATGGAGGTAGAGAATGGAATGATGGATATCAGAGGCTGGGAAGGGTAGTAGGAAGTGGGGATTGAATAAAGAAGGTTTGCTAAATGGGTACAAAAATAGAGTTAGATAGAAGAAATAATATCTAGTATTCAGTAGCACAATAGGTTGACTCTAGTTAACTTATTGTATCTTTCGAAGTAACTAGAAGGTTGGAATTGAAATGTTCTTAACACAAATTAATATATACTCGAGGTAATTGATATACCAATTACCCTGATTTGATCATTACACATTGTATGCTTTTATTAATATTTCATATGATCCCATAAAAAGGTACTATTATATATCTATAATAATTAAAAATAAAAATAATAAAAAGTACAAGATAATAAAAAAAAACCTCCAGGGTTCTGGTGACAGCAAGTTTTATGTATTTCAGAAACATGGTTCCAGGAGTCTCTCACTCTCTTTTTATAGTATGATAAATGGCCTCTTGTCTTGTTGAGGGAAAAAACCAGCAAATCTTGAGATTCTCTTCTCCCACATTTTTATCCGTCTACAAGAAAGTGACCATATGCTTTACCTTGGGAAACATGTCTCTAATAGACAGGGATTCAGATTATAGGGAGTATTCATCTTCAATCAAAGATTTGATGTACAAGAAATATCAAATTTGTTTATTTTTTAAATCAATTAAATATTTTTTGAGGTTTCCTTTTATCCAGTTAGTGGAAAATGTGTCTTAGCCATTATAGAATAAGGCCATTCCTCTAGCCTAATTTTGCCCAATAGTCCCAAAGTCTTATTTGCTATCTGAAATATGAAAGCTAGGACACGTCTATTATAATCAATAATGAAGTCCTCCTTCTTATAGCTTCCAGGTAAAATAAAAGGCACCTGCTGCTGTGGTTTAAATGATGGTGCACCCTCCAAAATTTATATTGAAACTTAACCCACACTGCAACCACTTTGAGAGGTGTTGCCTTTGGCTAGTGATTAAGCCATGAGGGCACCACCCTCATGAATGGGAATAGTACCCTTCTAAAGGTGCCTGAGGTATAGAAGGAAATATTCTCTTGCTCTTCTACCCCTTCAGCCATGTGAGGACACAGCATTCTTCTCCAGAGGATGCAGCAATAAAGCACCATCTGGAAGCCAAGAACAAGCCCTCAAGACACCAACCCAACTGTTGCTTGATCTTGGACTTCCCAGACTCTAGAATTATGAGAAATAAATTTCTATTGTTTGTAAATTACCCAGTCCGTGATATTTTGTTATACTAGCACAGACTAAGATACCTGCTAATTGTGAATTTCATATAAATAATGAATAATTTTTAGTATAAATAATGCTTTAAATATAAATGGACATTTAGTCACCAATAATGCATGGGACATACTTATGCTAAAAAGTAATTCAACATTTACCTGAAATTCAAATTTAATTGGGTGTCCTGTATTTTTCTTTGCAAAATATTGCAACACTGTTCCTTGCTCAAGCCTGAAAATCTCTTGATAACTGGCATCTTCAAACTCTGAGTGCTGTTCTACCCCAAACTCAGGGTTTTTCAAATTCTTGGAGAAACAGCCCATGCTTGGGTTCTGCCCTCTTGAGTACAACACAAAGCAAAATTTTCTTTGGTCTTAGCTTCTTTGCTAGTCACCTTATATCCAGAACACCTTCTGGGAGTGCCTCCTTCTCTCCTTCCCTGATTTCAAGGCTTCTGGAAAACAGAGGTTTGAAAGCCAGGTAGTCTAAAAGTAACGTTCAGTTTTAATCCTGTCACATAGAGCTTCCCTGAGGCAAATAAACGTTTGAGGATTAGAAGAGATGAAAGGAAAATAAAAAGGGATCAAATCACAAATTAAGCTTTATCTCAATAAAGCTTTCTGACAAATGGTAATTTATAAAGAAATATCCCCTCCAATAAAGATGGTCATCTTTCCTTTTCACTTTTCCTTCTAGATTAATAATGCACCATATTGAAATGTGTTGAAAATTACAATACTCTTGGATAATCTACCATGGAATCATTGTGCTTTCCATATTTACAGGGTGAGTCTAAGTACTTGCAGGTTGGTTGAACTGGATGGGGGGATTGGGCTTGCTTTGTACAAAGTCAATAAATCTTTCCATCCATGTAGGTCAGTCTTCTTTCAATTGACTTGGAATGGGATAAACCAAAGTCTATTTTATTTACATAATAAAACCAGAAGCATACAACAAAACAATCAGAGTCTGTCTTAATTGTGAAGAACATTTGGATTGGGAATTGGAAAATGCGAATTGGACAAGTTGGTGTACCTGTGATTGTGTGACCTAGTTATTTAAACCTAAATAAATTCACCAAGCTTATAGAAATATGATAGGGTAGTTTCATATAATGCGGTCAGGCTAATTAATAAGCACTCCAATTACCACCTTTACAAATCTGCAATTTTGAGACTTCAGAAGACCCCCATATCTCTATCTTAAATAGTGTGATTCATTCATGGATACTCTGATTGCATTTCAATTCTTAAGGAGAAAGCATGAAAAAAATAGATGGTCTCACTATTTGTTGTAGTTCCTGCCAAAATACTTTTGCTAAGAAATCTTTCTTCTTCACAAAAGGCCTGATATACAGTTGTTTCTAAAGCAGGAACCTGCTCTACTTTCTTCAGATGAATGGGAAAAGGCATAAGATCACTTGGAAAGAGTGGGGGTTCGGGTGGGTTTCCTGGCACCTTGAAACTGCTAGTTAGAAAGCCCAGAATAAGCACATGCTCGCTTTTTCCCCACCTCCCCATCTCCTACCTCTCTCTTTTTATTATTATTTTTTTGTAAAATAACTATTTACTCTTCATTTCATCAGAGAAACAGGATATCCTAGAACCAGTGGAAATACATACAAGGCTCATATAGGTATTTTAAGACTCTGGAATCTAAGGAAACTATGTGTTTTTTAATTAGAACTGATTCAAATGCTTTGACAAGTCTTGAAAGAATAACATATGAGGCATTCCAGGTTTACCCTGCAGTCAAGCTCAGCGTTTCCAGCCTTTGAAGTTGCTGATTTACACACATCTGCGATGGGCTCAGCTGGACCCGCCGCTTACAGACAACTTTAGAGTCACAGGCCCCAGGTCCACTGCATTTAAAGGGTCTGAGAAAGCAGTACTGTTCATCTCTGCCTGAGCATTAGAATCACTCAGGGAGCTTTCCAAAAATTCTAATACTTATGCTGCACCCCAGACCAATTATATCAGAACCTCTGAGGGTGGCATCCAGATATTAGTGTTTTTTAAAGCTCGCAGATGTGGGGTTAACAATTAGGATAAATAAACTTTAAAGCATTCACATGAATAAGATTCATAAAAGGCAGATCTCTAATGCTTTCTAGGGTGAGAACTACAGAATTTAAGGGAATGACTCACATTAGGGGAGATGACCCCCAACTTCAGGGACCTAAGAGCAAATAGAGTTCTCAAAGGAGGCTACCCCTTAAGCTTCAAAAGAAGAAACGTGTTTTCTACTGTTTAACACTCAAGATGGAGGGGGTAGAGGGCAAAGAGTACCTGAAAATCCTACATTTTCATCCCCATTTTACCACTATCTTCTATGACACGTTGGACTTCAGTTTCCTCACCTGTTTAATATGGGTTGAGTTTTGATCAGTGGCCCTCAATTGCTCATTAGAATCTCCTGGGGTATTTGGTAAAGTACTTAGACTACAACCCGGACTAATTAAATTAGAATATCTCAGGCAGTAATTCAAGATTTAGCTATTTTAACATATTCCTCATGTAGGGCTTCCAGGTAAAATGGAGGACGCCGATGTCTTTGAATTTCAGATACACAAAAAATATTTTTTATTACAAATATATCCCAAATATTTGCATTGGGCATACTTATATTTAAAAAATTATTTGTTGCTCATCTGAAATTTATTCAAATGTATTCAAATTTCAGATGAGCAACACATAATGCCAAAATCGGGCAGCCCTACCAATGTGATTAAAATATGCAGCCAGAATTACTGGTGTCCTTGCTACTCATAGGGTGATCTCCAGGTCAGCAGCATCAGCTTCACCCGGGAGAAAGGAAAATCCATGGGACCCAATCCACACCAACTGAATCAGAAACTTCGACAAAATCCTCAAGCATTTGTGTGCACATAGAACTTTGAAAAGCACTGGCTTAGGTGACCCACCACAAAGTTTCCAGAATCTTCCAACCTTTCCAGCCAAAAGCAGCAAATCCAGAGGTTGCTGCACAAATTAAAGAGATCCTCTAAGTTCATGGAAACTTCAGAAATGGTTTTGATTGCATTTATGGCAAGAAAATTGGTTGTTTCTATTTTTCACCCCAACTCTAACATAAAATCCCCTCACTCTTTTGTTGAACGACAAAGGATTTGAGCTTAAATTAGGTCTCTGCTCACACTACTTGGCCTGCCCATGCCTGTTCTCTCCATAGAGGCAGGGCCTGGACTCTGACCCAAATCTTGCTTTAGTCAGGAGAACATGAAGCTGGATTGACTTCATCAGCTTGCCACTAACCCAAAAATTGTGACTCAGACCTGAGGTGTCTTTGCAAATATACTCCTGCCTACAGGAGAAGGACTCCTCACCTTATCTAATTCACTAGGCCTTCCCTTCATTAACATGAGGATGTCTTGCCCTTCAATCAGATATCTAGATATTAATAGGTAGATTAAAGAGACATATTATATATACACATTGTTTTTGTTGATATTAAAATAAATGTTTAACTCTTCCAAATTAAAAGGTATAGCATTTGAGAAGGTTGATAAGAATTCTCAAGCCCAAACATTATTACACCCTAAGCCATAACTTATCAAACACCATCAGTCCATTAGCTACATCCTTTCTGAACTCAAGGCAAATCCAGCTGTAGAAATAAATACCAAACATATTGCAGTGTTCACACTATACATCACATTTGTCTGAAAATGTGAGTACAACATCAATTTTGATTTTCTCAAATATATACCTCTTTTTCTAATATTAAGAGTTTTGATAAAGGCTAAATATGCATCAACACCTCTCCCATATGAACACATGTATATTTAAGGGGAAGTTTAATGTTTATGATTCTAATGGATTTGCATTGAACTCAGGAAAGCATTGTTTTGCAAGAGATGTTAACTGTACAAAAGAGTATCTTTTTTTCCGCCTGTGAATTTGTTAGCTTAACGATAGTTAAGACTCCAATCTAAAAAACGTCTGTTTAATTTGCAAGTTAGTACCTTGCATGTTCAAAAGCATTCCAAAAGAATGAAGATTTTTTCAGGACTCAAAATGTCCTTTAAAATCTCTTATTTTCCATTGGAAAAAAAATTGGCAATTGTTTCCATTGGAAAAAAAAATAAATCAAGAGTGTAAAATAACTGAGGGTCTGAGTTAGATTCTGGATCCTCTGGCTCTGGTCACTTTCCCTAGGAAGCCTCCATCGAAGTTTATGGGTAAATGCAATTTTCACCCCACCTATTATTCCAAATCAGAACAATATGCATGCCAGCCTTGCTATAGTAACTAACATTAGCATAGATATGCAAACGTGACTTCACAATTAAAGGAACAGAGTCTAGTGCTATTTTACCACTAGCAGTTTTCTCCTTAAGATTGCGACCAAGTTGATGACCTAACTTACATTATTTTTCCCTTCAATTTAGTATAGTTGAGAGTGAACTCAGTTCTTCCCTCCAGATCATGCCTTTGGCCGTGGAGTTCCTGACGGATGTTAGCTGGCTCCAACTTGTCCTCCTTGCTTGCTGAGGTGACAGGACCTCTTTGCACCAGAGGGACTAGAGCCATTCAAGCCAACACCCACACAGGGTGGGACTGATTCTCCCTAGACATAAATCTGCCAGATTGTCATCAGCTAGATCATCCCCCTACAAGGGCAGAGAAGTAAAAGCAAGCTGAATCATAGATTACTTCACAGCTTATAGCTAATAAAATAACAAACTCAAAAGTTAATGCAATTATTTTCCTCTGTTCAAGACCATATGCTGAAACAATCAGTTAAAAAGTACATATATGGCCAGGTGCGGTGGCTCACTCCTGTAATCCCAGCACTTTGGGAGGCCAAGATGGGTGGATAATGAGGTCAAGAGATCGAGACCATCCTGGCCAAGATGGTTAAACCCCATCTCTACTAAAAATACAAAAATTAGCAGGGGCGTGGTGGCACGAGCCTGTAGTCTCAACTGCTGGGCAGGCTGAGGCAAGAGAACCGCTTGAATCTGGGAAGTGGAGGTTGCAGTGAGCCGAGATTGCACCACTGCACTCCAGCCTAGCAACAAAGCAAGACTCGGTCTCAAAAAAATAAAAAATAAAAAATATAAATATAAATAAATAAATAAATAAAAGTGTGTGTGTATATATATTTAGAAAGAGAGAGAGAGAGAGACGAGAGAGAGAGTAAGAAACTCAGATATTCAAAAATTGTCTAAAGGTATCTTACACCAACAGCATAAAAGTGTTCCTATTTTTCCACATCCTCTCCAGCACCTGTTGTTTCCTGACTTTTTAATGATCGCCATTAAGACGAGTTAATGGGTGCAGCACACCAGCATGGCACATATATACCTATGTAACAAACCTGCACGTTGTGCACATGTACCCTAGAACTTAAAGTATAATTTAAGACAATGAAGACACAAACACACACATTAGCCTAGTTCTACACAGTCAGGATCATCAATATCACTGTCTTCCAACTCCACACCGTGTATCATGTATCCTGTATTGCAGGGAGGTCAGAGGCAATAACATGCACAGAGCTGTCATCTCGTGTGATAACAATGCCTTCTTCTGGAATGCCTCTGGAAGGACCTGCCCAAGGCTATTTTACATTTACGTGCAATTGGATGAAAATTGGCTGAGCTTCAGCTGGGGCTGTCAATAAGAGTGCCTACTATATGTGGCCTCTTTACTGTGTGGTCTTGGGGAGGTCACGGTTCTTATGTGGTCTCCAAAAGCAAGTATCCTAGCTGCAACACCTTTTATGATCTAGAATATTTATTTAACTTTTTTTCTCTATTAAGTAGAAAGAGTATACTCTAAAATAACAATAAAATATATAGAGTACTAAATATATAAACCAGTAATATAGTGGTTTATTATCATTATCCAGTATAATGTGCTATACATTACTATGAGCTAGACATTTATACAGTTGGCAGCACAGTAGGTTTGTTTATACCAGCTCACTAGATAATAGGAATTCTTCAGCTTCATTATAATCTTATAGGACCTCTGTCGTATATGAGGTCCCTCGTTGACTGAAATGTTATAATGCAGTGTGTGACTGTCTGCAGATGATCTCGAATAAAATTGTGCTGACATATGGAAATAAAAAAGATACTCAAAGTTATTTGCCAAAAAGATGGGAATTAGATTAATGTGTGAGTAACATTCTTAAACATTTTTTAAAAGAGCAAATTGTACTCTTTAGAAAACCCATAGTATACTTATTGAACTTACAGATATTTTTTGTAAAAATATGCTAGATAATATAAACTACCAAAGTTATTTTTGGTAGTTACTTAAAATGAAAACTGAAGCATTCTCAAGTAACACCCAAATTGTTTACCTTTTTTCTACTGTCATCTCCTTCCTTCCCTTGTGTTTTCTCAGAGACCAATATGGCCAGTTCAGATAGAAGGATGACTTAACTGGAGGTCAGAAGATATTAATCACACTGAATAAGGAGTATTGTGGGATAGGAAACAATGTTTCTTCCATAAAAAGACAAGTGGAGCTGAAATGAAAATAGGAAATGTATGTGTGTGGTGGCTCACACCTGTAGTCAGGAGAATAAGGTGGAAGGATTGCTTGACCCCAGGAGTTAGAGGCTGCAGTGAGCCAAGATCATGCCACTGCATTCCAGCCTGGGCCACAGAGGAAGTTCTTGTCTTTAAAAAAAAAGAAAAAGGAAAGAAAAAAAGGAAGTAGGAAAAATAGCTATCATGAATATGTATCTTTGATGTTGTTGAAGATGCTTTGAATACAAAATCCAAAACTTTACTCCTATAAAATATAATTATATTTAACTTGTCCTGTACAATTTTGTCCCTCAAGTTGTATATGCTTTATTCCAATGAACTCTAATGAGAAGTCATCCATTGAAATATTAAGGCTGTTCCAGTTACCATTGCTGAATAGCAAATTATCCCAAAGCTTGGGGACTTAAAACGTGCTCATGGTTTTGTAGATCATGAATCTGGGAATAGCTTAGGTAGGCAACTCTAGCTCAGGGTCTCACATACGGTTGCAGTAGATGTTACCCAGGACTGCAGCCATCTGGAAGCTCCACTGGGTAGGATGTTTGAAAAGGCTCTCTTATTACCTGGCTGGCAGTTGGGGATGACAATTGGCTGAGATTCAGCTGGGGCTGTTAATAAGAGTGCCTACTATATGTGGCCTCTTTACCTGGTAGTCTTAGGTCAGGGTTCTTATGTGGTCTCCAAAAGCAAGTATCCTAGCTGCAACACCTTTTATGATCTACAATTAAAAGTCACTCAGTGTTACCTCTGCCATATTCTATTCGTTAGCAGTAAATCACAGATTCAAGGGGATAATTAGACATCCTGTCTTGATGGGGGAAAGGCAAGGCTCTGGAAGAATGTGTGCCACTGGAGATGTTATTGCAGCCATCTTTGGAAATCTGCCATAGATATTCATGGAATTAACTAAAATATACTGGATTTAAATGGAGATAGATTGTTTGATGTATATGATTTAAGGTATAGAGTCAGCCCTCCATATCCCTGGGTTGTGCATTTGCAGAATCACCCAATGGCAGATCAAAAATATTCAGGAAGAAACATTACTAAAAATAAAACAACAATTTAAAATAGTACAAATAAAAAACAATACAGTATAACAACTAATTACATAGCATTTACATTGTACTTGTTATTAGAAGTAATCTGGAGACGATGTAAAGTATATAGGAGGATATGGGTAAGTTATAGGCAAATGTTACCCTGTTTTATAAAAGGGACTTGATCATTCATGGATTTTGGTATCTGAGTGGGTCTCAAGTATGCATATGATTGTATGGGACTGTATTCATGATGGCAATTGAAGATCTGCTGAAAGCAACTCCTCTGGGTTGAGCCTCCATTCAACAAATTACCCCATTCCAAAGACTTGGCATAAGGGACCAGGTGGGAATTGTTCTCCTTATAGGATCAATCTTATGCATCCCAGCAAAGGCTTAGAGAAGGAAGGAAAAGAATGCAGAAGGAATAAATGAAGGAGAGGGAAACAGGAAAAGGGAATGGGACGTGTGGCAAGAGAAGGGAGATAAAACATAGAAACCTCTTTCTGCCAGTGCCTGGCCTCCCTGAGAAGGGTTACCAGAGCAAACTCAGGACACAACAACTTAATTGAGCAGGAACTGGGTCTCTTTTTGTCATGGCCCATAGGCATGCTATTTGTATGTATATGCTTTCTTCCCTCTGCCTATAGTTTTACCTGCTGAGACACAACTCAAAATGAAGAGCTGTAAACACAGAGAGGAATCAATGTATTTGTTTTTATCCACTGTCTCCAATGCCCTGATTTTGACATTTTTCCACTTTAGAAGTCATGAAGATTCAGTGTTATGCTGGCTTTTAAAAATACTTTTAGGAGTTAACTTATTTCTCAGAGTTTTGAACAACTTAAATAGTAGAGTTATGTCTCCCTTGGAAGTTTGAAAGGATGTACTACTAACATTTTCCTGGCCTTTCTGGAGCATTATCTTTGCTAGAGTTCCTATTCTCTAAATTATTTATTCAAACTTCTTAAACCATAAACCAATTAATTTCTATAAAGGTTTAACATTCTCCTAGGCACTTATGATGAGATTAAAGATTATTAATGGCTTTTAAGAGCCAAGACTCATATCTTTTTGGATTTTCTAATGCCCTTCACAGCAACATCTTAATATATTTATATTTGCCTGGCATATATTTTTTAATGGGAAGGAAACTGTAAAGTTTATTTTTAACTAACTGGTTGAATGCAAAAAATAGACTTTGCCCTTGGATTGTCCTTGTTGGTAGTGTGGGTATCAGGAGAATGAGACAAGCCAAGCTGCGAGGAGTCTGTGGGTCATGGCTTTGGCAGCGTGGAACCTGGGACATAGAGTCCCCCTTGATAGGGCTGTTCAGCAGACCAAGTTTGTTGTAAATATTTAGATAAAAATGGGCTTTAGAGCAGCCACATCTGAAGACCCACAAGGCTGAATGTTATACAGGGTGTGTATTTTGTTTTTGGCTTTAATAAATGTCTAAAAGGGAGAAATCCAATTGACTCCTGTTGTTTTAATGTTAATTGCTTGTGGTGTCTGTTCATCAAGTGTGAGCGTAGAAACCTGTTAGTTCACTTACCACTGGGACTGGACTTAGCAGATGGGAAAAATATTATTTTGGCATGTTTTTAATGGCAGCACAATTTATTTTTATCTAGCTCTCTTTGGTGTGTATGAAAGGAGACTGCCACCTGTGCTTTGTGGATGAGTGTCAATGATTCAGACAGATTAATTTATGGCTTAGTAGACAACCACAAAAGATTGCTGGGGCAGAACTCACCTTTTGGCCAGCTTGACATGAACTTCAATTTTACTTCATTTTCCCAGGTCTGGAAGATTGTATTTAAGTAATATCATACCAAGTAGAATATAATCTATACTTTCTCTTAATCATGGAAAGTACAAATAAAGACATAGACTTGTTTCCATACATCTCCATCTCTGTGTGTGTGTGTGTGTGTGTGTTTGTATGCTGTATAAATCTGACTTACCTAAATTCTGACATTTGTAGCTGCCTTTTCAAATGCTGGAAGCACAGATACATCTTGAATAATGTAAAAACACATTCATATTTTTAGCAATAAATCTTTGACTGTAGAATATCATTTAAATAAATTGAAAAGCAGACCAATATTAACATTGTGATTTATATGCTACTTGCTGCTAGAGACTTGACATAGAATACCAATTATGAAAATGGTATAGTGCTAGATTTCTTCCTGAATTATTACACACACATTATACTTTGCAGGGAGCAGGTTCGACTTAAATGTAAATTACCAGGGCTTTTTTTTTTTTGCTCTTTCAAAGAGCTATTTGTTGTATTACCCAGTGCTTTTCTGTCCCTCATAGTTGAAATAATTAAGATCATTTGCAGGGCCTGGTTTGCTCATTTTGCCTAGTTACATTGCTGCTATGGTCCATTATGTCTACAGGGGAGCGCCATTATTTAATCTGAACATCTGGAATCCATCATGTGTAGTGAAGGACAAGATGTATCCTCAGTTTTAAGCCAACTCCATGATAAAATTGATGGATGGGACCAATGTGTATAGGTGAAGAAGATTGATACTTAAGATCTGTATGTTGTGATAGGAAGATCACAAGAGGACTTTTATTCTGCTTCATTTTTTAACTTTATTTCATTATATTGTATTTTATTTTATTTATGACACAGCAATCAGAATCTGATTGAGGATAAAGTCATCCTATTTGGGTCAGAGCACTAGAAGAAAGAAAGAACTGACACTTCTCAACCTTCTCTAGTTGAAGACTTCTCTTTGCTATGACTACTTGAAGAGTTCAGTAGGAATATTTTACTGAAGAATCCCTGATCCTCCTTTAAGTAGCTGGAGAGAATATTCACTCAGTATAATGGGACACGTCTCTCTCATGCCCACTTCTATTCTCTTATCACTGCAAGAAAGTGAAGTTTTGTTGGAGTCAGAGGTTTATCTTAGTTTATTTCAATCAGAAGCGTGTATGAAATCCAAAGCACACAATCTTCATTTTTAATAACATAACCCACCCCCGTGTTTATGTGCTTTCTCTGGTCCTCAACCTTTTTTTTCCTTTTTAATTTTAAGAACATCTGTCCACACTGCAACTTCACTTTCATCAGGAAATCTAATTACAAAGATAGAAAAGAGTATAGTAGGTGAAGCAAAAGACAGCAGCTCCACCTCTTAATACTGAACACTTAGATGACTCCCAGATGAACAGCTGGGAGTCAAACTCTCTTTGTGGCTCCCAGATGAACAGCTGGGATGAACAAACTCCCTTTGTGGCTAACAAACTAACTCACCTAGTATAGAGAAAGACAGTTGATGGATCAAAAAAGTAGTACAGATAACAGAGAGCAAGTGATGTGGATATGAAATACATTAGGGAGCATAAAAATGCAGTTTGGCCAGGATTTATTTCTAGTTATGCACTGATGAGGAGATATAGGGGAAAAATTGTCAAATTAAAAAAAAATCCTTTTGGCAAGTTTAAACTTTGCCTCTATCCTTTTTCTCTTAATCTGCAACCCAGATATGCACTTCAAATAGGAATGCGGGCCTACTGGGGCATGAAATAGTTGAGAGCTATTCAACAATGAGGAGAATGAGAGAAATCTATTTAGAAGGACATTTTAGAATTTAAGCCAGTTGAACCTTAATAGTCACAGCTAATTTAACATGACCCCTAAACCATTAGGGGGAATTTTACTGCAAGGACTTGGCTCTGTATTAACGATGTCATCCTTCTTAGAAATTGATAACTACAGAAGTTATCCTATGTGGAGTAAGATAAGAATGACTGCTCTTCATGTTTACAAGAGATTACAGTGTATAAGAACCAGGTGAAACAGGAAACCCAAGGGATCTCCTTCCTTCTCTTCTCAGAGTCATAGCCATTCCAGGGAATCTGCACATCTTCTGCTTTTCCCATTTCTATCAGATGGTTACTTAGGAACAAATGAAAATCAGCAAAAGTGCCATGATAATTATCACAAATTTATATGAAATAATGAGGCAGTTGCAGCCGTTTTTTTCTATGTCTTATCTCTGTTTGTCAATGGGCTAAACAGGGTGTTCAGGTCCCTCTGAACACTTGGAGGAGCGAGACTCTTTTAGTCTTGTCTCACTGATTCCCAAAGTTTATCTAAATCTTTCCAGAGGAGGACCTCTATTGTCAACAGTCGATAGCCAAACCCTTCCTTTGTTTTTTTCCTTCTATACACTACTTGTTAATCAATTTGCACGAAAACAATTTCTGGTTCAACTTCGTCCTGAGCTGCTAACTGGCTATGACTTTATTTTAAAGGTGCAGTAACTTTGTTAGCTGTTATTTTAAGGGGCTCCAGCCATGGGCTCATTTGATAGATTTAATTGCCAACATCTTGAACAAACCCCTTGATTTTAAATTTTCAATTTAGCGTGCTTAGCACAAAAGCGGATTGCCAAATAAGTATCCCATTTGATTTACTCTGTAAGTAATATAGCTGTTTGTCTTTATTTGAAAAATAAAAGTAGACACTTGGAAATGAGAGATGAAAGCTTGGAATGTGACCTGTAAGTCCACAAATCACAGACCAGAAGCAAGAAAGGAACATGAACAGCACATGTCAAGTATCCAGGAATTTCTAAGTATAATGCAGAACTTGGGGCATGAGAAATAATCTCTCTCTCTGTCTTTGTGTGTGTGTGTGTGTGTGTGTGTGTGTGTGTGTGTGTGTGTTTTCTTTATCTGAGCGTTTTTTTTATACACTGCCTTTTCTGGTAACTTCATTAGGTCTGTATAATTATAGTTTGCTTCAACCTTAGTCTGCATCAGTATTCATTATTATCTATTTGGTGCATTGTAGCAGCATAAATATAACTAAATTACTAGGGTCAAACCATAATGGGAGCTGTTGTGATGGTAATTAGAGCAGAAATATAGTCCTTTTTTGGTAAAACTTGCAGAATTGTAGCATGAGGTGTGTTCTTATAGGGTACAATTAAAGCCAGGTTGTGGGTTCAAGGTGGTAAAATGATAGATAGTGAAGGTACACCATTAATCACAGTTCTGAAAGATGCTCTATATCAATTCTTTTCTCTCTGAAAGGTAGCTCAGAGGTTGATGCTAAGACAAAAAGCAACAGAGGGTTTAGAGGTAAGATGCAAACTTCCATGCCTTCACTAATTGTCACGAGAAAGCTGAAACTGTATTGAATTCTTTAAAAGGAAAAAAAGAAACTAGTAGAAAGCATCTCAGCGTGGTTATTGAAATCATTAAATTTGAACTTAGTGGAACAATGCTTTAATTCTATGTGTCCTTGCCATGTTGGGTTGAGTCTCTCACATAACATCTTTAGAATTTAGAATGTGCTATACCTTGGAATGGAATCACCCTTATTGTCTTTACACACAGCCCATAATCCTGGAAAGCAGAAACAGAATTCCACTCGTATCCCCCTCAGTTTGCAGACTGTCTAAGTGTAGTAACTCTAGATTCAGTGTGAGGTAGGTGGAAATGCTTCAAAAGAGAACAAGGCCTCGGCTGGGTGCGGTGGCTCACGCCTGTAGTCCCAGCACTTTGGGAGGCCGAGGCGGCGCAGATCATGAGGTCAGGAGATCAAGACCAGCTTGGCCAACATGGTGAAACCCCATCTCTACTAAAAATACAAAAAAAATTAGTCGGGCATGGTGACACGCTTCTGTAGTCCCAGCTACTCCGGAGGCTGGGGCAGGAGAATTGCTTGAACCCAGGAAGTGGAAGCTACAGTGAGCTGAGATTGTGCCACTGTACTCCAGCCTGGGCGACAGAGCAGGACTCCGTCTCAAAAACAAACAAACAAAAAGGAAAAAAAAAAAAAGAACAAGAACTCAAAATTAATAAATATCTGCTGATTAACTTTTTTCACTAGCAGCAAAAAATTGGAATAATTCTAAACCAGTGAAATATCTCATTAAAAACCCAGTTGAAAAGTCTGTGTACCCAAGATGTAAGAAAGGCTTGCTCTTTAAGCACACAATTGAAGCCTTTGATGTCTACCTAGGACTGCTCATTTGATCTCACTTGATCTACTCCTGGAAACTTGGTAAGCATGTATGCATGCAGTATGTTCAAGGTCGTAGGCAACCGGTTTTGTGGAATTTTTAAAAATCAATTGTATTTTATACTCTGAAATGAAAGTTTCCAATTTGGAAATTTGTTTAAAGTCAAAGGTTGTTTCTCCAATAACTAACACAGAGTTTGGCACACAGTAGGCACCTTATAAATTTTGCTTTGAGAGAATGAATAAATGCCTGGGTAAAGCCAGTTGATACAAAAGGGCCCAATAAACTATGTGAATATTAAACCAAAAAATGGTAAAACAACTGGCCTCTAATAACCACACAGAAAACTGAGTACATGTTTTCTGCTCTTTTTGATTTTCCAAAACACAAAGTTAAGAAGTTTCTCATGTAGCATGACACATAAAGGTTTAGAAGGGTGACTTATTTGTTGGATATACCATTTGTGATATAATCATTTGTGTATCTTTTGACATTAATTGTTCATCTATGGATTATTTCACAATCAGTTATAGATTATTTGAGCCCTCCTTTCTTAAGGGCAACTTCAAATTGTATAGTCAATTTTATAGTTTTTTTATAAAGCTAGTGAAGTTATTCATTATTATAGATAACTTTGATTATATGTTCAAATTTTAAAACCTGATTAATAAGCTAACATTATGGCAGATTGAATAATTTTTTTTAGCAAATATCTGCTTTTTTTTTTTTTGCCCTTATGCCCATGCTTGATTTTCAGCTCAGCTGTTGGCCATAGATGTTAGCAGATGTGACTTAAACAGAGGCTTGAAATGTGCTGTACATTTAGCCTTGCTCCCCCTCTCTGTCTTCTGCCATGAGAAGAATATATCTCACTAGCCACTGACCAGGACAAGGAAGATGAGAAATAGTGATGGCAGATCTATACCCAGCCTATGGCTCTGAGCGAAACCTAGTAAAACTTGGCCTGCAGTTTGCAGACTCCCTGCTGGCCTGAAAAAATGGGAAAAGAAAATTCATGTTCTTTGTGGAAAGCCACTAAGTTTGTCTGTTTTGTTATGTAGCATTGTTGAGAAAATAGCAGACTAATACAACTATTTATGAATTAACACCATTTTGCTTTTAGGCACATCTTCTCTATGTAGGTACTATAACATAGGTTCCCTTAATCTTTACCATAATCTCATAAATCAGACACTATCATATCCCCATTTTATACATTTGAAATCTGAGGCCTCAAGAGGTGAAGAGAATTCCTAGACAAGACTTGACACCAATTTGTACATCTCCAAATCCCATGCTGCTTCATCCATTTAAATGTAGCTTAGTGAGCCTGCCTCTCTCTCTGGTACCTAGTAAGTCCTCAATAAACACTAATTTGCTTAACTTTCCTTTTTTCTTAAACTGTATTTATCAAGTTAAATGGAAATGTTTGATTAAAATAAGCTAACCAAGGCCTTGTGTGGAGTAGAAGGAGGTATTGTTCATGTTTTCTTCTGATAAGGTCCTTCGAATATAGGAGTGGAGGCAAAAATAAACTAGTAAAACAATAAGGAGCTACCTATCACATACTTAACAAATAGATTGAGATAGTAATTAAAGCATTGTCTCAATCCAGACATAATTAATTGAAAAGCTGAAACTAGCCGGGCGAGGTGGCGGGCGCCTGTAGTCCCAGCTACTCGGGAGGCTGAGGCAGGAGAATGGCGGGAACCCGGGAGGCGGAGCTTGCAGTGAGCTGAGATCCGGCCACAGCACTCCAGCCTGGGCGAAAGACCAAGACTCAAAAAAAAAAAAAAAAAAAAAAAGAAAAGCTGAGTACTTCAGTTAATAATCACTTTAGAAGGTGAGAAAAAAAGACATCTATGCAGTAATAAACAAAGTAGGCTTAGTTCATTAGTACTATTCAATCTCTCCTTAAACTGAAGATTAAGAATTGATTATATATATATAAGTATTTTACAGTCAGCACCCTTATCCTGTAACAGTATTACAGGAATAGTCTCTCCATATACATATTTAAAGTTGCCTAGCTCCTCCTTAAATGCATATTTTAAATCAAATTATGATTTTTGGAAAAGAAGATCTATCCCTAAAAGACATTTCTCATTCACTGTGACTGTCTGGAATACCCTCCCCTCCCTTGTGTGCTTGCTACAGTAAATCCCTTAACATTTAACTTAAGGACCACTTCTTTCCCTACGCCTTTTCTGATCTTCCCATATAGATGGTCTTTCTCTCTGCTACACTTCTGTAACAAAAATAGCAAAATTTTAATAGATTTTCTCATTGTTTTATTTGTGTCATCTTCCTATCTTCCTCCTCTACTCAACTCTTTGAAGGCAGGTGTTTTGACCTCCCTTGATAGCAAACTTAGTGTTTGACATGCAGTAGGCACTGCCAAAACATAGAATAAATAAATGGACACAGTTAAGTCTTAAGAACTCAGGCTTTAGGAAGAGAGAAAAACAGAAGTGTAATCATTTATAAAGAGAATTGAGAGAACTAATTCTTGTTGCCAGGAGGCCAGGACTCAATTAGGCTATTGAATTATGATCAGTGCGGAAGAGAACTGAAAACAGAAAAAGAAAGAGATGTTCAATGGAAAGACAAGAAAGAATAATATAGATAGAATATTTTCTTTTAAGTAGTTGAAATTTTTTTTTTCTTTCCTTGAATCCTTGAGGCACTCTGTCAGCAGGAATTAAATATTTATCAGAGAATTTTTTATGCACATAAATAGGCTACATGTATGACTAATGTAATGGTGGCCTTACATAATCAAATTAATAAAATTAATGTATTCACTTTAAAAAATCAATTCAGAACATTTTCTTCATTCCATCAACTTCAATGCTTATGTTCTTCCCAACTGCCCCGTTGCCTTCTGCTGTGATGGGGAGGGCAAAGATGAAATGGTTATTGCAAGCCTAGGCTCTCACAAGATGAATGTAATTCTGACATTACTTCAGCTTACTACTGGAAATGAACCCTGGACAGAATCTCCTTTTGTCTCCCTCTCATCCACCAGACATACTGAACATAAAAATGTAGAGTAATGATAACACATTCTGAACTAAATTTAAGTGTTTTGAGTCTCAAAGTCACTGACTTTGGGTATTACACAAGTAACTGATTCCAAGTATATAACTGACATATGAAATGAGAGTTATGCAATGACACAAGTTGTTCCCAAAGGCTTAGTATACTTGCTGCAATCTTGCAATGCAGTTTAGAATGAGGCGAGAGGAATCGAACCTTGAGCTCTTTCTCTTAGTAGCTATGTCCCAACATCTTCCTGCTAATAAAACGTATCTATAAAACTGAGGCATTAAATGAGAAAATGTAGATATTGGAGGCAATGAAAGCCTTCAATAAATATTAATGTCATCTATCTATCTTTCATCTATATCTTCCATCTACGTATCAATCATCTATGTATCTGTCTGAGATTTTGGATTGGTAACCGACATTAATTCCCTTGACTGAGTAAATTCACTTGACTGAGGCGTTCAGTGTGCCTTCTGTGAAGAAATTACAGTAAAACAGTATAGAATCTTAAGTTGGATATTCTGGGTTTGAACATTGGTTGGTGACCTTGGGCAAATGTATTTAACCTTGCTGGCCTTAGCTCTTTTTAAGATGAGGGTAATAATATTTTTTATCTCTTTAAATTATTATAAGGATTACATGATCTAATACCTGTTGCAGCACTTAGAATAATAATTGACAAATAGCAAAGAGTAATAAGTATTAGTTATTATTTCCACAGTTCTATAAAGAGTAACTCAGTTTTGACTTTCATTTTATCTCTTTTATTTTTCTTTTTTTTTTTTTTTTTTTTGGGCGGTCTGGCTCTATCACAGGCTGGAGTGCAGTGTGGCAGGATCTCAGCTCACTGCAGCTCTGCCTCCCAGGTTACGCCATTCTTCTGCCTCAGCCTCCCGAGTAGCTGGGACTACAGAGCGCCCGCCACCTAAAGCCCGACTAAGTTTTTTGTATTTTTAGTAGAGGCGGGGTTTCACTGTGTTAGCCAGGATGGTCTCGATCTCTGACCTGGTGATCGCCCGTCCTAGGCCTCTAAAGATGCTGGGATTACAGGCTTGAGCCACCGCGCCCGGCCTTATCTCTTTTATTTTTCAGATAAAAAGGGAAAAAAGAAACTGTGTATTAATAGTACTAGAATAAGTTAAAAAGAAATATCTTATAATGTGCTTAAAATTATGGAAAGTTTCTGAATTCTAGCCTGAAATTTAAAAACAGTTCTGAGTAATTCCTTAAATTTGTTAAGTCTTTTCAATCTTTGGGTTTTCAGAGAAGATAACCAAAGGATTGACTGCAGTGAATAGAGCTTTAGAAGGCATTATCATTCTATTAACAATAAAGCTGAGAGGATAGATTTGTTTTATATTATTTTCACATGATATTACTTGTCAGTGACCTGAGCTGAATTTGAACTGACATTCTTGAAAAGAAAGATTCCCTTTACAAATCCTTTAACCTCTAATGCAGTCATTTTAATTCACAACAGGCTAGAACCTTGTATAATTGTTCTCAGCTCAATACCATCTTTAACAGCTTTTGATTTACATATTGGGCAGCTGTTTTGAATGAGAAGTTGTCCATCATGGATCCTTTTGTCATCTGTCCAAGGAATGTATTTATAAATGGTTCCAATTAGAGTAATGAAGGATTCATGTGAAAACAATGATCAATAGCCAACCTTAGAAACAATATAAGTCAAAGACAGATGTAAACTGTGACCAGGCATAAGAGAGTCAAGTTATCTATGGGGAATGTATACCATTGCTCCTGGAAAACAAATGGAAATTTTCAAGTCTTTGACTATTGGACAGACTTTGATTCCATGACACAGAAGCATTTAGATTCTGTGTTAAATAAATCATTGACCCACATATGACTGAGACTATGCAGATTAATGAGAACAACCGTGGCCAGGGAAAAGGCAGCTCAGTGAAGCCAGCTAGATCAGGTCCTCACTGTGATTATGGACTGTACCCCATCAGCCTTCAGGAACAGATGTCTGTTGCTATAAGAAGGAGCCACGTTGATAGTGAAGTTTCTGTGCAAACACGTTTCAGACTATGTCAGACACATCTGGTCAAGGGCTTTGTAATAGATTTATTTATTTCTTGCCTGAACTGGAACGTCAGAAGCATGCACTCCACATTAAGCCAAGAGTTCCCTTTGTTCCACAAGGCTGCCACAGCTGGAACCTTTTGTTGGATGATACAGCCAGATCTTCTGTAGAGACCATTATATTCTTTGGCGTATTTCAGTGAGTTTGCATCTTTTAATCCACCTCAGCAAGCAGTGGGGAGTTCATAAGGGCCATGCACAGGGCCTTCTCTTAAAACTGTACAGGAACACCAGCTGGGATTGCAAAATTGATAGCATCAAGGTGGCCTGCTACCAAGTTGGCCTTAGTGAGATGTGCTGTCTGCCATATCCCTGTTTGCTTAGACCATTTAGGAAAAAAACATCAAAACAGAAGTAACTTCTCATTCTTGTGTGTTGAGGTTGCTCGTAGGTTACTGTCTCCAGCCAAAAGGAAAAAAATCCAAAGAAATTTTGTCATAGACTATAAGATCTGTGTATGATGAACAGTTTCATGAGGGTTACTATAGAAACATCTAGCCTACAAAAGTAGAAGGGACCAGTTAAAACGAAGTTCTGCCTAGATTTCTAATATAACTAAAGCTGTTTTTTTTTTCTCTCCCTCTCTCTCTTCTGTCTCTCTCTTTCTCTTTTTAACCATATCAACTGAAAGCCCAATTTCCACATATAAAACATATAAAATAGCCTGGAGGAGTCATAAGTTAAAAGGAGATAGGGGCTGAAAAACAAAAGTAGATATTCAGAAATGTGCACCTAGAAAACTCTTTAAGACACATTGAATTGATTGTGTTTGTCCTGGTTATCAGAAGTTCAGTGCCTGCTTTTAGTTTTTGGGAACACAGTCTCAAACATGAAAGTAGCTCTACTCCAGCCCTGGGGCACCCACCCTCACTTTGCCTTTGCCACATCCTTTCTACCAACTGGCCCCCAATTCAGAATAAAAGCTGGTCTAGCCTTGCCAATTGGAAGCCAATGGCATTCACCTGCATTTCTCTTCCTAGTGACCCTCTTAACTAGTGCTTAAGCTCCAATTTCTTGCCATCGTGCTTATCACAGATTGTACTCCTGACTAAGACTGACCTGCAGATTTATCTCCTGAAGCATCCCCATCAAGAGTGTCTGATGGGCGCCGAGTGCGGTGACTTATGCTGTAATCCCAGCACTCTGAGAGGCCAAGGCAGACAGATCATGAGGTCAGGGAATTGAGACCATCCTGGCCAACATGATGAAACTCCGTCTGTGCTAAAAATACAAAAATTAGCTGGGCATCGTGGTGCATGCCTGTAATCCCAGCTACTCATGAGGCTGAGGCAGAAGACTCGCTTGAACCAGGAGGTTAGAGGTTGCAGTGAGCTGAGATCATGCCACTGTACTCCAGCATGGCAACACATCGAGACTTTGTCTCAAAAAAAAAAAAAAAAAAAAATGTCTGATAGGAAGAAATTCTCCTCCAGGGTCTACTCCATCCCGAAGACATTTCTTAAATGATTGAGAAAGCCCTCAAGCATAACTTGTCATTAGCGTTGCTAGGGAATTCTATTAGGAAGCAGACGAAGAAAGAGCTGTATGTAGTTAGGGGCATGCACATGTGTCTTTGCTGGATATAGGGGATTGTATACGGTTGTTCTCTCCACACAGTATACAGGAAGTTTAAAATTAAGCTATACTTTACTTACATGGGTAAAAGTCTTGATTTTTGGTTTTAACTAAGTATTTGCTGTTTTCTGTTCAAAAAGAGAATGTTGGGGGTTCGTGTCAGCAACAGAGTGAAAAGTTAGAGCAGTAGCATCAAGATATAAACCAAGGTTCATTTCCCCTCTTTTCATATATATTACTTTTTAATAAATCTATGTTTTTCTAACTACAGAAGTAATATAAGTTCTTTAAAAATTTAGCAAAATAATGGATGAGCACAGAACAAAAAAAATTAAAGAAATGATTTTATGCAAGTAAGCCACTATTAATATTTTCTCATATTTTCTTCTCATCTTTATATATGTATAATTTTTAGCAAAAATAGTAACACACTACATATGCTATTTGTAACATGCTCTTACACTTACAAGTAAAGCAAAAAAAGTCAGTTTAATATACATAAATCATATGTAAATGAAATGCCATAATAAAAATATATCACACATAAATAAATTTAATATGTACATAAATAAGTTAAATATATAGAAGAACACGTCAAAGTAATACTTTTTTTACAAAATTTTTTTTATAGCTATACAACATTACACTATTATGTACGTATCACAACATTACACTATATGTATGTATCATAAATATTTTCACAATTTTTCTGTTTTAATTTTTAAGCCATTTCCAAATTTTTATTATTAATATGCAGAAAGTACAATTTAGACTAAATGTTTTAAAAATATTCATGATTAGTTATTTGAGATTAAATACCAGAAGTTGAAATTTTGACAACAACTTTTAGGACAATTATAGAACTTTTAATGTGTGTTGTCCAAAATCAGCAAGGCTTCTAATATAATATACCTACAGGATATCAAGGAGGTACAAGAAAATATACAAATGTTTTTAGAGGCAATACTAAAGTATACTGTCTAGGGATGCACTGTTTGAGTGCTAAAACCAAAAAGAAATGCAAGGAGGTGGTTAATATAAAAGTTAGCAGAGCAGGCCAGGCGCAGTGGCTCATGCCTGTAATCCCAACGTTTTGGGAGACCAAGATGGGCAGATCACTTGAGGTCAGGAGTTCGAGATCAGCCCGGCCAGCATGCTGAAACCCCAATTCTACTAAAAATACAAAAAATTAGCTGGGCATGGTAGCACATGACTGTAGTCCCACCTATTTGGGAGGCTGAGGAAGGAGAATAGCTTGAACCTGGGAAGCAGAGGTTGCAGTGAGCCAAGATTGTGCCAGTGCACTCCAGCCTGGGAGACAGAGTGAGACTCCATCGTGAATAAATCAAAAGTTAGCAGAGCAATTTCTATTTGAGGAAGTGACACATGGAGAAGACTTCTGAGGTGAAAGGCAATGTTCTGTCTTTTTACCTAGGTGATGAATGCAAGGCTATTCACCTTCTAATAATTTGTTAGTTTATTTGTTTGGGTGGTTTTTTACATTTTATTTTATAATGCAAAATCTAAAAGTAAAAATCTAGATTTGATTCCAATTCAGCTACTGGATATAATTAATTACAAGAGAAAATTCCTACAATCCTATGAACTTCAGTTTTTTTCAAGTGTCAAATTAGACTACGCATCTTTACATATCTGCATCTAAATTTATTATGTTATGATATTCTATTATTTGAATGCAAGTCACTCAAGGACAGGGGATCCCACAAGATTGTGAATACCAGGAGGTATCATTCATTGATTGGCACCATTAATTGGATCATTGGGAGTCATGTTAAAGGCTGCCTATCACTGAAATATCACAGGTTTTGGAGTCAGGTCTTGGTGATTTTTATATCCTGTTCCACTACTTCCTAGCTATTTTACCTTAGGCAGACAAAATAATCTTGTTGTGTCTCAGTTGCCTCATTTATAAAATTGGGATAATATTTACCTCTTTGGTCCGAATCCTACCAAAAATATCTCATTTCTCTTTTGAAACAGAAGTAGTAGCCTATGTCTAGAGCTAGTGTAGTTTTATTTCAACAAAGTATTCGATGATAAATTCCTTTATATCCTTGAGGACAAGATGAAAAATGGAAGATTTGGGGTTGTCCAAGAGAACAGGGCCCTCCTGAAAGAAGGTTTCTGATGCCATTACAAAAGAATATGTTCCTGTCTGTTTCAAATTCAACAAACTTATAACTTTCTTGAATAAAAGCATTAAGTAATGAAAGTATTAAGTTTCTGCCTGACACAAAACTGGAAGAATAGCTAATCCTTTGGAGGACACATTCAAGATTCAAAATTATATTAACAGATATGAATGATGTGCTCAGCTAAATAAAACATTAATTATTAAAGACAAAGTTACAGTCCTTTGTTTACAAAAATACAGAATTGAGAAGGCCTTCTGTCATGGCTCACATTTGTAAGATAGTTTAGCATTTCCACAATTTATTTTTACCTTCATTAGCTTGGAATTAGCAATGCTAGAATCTCAGGTTAGTACTTTTTGTATCCGAAATCCATGTTCTGCCTATATCTACTATAGCTATTCCCTCTGTCTGCCTTCTATGCCATTCAAACATGTCACCTCATATCTCTAAATATGCTATCAGTTACAAAAGCCACCAACCAAATAAGGCTATTTAAGCTTAAATTAATTAAAATTAAATTAAAAATGTAGTCCTTCAGACATGCTAGCCAGATCTCTAGTAATCAATAGCAAAATGTAGCTAGTGGCTACTGTGTTATTGGATGGTATAGAAACAGAACATCTTCATCATTGTAGACAGTTCTAGAGAGCAGTGATATAGAGCAGGGCTTTTCAATAGGCCAGTTCTACCCTACAGGGGGCATTTTTTGGAATCTATTGGGGTACTGTCAGTTTTGACAATAATTTTATAAGAAAACAATACATAATAAAAATTGTTTTACTTTCTCATAATTTTTTATTGTCTTGTAACATATTTAAACAGACAAAAGTCCTATTTGGAGTTATCTGAGTCTAGAACTGAACTGTTAAATATACAACACAAATAGTTTTAATATATAATATCTTTTTTTGGAATGTTCCTATCATGTGAATTCAGGTACTCTGTGACTTGGCTTAGTCTGTTCAGTGTTTAGAAAAATCACATCATGAAGAGAAACACCACTTATG
Source organism: Papio anubis (assembly GCF_008728515.1). Classification (NCBI taxonomy): domain Eukaryota; kingdom Metazoa; phylum Chordata; class Mammalia; order Primates; family Cercopithecidae; genus Papio; species Papio anubis. The sequence continues at coordinate 51,141,874 of NC_044991.1, forward strand.
GTGTTTGAGTAGCAAATAAAAGTCTACTTGTATCTCTCATTGAACACAGCCAAGAACTCTGAGGAGAATACATGGAATTGAGAACTTCAAAGAATAAATAGTAGCAGGCAGATTAGAAAAGAATACTAGATTTTAAAATACCACCAAACTGGAGATGAATTTATCATTTTTCCCTTCTAATCTTCCTACTGCTTAGCCATACAAGAGCAAAGTAAACTCAAAGAAAGAAGGGAGGAAATAATAAAGAAAATAACGAAATTAGTAAAGTTGAAAACTAACAAACAATTCAAAAACAGGAAAAAAAAAAACAAACCAAAGGGTTGTCTCTTTGAAAATAATAAATAAAAGGGCTAAATTTCTAAGAAAAAATGACAGAGAGAAATAGAAGGGAAAGATATAAATTACCAATATCAAGAATAAAAGAGAAAATATATTACAGACACCCACAGGCTTTAAAAAGATGAAGAACTACTGCAAACAACTCTGTATACATACATTTGAAACTCAGATGAAATGGACCAAGTCCTCAAAATCATAAATGTTCAAAACTCATTCAAACTGAAATAGTTAATCTATTCAGCCCTAAACAGTTAATGAATTTTAATCTATTGTTTAAAATCTCCACAAGTAAGTCTCGAGGTCCGATAGTGTCACTGGTGAATCCTACAAAAATTTTGGAAAAAATGACACCAATTCTACATAGCCTATTCCAGGAAACAGAAGAGGAAAAACACTTCCCAGAATTAGCCAGCATTACTGCAACACCAAAAGCAGACAAAGACAATTTAAGAAAAGAAACCTACACACCAATGTCTCTTATGAAGATAGGAAAAAAAAAAAAAAAACCCAACAGAATATTAGAAAATCCAAACCCATCAATATGTAAGTGAATAATGATATTAAAGGAATAATGAACCATAGTCTAGTGGTATTTATTCCAGAAATGCAATGAGGTCCAATATTCAAAACTCTATCAGTGGGCTGGGCACAGTGGCTCACACCTGTAATCTCAGTACTTTGGGAGGTCAAGGTGGGTGGATCACCTGAGGTCAGGAGTCTGAGACCAGCCTAAACAACATGGTGAAACCCGTCTCTACTAAAAATACAAAAATTAGCTGGCTGTGGTGGCAGGTGCTTGTAATCTCAGCTACTCGGGAGGCTGAGGCAGGAGAATTGCTTGAATCTGAGCAGCAGAGTTTGCAGTGATCAGAGATCGCACCATTGAACTCCAGCCTGGGAGACAGAGTGAGATTCCGTCTCAAAAAAAATAAAATAAAATTTTAAAACTCTCATGATGTAGCCAACCACAACCACATTAACCATAAAGGCAAGAATGATCTCTCTAACCTTTATGCCACTGCACATGCTGATGTCTTTGTTTCAGTTTTCTTCACTATGCTATCTATACCTGACTTATTCTTTAAAAAGCACAATTCAGAAATCATTCTCTTTTCACTGTGTCTGCTTCCACCCTGATACTAAGTAGGACAGGTTCTCTAACTCTCTCTAGTAACTAAAACCATTGGTTAAAATCCAGATAAATCTCTACTACAGGACATTTTCTATGAAATTGCAATTGTCCTTTTAATTGTCTATTTTCTTCCTTAGGCAAAAGATTTTTATTTTTTTCCTTTAGGACGCTCATTTCTAAATTAGAATTCAGTGGTGTGATCACAGCTCACTATAGCCTCTACCTCCCAGATCAAAGGATCCTCTTGCCTCAGCCTCCCAAGTAGCTGGAACCACAAGCACATGCCACCACACCTGGCTAATTATTTTCTTTTTTGTAAAAACAGGGCCTTGCTTTATTGCCCAGACTGGTCTTGACATGAAGAAAGAAGAAAGTAAGCCAAGCGTGGTAGTTCATGCCTATAATCCCAGCACTTTGGGAGGCTGAGGCAGGAAGATTGCTTGAGGCCAGGAATTCAAGACCAGCCTGGGCAACAAAGCAAGGCCCTGTTGCTAAAAAAAATAAAATAATAGCTTGGTGTAGTGGCATGTACCTATGGTCCCAGCTACTTGGGAGCTTGAGGCAAGAGGATTGCTTGAGTCTGGGAGATTGAGGCTGTAGTGAGCCATGATCACACCACTGCACTCCAGCCTGGGTGACAGAGCAAGACCCTGCCTCACACACACGCACAAAATGTATGGCAAAGGTACTCTGCTTCAGAAAAATGAGAAAAAGGGTGCTCACCAAATTAAGTAATTGTTCCTCAGAAAGCGATTCCTCCAGTAAAATTAACATCAGCCTTCATTTTTCTTTAGGATTTGGGTTATAGGATAGGTAATTCAGCGTGAAGTTCACAGATGCCTGTAAGTGAACTGGAATCTGAATATACAAAGTGAAGTCAGTGTTTCACTCTTAATTAGTGAAAGGTAATCCTTAATTTGGGGGAATATTATATCAGTCAAGATGAGGAGTGCCTTCCTGTGCATAAAGACAGCAGAGAAAGATCCAGGAGCCAGAGTGGATCCCAAGTTTTATAAACATCCTGGTAATGAGACTGCTAGTTTATTCATTTGATCCTAAGTTATGTAAAGACCTTGTCTGGCAAGAATGAATGCAATCTTTCAACTTTTTTCCCACAGTGAACAGGTTCTTATTAGCACACTGAGCTTCATTTTTCTTCTTATATCTAAAACATATTCAGGGGGAAATTGATATATTAGGTAAGCCTACATAAGTGATCAAAATTTTGCAGACAGAAATGTCTGGAAATAGACTGGTTAAAAAAATTGATGTAGCTAATCAAAAAAGGAAGTGGTTTTTTTAATTCAATGGAGGATTATAGACTTGCTTTTCTCCAGCTTAGCAGAGAAAAGAAGGTGCTTAAAGGAAATACATAATGATACTTTCATGTTAGGGAAAAATGGACAATGACCACTCAAACACTAAACAGTCTGAAGGAGACAAAGGGTATGAATTTTCTCTTAATGGATATTTAATTAGGAGTGAACAAAATGGTTCTGAGGATTTCCTCTAGGTCTAGATTTCTAATGGGAGATGGAAATTTAAAATGCTTTGATCTCTACATCTGAGAATTTTCACTGTTGTTTATTACTGCTTATTTCTTAATTAAGTACCTATGTACTACCACTTAGGGTGGGCCTTCTAAATCCTCCCAGCACTTTTCCCTTTCCTTCCCTTGGTAGACTGAGTGCTTTAAGAGTTCCAATCTCCCCTCACTTTCTGTAGCCGCCTTACTACCACTTGTCTGTGTGTCACGTGACTGTTCCATTCTTTTCCCAGAGGTGCTGGAGTCTATTTTTTCCACATCTTAATCCTGAGTCTAGCCATAAGATATGTTTGGTCAGAAGGATGTTAGCAAATGTGACGCTTGCAGAGGATCACAAATCAGCATGTGAGCTTCTGGTTCCTCTCTTGCTGTTATATCATTGTCATGAGAATATGCCTGAGCTAGTCTCCTGGAGAATGAGAGCTATGGAACAGGCTGGGACACCCACTTCACTCCAGCTGAGTACGTGGATCAGTCAACAGCAGCCAACACCCAGACACATAAGCCAGCAAGTCAAGATCAGCAGAGCCGCCTAACCAACCTGCAGGTGGCTAGGCCTTTTAGAAGGAATCTCATAAGTTTAGCATTGTCTTCTCCCTTTCTCCGTGATGAGACACCTTCTTTATTGGAGAGCTTGTTTTGTATCAGTGTAAACCATTTACCTCGTCAGCCAAATGGCAGCTTCAGTCTTTCCCCTATTGGCACCTGTTCTGATATGGTTTCTCACACGTGGCCTTTGGCCATGCACTTCTATTCATGGTGCTTTTTGTCAAGGTGTCTTCAACTTCGAGAAATCTTGCTTATCTTCATATTATGTCCATACCCACAAAACTTGGATTATTTAGGTCTTCTGGCATGCATTTTATGACGTGGGGAGCATTGACATCCTATTCCACACTTCTCTGAAATATCAGGAGACCAGAGAGTGAGAGAGGGAAGAGTCTACCTGTACCTGTCTTGCTTGGTTTTGCTCTATAGATTATGCTGACATGGAGAACATATCTATGAATCACTGTCATGTAGATACTAAAACCTAGTCTTGACCTGGGAGCAAAAAACAGGTTTCTTCTGCCCTTGTAAAGCCCTCATTCCCGTCCAGACTTTCTGTTCTTTAGGCCATGCCCCAGGATTCAGTCAGAAAGCAGTCTCCCTAATTCCTTCTTAAGAACTCACCCATGCTGAAGCTCTCTCCCTCCTCTCTGAAATTTCCTCTCGCCCCCATCAAATGAACCTTTATTTTCCATTCAGGGAATCCACAGGTCGTTTATCGATTGTCTTATGCAATATTGCTAAGTCATAGTCTCTATGCTAAGTTGTCTTTAGGTCTTGTTTTTTGAAGTTATAAAATATCTGGCTTGTGATAATCAATAGCCTGGAGTTTTAAGAATATTGTCCCTGACATGAGTTTCAGGAGGTTGTTTTGGCATTCAAAACAAGAATTTGACTTTTTCTTCTCTTTGTTTCATCACTGTTCTGTATGTTATGTTTCTGGTGAAACATTCAGGTGGAGCATAAGAGTAATATTATATTTCAGGAAAATAGGGGTTATTTTTTATTAATATCTAGCAGTTTTATCCTGACACTATTAACAAAATATAAAGTATATATATGTTAAGTAGCTTGATCTAGCCATTCAACTATACATGCATACTTCAAAAAAACATATTGCACATAATAAATATATGTAATACTCATCAATTTAGATTATTCTTTAAACTAAAAGATGATGGCTTAGATGAGATGGCCCAGAAGAGTTTACACAGTGAGAATAAATAAAGGTTAAAGGCAAAATCCTGGAGAATATTAACATTAAAGGGACAGAAAAAAAAAAACAGAGAGGAATCTGTGAGGGAAATAACAAGAAAGAAACAAAGAATGAAAAAATAAAACCAGAAGAGGCTGGGTGCAGTGGCTCACACCTGTAATCCCAGCACCTTGGAAAGCTGGGGGGAGTGGATCACTTGGGTCATGAGTTCAAGACCAGTCTGGCCAATAGGGTGAAACCTCATCTCTACTAAAAGTACAAAAACTAGCCAGGTGTAGTGGCAGGCACCTGTAATTCCAGATACTAGGGAGGCTGAGGCAGGAGAATCACATAAACCCAGAGACAGAGGTTGCAGTGAGCCAAGATGGCGCCACTGAGATTGTGCCTGGGCGACAGAGCAAGACCCCATCTCAAAAAAAGAAAAGAAAAAAGAAAGAAAGAAAACCAGAATAATCTGGTGACATAGGAATCAAGAAAAGAAGGGAAGTTTAAGAATGAAGGAATGGATCTATTATGTTAAATGGGAATACAAGGTTGTGTAATAATAAAGAATTCTGTCTTTGAAACCAAGTATTTCTGAGTTGACATACTGACAGTCTTAAAACATCTCTCAACTTACTGAAACCTTGCTTATCTCATCTACAAGATATGCATAAAATAGTATTAAATATTTTTGGTTGAGTTGTGAAACAATGAGATACTGCCCAATGACAAATTACAAAATAAGCTATGATTTAAATATCATGCTATACTACCTTCATAAAATCAATTGGTAATATTTTCTGTATGCTAAGGAATAGTTTTAAAAACCAGAAGAAGCCAGCTGACTTAGGGTCTTTGGGGAAAAACAAACTTTAACAACTTCTATTTCACTTATTTGCATTTTCAATATTTCAGCTGCATCTTTACTCGAATGTTTTGCTTCCTAGTTGAGTAATACGTATTGCGCTTACATGTCGGAAAGGATGCAAGAACGAGAAAATTCAATTTTAAACAATAACTGGTAGAAATTTATAAACAAAAAATACTAAAAACATAAGAAATATTAACTCAATTAAGGGAACCACCTCATACAAATCTGGCTCTTAAAAATCTAAGAACACAGCAGTTAAAACCCTGTGTTTCACAAAAAGTTTATCCGTTTCTTCCTCTTTGCTAGCTAGTCTGAAAATTGGTTTGATTTCTAAGAAGAGGATGTTTAAGCACTACTACAGAAGTTCTGAGTTATTTTAATTTTTGTTGCAAGCAAATCTAGGTAGAAATCCTGAATTTAGAGATAATCTTCATAGGTTGACAAATACCCCAGCCAAGGCAACATACTGAATTAGTTACAAGGTAGGTGAAATAACTTTGATGACAAGAACATTTAAACGTGCTGGAAACATTGACAATTCATGAACTATAGCTACTGATAACTCCACTTAGGATACCCTACCCAGATGTAATTGGAGAGCTGAAATAACCATCAATATCCAGCCTTTAAACTCAGGATTAAAAGGAGAACAAACAGCACCCAGATGAGTTCCTGCCACACTACTTCTGTGAAAATCAAAGATCCAAATAGATGCTTGTTAAATGCATGTTAAATGTATTTAAATGAATGTTAAATACAATGCATTCATCGGAGATCTGGCAGGAAGGAGACTATTGCAGTCTCTACTACATCTGGGCATGCATGAGACATAGCTGTTAATTAAAGCAGTTTTTGTCCTTCAGTCATTCTATGTTTTTCTTGTCTTATGCCAGAACCTTGGCTGGATGGGAAAATTTTCTAGCGTGGTGACTCAATCCTTTATTCTTGTGGAATCTGAATCTTACATTATTACAGTTTTCCGTTGACTAGAGCTATTTGCAAAGGAAGTACTAACAGATACTACCAGAAAACCCTCTGGGTTTCCAGCATACTCCTTGCCCACAATATGTAATGTCAACCTGAATTCTACCTTGTAATGAACTTCAACCACTCAGAAGAGTAATTCCCTTTTCTGCCTGTTGGTTCAGTGACACAAGAAGTCCAAAGTGGTGGTGGGGAGAGGAGACTGTTAATTCATCAGAACCCATGATCATATGCCTGGAAGAAGCATTGTCATAATGGCCACTGGGACTTCCAAACATCCAAGTCCAAAGTTGATAGAGACAGGAAGCAAAAGTTATTCATGTGCATTTTATATATAATAGTGAGAGGAGTCACTTCCACCTCAAAGACTTGATTTTTAACTATAAAAAGCAGAGATCCTGTGGTGACCAATACTTTTTGAGGGCTACCCATGGATAGTGTTGAAAGATAGCTATCCACTTCTGGCTCGTGCCAGCATTCCATGCCTATTCATCCACAAACCAAGCCTGAGCTTTTTTCTTGTCTGCTAATGGTCATAGGAGCTTTACTTGACTTAATATATGTGGAAAGAGGGAGGGGCAGAATAGCAAGAGGAGAGGTAAAATGGAGCTATCTACTTCATGCCATTCTAGTTGTACTTTCCAAGCCTACTCAGTCATGATCTCACAAATATGATTCTTCTTTTATAATGAAGTGCAGCTGTGCACATCTAATTTTATGGTTCAGTGAATCAAATAATTCTCAGTTCATGACAGGTAATTCAGGCTGCATAATCACTTGATGTTCCATAATCAGGGATTCAGTCTGTCGGGGCCCAGTAACAAGCTAGAAGTTTCTTTCAACTGAAGAATATCTGTTACCTGAAGATGAGATGGCCTTACTCTAAAGCCCCAAAAATATATAGTGTGATTCTCCTGTTGGTGCTTGCCAGGGAGCTCATGAACCATCTCTTCTGGTCACAGACATCTAAGTTCTAGTGGGTCTTGTGGATCATAAGGCCCAAGCAGCTGAGTAGCTTGGATGAGAGCCAGAACTTGATCAGTAGTGGATTTTTTTTTTCTTTGGCTTTTAAGTTCTGGGGTACATGTGCAGGATGTGCAAGTTTGGGCTTGTTACATAGGTAAACATGGGCCGTGGTGGTTTGCTGCACAGATCAACCCATCACCTAGGTGTTAAGCCCAGCCTCCATTAGCTATTCTTCCTGATGCTCTCCCTCCCCCTGCACCTCCCACGACAGGCCTTATTCTTTACACCTCCTGAAGGAGTATTTTGCAGGCCTCTCAGGGGTACAGTGAGAGAGTAGAAGATTAAGGGACCAAATATCACAGTTTTTAAGGGACTATCCTGGAGTTGACACTGAAAATTTCATGTCCCAGGAAACCCTTCAGTCTTTCTTAGGCATATACTCTTGTTGGTTGCCCTAGGAAAAGCAGGTTGCACATAACAAATCTTCATCAACACTCGCATCTACCTGAGGTCTTAGATTTCTTTAGGATGCCAGGGATGTTACAGCATTTTAACCTCATTTTGTTCAAACTTCAGGTGGCTGACTTATCACAGTAATATTTATGAGTTTTCAAGTCAATTAATTGAATCTCAAATTCTAGGTGAAAGTACTCATGTCAATACTTTATCTTACTCAAGGCTTTCTTTTTTTTTCTAGCCTAATACTCTTAGATTTCATTGTCATAGATGTACATACCCAGATCCTGGCCAATACAGATTGGTGAAATCCTGTAACTCCGTTGGCACATAGACTGCTCTATCTCCAGATCAGTACTGGTGTTTCATGTGTCTGAGCTATGTTGGCATCTAAATCTCATGGTGGCACTAAAGGTGATAAAGCAGGATGGAGGTGTGTACTGAAAACAACTGACATACTCTTGTGAGAAACTGCCCCATATGTCCAAGTCTTGCACTCAATGTAAGTCTTTTATGCAGAGGATGAGTGAATTTCTCAGTAGAGAAAAAAAGGGTTTCCTTAGCCAACAGGACAGACTCAGTGGAAATTAAGGAAAACATGTATTTGGCCCAAATAAATAAGCTTCTCATATCTTAGTGTACCAGTCCTTCTTCTCCAGATGCCTAACTTTAGTGTAAGAGATTTGGTAGCTTTAACATGTGAAAGATAAGATAAGGGTTGCAGAGTAGCAGGAAGGGTTGAAGAGCAGCAAGACCTAATCTCAGGATAAGTCCTCAGACATATTTGCTCCACAATTGCAGGAGATGATGAATTCTTTTATGGCCACCATCAAGGCTTTCTGATTTTTCACTAACATTCTTAGTTGTACATTCATGTATTTCAATTTCCTCTTCTGTTTGTGCCATCTAGGACCTTAAAAAGAAGCCAGGTGACCTATACTCATCATCACTATAGTTGTCATAGTAAGTGCTTCAGTCCCTTGAGGTCTCAACACTTTGCCTCCACCTGCACTTTATTTCACCTGACCACCAGTAACCATTTGAGAGATTGTGATGCTACTAACCAAGATGTGAGCAAACAGAATGCACAAATGATAAATTGGTCAAATACATGTAACCAATGGAGAGCATAGATTCAATTAGATATGATTGCTGGGCAAAAGCAATGAGAAGTTTACTGGCAGAATGTAATGTAAATGCAATAACCCTTAAAGGAAACTTCTATAATGTAAACTCAAGAGCCTCAAGGTTAGAACTTAGGTTTTCAGGTCTTTTCTGAGCATGCACACTGTCCTGTGCATACACATAGACTTCTGTATGTGGTTGTCCTTCAGGATTCCCAGGAGCATATCAGAGCTTTTCAAAATTATGAATTGAGGCAAAAATCCAGAAGCCAATTTGAAAAACTATAGATATTATCTTATTTTTAAGTTACAAAATCAAGACTACTTACAGTTTTAGATTATTTGCAGTTATAAAATCAGATGCATGAAAAATAAATAAAGAATAAAAGCATTCTAAATTTTGACTGTGGCAGGAGGAAGGAGGAGATGTAGGAAGGGAAGACAGCCAATGAAGCAATGTGAGAAGACAGAGAAAATAGTGAAGGATACCATTTTAAATAAAACAACAATATGAAAATAAACACTGCTAGCATGTTCCTAAATTTACCACTGATATAAGTGACTGAAACTAAGTCAACAATCACATTTTGCTGTATCTTAAATATTACACTCTTTAAAAAATGTAAGTACAAATGTAGAAAGTGCAAAAATATAAATAAATGCAAAAAAAATTTTTTTAAAAGAAAAACAACAGCACAACAAATAACACTGCAGTTCCAACATTAGCACTGGATGATTGGAACTCAATCCTAACCTGTTTAATAAGACCGAAAGGCACAAATTATAATGGAAAGGATATAAACAACTATGCAGAGGAAATATCCTTCATGGTATTTTTTAATACATTGAATAACATTGTATTTGAATACACAGAGCAAAATCTAGAAATGAAGGGAGAAATTGACAGAAACAAAAATTATAGATGGAAACTTGATCTGTCTGCTAATGGGAAATAAGTACAGAAAACAAGTAAATCATAGATAAGATCTGAATATGGATAAAGTTGATTCATTAAAGATACATAAAAATTTATACCCTGAGCTATCAAACTAGCAATGCACATAAAGAAAAGATAAAAAAGAAGTTATATATTTAAGAAAGGAGGACTAAACTTGGTATTATTCTCCAATCATAAGATTATTTGCCTAGGAAACATTAAAAAATGAAAAATTATTTTTAAACATGAAAGAATCATTAGCATTTTTAGAATAATTAACAGATTAATGTTAAAAGAACAGCCAGGAAAATATTCACAGAAAAAAGATACCATTTACAATAGAAAGAATAATAATAAGAAAGGTGACATAACTAGAAATGATTACTAGATATCTATTGAATCTATCAGAATAAAACTTTAAAATTTCAAATCCTTCTAGTCTATATTCTTTGTTATGTGTGTCTGTTGAAGTCTCTGCTCAGTTATCTTAATGGTCATTTAATGATTGGACAGAGATTTCCTTAACTACCTGAAACTAATGTCTTCCACAGTCTTTGTTGAGGGATTTTGTGTGTGTGTTGGGGTATACTTTCTACATTCAATCAGTTACAACTCTACCTTAGCCTTCACTTCCTGTTTACACAGAGCCTCAAGGTTAGAACTTAGGTTTTCAGGTCTTTTCTGAGCATGCACAGAGTCCTGTGCATACACATAGACTTCTGTATGTGGTTGTCCTTCAGGATTCCCAGGAATATATTAGAGCTTTTCAAAGCCCCCTGTGAGCATACTATTTCCCTACTTCCCCTTTTAAGGTTTCTTTGCCTATTGTTTGCTCAATCTACCATCCATTGCTTTAGGCAGCTGTGGTGTTATTCAGTTGCCTCAACAAACAATCCTGGGGAAAAGGCTATTAACATTAGGCAAGTTCCAAGTCACAGTCAAATAAAGATATCCTTGCAAGTAGTGTATTTCAGTGAGTCACTAGACAGGTCAAATAACAATAATCCTCTAGGAATGCAATTTTAAAGGAATTCCAAATCCATTCTGTCCCCACCAGTGGCTTCCAGGATGCAAAGTTAGTTTTTATGATGATTACACACTGTTGGTTTTTAAGACATTGTTGAACTGGAGGTGGGAATAGTGCTACAGTACAGCAAAACTGTATATTTGTACCAATATTCAGCCACTGTTCTTGAATAAATATCCCTGGAGTCTCTGCAAGCATTGATTGATTTCTATAGTTTTGAAAATTTTAATTCTAATAATTTTACTAATGTTCTCATTGCTTTTATGGAGGAGATGATTTTAAAGGTCCTTACTCTACCATTTTCTGATGCCACCTCGGATCATATGTTGTGGACCAAGAGTCTGGATACATGGATTTATCAAAATGTTCCTAAGTGGACACCTCAGGAATTCGACATATGATATTGAACTTTTCCAAGGGTTGATCAAATATCTTGAGCTAATCAATCAGAAGCATCACATAGATGATTAGATGAAGTTTCCTGGGTATTGTATATAATCTTTTAATGAGAACAAATACCCCTGAAGTTCGAGAAAATAGCTCAATTGGTCATTTATATTGCCATATGACAAATCAACATAAATCTTAGTGAGAAGACAACAAATATTATATTATTTCTCATGAACTTTGTGGGTAAGAAATTCGGAAAGGACTTTTGTTTTGAATCATGGTTATAATCAGATGGTAGTTATGGCTGGAATATTAAAATTTGGGGGACTAAAGTACCTGGCAGTTGCCTGGGCATCTCATTTTCTTTGTATAGTTTTGTGCCCTTACCAATGTGCTCTTTGTATGTGAGATCGTTTGGGCTTCCTCACAGCATGGCACCCTCAGGGCTATAGAATGATTTCTCTAGCCTCTGAAAGCTTCAAGAATGAGTATTCCAGCAAATAAGACAAGTGACATTATCTTTTACTATCTAGCCTCAAAAATCATACAGCATTATATATATTACATTTTATTGATTACAAATGGTCATAAGTCCACTCAGTTTCATGTGGAAAGAAACAGGTTCTACTCCAGGATGGAACAAAGGCAAGGTTCTAGAAGAGCATGCATGGATGGTGATAATGTTGTAGCCATTTGTGGAAAATACAACCTGGCACTCAATTATAAATTTCATCTACAAGCATTGGGAATTTTGAGAATTGATAAATGTAATTTATTACTCAGTAAATGACTCGTGTCTTTAACCCTTTGTAAATATCAATAATTCATGATATCCATCAACTTCTTTACAGATAATTAATGTCTTGAATAATTGACCTTCAGTTTCCCTTTAGACTGAATGTAATTGGTTTCAGTTTTCATTATAAGTTAATTATTTGCCACTGAGATGAGGCAGATTTTGCCAAACCAGTTTCACTTTTTGACTCATCACTAAGTATGTTTTATCCCATTGCTACATTGACTTCTATTAATATAAGCCCACAAGTTGAAACATTGCTTCCAACTCAATTGCTTAGTTTAAAAGGCAGAAATTATTTTGGTAAGACTTGACAAGGATGATGAAATGCTTTGTGTATCATTCTTCTTTATAAGACACCATGACTCTGACAACTTTCATTCCTCATTTAGTATTGAAACATTGCCATCTTTATTAAACTTGTTGTCAGGTGTATCTACTGAGGACCAATTTGCTATGTATGTCTTGTCTACAAATTGCCCGTGGAGTGAGGCGTTTGTAGCTGAGATGGGGATTTGATATTCAGGTTGAATCAGACCTCATTACCACAGCTATTAGCATTTCTAACAAGGCAGTATAAAGTCTCTGGCAAGAGTGGCAATTTTGCAAATGTTTGGCTGTTAAGTGTTTGATGTAATTGTTGTTTACTTTTTATTCTGAAATGTGATAACACTACAAAAGAGAATAAATGTAAATGCAGAGTATACTGCATAATCACAAAGCAAATACATATTTAGTCACTACCAAAGATGAGAAATTAAATCTTGCCAGAAATTCTGAACTCTAGATCCACATTTATTCCTCCTTCGTGACACACCCTTTTCCTCATCCCCTTAAATAGCCACTACACTACTTTTTATGTAATCATTTTCATGGATTATTAAATATATTTTAGCAATTTGGTATACAACTATAAAAAGTATTAATTTTGTCTATTTTTAACTTTAACTGGAGGAGCACTGAATGTAATACTTTGCAACTTGATTTTTCTTCTCTCACAGTTATCAAGTGCACTCAAGTTGTTTATTGGTTCTGATTTTCAAGTACTTAAAATAGTTTGTAGCATGCAATAGGTGTGTAAAGATGCTAATTTTCACATTTCCTTATTTTCAGGGTTTTCAAATCCTTAAACAGAGCCTAGTCTGTTTATGTTTGGACCCAAGAGGGCTCCACTTTGCATTAACAGCAAAAAATTTACATTTGGATTCTTTTGATTTTTATTATAAGCCAAATCAGCTTATTCCCATATTCACTTTAACGAAATTATTTATAGAGACAGAACTGCCTTTTCAAACTTTTGTTTATGTAGATATAAAGCCAAATAGAAAAACTTTCTTAGATGAAAATCTGGAATTAAAACAAATTCCAGAAAAATCACATAGGCAATACTTAATGTGTGCTGGCACTATTGTAAGAATTTTATATGTGCTGACTTATTTAGCACTCATCACAGCCCTATTATTACTTACTTCAATGTTACAGATGAGTTTAAAGAACCAAAGCTAGGTTAGACAACTTGCCCGACATCAAACTGCTGGAGGCAGAGTTGCGATTTTAACCCTGATGCTCTGTCCCCCAACATCCTATGCTCTTAACCAGTATATTAAACCTCTTCTGTTAGATACGCATTCACCTTCGGTGGAAGTTTTTACTGAATATGGGTCTAAGGTCCTTTTGTTCCTAATCAATTATTTCCATGGCTTTATGTAGGCCAGTTAGAGCATCAAGGAAGGCTTTTCCATGAGATAGAAGGTATCAATAAGCCGGCTGGAAAAACAAGGATCATATTGCTAACCCACATATGGAGAGCTGGTGTGCCTTGGCTCTCCCATGGCTTGTTTAGAGACAGCAGAATCATCTCCATGAAACTAACACATGAACCTTCAAAATGAACCAAATTTCACAAAGCTAAGAGGCAAATAGCATACAATTTTGTTAGCAAGGCTCCTTAAGCACTTTCACTATTTGTTTCTTGTTCCCTTGCTGTTTCTGGGGTTATAATTCTTCTAGAGCCCCTAAGTTCTTGCTGTCATTCATGCTTATTTTCATCCAATCAGAGGCCAACATGTAGTTTCCAACCTTAGGAAGATGCTCTTCTTGATCAACTTGTGCTAAAATTTAGTGTCCTTGGACTAACCCAAGGACAACCCTGTGGCGCTTAGCTTTATTGTCTGTAAAATGAGACATGTGGGCCAGGCGGGGTGGCTCATGCCTATAATTCCATCACTTTGGGAGGCCGAGCCAGTCGGATCACTGAGTTCAGGAGTTTGAGCCCAGCCTGGGTAACATGGAGAAACCCTGTCCCTACCAAAAATACAAAAAATTAGCCGGGCATGGTGGCATGTGCCTGTAGTCCCAGCTACTTGGGAGGCTGAGGTGGAAGGATAACTTGAGACCAGGAGGCAGGGGAGGGTGCAGTGAGCCAAGATCGCATCACTGCACTCCAGCGTGGGTAACAGAGTGACACGGCATCTTAAAAATAAATAAATAAATAAATAAATAAATAAATAAATAAATAAGATGAGATATTTGAACAAAATGACCCACAAGGTTTTGGCAGTTTCAAAACGCTGTGCTTCCTTTCCTAGCACTTGCAGTGTGGTCTTCTGGGTGTCATTATAATGTATCACCTCGGTTAGATAATATCAGAAGAACTTTATTGTCAGATTTCACACAAAAAAGACCAGATATGGTTTGTGTCACTTCATGTTGGATGAAGCCATAATTGAATTTTAGAGAAGGAATCTATTAGAGATGGATTGTGTCTAATTCACTTATTTGGATAACTATTCTATTGGCGTTTGTTAGCAAAAAAAGCCACATGCTAGCCTAACTAGGTATAATTTTATAACCCTTGTTTTAAAAGATTAAGTGGTTGTTTTGGGCTTAGTATAGGCAGGCTGCTCTAATAACATAAAACAAATTTTGTTTATCATCTGAATCTTTGGTTATTGATTGGAGAATATTTATACTCAGATTTGTTATTCACAGAATTTTGCCAAATATTACCAAGGAGGTGACATTCAGGAATATAATTTCCTAATATGTAGCATCACCATGCTTAATCTTAATTTCATATTTTGTAAAAGAATAAAACAAGTGATCCAATACGTTCTGGAAAATTAAAGATGTAAAAAAGTAAAACAATTGAATTTATTTAATTAATTTAACTTAATTCAACTAATTCAATTTAATTTATTCAACTCGTTAGGCAACCAAAGCTTTTTTTTTTTAACATTAATTTTACTAAATAAAATGTCAGACCTAAACAACATAATTTAATTGTTTTCTGAAAAATGAGGGGTTTTTTTCCTCCAAAATAGACTATTTCTATATACTCTTCAACAATATTATGGATTGTTTTCAGGCTGTTCATGTCCACTTTTTTGATTTATACAAGGAAAACAAGACTTGTTGATGGGAGAATAAAATTAAAATATGTATAAGACTTCTCAATGTAAAGGATATAATACAAACAGATTATGAGCATTTTATATGGGAAGAACATAAAAAACATGAAACAAATTGATCTGTTTAATAAATGAAGTGTGGACTTAGAAAGAGGGAATTAAAATGTTTTTCAACTCCTTTAAAACTGCAAGCTTAATGATTAATATACTATTTTATAACATTAAAATTTTTAGACTTTAAAATGCTAGTTTATTTTCAAAAATATTTTGCTGCATTCTGACTGCTATAGAAATCAATCAAGAGTTAGTGTTTGTTGGTTTCAAATATAAATTCATTTTCTCAATTTCCAATTTTCTTCTAAATCCAGAACCCTGGAGTGTGGCCAGTTTCCTTTCTTCAGTTCTATCTGCCTCAAGGGTCTCTCATAGACGTGGCCACTTTATAAGTTAAAGGGCATTTTTTTCCGCTCAGTATTTTTGATGCAAAAATGCAGAAAGATCAATTAGAGGTTTTGCTTTGAGAACTCAGGAGACAGCAAACAGGGCATCCTTTTCATGAACTGCTAACGGTAGACAGGTTTTTAGAAAAAGTAATTTTAAATTAATGGGAGCAAGTCTTTGATGCAGTTAAAACTTCAAAGACATGCCAGGTTTTTATTTGTAATACTAATAAAAAAAAAAAAAGGAGTTACAGTAAGAGGAGGTTGCACATTAAAGCTTACAAAATCTCCCTAAAGGGCTTGGTCTGACAGGAGTGTGGGCAGGGGTTTCCACTTCTTTCTCTCTCTCTCACTCCCCCTCTTTAGCTCCCCTTCTCTTTCTCTTGTTTTCCCTCCCTTATTCCCTCCTAGCCTTCCCCACCTTGCTTCCTCCCTTCCTTCCTTCTGTCTTACCAGCACTTCTCCCTTTTATATTTATTGTGGTTATATCCAACTCACTTAACAACCACTAACAAACCAACAGTGCCAACTCTTCAATCTCACAAGTTTAAAAAACTAAAAGTGGCTCTCACTTGGGAAAGATAAAATTACCCTGATAATTTATGAAAAACCTTTTTAAGGGCCAGACATGGTGGCTCATGCCAGTAATCCCAGTACTTTGGGAGACAAAAGTGGAAAGATTCGTTGAGGCCAGGATTTCAGGACCTGCCTAGGCAACATAGTGATGCCTCAGCTCTACAAAATAAATAAATAAATAAATAAATAAATAAATAAATAAATAAATAAATTAACTGAGCATGGTGGCACACATCTGTAGTTCCAGCTACTCTGGAGGCTGAGATGGGAGGATTGCATGAACCTGGGAGGTCGAGGCTGCAGTGAGCTCTGACTGAGACACTACGCTCCAGCCTGAGTGACAGAGTGATACTGTCTCAAAAAAAAAAAAAAAATATATATATATATATATATATATATTTAGTTTTAATGAAGAAGGAGTTATTGATTTGGACAATTCCTTTTACTTGACAAGACTGGGATGCCACATAATATATCTGAACTAATTAAGAACAATAAGTCACTTTCAATCAGAAGAAAGGAAGAGGGAAAAAATGCCAATGAG
This sequence comes from Papio anubis, assembly GCF_008728515.1. Taxonomy (NCBI): domain Eukaryota; kingdom Metazoa; phylum Chordata; class Mammalia; order Primates; family Cercopithecidae; genus Papio; species Papio anubis. The sequence continues at coordinate 51,159,159 of NC_044991.1, forward strand.
GTGCAAGAAGCTTCAGCTAATGTGGGGGGCTCCACTTCATTTCTGTTGATGCCTCATGCTAGGAACTGTGGACAGCTGTTGCATAGATTTAGGAGTAATCAGAGTTGGCCAAGCACAGTCATATGGCAAACAGTAGGCCTAGTATTCCTCTAAGCAGTTTTTTTTTAAATCTTTGACTCTACTCGTGGAAGCTAATACCTAAGCAATCTGCAAGAGAGCTGAAAGAAACAATTCTAGGATAATCAGTTCCTACAGAAATGAAATACTCTACATTGTTATTTAAAGTCAACATAACTGTGTAAATTACATATATGTGCATTTTCCCATGAGATCAGCAGCTCAGCTCACCTCCTAAAGAGCAGATAATTACTTTGCCAGCTGCATTACCCATTCCCCAATGCCCAAGCATGCCACCAGGGACCTGAGGATTGTTCTGCCCCATCTGCTACCCTATCAGTGAAAGTGCACCACCAGGAAGCCTCACAATGGGCCCAAAACACCTGTTTCTAGCACCAAAGCACATCTTCTGGAGGCCTGGGGATTGCCCCACCATATCCACCTCAGCTGATATCTATGTACTCCTCCAACAAGCCTGAGGACAAGCCTATGCACCTGCCACCACCACCACCATGGGTACCCACCATAAGCACCACCTGGGGTACTGGGGTTGGCCTGCACAGCCACTGCTAACATCAGTGCCTGTTGCCTGGGTGCCCATCACCATTACTGCCTTTGCCTACATAATGCACCTTGCCCAGTGGTGCAAAGACACACCCACCAGCCTGACCCACCACTCTTGGTGCGCCATCTGGAGGCTCCAAAATTGAACCCGCTAATACCAGTGTCTGTATATGCTGCCCAGGAGCTTGAAGACAGGCACTCTCAGCCTTCCACTGCCACCACTGGGGCTACAGAACTGGCCCACCTGTTATCTTTGTCCCCAGCAAAGCCTTGCCACAGCCTTTACTAATAACTGCTCCCTAAGTCACTGAGGAAAATACAGACACTACTGTCACTGTTTACAGCTGAAGAAATCATACAGAGATACACTATTGCATGTATACAGAATCAAAGCTAAAGTGCCCCACTGAACAAATACCTTGGATATAACTTCAAGAAAAAGTCTTCCCCTACAAAAATGAATCCAAAAACTTGAAAGAAGTGACAGTTGCACAATATGTGCAGATATCAATGTGAGGACACAAGAAATGTGAAAAAGAAATGTGACATCTCTAAAGGAAAACATTAATTCTCCAGCAACAAATGTCAATTAAGATTATGAAATGCCTGAAAAAGAATTTAAAATAATGACAATAAAGAAACATAGTGAGATACAAGAAGACATAGATAAACAATACAAAGAAATTAGAAAAAAAATTGATGATATAAGTGAGGAATTCATACAAAACAAACAACAGAAATCCTAGAACTGAAGAATTCAATGAATGAAATAAAAAATACAACCAAGAGCTTCAATAATAGACTATCTCAAGCAGAAGGGAAGAAAATATAACTTGAAGACAGGACCTTTTGAAATAACAGGCAGACAAAAAAAGAAAAAAAGACTAAAAAGAAATGAAGAAAATATCCATGATCTATGAGACACCATAAATTGACCAAATATTTGAATCAGACAAAAACCATATGATCCTCTCAATAGACACAGAAAAAGCATTTGATAAAATTCAACATTCCTTCATGATAAAATCTCTCAACAAACTAAGGAATATACCTCAATATAATAAAGGCCACAAAGGATAGACCCGCAGCTAAGATTATACTGAGTGAGGAAAAGCTGGAAGCCTTTTCTCTGAGAACTGGAACAAGACAACTTTGCCCACTTTTACTACTTCTATCCCACATAGAAGACGTAGGCAAAGTAATTAGGAAGAGAAAGAAAGAAAAAAGACATCCAGATTGCAAAACGGAAAGTCAAATTGTTCCTATTTGCAGATGGTATTAAGTTATATTTAGAGAAACCTAAAGACTCCATAAAAAAGTCTTATATCTGATAAATAAACTCAGTAAAGTTGCAGAATACAAAGTCAATATACAAAAATAAGTTGTATTTCTGTACCTCAATAATGAACCACTGGAGAAATAAATCAAGAAGGTAATTCCATTTACAATAGTTACCCCCAAGTATAAAATACCTAGAAATAAATTTAACCGAGAAGGTGAATGATCTCAACAAGGGAATCTACAAAACACTGATTAAAGAAATTAAAGAGGAAGCAAACAAATGGAAAGACTTCCTTTGCTCATGGATTGGAAAAATTAATATGCTTAAAATGAGCATATTATCCAAAGCAATACATAGATTAACTGCAATTCTTAGCAAAATACCAATGACATTTTTCACAGAAATAAAAAAAAAAATCTGAAATTATATGGAACAATACAGGAAAAAAAAATAACCTAAACATCCAAAGGAATCCTGAGCCAAAAGAACAAAGTTGGAAGCAACAGTTTAAAATATATTGCAAGGCTATCTTAACAGCATGATATTGGTAGAAAAGCAGACACATAGACTAAGGGAACAGAGTAAAGAACTCAGGAATACATCTACATATTTATAGCCTAGTGATTTGCAACCAAAGCACCAAGAACATACGTTGGAGAAAGGATACCCTCTTTAATAAATGCTGCTGGGAAAACTGGATATCCATCTGCAAAGGAATGAAACTGGAGTCCTATCTCTTGACATACACACACACACACACACACACACACACACACCAACCTTAAAATGGATTAAAGACTTAAATGTAAGACCTGAAATTATGCAATTACTAGAAGAAAACATAGGGGAAGGCCTCCCAACCATCAGTATAAGCAAGTATTTTATGGCAAAAATCTCAAAAAGCACAGACAACAAAACTAAAAATAGACAAATGGAATAATATTAAACTAATAACCTGCACAACAAAGGAAAAAACAAAGTAAAGAGACAAAATATTCAATGGAAGAAAACACTTGCAAACTATTCATCCAACAAGGGACTAATAACCAGAAAATACAAAGAACTCTACCCACTCAACAGCTAAATGAATAAATAGCAAATAATCTTATTAAAAAGTTTGCAAATGCTTTGAATAGACATTTCAACAAAGAAGATGTACAAATAGGCAACAGGAATATGAAAAATGATCAACATTACTAAACATCAGTGAAATGCAAATCAAAAACACAATGAGATGTTACCTTACCCACTTAGAACAGCCGTTATCAAAAAGACAAAAAAGGGGACAACTGTTAGAAAGGATACAGAAAACAGGGAACTATTATACACTGTTGGTGGGAATGTAAATTATTGCAGCCACTATGGAAGACAGTGTGAAGATTTCTCAAAAAACTAAAAATTGAACCATCATATGATCCATCAATTTCATTACTGAGTATTTATCCAAAGGAAATAAGTCAGTATATCAAAGGGATACCTGCACCCCCATGTTTATTGCAGCATCATTCACAATAGCAAAGTTATGGAATCAACCTAACTGTCCATCAATGGATGAATGGATAAAGAAAATATTGTGTAGATATGCAATGAAATACTATTCAGTCATAAAAGAATCAAATTCTGCCATGGGCAGCAACATGGGTGGAATTGGACATTAAATGAAATAAGCCAGGCATAGAAAGACTATTTATTTATTTATTCATTCATTCATTCATTTATTTATTTATGTTGAGACGGAGTCTCACTCTGTCACCCAGGCTAGAGTTAAGTGACTCCATCTCAGCTCACTACAACCTCTGCTTCCTAGGCTCAAGTGATTCTCATGCCTCAGTCCCCATGAATAGGTGGGACTACAGGCAAGGGCCACCTCACCCAGCCAATATTTTTGTATTTTTAGTGGAGACAGAGTCTCACCGTGTTGCCAAGGCTGGTCTCGAACTTCTGAACTCAGGCTATCTGCTCACCTCAGCCTCCCAAAGTGCTGGAATTATAGGTGTGACCCACCACACTTGGCCAGGAAGACAAATTTATCACATCTCACTCATATTTAGGTGCTAAAAAAGTTAATCTTATGTAGGTAGAGAGTAGAATGATAGTAATCAGGGACTGAAAAGTGTGTGTGGGTGGGGGCATGAAGAGAGGTTGGGTAATGGGTACAAATGTATAGTTGGAATAAGTTTTAATGTGCAATAGCAGAGTAGGGTTACTCTAGTTAACAACAATGTACTGTGTATTACAAAATAGTTAGAAAAAAAGATGTGAAATACTTTCTACATATATAAATAAAAAAGTCTTGTAATAAATATTCTAAATACCCTGATACATTCTATGCATGTAACAAAATATCACATGTACCCTGTATTAGTTTGTTCTCACACTGTTGATAAAGACATACCTGAGAGTGGGCAATTTACAAAAGGAAGAAGTTTAATGAACTTACAGTTCCACATGGCTGGGGAGGCCTCACAATCATGGCAGAAGGCAAGGAGGAGCAAGTCATGTCTTAAATGGATGGATGGCAGAAGTCCAAAAGGGAGAGAGAGCTTGTGCAGGGGAACTCCCCTGCACTGAGACTGGGCCATTGTTCCTTTCCCAGCTCTAGAAATTTGGCTACGATATTTTACCCTTAGATTGAGAAATATGCCATAAAACAGAAAGCTCTAAATCTCTTCCCAAAGAAACTGCAATGGAGTATGATAAAGTTCCAGCCTAAGAAAGCTCTCAAACGCAAGAAAGTTTGTGGTAAATAGCAACTGGGAAGAGATTGGTAGATTTAATGGAGATATAGGCTAAAGTATAGACTGGCTAGTTTCCCAGGGATAACTAGAGAAAGAGACAGTTGAAGTGAGCCTTTTGGGGCTCAGAAAACACCTGAAAAACTAACCTCAGGAATTATTCTTTCAAAAGAACTTAAATAAGATTGGCTAATTCCCTGGAGCAATTTATGTCCCCAAAGCTTAGTTAAAAGAAGAGAGCGATCACCTGTAAGTTAGTGGAGCTAAACATCCTGGGTTAATCCAGCAAAGAGACAGTCAAAGAGCCCAACCAATCCACTGTCACCCCGGGGTGACTATGGGCATGTCCAAGACTGCACCTCCTAAGGATGAACATTGGAGGCTTCACACAGTTGGCAAGCTGGAGAAGGATGAAATCAACTTCACTAAAATAATCTAGCCAGTTACTAAACAAATAAACAAATAGCAATAACAAGCCCTGGAGTGGAGAATTAGCCCTGTGAGTTGCATAATATATTATCTAAAATTTCCAGTTTTCGTTAAAAATTATGAGATGTGCAAAGAAATAAGAAATTATGACCCATATACTGGAAAGAAAAGCAGGCAACAGAAATTGCCTATAAGAGGCCGGGCGCGGTGGCTCAAGCCTGTAATCCCAGCACTTTGGGAGGCCGAGATGGGCGGATCACGAGGTCAGGAGATCGAGACCATGCTGGCTAACACGGTGAAACCCCGTCTCTACTAAAAAAAATACAAAAAATTAGCCGGGCGAGGTGGTGGGCGCCTGTGGTCCCAGCTACTCGGGAGGCTGAGGCGGGAGAATGGTGTGAACCCAGGAGGCGGAGCTTGCAGTGAGCTGAGATCCGGCCACTGCACTCCAGCCTGGGCGACAGAGCGAGACTCCGTCTCAAAAAAAAAAAAAAAAAAAAAAATTGCCTATAAGAACAAATAGATTGTAACAGATTTCATAATGAAATCAAAATATTCATTGATAAATACACTCAAAGACTTAAAATAAGCCATAATTATGGAAATAAAGATATAGTGAAAATTTTGCATCAAATAAAAAATAACATTAAAGAGATAGAAATTATTTTAAAAGAACCAAATCAAAATCTGGCACTGAAAAAAATATAATCAATAAAATTAAGAAAATTAATAGAGGAAATCAATAACAGATTTAAACTGACTGAAGAAAGAATGAGCAAACTTGAGAATAGATTAATGAAGATTACATTATTCAAAGGACAATGAAAAAAACAGAAAAATGAATGGAATATCAGAGAAGTGTGAGACACCATTATGTGCATCAACATATATATTATGGGAGTACCAAGGGGAGAGGAGAGAAAAAGAACAGAAAAATATTTAATAATGGCTGAAAAGTTCCAAAAGGTATTGAAATATCAATCTACACATCTGGGAAGCTCAATGAGCTTCAGGTTGGATGTACATCAAGAGATCCTTAAAGAAATGCATCATAGGAGAAATGCTGAAAGCCAAAAACAAAAATGAAATATTGAAAGTAATAAGAGGGAAATGGCTGGTCACTTACAAGGGAACTCAAAGTAAGATTAACAATTTACTTCTCATTAGAAACAATGGAGACCAGAAAACAGTGGAATAATGTAATCAAATCCCTCAGAGGGGAGAAAAAATGTCAACAAAGAATCCTACATCTAGCAAAGCTATTTTTTAAATGGAAGTGAAATAGAGACAGTCCCATATAAAACAACCAAGCAAACCACCACAACAACAAAAGCACAAAACCAGACCAAACCAAACCAAAAGTAAGAGAATTTGTTGCTAGCAGACCTAACTTAAAAAAAGTACTAATAAAGCATAATGTTAAAGATGACTCTCAAGGCCCTTGTGTAAATCAAAAGCTTATGAAAGCATTTTAGAAGTTAGGTAATTCATTATATTAACATAAGTTGCAATTACATTTATTCATACAATTTGTTTTGTTTTGTTTTGTTTTGTTTTGAGGTAGGCTCTCACTATGTTGCCCCAGGCTGGTCTTGAACTCCTGGGCTCAAGCAATTCTCCTGCCTCAGCCTCCCTGGTAGCTGGGACTACAGGTGTTTTATCATACAATGTTTCATTTAATGCATTAACTAACAAAAATGTTTTTCCAAAGTCTAAGCTCCTTCTTAATAGTAATCTTTAGTGACCTAAACAGGGTCGTGTGTTTATGGCAGAACTGGAATTGTAACTCCTCACTCAGCCCAGTGCTCATTCCACTTCACTTGACCAAGTTTCAGTAATGTCTACACAAGATATGTATGTAAGGAAGATATGTATACAAGGAAAATAAAAAGACAGGAAACATGGATTATTTCTTTAATGATCCTTCCTAAATGATGCAAAGAGAGTGAGGATTTAATATAAAGAGTAAATGTTGCCATCTTTTTACCCCTAAAGAGTCAGTTTTCTAAAGCTCAGGGATTCTAGATGAGTATGGAATGGAAAAGGTAGAAAGTACAATACTGGTCCCAGTACAATGGAAAATATTCACAGCAACTTAGATATAGAAACATTGATTCATTCATTCAGCAAATATCAATTTGATTGGCTTTGTTGTGATTGATGGTTAGGAATATAGCCATGACTATTTACACATATGGCCCTTGCAAAAAGAGGCAGGGAGATAGACTATAAACAAATGTACATTATGTCAGAGCTTAATAAATGCTATGTAGAAACAAATAAGTCAGAAATGAGAAAAGGGACAGTTCAGGGACAATTCGTTTTATTGTGACATCTGACATCTGAGCAAATACTTGAAAGCGGTTAGTGGGTGAGCCATTCAGGTATCTGGAGAGTTTTCCAGCAGAAAGAAGACACAATACAAGGCCCTGATGCTCAAGTGTGGCTGGCATGTTTAAACAAAGCAGAGACATATCCAGGGCCCAGATGTTGAAGAATTTGCAACCATTGTGAGGAATTGGGCTTTTATTCCAGAAACCCAATGACAGACGGGAAGACAATGGAGAATTTTGTGCAAGCCAGTGACATTATGTGACTTAAATATAAACAGTGTCACTCTGATCGATGTGTTGAGAAAAGACTTGAGCTACTAAAGGCAAATTCTTGGGACACCCATTTGTGATGTTGATTATGCATCCAAATGTTTATATTCTAGCCTAGAGGACCAAGTTTGAGATACGAACAGCAATAAATTGTTAAGAGACTGAGTGAAAGAATATGGAAGAAGGGCTTAAAAAGGAAGATGTTTACCTCTGAGAGGTGATTACCATGTCCTTATTGTAACTCTGTGATGTGTTTCCAATAGATGAATAAGAAAGCACAACAATGAATATTAAAATGAAATTATTCAATTGCTGGTACATCTATTACACTGATTTTTAGCTTCTAAAAAACACTGATAAAACTGTCTAATCAAGTATCAGTAAATAATTTGGAATGAAATGTACAAATTGATTAGGTGACAAGAATCATCATGTAAAGTTGAATAGATCAACCTTATTCTACTTCTTTTTGGGTTTCTCAAGCTGGATGTAATATGAAATTGTTGCCACCATCTTATCTGCAACTATTCAGTAAATCATTTTGATGAAAATAATCTGTGAGTTTGAGCCCACATATAAGCCATGAATCACTCAGCTGAAGGAGAATTATAGTTGGAATACTACCTCTACAGGCTAAAAAATAAAGAGCAGGGAAGAAATAAATGAAATATAGAACCATGTACCTAGACATCCTTTTAACCACTCCAAGTTCTCCTCAACCTCATCACCAAAGACAGGAAAATATATGAAAAAAGCTATTTTCTATAAAATTCAGAATTCTGTTTAACCCTCAAGCAGGAGTTCCTCCCCTAGCCGGCACAGCTGGGAATGCGCTGAGTCCTATGTGAATGCCGACCATCTCTGAGTCTCACCCAAGGCCTGTGTGCTGCTACTGATTATTCAGGGCCCGAGGGCTCTTTTGTCAGCCTGTGATGAATCCTGCTAGAACTGGGTTTTTCCTTTCAAAGTAGCGGGTTATTTCCTGACCCAGGGTGTGTCTAGAAATGTTATCAGCAGCTAGGGCCTGAAATGGAGGCTCAGGAATCTGCCTGATGCCTGATCCTTCTGTGGCTGAAGTAGTATCCAAGTTGCAAGACAAAGCCCTCTTTTATCTCCCCTCTCCTCTCCTCAGGCAGAAGGAAGGAGTTTCTCCCAGAATTTTGAGCTGTACTACCTGAGGTTGGGGGAGGGGTGACACAAGCACTCTTTTGGCCATGCTGGTTGGAATTTCACTGGATCACCTGAACCCCAAGTCCACTGACTCCAAGCCCAGTAAAGCACTAGCACTTGCCCAGGAATTGTAGTTCTTGTGGCCTAACCTGCCTTTCAATTTTATTTAGGACCCCAGAGCACTTTAGCCTTCAGGGGGTGGCGCTTATCAGAATTTAGATTCTGATTACTGGGATAGATGATTACCCTCTCGGCAGGGCTTTTCAAAATGCTTCCTTCATGGGCACTGGCTGAGTTCTGCCTGGTGTTGCTTTCCACTGTGACAGGGCAGCACTGAGTTCTAATGCAAAGCCTGCAATCACTTTGTGCTTCCTCCCACAAGCACATAGATGCTCTCCCCAAGGCATGTGACCTCTGCATGGGGATGGGGTGGGGTGATGTCAACAATTCAAGACTGTCTTTCCTACCGCTTTAGTGCCTCTTTTAGTAATATGAAGTTAACACCAGGTACTGAGATCACTCACCTAATGTTTGGTTCTCATGAAGGTCCTTTTTCTTGTGTTCAATTTGGTGTTCCTTTGGTGAGGACTATCGGTGGAGACTTCTGTTTGGTCTTCTTGCTCCACTTTCTCTCCAAAAGTATTCTAAAATTAAATAGCGGTGATAATTGCACGTATGTATGAATATGCTAAAAAGTTACTGAATTATGCACACTTTAAAGAGTAAAATTTGTGGTATGTAATTATTTATTTAATTTTAGATTCAGAGTCGTGCTCTGTCACCCAGGTTGAAATGCAGTGGCATGATTATTGGCTTATTGCAGCCTTGAACTCCTGGACTCAAGAAATCCTCTCATCTTAGCCTCCCAAGTAACTCAGACCTCCATGCCCAGCTAATTTCTTTAAATATTATTTTAATTTATTTTTTATATATATTTTTAGAGATACAGTCTTGCTATGTTTGAGGTCAGTCTCAAACTCCTGGCCTCAAGCAATCCTCCCTGTCTCAACCTCCTGAACAGCTGGGTTTTGCTATGTGATTGTTTCTCAATAAAGTTGTCATTTAAAAAAAGCAACAAAAATGAAAGAATGGTGAGCAAAGAATTTAATAAATGTAGGTGAATAGAGCAAACATTGCAAAAACGAATAAGAAAGATGACAAATCTGGGAATATAAAACAAAACTAAAATATTAAGCAACAATAATGTAATGCTTGAAAGGTCGGGGGAGTTAATAGTCATAAACAGCTTTGATTTGTTGGAAGCGTGGTTGAGATAGTTCTTAATTTTGCACAGTTTTTCAATTTAATAAGTTATAATTTTAAAGATAACTTCTAAAGTAGTACAAATAAAATATGTGTTTCCCAGGCGAATAGAAGATAAATATGTACAAGTCAATACATTTTTTAAAGGCAGAAAAAGACTAAAAATAAAAAAGCAGGGTAAAATGAAAACACATATTAAGATGGTAGAAATAAATGTGCATATATTAGATATCATAGTTGATAACAATGTTTTCTTATAAGCAGCACCAAAATAATGAAACTATCAGATTTTATTTAAGAATTAAGTCCAAAAGATAAAATTTAATAAGTGAACAAAAGTTTTTATGTGTGAATATATGAGTTTTTGTATAAGAAGGCCTGCAGTAATTTAATTTCTCATATCCATACCATTGCTCAGTTGGTTGTGCCCTCTCACACGGACTCTGGCTTGACCCTGTGACTTACTTTGGCAAATTGAAGATTACCAAATGGTATCCAACCAGAAGTATAAAAATTTTTTTTAGGCATTTGAGCTTGTTCTCTTGCTCCTCTTTTTTTTTTTTTTGAGTTGGAGTCTTGCTCTGTCGCCCAGGGGGAGTGCAGTGGCGGGATCTCGGCTCACTGCAAGCTCTGCCTCCCAGGTTCATGCCATTCTCCTGCCTCAGCCTCCCCTGGGACTACAGGTGCCTGCCACCACGCCTGGCTAAGTTTTTTGTATTTTTAGTAGAAACGGGGTTTCACCATGTTAGCCAGGAGGGTCTCTATCTCCTGACCTCATGATCCTCCCGCCTCGGCCTCCCATAGTGCTGGGATTACAGGTGTGAGCCACTGCGTCCGGCCCTTGCTCCTCTTTTAAACCCTAAAATGGTCATATTTTTGTGGGGAAGATCTACTAGAGAATAATAATCCATAGATAGTAGAGGAAAACCTTCTTAAGAAAGGATTCTCCATCCAGATCAATTTTAACAACTATACTATGTGAAAAAAGCGATCCTAAACCATTTAGCTACCAGCTAATTCACCAGATGACCAGAGGTACATAAAAGAGCCCCAGAGAGATCCATGGAGTTGGCCCAGACCAGAACTGCTTAAAATTATGAACCATTTAAAAAGTAATTTTAAGTAATTAAATTTACTTAAGTTTACTTAAAATTTTAAGTAATTGTAAGTAATTAGGTTTTGTGGTGGTATTTTACACAGCAAAAATTATACACAGGTACACTCAATACTTCCTGTGCTCATTCACTTTTATTTCCATCTAGTTTCTTAATTCAGCACATTTTTTTCAATGCTTTCATACTGCATACCTGTCATTTTTTAATGAGGTGTTAAAAGTGAAAGAGATTAAAACAAATAACTCCACAAAGTCTAGAGGGGTACATATATGCCTACATAAAATGCAGCATAATAATTGCTGTAAGAGGTTTACAAATTAAACAGTATTCCATAGGCTCATAGGGGACAGATACCTACACCTCCTGGGTGGCATAAATAACCTTTCAGGCAAAAGCTGAAAGACATCTTTTTACCAGGAAACTATTGGTGGTGTGGGACACCAGTATGAGGTTGAGTGTGCATACAGGGCAAAGGGAGCAATGTATTCAAGGTCAAAAGACTAAAGAAAGGAAGGCTTGTATCATGAACTTCAAGTAGTTTAGTGCTGTTGTGACAGCTTGTCTAATAAATGGAATGGCAAGACTTGAGTTTGGTGGTAGCTACATTATACAAAAACCTTGCTTATCCTTCGAAGGATCTAAATTTGACATTGGGACAAGTTAAAGACCATTGCAGGGTTTGGAGAAGTGGAGAGATATGGACAGATTCACTTATTAGGTGGAGGTACATTGTCATAATGGGTATTGGCTCCACAACAGACATAGAAAGACAAGAATAGAAACTGCTGCGCTAGTCCCAGGTCTCATGACTTTGGATTTGGAAGAGAGGATGCCAACATTTGCAAAACCTGGTCATTAAGGCCTTGCAGGAAATATGCAGTAAAGGTAGAAAGGGGTAAAGATGTGAGAGTCTGAGGATAGCAGCAAGATAGACTGGGTTATATATCCTCGGGATTAGTGAGAAAGAAAGGAAAGTGAAGTCAGGAGAAACTGGGTTGGAAGACAGGATCTGAAGCATGACAATTTCAGAGGTGGGAGCCTTGGGAGGGAGGAAGAAGAGAGAGAACGGGTGTTCTCTGTAAAAGCATGAAGACCTTGAGTTTGAAAGAAAATGAAAGGAATGATCATTGATGTTATGAACAATATACAAAAGTCCACTAGATCTATTGTTGATGTCACTGGTGTTAAGAAATAACTTGCAATAAAGACTAAAGCATGACTCATATGAATTAGAAGAAATATTTATCAAGATACCATCAAACACATTTTAAAAGAGGAAACCATCAAGCTGGTAAGATCAGTTCAAAGAGAATTTACAAACCTGGATAAATACAAGCAATATAATAAAGGATTGTTAAAATAAATTTGTTAGATTAGGTACAAAACTGACTAAGTCTCCACAGGGTAACATACCATATTGTTTAGGGTTTCTTTTCAACTAAATGAAATGTTTTTGTGTCTCTACCACTCACAGATCAAGTTATCATATAACTTCACAAAGACTGTTTCTTTAATTTTAGAATATAGCAACATCCACCAATGGCACATTCTTTTAAAACGTCAAATAATCCTTATGAGAAAATGAAGCCATTCTCTTGGCCTTATTTATAGGTTTGGAGGGTTTTCTTTCCTTAACAATAAAATGGAAGAATCTATTATACATTATATCCTATATTTTTACTATCAAATGAACTATATCCAGAACCACCTCCACTGTTATCACCAAGTTCCAAACTATTACTATCCCTCACTTGGAGCATTATAGCTATCCCTGAACAGGCCTCCTGACTTCTCCTCTCCCCTAATCCCCAACCACAACCTATCTCAATATTTCAACCCAGAGAAATCCTATTTAATTCATATTTTGTCACTCATCTATTTAAAACTCTCCAAAGATTGCCCACAGCACACTCAGTAAAATTCAGTTTTTCTAGTAACTCTTAAGGGCCCACCTTTCCTGACCCTCTTTTCCTCTCTAACCTCATTACCCCTTTTTTAGTTTACTCCAGTTATCCTGGCCTCTCAGCTGTTCCCACAACACATCAGACAGGACCCCTCAGTATGATTTTGGACTTACACTTCACAATGGCAAGGACATGATTTTGTTTCTCAGTGCTGTATTCCAAGTTTCCAGCCATGTGCTGCCTGATAACGTATCCACTAAACACATAGCTATTGAGCACTTGAAATGTCACAAGTTTGAATTAGGATATGTAATAAGTATAAAGCACATACTAAATTTCAAAGACTTAGAAAAAAATGAGGTAACATATTACATATATTGAAATGATGATAGTTTGGACCTATTGGGTTAACTAACTGCTAAAATTATTTTCTGCTCTTTCTCTTTTACTTGTTATGTGACTACTAGAAAGTTTGAAATGACATATGCAACTTGCATTATATTTCTACTGGACAGTGCCTGTAGATCAAGAGCTTGGCACATGATAGCTAGTCAACCAATAATTGATAAAGAATGATAAGAATAGAGAGGAGAGAGAATTGCACAGTGATTAAGAGAGTTGGCCTGTCTTAAATTATTTATAAGTTATTTACCTGTGCTTCTGGTTGCTCATCTATAAAATGGATTAATAATTTCAAAAAAATGATATGACTGCTAAAGTGAGGCATCTATATGAAATGCCTAGGACTATAACTGACACATAGTTTGTACTCAATTATCTTAACTATTATCATTATTATTATTACTATCATTATGGAGATGACAGAATATGCCCACTCCCCTACTTTCTTGTCCTAATGTATAATACATTATTTTGGCATTTGATCCATTAAAAATAACTTTTAAAGAATTACGGTTTTAATAGAGCTTAAAGGTCAAAAAAGACTTCTATAAAATTTATTCGTGGTTTTTTTTTTTTAATCTTTTTAGAAGTGACCACATTGTTGAGCCATTATAGAGTCTGCCTAGTAATGAAATGCTTCGGCACCTAACAAGAGAAGCTTCACAGTACAGGATAAGGAATATGAGGCTTTGGACTCCTAAGATGGGTATTGAAGTTCCACTTTAACAATATTAGTGTAGCTGCATTAGGAGGTAACCTAAACTTTTCCAGTTTTGGTTTCTTTATAAACTAAAAGTGATGGTGGGGAGTATGACAAAACTATCATAAAATTGATTGCTATGACTGAATGACAAAGTCATTACCTCAAAGAAGGTGGACATTCCATATTGTATTAGTTGGTTTTCTGCTATTATAACAGAATACTACAAACTAGATAATTTACAAAGAACAGAAGTTTGTTTGGCTCATGGTTCTGAAGGCCGGGAAGTTCAGGAGCATGGTGCTGGCATCTGATTGGGTCATCTCATGTCAGAAGGCAGAGTAAACACAAGAGACCAGGAGACAAAATGGGGGCCAAAGTTCTGCAATAGCTAACCTACTCCTGCAATAACAGAATTAATCCATTCATGAGGGCGGAGCTCTCATGGACAAATCACCTTTTAAATGACCCACTTCTTAATACTGTTACCATGACATTTTTAGTTGTAAACACATGAATTTGGGGGACGTATTCAAACCGTGGCATAAATGTCAAGGTCTGACTTTATATTAATTACTATGTCACTAAATCTTTTTCTTTTCTTTTTCTTTTTTTTTTTTTTTTTTTTGAGGTGGAGTCTCGCTGTGTCGCCCAGGCTGGAGTGCAGTGGTGGGATCTCGGCTCACTGCAAGCTCCACCTCCCGGGTTCATGCCAACTCAGCCACCCAAGTTGCTGGGACTACAGGTGCCCGCCACCACGCCCGGCTAATTTTTTTTTGTATTTTTAGTAGAGACGGGGTTTCACCGTGTTAGCCACGCGGGTTTCAATCTCCTGACCTGGTGATCTGCCCGCCTCGGCCTCCCAAAGTGCTGGAATTACAGGCATGAACCACCATGCCCGGCCTAAATCTTTTTCTTAAGGGTTCAAGAAATGTCAAAGGTCTTTAGGAAGTTGAAACAGCAATGGGATCAATGAAATCATCTGTTCCCATGGTCTAGATTTTCTGTGGAGAGTCTCAAGGTATTCAGGGGATGAATTTAGTTTTTACATGGCCTAAAGATGATTCATTTGTACCTTAAGAATAATTTTCTCCCTTTATTTAGTTATGAGGCCCTAGGTTTTTCTCTGCTGTCATATTTGGCCACTGCTGTGCCTCATTTCATGATGACCACCCACACTCTTTTCCAACAAGTTTCTTGCTTTTATGACAAATTAAATTATTATGGAACTTGGTTCAAACCCCAAAGCAAGACATTACTTCTGAATAGTGAGAGATTTCTCAGAAACAAAGTCTCTAATTTGAAGAGAGCTGGTCAAAAAGCAAGGTGCCAAATGATTCTTTTCATACACACAATCCTGACTTCCCACTTCTTATGCCCAACCAGAATCTCACAATTTCAGCAACAGGAAACAAAGTGTTGCTATTCACAATCTGTGGCAGTACATCAACAGAGGGGAAAAAGGCTTGCTTTTTGAAAAGCAGCTTTTATTCATTCACATAATCTGAAATGCCCCTGGCCATGATCACCATCATCTTTGATGTGGCTTCTGCATATTGTCTGTTCAACATACTGTCTTCCAAGAGAACGGGAACACCTAAACAAGAGCAGCATGGTAAGGCTTGAAAGAAATGCTTAACTATTGAACACAATGTCTTAAAACAGAAGCTCTGCGGATTTCCCCCTTTTGATACAAAATGATTCTTCTCAAGACCTCACAGAAACTTCTTCTCAGATTCACTACACAGGTCCAGTAGGGAAGCACATTCTTTTTGCTCCTTGGGGCATATCTTGGCAGAGTTCCATTTAAAATCTCAAGGAAATTTGACTCAAGCAATGGTTTAATAAATGCATTCAAGGTCAGGAAAAATATTTTCCAGCATTACTGTTGATCTCTTGGTTTACTACAGAGAAATTAGGAATCACTAACTTTATAGAATGGTGAAAATTTCTTTGTTTGTGGGTGCTCAGAAAATAGTTCCTCTGTTGCCCTTCAATTCTTATCTTCCTAGAGCTCCAGTAAAATGGAAGAATGGAAAGGTAACCTAATAATGTCTCTCTCTCTCTCTTTCTCTTTCTGCTTTTCTTTTTCTTAATCTCTCAAATGAATAGGTATGCAACATATACACAAATACATCTGTGTATAGCTGTATTTTTTTTAAAGGATCTTAAGACTCTTCCAAAAATATCACACAGATAAAAAGAGTGGATCTTGTATTAATCTAAAACTCTAGAGATTTTACCTCTAATTTATGTATGTAAAAGTACACAACCACAAATTTTATTTATTGTGCAGCATTGTTTGAAATATATGCAGTTTGTCAAACTCATGAACTTTCTCCTTTCTCCTCCCCCTCTCTTTTATTCTCATGAACTCTCTCTCTTTGCAACATGTACTTTTCATACTTCCCATTAAAGAATTACCCAACCACTTCCACTAAAGTCAAGACCATCCAGAAGTGCAACCTAAGCAAACAAATCCTGGACTTCTCTTTCCCTTGCTGCTATTCTATTCTACTGTAATACAGCAGCTCAATGACCTCAAACCCCTTCAGTCAACAGAAAATTCTTATCTAGCTTCCCTGAAAATAAAATCACTCATCCCTTAAATTTGAACACAACTCTTTCTTCTGCTTAAAAATTGTTTTCAGTGAGGTTAATTAGTTACGTCTTAGGAGAAAAACAGTTTTATGTTAGCCTTTCCTACTAAAACATAAAACAAGAAGATATTTTTGTGATTCTTTGAAGATTATCTGAACCTGTAACAGATAAAGACCTAAACACTTAATGATAAACTAGCATAGATATTCTTATGTAACTCTCCCCACACCTTAAAAAGTTGTTTTATTCTGTTTGTCAAGGATATGCCAACTGCTGTAACAACAAAAATGGCAAATTTCTAAAAATGTGTAATGGTTGCTTCCCAGTGGAAATGTATTTATATTTCCCAAACAGGTCACCCTGATTGATGGATAGCTTTGCTCCAAGTGGTGTTTCAGGGACTCAAGTACTTTTTATCTTATTCTTCCAACATCTTCGACTGAAGCCAATGAAAAATGAAATAACTTTAGGGAATCACACATAGAAGATTTTTATAGAACAGTCTTCAAGGAAGAGAAGATCATAATCCATTGGCTTAAACTCAGTCACAGAATCACATTAAGAATAAGTAATTCAGGAAATGTGGTCTAGCTGTAAGGCTAAGAAATCAAGACATGCTTAAAGACTAGTTAGCCAGTCTATAGCAAACTAACACACACTCTGTTTAGAAAAATTATTGTAGCCGTTCTTTAAGACTCAGTTTGTGGCCAGGCATGGTGGCCTGTTGTCAACCCATATATGTTGTCAACCCATATACCATCAGTTAAGCTTTGCTTTCTAATATGCTTTATGGCAAAGAAAATGGGTGACATGTCATCAGTTCACACAAGTATGGAAATAATCCCAGCACTTTGGGAGGCCAAGGTGGGTGGATCACCTGAGGTCAGGAGTTCAAGACCAGCCTGGCCAACATGGTGAAACCCCATCTCTACTAAAAATACAAAAATTAGCTAGGCTTGGTGGTGGGCACCTGTAATCCCAGCTACTTGGAAGGCTGAGGCAGAAGAATCACTTGAACCCGGGAGGTGGAGGTTGCAGTGAGCCAAGATAATATCATTGCACTCTAGCATGGGCGACAGAGGGAAACTCCATTTAAAAAAAAAAAAAAGAGTTTGCTAGGAACTAATCTTCTTTGTTTTTCTTCATCAGAGAATATCTTTCTTTCTCTTTTATTCCTGAAGGATATTTACTATGGATATAGAATTTACAGTAGACAGGTTCTTTCAATATTTGACAAATATGCTACTCCCTTCCTGTGTCCATGATATCGAATTAGAAATAACTATTATTTGATTGGTGTTTCCCTATAAATAATTTGCTGTTGTTCTCTGGCTGCTTTTAGGATTTTTTTGTCTTTAGTTTTCAGAGGTTTCAATTATGATGTATTCTGGCTGCGACTTCTTTGGATTTATCCCATTTAGGGTTCCCTCATGCTCTTGAATCTGTAAGCTTTTGTCTTTCACAAATTTGTGAAGTTTTCAGATATCATTTCTTTAAATTCCTTTCTAGTCTCACTCTTTCTTTTTGTTCTGTCACTCTGATAATACATATGTTAATGCTTTTGTTTTTGTCCCATAAAAGTCCTTGAAGTTTTGTTCATTGTTTTCTAGGCTATCTTCTCTCTGTTGTTCAGTTTGTCTAAATTCTGTTGATCTGTCCTTCAGGTTACTGATTCTACCCTCTGTCTACTTCACTCTACAGTTGCAACCCTACAGTGGGTTTTTATTGCAATTATTTTATATTTCAATTCTAAAACAATATTTGGTTACTATTTATAACTTTTTTCTTTGCTGAGATTTTTCTAATTTTGTATTTGCTTCAAGAGAATTTATAATTGCTTGTTAAAATACTTTTATGATGGTTGCTTTAAAATATTTGTCAGGAAATTCCAACCTCTAAAACATCTCTATTCATTATTTGATCTCATTCTAGTTGTGGTTTTCCTGGTTCTTGGTAGAATGAGTGATTTTCTATTGTATCCTAAACATTTTGGATATTATAAGACCCTGGATGCTATTTAATTCTCTTTTTAAGCAGGCAGCCCACCTATTGCCATGTACTCTGAGGACCAAGTGGGTGGTGTGGGTTGGGGTGAAGCCTAGGAAGTTGAGTTTCTAAACAGGTTCCCAAGTGATTGTGATGCTGCCCAGCTAAGGACTGTCCTTTGAGAATCACTGGGGAAAAAAGAAAACCATTAAATTAGATTGAAGGAAACCTGGATTTCCATGTTGAGAGCTTTATTTCCTACTGGGCCTTGTCAAAACCATGCCAGGAAAAGTGAGGCACAGGCTTTCTTTATTGACCACAAGTGGGGGTTTTGAGGTGTTTTACTTTCCTCCTGGGCCTTGCTGATCCTGGGGAAGGGAGAAGTGGAAGGCTCATTCACACTCACTTGTTGGAAGGTGGGATAAGCTTAGCTTCTGGCTAGCATTTTCTGACACCAGGCGAAGGAACAGGAGGAAATGGAGTACAGACTAGCCTTACTTCTCACCACCCCATCATGCTTCATTGATGACAAGTGTGGGAGCCCCACCATTGTTTGGCATTGCCATCTCAACTGATGGCTTCTAGAGTCACTGAGGCATGGAGGGAGAACAATGGAGGACCCAGATGCTCTCAAACCTTCTTCACTTAAGACCTTCTTAAAGATCTACCACATTGTAGCAGATCTGTCTAGGATTCAAGTTTTGTTTCACTGTTTTCAACCCATATACCATCAGTTAAGCTTTCTTTCTAATATGCTTTATGGCAAAGAAAATGGGTGACATGTCATCAGTTCACACAAGTATGGAAATCCTAATGGCATAATCTAATAGCAGGGAGCAGTCTAGGAATTACAGTAATTCACCCCGTGTGACGGTGAATTTTACATGTCAACCTGACTAAACTATGGTGCCCAGGTGTTTGGTCAAACACTAATCTAGATGTTGCTGTGAAAGCATTTTCTTGAATGTGATCAACATTTAAATAATTAGACACTGAATCAGGCAAACTACCTTCTGTAATGAGTGGGCCTTACCCAATCATTCGAAGGCCTCATGAGCAAAAGAAAGAGAAACTTTGGAGGCAAAAGAAATTTGGCCTGCAGACTGCCAGACTGCCTTCAGACTTAAGCCAAAACTGCAACTCTCCAGGATTTCTAGACTTTCCTCCTGTGCAGACTTTATAATAAATCTCTCTCTCTTTCTCTCTCTCTCCATACATATATACATACACACACACACACATATATACATATATGTATATATTTATGTATGTATATACACCCAGAAATGTAAATAATAACAAATTTTATTGATTAGCTATCTGCTATACTCACTCTGACAGGAGCTGTAGCTGCTATATTGAAATTTCAAAATTATCTTATAAGATAAATATTAATATTTCCACTTTTAAAATAAATAAACTGAGTTACAAAGAGATTTAGCAGCTTCCTGATAAGGCACTAGGGTTTGATTTAAATTCCAACCTGCTGACTCTAATGTCTTTTAACAACCACCACACATCAACTTAATTGAAATTCAAAACAATGCTATAATTATATTACCCTTCAATACCTAAGTTTTGTTTTGTTTTTTTTTTAATGACATACACTTTGATTTGATCATTTTGTATGTCTTTCTTTCTTTCTTCAATATCTGCCTCCTCTTTGTCACCTGGATTTCAATACCTAAGTCTTGAACATGGGCACCTTTATCTCCCAGGCTCTGTTCCATGTAATGTAGATGCACAGATGAACTCTACATGGTCTCTGCCCTAGAGAATAACTCTTTATGGATGTTTCTCCCGTTGTACATTTCTTTTTCATTTTTCTGACTGTAAACATGAGTATCAAGATACAGTGGGGACTTCGTCACTATTGATGAAAGACAGGATAAAAATAATTGTCACTACAGGATTATCTTCTTCTCTAATCATTTATGGAGCCCATTATGGATGCTCCTTAGCATTGCCAATTAACCAACAAATACTTGAGTTTATTCTTTGTCCTTTCCTGTTTCTGTATCCAGGAATATATAATTCTATAAGATACACTAATTTGTGGTGGCATTTACAGACTTTTAGGGAGGCACAATTAACATATATAAAGCAATTAGCAGCATAATCAAGAATATATGTAAGTGACAAATTGTTTGGAGAAGTGAGTTTACAGATAACTTGAATAACTGTAAAAGAAGTCATTCCAGACCTACAGCCAATAAAATTAGGAAATTGAAAAAAGGATGCATGAGATCCATTTTGTGCATTGTTTAGGTCAGTGTTTCTCAAACTTTAGTGGGCATTAGTACAACCTGAAGGGCCTGTTAAAACATAGATGACTGGCCGGGCATGATGGCTCACGCCTGTAATCCCAGCACTTTGGGAGGCCAAGGCGGGTGGATCACAAAGTCAGGAGTTTGAGACGAGCCTGGCCAACATGATGAAACCCTGTCTCTACTAAAAAAAAATACAAAAATTAGCCCGGCATGGTGGCATGTGCCTGTAATCCCAGCTACTTGGGAGGCTGAGGCAGGAGAATTGCTTGAACCTGGGAGGTGGAGGTTGCCGTGGGCCAAGATCACACCACTGCACTCCAGCCTGGGTGACAGAGCAAGACTCAGTCTCAAAAAAAAAAAGAAAAAAGAAAAAATATATTACTGAACCCCACCCTCAGAATTTCTGATTCAGTAGGTCTGGAGTGCAACCTAAGAGTTTGCATTTCCAAGGGCCACTGATGCTACTGGTCTGAGGGCCACATTTATGTACCACTGGTCCCTCTAGGTCTTTCACAATAAGAGCCTGTGTCTGTTAGCACCTTACACATTTCAGAAATCAACTTACAATACCTGCTGTAGCATTTGAGGTCTTCTGATTTTTCTTTTACCTTCTTGAATTTCATTGTCCTACCTGCAATAAATAGATCCTAATAACAAACTCTAGGCTATGCCACTTCAAAGAAAAATGTGATGGCAGAGCAGAAAACTGACTGCCTGGATGAAACCAACATTGAATGTTTGGTTTGAAAATAATTCAATCTTCGATACTTTCATATACGAATCCAACATCAAAGTGAACTGCCAGGTTCTGTCAGATTTCTTCTTTCTAGTAAGAGATGAAACGTTTGTCTGCTGTCATTCCTTAACACGATAATTAGACAGTGTGATAATACAGTTTTCCTAGAGTTTGTAATCCTTGATCACATATTGTAATCATAAATATAGGCCACAGACTGAATGCCTTAATTACAACCTTGATGGTAGACTGATAGAGAAAAACCTCACACTATCCTCAGGGTAAAAAAGGGAAGCTTTTGAGCACATTTTAGAATCAACCTATGGCAAATATTTAAAAATGTATTGGAGTGCTGACACTCAATCTAGCATCATGATTTTAACATGCCCTGACATACTTAACCTTTATGCCTTTACGCATGTTCCATTTAGCACATATTTTCAATTCATCCACATCATGCAAAATTCTCCAACTTTTTTCAAAGCCTGCATTATGTTTGCTCAATCCATTGTCCATCACTTCCTTTGTTGACATTCATTTATTTATTAAACACATTCGATACACTAGCCTCTAGGCTAGATGGAAAAGATATAAAGGTGAATGAAACACAAGAGAAGAACCTGATGGTTATGAAAATATGCTTGTAAACATAGAAACACAATAAAGTATTAGAGGGCTATCATAGAAGTATAATGGCCACATTTTAACTAAAAAAAATCGACCCTGTTTTAATGTTATTCTCTGAAATAACATGTGAGCAGATTCTGTCTTTTTCTGCGAATGCAGTTGGTTCCATATGTTCAAAATAAATCTTTTCTTAATGTTATAACAATCATTGACTTGTGTGTTCAACATTTAACTTATGTAAAGCCAACATATTTAGACCACTCCTCCCATTGTAGTGACAGTATAGAAAAAAAAGTCATCATGTTCCTTACCCCAAGATTCCAATAGTTAAAAATACAAATACTCTGAACGTGTCATATCTATTAGTTTTGAACCATGAAAATAATCAACATTAGATGTGGGAGACAGAAGAAGTTAGATAGTGGTCAGACATTTCCTTAGGATCCTCCCCTCTTCCACCATCCTCCACCCCCAACCCCCACCAAAAAAAGCCTAGGGGATTTGCCAGTGCCCTGGTAGGCTGAGATTAAGACTTTGTAAGACCCAATGGCCACCGATACCTGGCTACATTGCTGGATGTTGTGTTTAAAAATATATATAGTGCATGTGTATATATATACATAGTATATAGTGTGGGTGGGTATATATACAAATACAGTATATAATTTGTGTATATATAGATATACACACAAATAAAGTTACATGTATAAACTGTGTTAGTATATATAAACTGTATTATTACATTTATATGAAATGTTTATCTGTATATACATAAACTGCATTAGTAATTACACAAAAATTTTAAACCATGCAATTCTCTTTTTCTACTAATTATTTTGAGTATTAGAAATACCGTGATAGAATAACACTTTCAGATGTTATTAAGTACCACAGTGACATTTGTAGATGCGTCTCTGGTCTCTAGGATATGTCAACAAGACAGCCAGTACATGTTTAATGGAGAGCAGTGGCTGGAACAGATTCATTACTCTTGGCCTTGGTTCCCCTCCATCTCCTAGAATGGAACCATGTATCAACACTAATAGATCATATAATCACTTAATTATTAGTCTGAATTCCAGCTTTCTCTTTTGTAAGGGTCTGTAGTTCAAATGTATGAGTTTAGTGATTCCTCTAAAATTCTATGGATTCTCAATTTCATAGGTACTTTCACTCTTAGACAAGTGGTATATTTCAACTGATAATTTGACTAGTTAATAGGTAGCTTTGAAGTTTTTATTTTGCACTGACAGTTCCCCTTGCAGTTTTAAAAGCTGTATCTAATAATCCTTATTTTATTCTGAAATAAAAACTCAATTTCCAGAGACTATAACAAATGCAGAGTAAAGAAGTCCTCAGAGCAATTAAAATGCATGTTCTCAAAAACACCTACCTTGATCCTTATGAAATCATGCAAGAGTGCCCCAGCCACTCAGTGCACACCTAGCATCTTAGAAGGGATAAATGGAAAATAAATTATTTTATGAAAGCCATTGAGTTTTATGGTTTTATGTTCATAATTTTACTTTGTTTCAAATGTTTTGCTTGCGTATTCGAGTGAGTATGAACTGGGATTAGTCCAGCATAAAGAAGAATGTTGAAAACCAAACGGTTCCTTACTACCTTTCTACCATGAAGAAATGCAAAAGATAGAAGGAACTACTGGAAGAGTAGAAAGGAATGGTCATTAATTGGGAAAGAGGAAGCAGTGCAATTATAAAACATGACTTAATCTTTTAAAAAACGCTGCCAGGTAAAATCATATAGTATAGCAGAAAACAATCACACATCTCAAACGTCCCAGTTTATAAGTTTATCGCTTGGGTGTTTTGTTTTGTGTTGCATCCTTGAGCTGAGACCTGCGCCTAGCAAGCTCACTCTCACAAATAATATTCAAATGGCAACATTGTTCTCTTTTTTAACTCAAATGACTAAACTTTTCCATACGCAGAAGGTGCACGAAAAACCAAAGCTGAATCTCACCTTTGCTATATTCTTACTTTGTGCTCCCAGACTGCAGTCTTGAGTAGAGCTTAATGAGTAGCTACCACTTAGCGACCTCTACTACATGTCAGACTATATATATGCATGTATTATAAGTAATACTTACAAGCAATTGTATAGTCCTATAAAAAAGACTGTAATCTTATATATAGCCAACAATCAGTAAATGGCTAAATGACATCTTGTTTTTTTCTTTCTTCTTTTTCTTTCTTTTTTTTTTTTTTTTTTTTGTAGAGACAGAGTCTCACTGTGTTGCCCAGGCTGGAGTGCAGTAGCATGATCTCAACTTACTGCTGCCTTGACCTCCCAGGCTCAAACAATCCTCTCATTTCAGCCTCCTATGTAGCTGGGTCTACAGGCATGTGCTACTATGCCTGGCTAATTAAAAAAAAAAAAAAAATTGTAGAGACAGGGTCTTACTATGTTGCCCAGGCTGGTCTTGAACTCCTGGACTCTAGTGATCCTCCCACCTCAGCCTCCCAAAGTGCTAGGATTACAGGTGTAAGCCACCTGGCCAAAATGATGTCTTTCAGTTTCAAATCCCCTGTCCTATCTCTGTCCCTCATCCACGATGCTCTTCCTCTATCTGTAAACCCAAACTCTTAAAGAAATGGTCTTAGTCACAGTCTCACCACTGATTAGCAAGGCTCTTCATTCCTTTATAGAGGTCTTTCTTTTCTCCAAAAACTTTATTTTTTATATACCTATGACTCAGAGTAGCAAAGTCGCTTTTGTGCTTCTGTTCCTTAGAATAAAAGTGCTGGAGAAATTAAAACCATAGCACTGAATCATTATGAGGAATAATGAAAGAAATAGGGGATGATCTTATTAATAACTCTCCAAAGGTATAATATGAATGTCTAATTACATAAACGGTGAAATACATAGCACTGCTCTACCTTGTTCATACTTATTTTTGTCTTTTTGAAACTTCGGGAAATACAGGACACATAATAAAAATGAAGGATAATAGCAGATTAAAAAATAAATGAGAAAAAAAGAATTACATGGTATACCAGATCTTACTCAATTTTAGATTATTAGAAGAGACAATTTACCAGTTGCATAAACTGGTGAACCAGGAATGAAACAAGACACAACTTTATTGTGTCTTGACACAATTTTAATTCCGGGAGTGAAACCTTTGACCTAATCATTTCCCTTATTTTAACTCCCTAATGTAAAATTTGAACTCCTTAATGTAAAATGAAAACTTTTCCTTTTCTTATTCATGGAAATAACATGATATCTGGATTATAACATTTGGAGCGTCATAAAATAAAAATGGCCATAAATGTTTCATGCATAATTTTGATAAAGTGAGGTAAAAACAAGAAGTCCGTAGTCTCAGAGTTCTCTATGTGATCTGACTTGATTTTACCATTTACCTCCTGCTACACGGTTCTGGGTTTGTCATTTTATTTTATTTTTTTCTCTACTAGATTTTTATTAGTAATGCTAAAAATAAAAACATTAAATTTATACAATGATCTGATGGGCAGAAAACATGCTTTGGAACTCCAGTTTAATCACTTAAATGGCTTCTTGTCATGAAAGAAGCCAGTGACTTCTTATCTACTTAATACTTCCCCTTACGATGTTGTGTGACAACAATTGTCTGCAGGATTTCGGGGTTTATAAAAGGAAAAGGACTCCGCCCTACCTCTCCAATCTCATTTTTTGCTCCACCAGCATCTTTTGCTGCAGGCAAATTGGACCACTTGAGTTTCGTCCACGGTGCTGTGTTCTCAGTTATCCTGATGTCTTATCATCTCTGTTCCCAATCGCTTCTACTCAGTCTTCTCCATTTACCTCCTGCTACATGGTTCTGGGTTTGTCATCTGACCCAGCTAATCCTAGCACTTTGACTGAGCCCCTTACATTTTACTTGTTTCTGTTCCGGTAGGACACTAAGAAGAACCTCTTTTATAACACCATATGATTCAGCAGTGTCACTTCTGGGTATTTTCCCAAAAGAATTGAAATCAGAATCCTGAAGAGATATCAGCACTCTCATGTTCATTGCAGTACCATTCACAATAGCCAAGATGTGGAAACAACCTACTTGTCCATCAACACATGAATGGAAAAGAAAACCGTGGTATAGACATGCCATGGAATACTTATTCAACCTTGAAAGAGGAGGAAATTCTGTAATATGTGACAACATAGATGAACCTTGAGGACATTATGCTAAGTGAAAAGGCAGTCACAGAAAGACAAATATGCTTTCATTTCGTTTATATGAGGTATCCTAAATAGTCAAGTTCATAGAAGCAGAGGGTAGAATGGTGATTGCCAGGGACCAGGGCGAGGGAGAAATGGGGAGTTACTAATCAACAGGCATAATGTTTTCGTTAAGCAAGTTGAATCAGTTCTAAGATCTGCTGTACAATATTGTACCTAGAGTCAATAATGTATCATACACTTAAAACTGTGCTAAGAGGATACATTTCAAGTTCAGTGTTCTTACCACAATAAAACAAAAGCACTTAAAATGACTTTGTCTGCCCCCTCACAAGACAGCCAGCTCCTTGATAGCAAAGACCATGTCATATCTGCTCCTGTACCCTCAGCCTTTACAGTGTGCTCAACACGTAGTAAATCCTCAAAGATCTTTGCTTCATAAGTAGAGACACTGCAAATAATTTAAGCTTACAATTGTGCTGTGCTTTATTAATAAACATGGGGCTTCTGACCTATTGTTCAGTAAAAGTTAGGTATCCTTTATTATTTTTTTTTCCCCAAGTGTATTTATGGATTTTAAAGGCACTGTATTTCTGGCAAATAGTCATATGCTAATAGAGAAGAATCAAAACTTTCCCAATATTAAAAAAGTGATCATGTTATAAAAGAAAATAAAAATTCACCTTAAATAAATTTTATTTAAATTTCATATTTATCTCAAAAGATTAAACAAATAAAGCAGAGATGTGTTCTGCACACAGAAAGTGAGTTTAGCGCAAATATTGAAATTCCTGCCTTCCCAACGCTATGTCACAATCAGGCCCCATTCACCCTGTGGTCCCAATTTCCACATGCGTCTCAGAAAGAGTTTCACTATCTCCACATCCATTCCTCAGCTGTAGCTTGGAGGAGCCCCATGGGGTATTATTATTTCAGCCAGTAAAAGCTAGATTGACTCTAAGCTTGAATCATGCTGAGACTTTGCTTAGGCTGCCAAGTTCAAGCATGGTTCCTCTTGCAAGAAGAGTTTTACAGTTGTGTGGCCGAGGCCACTGAGTCATTTCCTCCCCCTGCTATGGGCACCACTTCAAACAGGACCTCACCTCACCCTTTCCCAATGGAGAGGAATCACAGGACCTTCTAAATGAAAGACTGCTGAGCCTTGAATGGCATTGCTAATGCTCCTCACAGACTTATCCTCCCAGAATTACGGCTTAAAGGCAGAAATGCCCAAAGGGCTTGGTCCTGCTCATTTAATTGGTCCTATGCTCCCTTTAGAGGCTTATGCTAGAACATTTAATTAGGCTAAAGAGCACATTCCCTCTGTAGAATGGAGAGTGGGAAAGTTTTCAGTATTTGAAGGGGAGGATAGCAGGTTGTCAAAGGTAAGCCCATTTCTAGCTACTTATGTTTGATAATTTCTTTCTTTCTTTTTTTTTTTTTTTCAGTTGAAACCGAGTCTCACTCTGTCATCCAGGCTGGAGTGCAGTGGCACTATCTTGGCTCAATGCAACTTCTGCCTTCTGGTTCAAGTGATTCTCCTGCCTCAGCCTCCCGAGTAGCTGGGACTTCAGGCTTTCTTATTCCTGCTTATTTAGGGTTGGGATGTGGATGACCTCTTTAATGTCAGAGTGAGTTAGGCAGTTTTAAATCTTATCATCCCATTGGCCAGGCACAGTGACTCATGTCTGTAATTCCAACACTTTGGGAGGCTGAGGTGGGAGGATCACTTGAGCCTGGGGAGGTCGAGGCCTTCTCTCAAAAAAAAGAAATCTTATTACCCCAGAACAATTACATTGCTGGAAATTAACCAAATCAATTTTAAATATGCCAACAAAAGGTTATTTCAAATAAAAGAAGCTCCCCTTGCTTGAAAAGCTGGCTGTACTATTTAAAAACAAATTAACAGGGCGGAGTATGGTGGCTCACCCTTGTAATCCCAGCACTTTGGGAGGCCGAGGGGAATGGATCACCTGAGGTCAGGAGTTCGAAACTAGCCTGGCCAACATGGTGAAACCCCGTCTCTACTAAAAATACAAGAAACCTTAGCCAGACGTGGTGATATGTGCCTGTAATCCCAGTTACTCTGGAGGTTGAGGCAGGAGAACCACTTGAACTCTGGAGGCAGAGGTTGCAGTGAGGAAAGATTGTGCCCCTGAACTCCGGTCTAGGTGACAGAGGGAGACTCCATTTCAAATAATAAAATAATAATAATAACAGAATGGTGCTCAATATTCAGAAACAAATTTAAATTGGTGTAAATATGTATGTGTAATTGAATATTTGTGGAAAATATTAAAGCCACTTCGCATTCAACTTGAGTATTGGTTAACCTAAATTTAGAAAAGGCTAAGAGAGAAAGAGAAGGTTACTTTTGCTTTGTTTTATTCTGTTTTCCTTTTTTTTGTTTGTTTTGAGTCAGAGTCTTGCTTTGTCACCCAGGCTGGAGGTCAGTGGCGCAGTCTTGGCTCACTGCAGCCTCCACCTCCTGGGATCAAGCGATTCTCCTGCCTCAGCCTCCCAAGTAACTGGAATTACAGGCACCCACCACCACGCCTGGCTAATTTTTGTGTTTTTAGTAGAGATGGGGTTTCACCATGTTGGTCAGGTTGGTCTCAACCTCTTGACCTCATGATTCACCCGCCTCAACCTCCCAAAGTGTTGGGATTGCAGGCGTGAGCCATCGCACCTGGCCTGATTCCTTAGTGATATCTTTAATCATGGCTCTGAGTACTTGATTGAAGCCAAACCTGCAAAGCCATGGCATTGGGTTCCTCCACTTCTGGCTCCAATCATACATCATCTCAACCTTTGCAATGTAGCTGGGGTAGGACATAGCACATCCCAGCAAATGAGCTTGAGGAAGACCAAATCAAAATATCTTTGACATAGATGATTATCTCCTGATCTGAAGGTGATGGAAGATATGACTAATCAGGGGCTGGAACACTGTGGGGATTTACATAGGCAAATGGCATCAGAAGCAACAAAGATGAGCTGAATTTGACTTGGCAATGCTCTTTTCTCTTCCTCTCTTTTCTGAGTTCCTAGAAATTCATTTCTTGTAAACATCAAACACTCAGACTGTTAAAACAATCAAGGCACTTATAAAGCTTTGATTTCAAAGGAGATAGATGAGTGAGTGTCTGCTAAACAGTGTTACACTGCAACTTTTATGGATAACTTCCCTTTAGATTTGGATGGGGGCTTGAGGACAGAGTTTGTGCTTTCAAAGGATCCAGTCTCAACATAAGATCACAGTCATGATCTTAACATAATTAGATATGATTCTTTTGCTACTACTCGGCAAGTCCCACAGTAGACCATGTGTTGGAATGGCAGGCAAACTCCTCAATGGGTGAGCCAGAAGTCTTCCTAGGCAGAAAATTATCAAAGTTTGGCACAGTTGGCCAAAGTAAAGTCTTCCACTCAAAATAGACTCCTTCCAATCCTGGCGTTGTAGCCAGGCACCTTAAATGTAATCACTTTCTGCATGTTACTCTTCTTGGACCACCCAGTGGCAGGGTCAGGGTCATGTGGAATGCAGTTGTGGACATATGTAGATACAGATAGACAGCTAAGTTCCCAAGATAGCTGTAAATGTGCTTATTTTCCTAGAGTCGATTATCAGCAGGACATACAGATAGAACTCAAATATCAAAACCATAGGCAGTCAAAATATACCTCAAGGTAAGAGAAGGGAGGAGGCTAGACTCGGCTTGTTCCTTGTCTAGACTGGGAACGGAGAACTCCCTCAATAGAAGCACGAGCTAATTATCTGTATTAGGAAAGGCCTCAGACTAAAAACTTAACAGAGTTGGTTGTGACCATCTCCCTGTCCAGTACTCGTCAGGTCATTGATCGAACAGACCATTTGATTTCGATGTGAGGTAGCACATGGCAAAGGATAACTAAGTCTTTTCGAAATTTCTTTCCAAATGATATCCTTTAAAACACGTTCCAGTAGTCTACAGTTGAAACTGAAATCTCCCAGGACTTCCCTCCTTTCCCTGTCAGAGGCAGTAGGTGGATAAATAGACATACTCCACTTTTCTTACAGTTCTTCTGAAAGATTAGAAGAATGAGCATTCTTCAGAGTTGATTGGCTTTATATACACATACAGGTGTTTCTTTATCCAATGGATCAAGCAGTAAACCAAAACACCATGGAATCAGTGGTTCACAGAAACTACGAAGGTAGTCATAAAAGCATATGCTGAAGAAATAGAGGTATATATATTTGTTGCATAAATAAATGGATTTTGCTATTATTATGAGGCAGCCATTTGAGTCACTGAAGGCAGACCTGCTAGGCCAGGGCCAGTATTTCTGTCATTGCCTTTACTAACATGGCAAAGCCAAAATCTTGTTTTATTTTTATTTTTTTTCAGACAGGATCTCACTCTGTCTTTCAGGATGGAGTACAGTAGTGCAAACACAGCTGACTGCAGCCTCAACCTCCCAGATTTGAGTAATCATTTTACCTCAACCCTCAGAGTAGCTGGGACCACAGGTGTGTGCCACCATGTCTGGCTAATTAAAAAAAAAGTTGTGGAGATGAAGTCTCATCATGTAGACAGGCCGGTATCAATCTCCTGGACTCAAAGTCTTAAATGAAGGAGAAGACAGTGAGTCATGGGTCCAGAGGAATAAATAACGGAGGTCAAGAAGTAAGTTTACTGTAATTCACAGGTGGCAAAGACTAATTTAGAACATATTCTACCAATGGAATGTATGTACCAAACAGACTGACTGATATATATAAATATTTTAATAGATTTTTAGCTAATTGATTTCTGATCAATTTCAGCCAAACCATATGATTCTGCCAATATTCAACTATGTCAATGAATCAGTTTGGGGTAATTTCATAGCACATAATTCTAGAATGTAAGACAGGATCCCTCTTTGTTGCTTAATGAACTGTTTTAGGGTAGCACTTCACAGAAGAAAAGCGTATGTACTTAATAGAAATATATTAGTAATCTGTACTTAATAAAAATACCTTACAAAGAATAATGAGGAAAGTTCAGTGTAGGAAGCTGGGTAAGGGTTGGGTGAACTCAGCACCTCTACTGATGCTTCCCTTAGGAGGAACAGCTCTGCTTGTTCAGGACATCATGGCCACCCCACAATCCCCTGACCCAGGACCAATTTGAGGCCATCACTTCCTACCTTGTTCTGGTTTACCTGGTGATATCACACACTATCTGGCAGCCAAGAACTTCATGTGCTCTGCTAGAACCAGTATCTTCCCATGACAAAGATGTTTCTGACAGGCATGTATTCTCTTTCCCCATTCTTTTGAGACAAACAAGAGCCACCGACCTCTTCCCTTATTGTACACTCTGGATTTTGTACTATAATATGGTTACTTAGGACATGGCTGTCTTCATACAATTCTCTCTCTTCATCCCTCTCTCTCTGGAAGTGATCATTGTTGCATTGGGATACATTTACTCAGCAAAGATGTACAGAGAAATGAAAAAAAAAAAATAATGACTTGTATAGGCCAAATGTTCAAGGCCACAGATTCGGACTAATAAGAGAGCCAGAGCTGTGTTCACATTTCCAGATCCTTCATCAGGCTGTTTTCATTCTGTCAGTCTCATTACACATCCTTCAGTGTGGTGCTCATTTTATATCACATACTCACCTCAAGTCAAATCTCCTAGACAGGCAATCAAACCTAGTGACTGATTTGTCTACTTCATGCTTTAATAATGACTTTGGGCCCAAACTGAACACTTTAAATTTTACTTCCTCTCTATTGTATTGTCCATTTTTTCTTTCTTATTTTTTTTTCTTTCTGGTGCATTTTGGTCTGTGCATGCATTTTAAGAACACTTGAGGCATTCCTATGTAGGTAGCAGAGGGTTTCAACAATGATTCTGTTCCATCTCCCATCCCTATACTCACATTTCACCAGTGTGTTTTAGAACCCAGAGAACTTCTCTTTTCCATGTCTTGATATTGTTTTAATTTTTTAATTTTTTATTTTTTCATTCTTCTTGATCAACTGGTATGCTAGGGGTAGCTTGCACAGGATTTCAAGAGTTAATTGTGCACGTGCCTTCGTAATTTGAATAGAAGCTTGACATTAGCCACAGTAGGAGTGTTTGTGCAATGGAAATCAACAAATACTACAAATCAGGAGATCTGGGGTATTTTGAAAGCCAGTTGTTAACTCTTTCATTTACTGTCCTACTCCTCTTTCTGCTCCACCATAAAAAAATCAAGCCATCTTGTTTCGGCCAACCATTTTTTTCCTTTTCAGGGCCTCACAATTGCTAAATGTTTAGAATGAGGCTGTATCTTACAATACCTCCAACAGTGTAAATATTCTTCAACTGACCTGATGCCTCAGCCAGGATATTCCTCTGTTCCCCAAATCAGGGTAAGATAGATACGCTTGAGTTATCTCTCCCAGGCTCACATCTGCTAATATTTCAAGGAAAGGAGCTAACAGCGACTTTGCCTGTATTTGCCATCTGCGTTTTTCTTTTATTACTGTGAAGAATGATGCCGTGGTAGAACCTTCAGTTTTAACTAACTCACCAGATAAATACAGTCACTTGAGTGAGCTGCTGTGAAACCAACAGAAGAACCACTCCATCATCTACATAATCTTGATAAGTAATAATTTCTTGTTTTAATGCATCAAGTGTGGGGGTGGTTTGTTATATATCAGTGGATAACTGAAAAGAGCATCTTTCTGTTCTACAGATTTGCGACTAAATTACAAACCACGTCTTAACTTCTTAGCTTGGCTTTGGGAACCTCACCTTTTCTAAGGAGCTCATCTTTAGGAAGATTCGGTTATAGAAAAAGAGGGGGAGTAAAAAACCTAGGATAGGGCCTACAACATGCAATTGAGAGAAATCCAATGCAGGAGAACCATTTGAGTAAACAGGAAAGCTTTAAGAAAATAAACACACACAACTGCAGCTGGCCACCAGTCCCCTGAGTGAAATTCTTAAACAATTTCCAAAGACAAGAGCAGGCTCCAGAGATCAGACTGAAAGGAATACATTTCTTTGGCCCTTTTTTTGCTATCGGGTCACTATAGTTGTTAATAAAATTTTCTCTCTGCATATTTAGTGCCCTTCCTGAATCCGTATACCTAGGGAGTGCTGTATGCCTTCAGACATACTATCTTATAACATCTTCAAAGCTAAACCTGAAAATTAGGTAGAACCCCAAACAAAAGACTCAATGGTGGAAGCAGAAGATATCTCCTGAGGTCATTGAAAAAGGCTAACAACTGTGACAATTATCTCCTGGATGTCCATTTGTTCACATCTTAGTTCATGCACATGATAGCCAGATTGTGCCCACTTGACAGATCATTCCAGAAGAGGCCATCTTGCCAACAAAGATTCCCTCAGGAATATTCAGCCCCTAAATCTTCACGGGGGTATGAATGCCTCAAGATTTAGCATTAGTCATTCTCAAGGATGTATCTGAAGAGGACTACTTACTCTGACAGCATGCTCTAATTGAAGGCATTGAAGTTGAATTAAAAATATAAAGGACCAACAGTTCCCTTTGGGTTCTTAACAAGTCCTAAATAGTAGAAAAGTAACCAACAGAGAATTTATAATTCTGTTCATATGTTACTTTCTGGGGGATTATACACTATTAAAACTTACTGAAAGGGTAGGCTTGTGTTTTTCCTTCTTCACTTAGCCTGTTTTCTCTTTGCACTTCTCTCAGTAGAGCCTATAAAGTGGGCATGAGCAGGTTCCCATTAGCTGTGGTCAGTTTAATTTCTGGTTCTCATGCACAAAGCTGATGTGTGTAGGTTCCCAATCCTGGAAGGAAAATGCCACAAAACCATTTCTGGCATTGCTTAATTAAAACAAAAAATGCAGCCTGCAATTTACACAGCAAAATTTAAGATAATCAGTTACCTCATGTGAACAAATTTCTTCACTACATAATTCTTTGCCCTCAAAGACCATTTGCCCATCTCCTCTAAAAATTTTCACATAAGAGGAAAGGTGATGACATAAGACATTTTCTCCTTTATTCCAGTGAAATTTGAAGTTCAGCCTCTCTCAATTTATTTGGTAAAAACAGAAAAGGTAAATTCCTCAGTATTCAGATACCATAGTCCACAACTTCCATTTCGAGCAAACAGCTGACCACCATATGCATCATAAATTGAGAAACTCTGGTACTAAGCCCCCATCTTGCTGGCCAGTACTGCATTGAGAAGAGACCAAGATCAACTCTTCTAGTTTATACCTAAGTTTAGTCATAACTCTTTCAGTTTTAAGAAACAGAAACTTCACTCAATCTGGCTTTCAAAATGGTGACAAAAGAAGTGGACTCACATAAATGAAAAGGCTTGATGTAAATTAGAGTTTCAAGTATGACTGAATCCATCAAGAAAATCTCCTTCTCTATTCCTTTAAATGATTTTCTTGAGTGTTTGCTTTGTTCTCACAAAAGGCTCTTCTTGTGTAGTGGAAAAGATAAGGAAAAGTACCAGCTTACATTTCATATACTAAGGAATCCCAACAGAAAGAAAGTACCTCTTATTTAATTATTCCGGGGAAAGGCCTGGGTCTCCATAATTAGTCACTGAAGCCAGAAGATGGAATAATCTGATGTGCCAGATTTTGATTTTGATTTTGGTTCAGGTTTCCCCAGAAGTAGACCTTGAGCCAAGGATTCCAGTGAAAACAGTTTATTGGAAATTGCAAGGAACACAGGTGGGTGACAGGGAAGTCAGCCAATTTAAGCAGTATTGTTAAATCAGATACCAGTGAAATATTGTAGTTTAACTTTGCAGTAATAGCCTCTGGCAAAACAAATACCTAATAATTACCCTTGCCAAGAAGTGAGAGATTCGGGGTACTTACATTGCTATACCCATCAGATACTAGGTAAGGCCTACCTCCAGACAGACTCCGCACGCCCCAGTCACTTTCCACCTGCCTTGTGCATGAGAAAAGAAGGTTTTGTCAACGTGAAGGCAGTTGTGCAGCAAGCATGCTTTTGCTAGCTGATGGAGGCTAAAATTGTACACATGGAAATAAAAGGGGTATTTGAAGAGATACGGGCAGAGCACCAACAGTCTGCAATAGATCCTATCCTCCTTCATCATTGAAGGGATGCAGGGATTGGTACAATAGCCATACCCAAGACTCATCTAATGAGAGTGGAGCAGGGAAAGTGCTTACAAAAGAAAACTAGAGTTCTTTCTTCAAGAATAAAGAAGAAAGGTTCTTTGACAGGCAAAACCAAGAGATGTTCTTTTGAATAATTGAAACATGAATTGTACTTTCTCAGTGTAAACCTGGCAATACAGAGACTGGTGCCACACAGTAAATGGAGATTAAGAAATAGAAACTGAGTTTGATCTTGCTAAGGTTATGGATTATCCCTGGCACTTGAGCTGGGATCTTTGAAGTGTACTCAATGCCTTCAAGAGCAAGAAGATGGAGATGAGTACACTCTTATGTCTTCATTCCACTAATAATTCTTGGTCAAGAAAGAACAACTACTCAGCATTGGGGACAAGAATAATTAAGATACAGCAAATGTAATTGGTGCTTTCTGGAATAAAATAATTTAAAAACAGTTATGGCAAAGGCATAAAGACTCTATCTATAAATGTCTATGGAAGGAACCCTCTTAGCCAAAAAAATAAGTGGCTATCAGACGCTTTGTAATCGCTTTATTTTGCTTTTGCTGTAATCATTGTTACTTGGTGATGAGCATATTGTTTGGCAGTTTATTCTTTTTAAAATAAAAAAAAAAATATGTGTTGCCAATAGCTCTTCCAAATGAAAATCGTTGCCCAAGGAGCACTGTATAAGCAGCAGTAACACATTTGCAACCAAGCAAGCATTAACGAAGTCTTGGGTAGTTTCTACTGTGGTGAGCAGAATAATGCCAAACCTGCTAGATGTCTGGATTTCTAGCTGCCTAATAAATCTTTCCTTTGTGTAGCCTCTGAATGTTGGCTCATGATCTTCTTACATCAGACTGGCTCTAAAGGGGCTCACTAAAATTGACCCCAACATCTCCACATCCTAATCTCAAATAAATCAGAGCAGGACTTTTTCATCATTTTAATAGAGGAAATTATTCAGCAATGCTCATACAATGTACAACAATTTTACTCTTGTGTTTGTTTATGTGATACACAGATTTGTTTGGTTTGCTTTTGTCTTTGATGCTTTAAAAATTAGAGGGGATTTTATGTTTCTAGGTTCCTGGAATCTGTTAGAAACACAAAGAGGATGTTCTCCCAGCATTAGAGTCTCAACTAAATTTTACTTCTCAGTCTCTGACAACTCACTTTCTAACCCGAAGTCTCAGTTAAGTTCTACATAAACACCTCCATGTTTTGATACTTATCCCCGACTAGCTAATTTTTTAAAGTAAGTGGAACTTACTTTATTTCTTCTTCCTTTTTACAGAGAAGGAAAACAGGTAAACTGTATTCTATATACTTTCATTTTAAAGCCCACACATGCTTTGAGACTGGAGTAAAACTGTGGAGTGAATCAATGGCCCATGCACTATTTCTTGGGAAAAATTCATCTGCAAAACACAACGTCTTTTGTGATAACCATCTGAGATGTTCGAAGTGGGGAAAGATGTATTGCAAATGTTCACATACTTAGGACTGCAGATGTCTGCTATGATGAAAGAAAAGGGGAAACAAAGGAGAAGTGACTCAGTGGTAATCCTGATTAATTGTATACTTAGACTCTTTCTCCAGGGAGCAATTCTCTTCAAGGAAAAACTCAAGACTTTTAGCAGAAACTTTTGGTTTCTTGCTCATAACCATCTCCAAAGACCAAACACTTGCCTTCTACTTTTAGTGATTCATCTTACACAGTGACAAACCACTATACCTACATTTGACATTTTTATTTTTGTGGCCTTGGAGATGGTCAGAATGGGTTAAAGACTCAGCAGAGTCATAAATCCAAAGGTATGTGTCTAGTTGCACTCAACACAGAGAATCCTTAAAATGTAGAGCCTGTTGTTCTTCAACCAAAGGACTGTTTCTCCCTTAGGCAGTGGTATCTTGGATAAGTAAAATGTATTAGACTTCAATGGTGGGTACCCCAGGGCAAGCCAACAGGAAAATGTCTGAATCCAAAAAGGTGCCTCACAGCAGCCAGTTCTAGGCAAAGAAAAAAAGGAAAAGGAAAAAACACTCTTTAAGTCATTCCAAACTTGGCTTGGGGAGAACATGGAAAGGGGGAAAGAAAATGTTTGCATGTTTTTCTTCTTTTTTACATGTTCTGTCTTGTTGGCATCTTATTGCCAGAAGATATTGGAGAGCCAACAATGGGCAATGTGGAATGTTAAAAATAAATCCTGTCTTGGAGCAATCCAAGACAGTTACCATGGAAATGAGGCTTTCCCAGTGTGCCACCAGTGAACAAATCTGAAATCAGGGTTCCCTAGTGCCTAAGTTACATATTTTTTTTTTATTTTTTATTTTTTATTATTATTATACTTTAAGTTCTAGGGTACATGTGCATAACGTGCAGGTTTGTTACATATGTATACTTGTGCCATGTTGCTGTGCTGCACCCATCAACTCATCAGCACCCATCAACTCGTCATTTACATCAGGTATAACTCCCAATGCAATCCCTCCCCCCTCCCCCCTCCCCACGATAGGCCCCAGTGTGTGATGTTCCCCTTCCCAAGTCCAAGTGATTTCATTGTTCAGTTCCCACCTATGAGTGAGAACATGCGGTGTTTGGTTTTCTGTTCTTGTGATAGTTTGCTAAGAATGATGGTTTCCAGCTGCATCCATGTCCCTACAAAGGACACAAACTCATCCTTTTTTATGGCTGCATAGTATTCCATGGTGTATATGTGCCACATTTTCTTAATCCAATCTGTCACTGATGGACATTTGGGTTGATTCCAAGTCTTTGCTATTGTGAATAGTGCCGCAATAAACATACGTGTGCATGTGTCTTTATAGCAGCATGATTTATAATCCTTTGGGTATATACCCAGTAATGGGATGGCTGGGTCATATGGTACATCTAGTTCTAGATCCTTGAGGAATCGCCATACTGTTTTCTATAATGGTTGAACTAGTTTACAATCCCACCAACAGTGTAAAAGTGTTCCTATTTCTCCACATCCTCTCCAGCACCTGTTGTTTCCTGACTTTTTAATGATCGCCATTCTAACTGGTGTGAGATGGTATCTCATTGTGGTTTTGATTTGCATTTCTCTGATGGCCAGTGATGATGAGCATTTTTTCATGTGTCTGTTGGCTGCATGAATGTCTTCTTTTGAGAAATGTCTGTTCATATCCTTTGCCCACTTTTTGATGGGGTTGTTTGTTTTTTTCTTGTTACATATTAAAGTGATGAGAAAAAGAGCAGAGCAGGGAGAGACTACCATGATGGCAGAGAATGGGTCAACAAAATGACCAGAATGATGGTTGAGAGTCTGATGTCTGGACAGCATTCTAGTCATCAGTATGGTCAAGAATGAATGCAGGGAGAAAACAGCACATCTTTGTGATCCATAAATAAAGATACTTGCTTTTTGAAAAAAGTAATAGTACAAGGTTCAAGCAATCTGGTTTTCAGTGGGTAGTTTCCTTTATGGTAATTCTTGTTCTATAATCATGAGTCTTTACTCAAGCCTTTACTCAATCAATGATACATCTGTCTTTTCCAATATTTATCTTCCTTTCCATTGAGAAGTTGAAGGTTTAAGTAATGAGATGATATACAGAGTTAGACCACTGAACCTCTTGTTCTTTTTTTGAAAGTTAAGTATGAAGAACTCACTCACTGTATTATTCCTAATATACTCTCAAGGCAAAAAGAAAAAGAAAGAAGTAAGGAAGAAAAAATAAAAAGAAATCTTAGCATTAGAAGTCAAAAAGAAATGAATATAAATGCCAATATATACACACAACAACTTTCCAAAATACATGGTGTGATTGGCTTTGATCTAGCATCCTCGTGGATGGAAGTAATTAACAGAGACAATGATAACTGTCTTTATCTGTTTGGGCTGCTGTAGCAAAATAGCATCAACTAGTAAGATTAACAGAAATTTGTTTCTACAGTTCTGGAAGCTTAGAAGTCCATGATTGGAGTCCCAGCATGCTTGGATTCAGGCGAGGGCTCTTCTTTCCTTTACAAATCGCCAGCTTCTTGCTGTGTCCTCACATGGTGGAAGGGGCTAGCTAGTTCTCTGCAGCCTCTTTTATAAGGGCCCTGATCCCATTCAAGAGCACTTCACTCTGATGACCTAATTAGCTCTCCATGGCCCCACCTTCTAGTGCCACTGTACTGGTGATTAGGTTCCCACATATGAATTAGGAGGCGACACAAACTTTAGACCATAACAACAGGGATTGAATGAGAAAGAGGAACAGAGAATAAATGGGAATAGTAAATCTGTAGATATAATAATCCTAATAGAACCCTTGTAAATTCAACTCTTTGGAAAAACTACCCAGAATATAGCTGTGTTGTGAAAGTAAAATATTGGAAAGTCCATGAGAGAGTCAAATCAAAGTTGAGTCAAATCCATTAAAGGGCAGCTGAAATTCAGTGAGAGAGCATTGTGACAATTCCCCCCACCTGAATACCATTCCCCATTCTCCAGTGTTGTGGGGCTGCAGCAGTGGCAGCTGCAGAGAAAGTGGCCTGTGCTCCTTGTTAGCTTCTTTATGCCAGGGTATTAATACAAACCTTATTCCTAAAACACTGTGGTTGTGCATTTTGGTTTGTCTAGTGGTTCCCTGAGAGAATGGTACAGAGGCTGACAATTTTTCATCACCATTCCACCCCTCCAACTTGGGATGAAGTGGCTACTCAGGCTTTGGAAGTGACTGTGAAAAGATTTACAGACATACATACCCCATGTGCACTTGGAAAAGGGACATCAGATGGGGCAAGCAACAGACAGAAACCCCAGGTCTAGGAAGGAGGAGGCTGAAGAAGGTTAATGAGAAAACAAGGGTTCCAAGAGCCATCACATATACTAGAGAAGACAGAGTGAAACACAGAATGCCCAGGACCCAAAGCATGCTCAGAACAGATGTGAGAGGACTCTAGGCTTCCAACTCTGGCTGATCTATAGGCACCATGCAAGTAGGAGGTAAAGACTAGGGCAGAGTC
Source organism: Papio anubis (assembly GCF_008728515.1). Lineage (NCBI taxonomy): Eukaryota > Metazoa > Chordata > Mammalia > Primates > Cercopithecidae > Papio > Papio anubis. The sequence continues at coordinate 51,199,995 of NC_044991.1, forward strand.
ATAGGCAGCCTTGAAGAAAATCATTTTGGCCAAACATAATGGCTCACACCTGTAATCCAAGCACTTTTGGAGGCCAAAACATGAGGATTGCTTGAGCCCAGAAGTTTGAGCCCTACCTGGGCAACACAGCAAGACCCCATTCTACACAAAACAAAACAAATATGATGGATGTGCTGGTGCATGCCTGTGAGCCATGATCACACCAGTGCACTGCAGTCTGGGCAACAGAGTGAGACCCTGTCTCAAGAAAGAAAGAGAAAAAGAGAGAGAGAGAGAGAAGGAGAAGGAGAAGGAAGGATATAGCTTAAGAACATTTCTGTCAGGTCACTGGCTGACTACTGAGATAACAAAGCAGAAACTTTAGTGACCACAAATCACAAGAAATACAGTCTTTGTAAAAAAGTTTGGAAAAATAACTGAAAAAATGGATATCTATAGCCATAAAATATCAATGACAGTGAACTCTGGAGAAGGAGAGAATCTGATCCCTTAAGTTACCAAATTATAGTAGGGTATCACGTCACACTCTCTAGGATGGTATATTAGTTTGTTCTCATGCTGGTAATGAAGACATATCCAAGACTGGGCAGTTTATAAAGAAGAAGAGGCTTAATGGACTCACTTTCACATGGCTAGGGAGGCATCACAATCATGGCAGAAGGTGAAGGAGGAGCAAAGGCACATCTTACATGGTGGAAGGCAAGAGAGCTTGTGCAGGGGCAACTCCTGTTTATAAAACCATCAGATCTCATGAGACTTATTTACTGTCACAAGAATAGCACAGAAAATACCCATGATTCAATTACCTCACACTCCCATGTGTCACAATGTATATATGTATATGCGTGTGTATATATATACATATACATATATACACACACAATGGAAAATTATTCAGTCATAAAAAATATTGATATGTACTACCATATGGATATACTATGAAAACCTTATGTTAACTAAAAGAAAGCAAACACAAAAGGTTATGCATTGTATGATTTGATGTAATATGAAATATCCAAATAGGTAACTGCACACAGACAGAAAACAGATTGGTGGTTGCCAGAGGCTTGGGGAAAAGAATAGGGAATAACTGTTTATTGGATACTTTGTTTTCTTTTCAGATGATGAAAGTATTTAGGAGACAGACAGAGGTGATGATTGTCTAACATAATCTATGTACTAACAGCCACCGACTTGTTCACTTTAATATGGTTGATCTTATGCTATTTGAATTTCACCGTAATAAAAAGGAAAAGGAGAAGGAAAAAATCTGGCTTCAGTGAAGAGGGAAATAGAAAGATTTTACTGGGGTTATCAGTGCTTGGAGTAGGTTGTTTCCGTTTTAATTACTAATTGAGGAGTGATTTCAACATGATGAAACACTGTTGGACACGATTCAGAAGCAAGGGAAAGCAGAGAAACAAGGCAGAGAGGAAACAGTCTACAAAGTATGGATGTAGAATGACAACTGGAAGAGGGGGTTGTTCCCACCTGATGGGACTTGTTTCGTCTTTGAAGTAAGAAGTAAAAATATCTGTAAAGGAATGAATGTCAAGTTCAGAGAGAATAATTTAAAAACAAAATTGTGATGGCTCCAGTAGAGAAGGAAAGAGAGAGCTGCACAGGAGTCATACAAGGGCTGAAGGCTCAAATGAGTTTCAAGGGCAATCATTTAGAGTTGCTCGTGCTATGTCTTTGTGCGTTTGAGCATGTGTGGTATGATTATCAGAAACAATCAGCTGCAGTCAGGCTGTGCTGTCAGTCAGTCATTCCTTTATGTCCAGGACTGTGAACATAAAGAAAACATATAGCCAAACATGGTGACTCATGCCTGTAATCCCTGCACTTTGGGAGGTTGAAGTGGGAGGATCCCTTAAGCCCAGGAATTTGAGACCAGCCTGGGCCAAATAGTGAGACCTTATCTCGCCAACATTTTTTTTTTTTTGTAATTAGCTGGCATGTTGGCCTACACCTGTAGTCCCAGCTACTCGGGATGCTAAGGTAGGATAATTGCCTGAGCCCAGGAGTTTCAGACTGCAAGAGAGCCAAGATTGCACCACTGCTCTCCAACAATGGGCGAGAGAGCAAGACCCTGTCTCAAAAAAGAAAAGTGTCTGAGCTGATCTAGCCTTATGGTTTTGTTACATGGGTGTCATGGACATTAACGAATCAGTGAGGCAGGAGGTTGAAGATAGAATGGGAGAATATGGTCATTAGAGTGGGACATTTTAATTTAATAGTTCATAGATAGAGCAGGTGCTGTTGATGGTGGGCTCAGACATGAGAGTGTGTGACTCAGAGGGGATGGAGGTGAGTTTCTGAAAATGAGGTCATAGACAGAGGCCAGGTAGTTGTATGAACTATACATGTGGATATTGATGTTGCCAACATTGATGGTAAGACTTGGGGGGAAGAAGACAATGTACTCATTCTTCAATGAAAGAGCAAAAGGGACAATATGAATAAGAAGGGTGCAGCAATGATCAAGCTGGGTGGTCTGTGGTATAGTCCTGGTCTGGATGTGGTGTTGGTAATGGGGAGGATGACCAATCTATCTCTAACTCTTGGGAAGAGAGCCATATTTAACTGGCGAGAGTGGGACCATAGGAGAAACGATCTAACTTACAAAGCTTGTGAAGCAAACATGCATCAATCTGAACAAAGGTGATTAACCTGGAAATAAGAAAGAAGAAGGGAAGAGTGTGTCCCTAGTGTTACCTGAGCAGTTATAATTGTGGTTATGGGAAGAATCTGCAAATTAGAAAGGTGTGCTCTAATGAGGGATAAAGATGTTTCCCAAGGTTTACCTAGGTATGCACTAAAGTCTCCAACTCTATTCACATCTTTTTGCTCTTATTCTAGAATGTCCAAGGAATCCTATGCAGACTAATCCAGTTTTCTAGAAACCTAGGGGAACATATCTAGTAGCAAGGTGGATATTGTGGGTTTAGGTTTGAATTTTAATTAAATAAACTTATATTCTGATTTGTTGATTGGCTTATCCCAATCCTGGTTACTATTATATAATACATATATATAAAATCCAGTGATGTCCTGAATGTCTTTGGGCATATGATATTTGATTTTTTTATATATGTGTGTGTGTATATATGTATTATATGTATGTATATATGTATATTTATATAATTAATAAATCAAATATATGCACAATGACATTCAGGAAATCATTGGATATTTTGCATACATATATTGGTATAAAACAGAGTATTCAGTAAGTGGATATTTGAAATCTTAGATGATTATGTGGAAAATTTAGTTCATGCTCAACTCTTCCTTACCACATACCCAGAAGCCTCTGTATTTTACTTCTTCCCAAGACTGAAAGCTGAAACATACCATGTGAATATTGACTCAACTCATCTGCAGCACGTTTGCTTGGAGGTAGTCATGCACCGAGTTAATAATATGCACTTTGAAGGGTCTATAATTATGTAGTTTCACAGAACACAGTAATGGAGCTGATTTAACTGCCTACTGTGCAAATAGGCATGAATACAATTTTAACCACCTAATATTTACTTATAATGTAATAGCTCCTTGAGAGGTTGTGGGTGGGGGCCAAGAGGTAGAATGTGGGAGCAATTTTACCAATGGGTATTTGAAGTAAATGGAGAAAATAATACCTCTTGAATTATTTATTAGTGAATTGAGGAAAATCCGGAAAAACTCTAGGTCATTATTTTACCATGTTGTTAGGTTTGATCTAAAAGCTTCAATTCTGTATATATCATATTTCTAGTATTTAATTTCAATATGATCATATCAATTATTCAAATATCTGTCATGATACCAAACTTGTGAGTATGCATCTCTATTCACAAATATCTACCACAAAAATATTCTGAACAACCAGAAGCCGGGTGAAGCGGACTTGACAAATTTGGACCAAGACCATATTTGAGAAGACAAATTTGTCTGTCTATGCATGAAAATTAAACACAGAGCATGGAGACTCCCTTGACATTTGGAACAGGAAACATGACATGTTGTAGAACCAAGCAAAAGCCATATACCCAGGAAGTTCATAAACATTACTAGTTAATTATTAATGACTATGAAGTCTCCTTAACATACTATATTTTATTATGTCTAACTCAAATTTGCAGTTTCCCATGATTCAGAAGTCTAAAAAAGACATTACTGATGGTGCCTGATATGGTTTGGCTGTGTCCCCACCAAAATTTCATCATGAATTATGGCTCCCATAATTCCTACATGTTGTGGGAGGGACCTGGTAGTAGGTAATTGAATCATGGGGGCAGTTTCCCCTATACTGTTCTTGTGATAGTGAATAAGTCTCACAAGATCTGATGGTTTTATAAGGGGTTTCCCCTTTCACTTGGCTCTCATTTCTCTCTTGTCTGCCATGTAAAACATGCCTTTCACCTTCCACAAAGATTGTGAAGCCTCCCCCACCATGTGGAACTGTGAGTTCATCAAACCTCTTTTTGTTTACAAATTACACAGTCTCAGGTGTGTCTTTATCAGCACTGTGAGAACAGACTAATACAAGAAATTGCTGCTGGTAGAGTGGTGTGATGCTCTAAAGATACTGGAAAATGTGGAAGTGACTTTGGAACTGGGTAACAGACAGAGATTGGAAGTTTGGAGAGCTCAGAAGAAGACAGAAAAATGTGTGAAAGTTTGGAACTTCCTAGAGACTTGTTGAATGGCTTTGACCAAAATGCTGATAAAGGTATGGACAATGATATCCAGCCTGAGGTGGTCTCAGATGGAGATGAGGAATTTGTTGGAAACTGGAATAAAAGTGACTCTTGCTATATTTTAGCAAAAAGACTGGCAGCATTTTTCCCCTGCCCTAAAGATTTGTGGAACTTTGAACTTGAAAGAAATGATCTATGGTACCTGGCAGAAGAAATTTCTAAGCAGCAAAGCATTCAAGAGGTGATTTGGGCGCTGTGAAAAGCATTCAGTTTTAAAAGGGAAACAGGGCATAAAAGTTTGAAAAATGTACAGCCTGATGATGCAATAGAAAAGAAAAACCCATGTTCTGAGGAGAAATTCAAGCCCCTGGAGAAATTTGCATAAGTAATGAGGAGCCAAATGTTAATCACCAAGACAATGGGGAAAATGTCTCCAGGGCATGTCAGAGATCTTTGGGGTAGCCCCTCCCGTCAAAAGCCCAGAAGCCTAGAAGGAAAAAATGCTTTGTGGGCCAGGCCCAGGCTCCCCTACTGCCTGCAGCCTAGGTACTTGGTGCCCTGTGTCCCAGCCACTCTAGCCATGGCTAAAAGAGGGCAAGGTAGCTCAGGCTGTGGCTTCAGGGGCTGCAAACTCCAAGCCTTGGCAGCTTCCATGTGATGTTGAGCCTGTGGGTGCACAGAAGTCAAGAGAACCTCTGCTAGGGCAGTGTTAGAGGGAAATGTGGGGTTGAAGCCCCCACAGAGTCCCCAGTGGGGCACTGCTATTGGAGCTGTGAGAAGAGGACAACTGTCCTCTAGACCCCTGAATGGTAGATCCACTGACAGCTTGCACCATGCACCTGGAAAACATGCAGATGCTCAATGCTGGCCCATGAAAGTAGCTGGGAGGGAGGCTGTACCCTGCAAAGCCACTGAAGTGGAGCTGCCCAAGACCATGGGAACCTACCTCTTGCAGCAGTATGACCTGGATGTGAGACACAGAGTCAAAGGAGATCATTTTGGAGATTTAAGATTTGACTGCCCCACTGGATTTCAGACTTGCGTGAGGCCTATAGCCCCTTTGTTTTGGTGAATTTCTCCCATTTGGAAGAGCTGTATTTACCCAATTCCTGTACTTTTATTGTATATAGGAAGTATATTTAAGATAAGAGACTTGCCTTGTCTCAGATGAGACTTTGGACTGTAGACTTTTGAGTTAATGCTGAAATGAGTTAAGACTTTTGGGGACTGTTGGGAAGGCATGATTGGTTTTAAAATGTGAGGACATGAGATTTGGGAGGGGCCAGGGGCAGAATGATATGGTTTGGCTGTGTCCCCACTCAAATCTCATCTTGAATTGTAGCTCCCATAATTCCCACATGTTGTGGGAGGGACCCACTGGAAGGTAAGTGATTAATGTGGTTGGTTTCCCCCATACTGTTCTCATAATACTGAATAAGTCTCATGAGATTTGATGGTTTTATAAGGGGTTTCCCCTTTTGCTTGGCTCTCATTTTTTCTCTTGTCTGCCCCCATGTAAGACATGCCTTTCACCTTCCACAATGGTTGTAAGGCCTCCTCAGCCATGTGGAACTGTGAGTCTATTAAATTTCTTTATGTTTATAAATTACCCAGTCTTGGGTATGTCTTTATCAGCAGCATGAGAACAGATTAATACAGTGACATTTAGAAGTATAATATTTTCTACTCTGTATTTTTATTTCAATATTATTAGAAAATAAAATACAAGTTATTTATAAATTCCACCATTAAATTTTTTTATTTTCATTATATAAAGTACGTGGAGGAAGATTGTGTTGTCTATCCAATATCAGCATCCAAAAGAAACCATATTAATAATTTGGTAGATAATCATACAGATAATTTCCTGTATCTTCAGACACACACGTGTATGCACACCTACACACACACACACACACACATTACTTTTGTGAATTTGGTATTTTTTTGTTTGTTTCTCCTGAACAGTATACCATAAGTCTATTTCCAGGATACAACATACAGTGATACTTTATATTAATGGCTGAATAGAATTTCACAATATAATCAGTGGTGTGCTGATAAATTTGCTGTGTTTGGATTTCCCAAGACCACCTCCAGGTTTGGTAATTTGCTTGGAGGACTTACAGTACTCAGAATACAGTTGTGTTCAGTGCTACGATTTATTACAACAAAACTATACAAAGAAAAATTAGCAAAGGGAAAAGGTGCATGGGGTAAAGTCTGGAGGAAACCAGGAGCAAACTTCCAAAATCCTCTCCCAGTACAGTCGTGCATGACACACCTAATTCTTCCAACAGGGAATTCTGACAACACATATGAAATATCGCATAGTCACGAAGCTCATCAGAGACTCACTTCATAAGGTTTTTATTGGGAACTGATCAGTAGTTACCCTCTGCCTAGCATGTATCAAGTAGATGTTCCCCATAATCCCCAGTTTGCACAGTATAGGCGCAATGAGGACTTAAAAGTTAGGGAATGGTGAGAACCCTCCCTAAATCCAACAATCCAGACAGTAATCAAGGACCAACTCTGTAAGCAGGCCATTCTAAGGATAGTAGTCCTGCTATGTTAATTCTTTTCTGCATACTTGATCTATGGATTAAAAAGAAGAAAAACTAATTTGAAAGGTTTGCTCATTTTCATGGTATAAATAATTCTACCATGGCCAGTTTCAGCCTATCAATGTGATGACACCCAATGGAGAGTTGAAAATGATTCAACAGTTGGCTCTTCACAAGTCAGTGCAAACTGTCTCTAGTACACCCCTGAATTATCATTATTTATAATATACTTCCTAAGAGTGTAAGAGTGTGTGCCTCCACATTGGGAGATGTGTGTGTGTATGCCTGTGTGTCTGTGTGTGTATAGCCAATTGAAGTTAAAGTCAAAAGAGAAAATGAGTTAGAAATTTTGGGTGTTACAGGTAACGCTTCAGTCTCCATGACTGTCTTTCAACTGAACAAGCTGAATAAGAGCTGTTCTCTTCACAACATCTCACGAATAGTAAAATTTTAGAGTCACAAGGGACCTTGAATTCACATTTAACATTTCAAAAGTAAACAACCTACTAAGAGCCAGAGAATATATGTGACTTTCCAAGACCCCCTACTAACTATGGCCAAACTAGCAGAAATTAAAGTCTAGCTTCCTTGAGAGCTCAGCCATCATCCTCAATAATTAGAAAATAAAATCTCAAAATAAAATTTAAAAATATATAATAATTTATGAATTCTAGGTTTAAAGACTTTGATAATTTAATGTAATTTCTCAATCCCACTAGAACTAAAGGTGGATGCAAAAATTAAAAGCTGCAAAGGGAAAGTGGGTGTGAAGAAAATGAACAAATTCCTCATCTTTTTCAATAAGGACTTAAAATACACAGTTTAAAAAAGACAAGTCAAGAAGTATGTATGATTTACATGTGCAAAGGCAATCCTAGAGAAAACTAAGAATAGCAAGTATTGAGGTGGGCTGAAGACAGGAGGAAAGAGCATTTTAACGTTTCATTTTATAATGTTTTGTGTGGTTTTATATTTATGTGTGTATTTGCTTTTTCAAACAGATTTGACTCATTTTTTAAAGAGAGTAAAAAGACTAGGGATCCATATGTTAACAGTAGATATGCCTGGTTTTAGGTAATTGGTGATTAAGTTTATTTTCTTCTTTTTTGTATTTCCCAATTTTTCTGCATGAACATGTTTTTTTTCATGAAGTATAAAGTTTGTTGTAAATTATTATTACTATTAATTCATTCTGAAAGAGTGAAGGGAAAGGAGACATTAATTGTCATCTATAAGCTGAAAATGTTAGTCTAAGCTCAGACTCCTTTTACATTACAGCCCAAGTTTCCATATCAAAAAAATATAGTCACAATTAAATCAAAGGAAATGTGAATATTCTCTCCAGTGTTTTACAGATATGTAGCAGATATCTGATTAGCAGAGTTATTTGAAATTTAATCTGGAATTATAAAGCCTCTCTCTCCATCTTCCCAGTTTAAAGTCTTTCTAATGCACTCTCGCATGTAGGCACACAAAGTTTTGGGAGCAGATATGACTTTTTGGCACACAAACAGCAAATATTAACACAATATGTTAGTATGTAATCATATAATATGCATATGTATCATAGCAAGAGAGGAGGGACATTTTAAGAATGAAATAATCTCTTATCTACTCAGCAGGTTAAGAAGCAACTGATTTTTGAACTAGAAGGTCCACACAAGTTTTTTAATATATTAAAATATAGGGATTAATGAACAGTAGCTTTCACCTCTTACATAAAGGGTTTCAGTTATGTTCTGGTGGGTCACCTTACTAATAACTTAATTTTTCTTCATTATTAGAAATATTTAATAAGCATCTATTTTGTAAAATGACTTAATTGGAAACATTTATCAAGCCTTTATAAATAGTTCAAAGATAAAATTCAAAGAACATTAAAGATAAAATATTATCTTAAAAAAAGAGGAGGTAGAGAAGCTGAAAAAGATCATCTGTATCTTCTATATGTCTTTGGATAAATTTCTAGTGAACAAGATTTGTTTCAGAAAATTTATTTTGTCAGAGATATAATAAATCCATTTGTAAGTTTATTTTTCTTACAGCCCTGTCTTTTGTGGCTTTCTGGGTTATTAAATTTAGACAAATCCTAGGTTACCATGTCACTGACAAGTAATCCTCACTGGTTTTCTTTGCATTGATTGCTTTGTCTGAAAATTTATCTGGGTAGGTTTTGATGATTCTGAGTATTAACAACAGCAACCACACTGTCCTCTGAAAAATTAGAAAGGCTGTTTGCATTAGTCCAGATTTCTCTTTTCAGAAAAAAAAAAAAAAAAAACATATTCCTGGGTGTTATAGAGTTTGTGATCCACAAACAGCGTCGTTATTAGGGAAAATTGGAAGATGGCAGAATTATGGGCACTGGAAGTATTGAAAAACATGAGACAGATTCCAAATGGGTATACTTTAAAAAGATGCCTGAAACAATTTAAATTATCCAGCCTTTCAGTTATTCACTCATATGTATGTTGAAAACTTGCATAATGCTCGCTATGTACCAGGAACCCCTGAAGGTTCTAGTAACACTACAGTAAATAAACACGATTTCTGGACTCAAGGAGCTTACATTATTGTATATACTTTAAAAGACCCAAATCCAACGTGGAGTCACTACAAAAAGTTGTGCTAAAACATACTGATGAGGATCTGAGGTTCTGCTTCGCTTCTGTTGGGAGGCTGGATTTGATTCCAGTATTTTCAGGTTATGAGCATGCAATTCTGCTACTGTAAATAGATGAACTCCATGAAACCACAAAACCACCATCACGTAGATTTCCCCCACTTCTGTGACCTACCAGTAGGGCCAAATCTGATATTCACCCCACCCAAGCTGTGGCTGAATTTACTCTTGGATTCCAGGGAGGGGAAGGGCTGGTTTTCAACAGAGACGGGGCTCTAAGAATGTGTCCTTTCCTCAGTCCTCTGCCCACTCCCTTCCTTCTTCCCTCTCTGCACTTCATGCTAAAATCCCTGAATACCTCAGGCCCAGGAAGAGCCCTTTGTCAAAGGAATATCCCAGAAAAGTTTAATTAGAATGGTAAAGTTATGGAGACACTTAGTGTAAAGCAGAAAAATCCGAATGATTTGAAACCTACAAGTTATGCACGTATTTGCAGCGTAAACTATGGGAGAAAAAAACACTTACAGTCTACAGTTTTCTGAGTACCAGGACAAGGGTCCATCAGTAGAGTTTACAAGGAGATAGATTCTGATTTGATGTAGAATTTTCTAAACGTTGGAGTCCCCGAAATTATAAAATGACCTGCCTTACATAGCAGTGAGTTTGGATGTGTACAAAATGCTCTGTACATGTGTACAAAATGCTCTGTAGTCCGGTTGGATGTTATAAAACAAATTCCTGTATTAAGTTAGTCATACTAATGAATTAGTATTCATTGAATGAATTCTAAGAGATGAATTCTGAGAGATCCTGTCTGACTTCAAGATTTAGTGCTTTTACAGCTTGTTTTCTAGGAAGTAAATGTGGCATATTCTTCTGAATTAGGCCTTGGGTTAACATCTCTGGATTCTGACATAGGAAGATACAGGATTGGGGAGGCGTATTCACATAGATATATTTAAAATCTAGGCTCTTTCACTAGTTATTTGAACTTGGACGAGACATCCAAAGCTTCTGAGCCTCCATTCCTTTACCCATATGGTGATATCATGGGTCAGGGATACAATTTTTTTCCATGTAACCTTTACAGCCAGGGTTGTGGTATATAACCCTTTATAATAATTATATAACAATTGTATACAGTAATTCTAGGTAATATAATGTCAAAAAGTATACTTTGTATAGATCACATAAAACAGCTAGTGGGACCTTGGGCAGTACACACTAATCAACCTGATTAGTAATTATTTATTAAATCATTTAAATATTCCCATGATTTCAAGAAAATAAAGTTTATACATGGACTTAAATATGTACAGGTCAGGTGTTGCAACCAAAATGAGGTTTTGTTTGTTGTTGTTTTTCAAATGGTTCTCACACATAAAAAGTGGCTGAATTATGGGCACTGGAAGGTGATTGTGAGATTTAAGTCACTTAAACTCTGGAGAGTGACATAGTAGGTGCTCTGTTACTGACCATTCACTGTCCTGTTTTTCACCAGGGTGGACCTTAGGTAAATTTTAAGATTTATACTTGTGACATGGAGTCTCAGCTTGAAACCACAGTTTGGTTAGTAGCTTTATGTTGTGAAGAATGTGTTAAACAGCAGCTAATTTTCTGATTTGGATACACATGTACAGCACATACAACGTGCAGAGGTCACTGTTGGCACACACAGGCCACAGATGCCAATTCACAGAAGCTCTTTTGACAGAAATGTTCTCAACCAAACAGAAGCTACCTTGACTAGGAGGCCAGCCTCCACCCCCAGCCCGGGGGCTAACCCACAGCTAACAATTCATTCACAGGGTACAAAACTTGAGCCTCTTGCTTCAAATTGATACCATCTCTGTAGTGCTATTCAAGCTTCAGGACTCCCCATGGGATCAGGAGGAGAACCTGGACCCACCCATTTTTGCTTAATGTCTTTCCTGCCTTCTGCTTTTCTTACAGCTTTATAGCATTCACCAGAGAGCACTCCCTCAATAAATCATGTGCACCTAACTCCAGTCTCAAGCTCTGTTCCTAGGGACTCTGACCTATGACAAAAGTCAATGTGATTTGTTTATGTTCTGTTCATACCCACACCGGTTTAATTGTAGAGATTCTTAAGCATTCACCTGTTGCACTAATATAGCATAGTTCAATGAAAAGATGCTGGACTCTGCAATCAGTTCAAATCTCTTAGTTACCCAGTGAATTATGGTCCTCAATGTCCCCATAGTTTATAACACTATGCACTACATGAGTGTTATAAATGGATATAAAGTGCCTTAAAATAACTACCAGAGCATATACATAATAAGTGAAAATTCTGTGCCCCCATAAGGGTCACTGCTGGATTTTGGCATTTTAGAGTCTACATAGGTTTGCAAATCATCATATTCTTTCCTGTCTACTGATAGAACATAGATGTGAGGTTTAATGAGTTAAGAACCACAACAGCATTTCTTAAAGGTACTTCCTCATAATTACATTGCCTCTGTTTGGGATGGAAGTATCTTCTCAATCTTGTGCTTGGAGCCATTTGCCCATGAGTCTGAACCTTCCAACCTATAAATGTTCTATGGAATATATGAGAACTCTGGTGATTTTCTACTTTTACCTTAAAACCTTTGCCATGTACCTGAAAAGTGTTCTGTTCATTATAAAAGGAGGCTGACACAGGCAGCCACACCACCTCAGAAGGGACACAGAAGCAGCTGTGTTTATTTGAGCTTTGCTCTGCCAGGTCTTACAATCTCAGCTGGAAGAGCCTTAAGACAGAACTGACAACATTCACATGGCCTTATGTCAACTATACTCCAGAGGAACCTCTTTCCCATTTGTCCTTCTTAGTAGAAAAAGAAAGAAATTTCAAGAAAAAAAAAATTGTATAAAACCTACAAGAACTGAGAAAAGAGATGCAGTCACTCTTATTTATTGCTGATCTTTATTTTCAAATCAGTCCTGCAAATATGTTATTAATCCCATTTTATTGATGAGTAAACAAGCATAGAGAGCTTTAGTAATGTTTTCAAGCCATATGCTAGTAAGTTGAAGAATTAACTAACTGTCTGACTCAAGTGTCACTCTGTCTATATATGCTGCCCGTACATATTTGCAAGATATTGCGTAAATCCCCAAAGCTAGGCATTGGATATCTTTCTGTTCTGCCGGTTAGCTTGAATCAGGTCAAGGAAGTAGAACCTCTGGAGCATGTGAGAAAGGTAAGAAAACATTCAAATTATATTCATAGTTAGTTTCAGATTTTATGAAGCATTAACACTATGTAAATTATAATGAATACATTTAATCAACTAGATTTGGTTTTATCTGAATAAAATAATCCATTAGAAGTAGATGATTGGTAGATCAATAGATAGATAAGATAATACCATTCGGAAACCAACTGGATACTCCCAGATTTTACCAGCTACACAACCACAGTACTAATCAATTTCCCACCTTTGAAAAGCAACATCTTGGTATAAAATAAAGGCTGAAGTGTTTCCAATGAAACAAAAACTCTGAATTTTGAGGACTCTGTGTAAAAACAATTTCCTTTTGTGGAGTTTAAGAGGTCAAGCAATCTCCAAGAAACTTGAAATTCAAACAACACTATTTGTAGCTTTCCTGGACTGAGCAATTTTTAAAATGTAAAAAGATTCCTACCTAGTTGGGACACTTGATTCCTAACTATTGTGTCATCTGCCTCCTCTAATTTTCATATTTGGTGAAAAGAAAAAAACATAAACTTTCAAAATCCAAATCCCATAGGTCTGACATCAAATAAATATCCATGAAGTCATCTTCTAACACGTCAGTATAGGGGAAAATTAGGGTGGGGAAATATGCCTGCTGTCATTACATTTATTTCATTGAAATTTCATGGAATTTCACTAAATGAAGATTTGAATGGATGAGAAGCACCCAGAGAGTAAATTGAAGCAGCAGGATTTCTAATCAGCTTTTGAAGATGAAACAGTACCTTTTGAAATATAAAAAGGCAGTATTAAACAGACAAGACATCTACATTTGGATATTGTTAATATTGCATATATTTGACTAAACTGGAAATAAATATGTAAGCCTTTTTCTTTGCGCTATTTTAGATATTTTGTGCCTTTATTTTTAATGTTTATTTTTGAATCTTGCACCTATGAGCCACTTCTTAAATATTTCCTTCTTCCATATTTCATTGCTCTTGGCTTCTTTCCTTTCCTCTCTCTCTCTGAGGATTTTATGGGTTTACACCACAGTCTCTGCTACTTAGGAAGTGTTGGATAAGTACTTTTTTGATTGATTTATTGCTGACCAGTTTTACCTACTCTCCTGTCACCTCTGTTTTATTCCCCCAGCATTTTCTTTGGGGAAGAAGGGTCAAATAATTGAATCAAAGCCAGCAGTCAAGTCAAGTCAAGAAAGGTGCATTGGAGCAAAAGGATGCTCATGTCACCAGCACTGCTGGGCAGGAAAGACCAAGGAAAGCAAATGACTCAACTTGAGAAAGCTGATCTGAAAGAGTTAAGATAATGAGAGAATGCATTCTTTCTGTAAAAGACTTCAAAGCTCATGTAAAGTCAAATGTAACAATACTTATTAGAGACAGTGGCGAATATGTTATGACTCAATAAAGTAAATCTCCTCAGTAGTAGAGTTCAGAAATGTTAATTTTTTTTTTTTTTCCCCAAATCTTTGGGATCCAGAGTTGTCGGTGGAAAAAAACCAAACCAAAACAAACAAACAAACAAAAAACTAGATCTAACTTTGATTCTCACATCTCCTTCCCTCTCTGAGATTAAGAGGGAAGGTTGTAAACTCAGCTGCAATTTTAAATAATTAATGCTAAACATTTAAGTGCTACTGCAGCAGAAAACTGCTCCAAATGGGGTTGGCTTCATAATTGCAGAAATTCTAACTTTTACAAATTTTAGGCATAGTTGATTTCAGAATGAAACACTAGAAACTGAATATTACAGAGATAAATATATGTTTAGCAATTGAGATAAAAATTCAACAACAAAGATTTTATGAAAGTAATATATTTATTTAATCTATACAATATTTCTTTGCAATATGGTAATTACATTAATGGAGAATTTTAGAAAAGCAATTTATTGGAGCTACTATATTTCAAGACTTTATCATAGACTATTTTATCCTAACATAATCTGTTATACAGCAGAAAACTAAGACTCAGGAAAGCTAAGTATTATACCCAAAAGTCTGTGGATGTTATACTAGAACTGGCTCTCTCAGGCTGGAGAAAGACTGCTCTACATGTGGGTTACTACCTTTAGTTCAGCAACTTCCAGTTTGCAGCTTAAAATTAGTAAATGGTGGATTCAGAAACACTACATAGAAATTGGCAAATTCTTCACATTAGGGACTATTTCTGTTTGAGAACTGATTGTTAAACATTTACCAGCAGACCACTACATATAGGTCACAGTCAGCAGAGTTGGGATATGAAGCTAATTTTTCTGGTTTTAATCCTGAGTTTTCATACAACTTCTCAGCTACTCAAATACATTTTTCATGTGCAGTAGAGTTGTGTAATTTTAATAAAATAAAAGCATCATTATTAAATGGCGATAAATAACTTTCCAAATCAATACATGTGGTAACTGTACACTCCAGCAAGTACAGAATAAACCCTATAAATGATAACATCTATAGTTATTCTACTTTAAAATTGTAACCTTAAAATAATTAAATTATAACTTTAAAATAATTTAGTTGGAGAAAATGAGAACCTAAATACATTTTTGGATAATACTATTTAAAAGCAGAGGACAGAGTCAAACACACTAGTACTCTGAACACAAGAGAGATTAAAGGAAATATTTGTTTTCAACAGAAAAGCAGGTGGCAGTGAAGAAAAGATGTGAAATCCAGAATGACAGTGTGAGAGGGGCTATTGTGCAAAATGATCAGGCAAAGCAAAGAAAAATATCATAAAGATATTAGGAAACTTTCAGGGAGTTTGACCTCATACTAAGACTTAAAGCAATACCCTATCAGCCTTATGCCTATAATATGCATCGTCTCAAGATATCTGGAGTTGATTATTAGTATCATTCCTAGTGAATATTCAAGGATATTGAAACCGAATTTATCCACCACCAGAAGCTGCCTCTTTTTCTCATTAATAAATCAGGAAAGATGGGAGAGATCTGAAGATTTGTTAGGAAGGCTTTGATAATAATTTGGTCTTGTGTTTCTCTTTTCATCTGATGATCTTCATATGAGCAAAGATGAATTCAACTTCAAATATTTGGAGAACAGAGCAAAAATAATTCCTGCCTATTAGGAATTGCTATAGGACCTGTCTTATTATAAAAATATTCCAAGTGATAATAGAGTCAGAGTCCACAAAACCTAGGTACTAAAGCTTAAACATGAAATAGTAATTAGCCACAAGATCATGCCAATAACCAAGGGTTACACCTTCAGTCCTTCACATTTGGGTTCTCTTATGTTTTGTGCATTCATCATTGCAGAGACTCTTATTAAAAATCCAGGGTCGGCTGGGCGCAGTGGCTCACGCCAGTACTTTGGGAGGCCAAGGTGGGTGGATCACAAGGTCAAGAGATAGAAACCATCCTGGCCAACATGGTGAAACCCCGTCTCCACTAAAAACACAACGATTAGCCGGGCATGGCGGCATGTGCCCACGTGGCAGGAGAATCGCTTGAACCTGGGAGGCAGAGGTTGCAGTGAGCCATGATCACGCCCTTGCACTCCAGCCTGGTGACAGAGTGAGACTCTGTCTGAATAAAAAAAAAAAAAAAATCCAGCATAACTCTAGACAGAGGGAATATGAAGAAAAGGCTCATGGTGAATTGCTAGTAGATGTGACTCAATATGACTTATGATCTTGAAATCTATAGCGAACCAACAGTTGAATTTGTGTTGTGTGTCTGAAAGGTCTTTACCAAGGGGCACTGAACAAGTGTACCATATGCCAAAAAATTATGTCTGGAGCAAATTTTTGCGGTCAAGTCTCTGGGAAAATGAGCAGGAAGGAAGCTTTGGATTGACCACAACAAACTTCTTTGCCCTTCAAGAGCTGAGAACATGAAAAGTAAGATCAAAGAGTAAACATGGGAAAATACAGACTTTCTCCCAACTTCTTGGCACCTTCCCGTTGCTATCTCACCAGGCACAAGTTAATACAGCCAACGGCATCAAGCCAAAAGCCCACGACTGCCTTTACAATGCATGGAGCAAAAGGATCCTGAAAATGAACAAGTGATTATTATCAATGAGCTCCTAAAAGAAACAACAGCCACTCTACCAACTTTCAGTATTCCCTTCAAAATACTCATTTACTGTATAGCCCATTCTAATGGAAGAAATACCCAAGACTGGGCAATTTATAAAGAAAAGAGGTTTAATTGACACAGTTACACATGGCTGGGGAGGCCTTAGAAAACTTACAATCATGATGGAAGGCACCTCTTCATAGGACAGCAGGAGAGAGAATGAGTGCCAGCAGGGAAATGCCAGTTACTTATAAAACCATCAGATCTCATAAGACTCACTCATTATCACAAGAACAGCATGGGGAAAACCACCTCCATAATTCAGTTACCTCAACCTGGTCCTGCCCTTGACACATGGGGATGATTATAAGTCAAGGTGAGATTTGGGTGGGGATACAGAGTCAAACCGTATCACTCCACCTCTGTCCCCTTCCAAATCTCATGTCCTCACATTTCAAAACACAATCATGCCCTTCAAACAGTCCTCCAAAGTCTTAACTCATTCAAGCATTTACCCAAAACTCCAAGTCCAAAACCTCAACTGAGACAAGGCAAGTCCTTTCCACCTATGAGCCTGTAAAATCAAAAGCAAGTTAGTTACTTCCTAGATACAATGGGGATACATACATTGGGTAAATACAACCACTCCAAATGGGAGAAATTGGCCAAAACAAAGGGGCTGCAGGCCCCACAAAAGTCCGAAAATCAACAGGGCAGTCATTAAATCTTAAAATTCCAAAATGATCTCCTTTGACTCCATGTCTCATAGCCAGGTCACACTGATGCAAGAAGTGGGCTCCTATGGTCTTGGGTAGCTCCAACCCTGTGGCTTTGCAGGGTATATCCCCCATCCCCCCGCACAGCTGCTTTCATGGGCTGGCATTGAGTGCCTGTGGCTTTTCGAGGTTCATGATGCAAACTGTTGGAAAATCTACCATTCTAGGGTTTGGAAGATGGTGGCCCTCTTCTCACATCTCCACTAGGCAGTGCCCCAGTAGGGACTCTGTTTGGGGGCTCAGACCTCACATTTCTCTTCCACCCTGCCCTAGCAGAGGTTTTCCATGAGGGTTCCACCCATGTGACAAACTTCTGCCTGGACATCCAGGCATTTCCATACATCCTCTGAAATCTAGACAAAGGTTCCCAAACCTCAATTGTCTTATGCACACCCAAAGGACCAACACCACATGGAAGCTGCCAAGGTTGGGGAATTGCACCCTCTGAAGAAATGGCCTGAGTTGTATGTTGGCCCTTTTTAGCCATAGCTGGAGCAACTGGGACACAGGGCACCAAGTTCCTAGGCTGCACACAGCAGGGGTGCCCTGGGTAAGGCCAAGAAAACCATTTTTCCCTCCTAGGCCTCTGAACCTGTGATGGGAGGGGCTACTTTGAAGGTCTCTGACATGCCTGGGAGACATTTTCCTCATTGTCTTGGTGATTAACGTTTTCCTCCTCATTACCTATGCAAATTTCTGCATCAGGCTTGAATTACTCTCCAGAAAATGGATTTTTCTTTTGACCCCATCACCAGGCTGTAAACTTTTCAAACTTTTATGCTCTGCTTCCTCTTGAATGCTTTGCCACTAGAATTTCTTCTATTAGGCCAGGAGTGATGGCTCATGCCTGTAATCCTAGTTCTTTGGGAGGCTGAAGCAGGTGGATCACCTGAGGTCAGGAGTTAAAGACCAGCCTGGCCAACATTGGTGAAATCCCATCTCTACTAAAAATACAAAAATTAGCTGGGTGTGGTGGTGCACATCTGTAGTCCCAACTACTTGAGAACTGAGGTAGGAGAATTGCTTGAACCTGGGAGGCAGAAGTTGCCATTAGCTGAGATTGCACCACTGCACTGCAGCCTAGGTCACAGAGCAAGACTCCATCTCAAGAAATAAAATAAAATAAAATAAAAATAAAAAAGATTTTTTTCCACCAAATACCATAAATCATCTCTCTCAAGTTCAAAGTTCCACAGATCTCTAGGACAGGGGCAGAATGCCACCAGTCTCTTTGTTTAAGCATAGCAAGAGTCACCTTTATTCCAGTTCCCAAAAAGTTCCTCATCTCCATTTGAGACCACCTAAGCCTGGACTTCATTGTCCATATCAATATCAGCATTTTGGTCAAAATCATTCAATAAATCTCTAGGAAGTTTCACACTTTCCCACATCTTCCTGTCTTCTGAGTCCTCCAAGTCTCCAGAAAGTTCTGAACTTTCCCATATTTTCCTGTCTTATTCTAAGACCTCCAAACTGTTCCAACTTCTCACTGTTACTTAATTCCAAAGTTGCCTCCACATTTTCAGGTATCCATATAATAGCACCCCACTCCTGGGACCAATTTACTGTATTAGTCCATTGTCACAATGCTATAAAGAAATACTCAAGACTGGATAATTTATAAAGAAAGGAGGCTTAATTGATTCATAGTTCCACAAGACTGGGGAGGCCTCAGAAAACTTACAATCATAGAGGAAGGCATCTCTTCACAGGGTAGCAAGAGAGAGAATGAGTGCCAGCAGGGGAAATGCCAGATGTTTATAAAATCATCATATCTCATGATACTAACTCATTATCATGAGAACAGCATGGGGGAACCATGATTCAATTACCTACACCTGGTCTTGCCCTTGACATGTGGGGATTATTACAATTCAAGGTGAAATTTGGGTGGGGACATAGAGCCAAACCATATCACTGGCTATGCTTTCCTTTTCTTTTTCTTGGACCCGAAAGAATTTGCCAAAAATATTTTAATGTTGATTCAGATCTTTCAGGAGTGGATATGGGGGATGATTAGCTTACAAAGTACCCCGAGAGATGCCTAGATGAGAAGTTATCAGAAATATGGCCAGAACTTCTCAGTTGACCTCAAGAAAGAACAGGAAGCTTCTAAAAAGATAACTGGCTTACCTCTAGTTATATTTTCCAAGGCAGGTGTAGGATCATACCTGCTTGTCAAGCATCACAAAAAGCACAAAGAATTCAAAATCTGAATCAGTGTCTGCTGAATTCTCAAATAAAATATTCTGTTCTCCAAACAGTGGAGTCCTGCTAAGTTTATCCTTAGAGGAGCCTAATAGGAAGGTAATTATTGGCAGCTTATCCCTCAAACCCTAACCTCAGCATACTCTCCTGAGGTACATTTTCTAGGATTGTTCATCCGTTTGCCTAAAAGCAATTAAATGTGACTCAAATTAAACAATTTTAAGACCAAAAGAAAATATTCTAAAACAGACTTAACCCCACTTCCTCTCATGCCAGGAACTAAGTGATGCAGAAATATGAAAATATGAAAAAGAAGTCATGCTTTGAGGAAAACTCCCACATTATCTGAGGCAAGGGTGCAGATTACAAAGAGACACAGGTTAGCACCAGCAGGTGGAGCTGGTTAGAAAGTACTAGGAAAGAGTATACATTCTCAAAAGATCTAGAATAGTAATAAATTCTGAGGGGTTGAGGGAAAATGGAGGAGTGAGAAGAACATTCTAAGACATTTATTTAGGGTGATTTTTCCTTTTTTAATCCTGTGAAAGAAGTACTCTTATCTCAAGGGACTTTGGGTTAAACCTTCAGTAATCTGTGAGGACTTGGGGACTTAGAATAAAATGTGAGCACAGTATTTTATCAAGGAGAGGGAAGGGCTGACAAAACAAAAAAATCAGACTATTAAAAATAGACAAGGAAGACCGGAGTAGATAAGTAGTAAAGTATGTTATGAAGATGCCTGATATTGCCTGCCTTCACCCTTTTTCTTTCTTTGAATGTGTTTGTGGGGGACACCCTTTGGGATGTGGGTAAAATACTATATAGCGCTACACTGAGAGGAGGTGGAGAGTAGGGCCAGAGGCATACAGCTGGAAAAAATTAACTGTCCCACAATAAATTTTTCTACTATTCATTTTGTAATTACAATAGTACCAAATATACTTTGAAAAACTTAGAAGTTGCAGTAAAATAAAACAAACGGGAAAATAAAATTTCCTTTTTTAATTATTACCCAGAAATAGCCACTCTTTCCACCAGCATTTTCAATATGTTTCTGTTTATTCTACATTCCACACCTTGATACTCTTAAGTGCTGTTTTGTTACTTGACTTTTGTAAAGAAAAGTTGGCTTCGTGAAGATATTTTCACATCTTTAGATAATGTCCCAGAATGTAATTTTTAATGTTGCATATTATTTTGTCAATGAATATAACTAATTTAACAAAACACTCTCCTATTGTGATATTAAATTTTAGTTTATCCTTGTGAGTACCTATATCTTTAAACTAGGTATTAGGGCAAATTTACAAGAGAAGAAAATCTTGTAAACATTTGATATTCACTGCCAAATCATACTCCCTAATGGTAATATGTTTCCATTTCAGTGTCCTCATCAGCACTGAACATTACTATTTTTTAAAAAAATCACTTACTTTGATAGGTAAAAATATTTAAAAGACACAAAATTTATTTAATTTCCTTTTCGTTTCTACCAAAATTATTTCAGTTAATGTGTGAATGAATTCTTCTGGGAAGATTAATTTTGATATTTATCAAAGTATTCTTTAAAATGTGTTATCAAAAGTCAGTATCTTATTTTGAAAAAAAGACTCCATTAACTTTGTTAATCTATCTACAGCCAGTGAGAATTCTTCAAAAGATTTTCTTTTTTCATAGAGAAGAAATACTTTCGTTTCTAAAACTTTGTAATAATCACTCAAGCCATGCTTAACTATTACCATACTAAACAGAGAGAATAACAGATTCCAAAACTCCTGAGAATCCACAAACTATAGTTTATTTTCAATTACCTCCACATTTCATCAGACCCTCCAGGCTTACTATAAATACCTACATAGAGGATTGACTGTGTCAACCCAAAGCTAAATACCAGCCAGTCTGACCTTTTTACTAAACTGACTAAAATGATTGGATCAACAGTTATTTCTTTTTGCTAAACATACTCCTTAATTTTAATTAAATTCTCCATCATTATGGCTCACTTTGATTCCTGACAATATCCTGCCAGGAATGCCAAATAGAATCCTGTCTAGAATTTTGACAGGGAGTATATATACATGACTGTATCTAGAAAAATCTCTCTCTGTCACTCTCTTCCTCCCTTTCGCCACAAATATTGTTTCTTCATGTTCTGTAAACTCTATATCCCCTTAGGGAACTCTCGTGTAATAACTAGACAGTACCCATAGGTTTAACCTGCTTTTTCCTGTTGCTGTACAATAAATATTATCTGATGAAAACAACATAAAAGCTTGTTTTTTGGATTGGTGGGAGGGAAAAAAGAGAAAGTCTGTCAGTTCATCTTGTATGACGAAATGGCAGTTTTTTCTCAGATGAACTGCAAAATAACAATGTATTCATGGAGTGTTTTCCCATTTGCCAAGTACATTCACATACAGCTTAATGCCTCATTCTTAAAAATAGACGCTGGGACAAGGTGTACATGGGAAAATCATGGGAGCTGGGTATTACTGTACTCAATCCCATGTCATTCCAAGGAAGCTGTGATTCCATCCCATCCCTCCTTTACTTTAACAACTTGTTACTCCCAGCAGCAGCTGAGCAATAGCTCCCCACTGGCCTACCTGCCCCTTCCCACATAACCCTCCTGAAGCACTTCTGTATATTTACCATCCCTCAGAGGTCCAATTCTTTCTCTTTTGTTGAAAAGGAACTGGGGTTGTATGAATGTGAGGACTCCCTAACATTGTGTTTCTGAAAACAGGAGAGTATTGGAATTTGAAGTTGTACCTTCTGAGCCCAGTACTTTTCCTACTATGTCATATGTGCATAAAGTCCAACTATCAGATTTCTGTTAACATTGCTTGAGTGTTTGAGAACTATATTTATTTTTAAATGTAGATCCTCTATGAGAACTGTTAAGGTGTAAGAATTATGCTCAGACCATGATGCAATAAATAATATTGATAATCAATGGTACTTGCCAGGCTATAACACAAGGTCAGTACTAATAAATTCTTACTGACTTATAACTTCTACATGTTCAATTATGGTATAACTATTTCAAAATATCTCATGTCTATAGTGATAGAAACTTGGTATTGCAGTATTCTAAAATGAATAAAGATTTCACATTATTAGTGTAAAATATGTGCATGCTACATTCATATTCCCTTTGTTTATACTAATGCATAGCACTTGGAAGAATTATCCATTAGCAAAATGATTATTTAATTAGAATATATGGTCTCGAATATTCTATGTAATTGAAAATTTCTATAAAATGCTTTTATCATAAAATGTACCAAGAGACAGTGTTTTTCTTTTCTTTTTTTTTTTTTTTTTTTGAGACAGAGTCTCGCTCTGTCACCCAGGCTGCAGTGCAGTGGCATGATCTCGGCTCATTGCAAGCTCTGCCTCCCTGGTTCGTGCCATTCTCCTGCCTCAGCCTCCCAAGTAGCTGGGACTACAGGCGCCCGCCACCACGCCCGGCTAATGTTTTGTATTTTTTAGTCGAGACAGGGTTTTGTTGTGTTAGCCAGGATGGTCTCGACCTCCTGATCTTGTGATCCTCCCACCTTGGCCTCCCAAAGTTCTGGGATTACAGGCATGAGCCACCATGCCTGGCCCTGAGACAGTGTTTTTCTATATAAATTTTCTAAATGAAATCTCCAGAACAATGACAAAGAAAGAATGAAAGCAAAAACTATTATATGGCACAATCTTCAAGCGTTTGGACAAATAAAAATAATGAAATAAGGATTAAAGTAATAAAAGTGTTAGACCTATTCACCCACATTTGCATACACTCCTAAATGTGTTAAATGTGCACATCATTATAATGCATCTGAAAATCATTGTCTGACTTATAATGGATAATAAAGAAGTACACACCCTGAGTACTTCAAAATCTTTTGAAGAATACAAAAAATGCCATGTCTTACAAATACACATTCTCAAAACTGTCTGTTGCCTGCTTTTAGTCGAATGAGGCTCCGAATGGTTACTATAAATCATTATAGTGATAATTATTAATAGTTATTGTGATATGCAAAGCAAGAAATACAAACCCTTCTTGTCATCTTGCTCCTCCTTTCTTCATGCACCCACCTGAACTATTCTCCTTTCTATATTCACTACCTTAGTTAGTGGTTTTGCAAATTATAAGTGAGAGTTGCAGTGTTTTGCTCAGTCAAAATTTGTTTTCCATTCTCTTAGAAACAGGACTCCAGCTTTTCCCTAGACAGCACCTTCTCTCCTTCATGGAGTTCTCTCAGAGGATGATGTCCCTGGCCACAGTGGTGAGTTCAGATCTAAGCGGGTGGCCTAAGTAAACTTTTGAAGGAAGGAGTGCAAAAGTCTCTCTTTCCTGCTAGATTTGTTGCTGTGAAGATTCTGGACTGGAGTCACTGTCTGTCTTGATACCATCACATAGAGCCTGAGAATAATTCCAGCATAAAGAGAAAGAAAGCCAAGAGGTGAGGAGAGGTCAGAAAAATGGTGGCATGTTTTGGATGTCTAGATCCCAGCCACATTCTACCCTTGGAATTTTTAGTTATGAGCCAATACACTCTTTTTTTTATTATTTTTATTCCTCCTAACACATTATATTTTTCCTTTGAGTTGTTATTTTCTGTTATTATCACATCATCAACCAAGATAGTCTTAAATATAAATTCTCAAAGACCCATGCTAGAAATAGCAACGCTGCCTTGATTTCCCCTTTTATCTTCTGTCTTTTCCCCATCAATATTCACTTGATGATCAATTTCTGTCTGTTCTTTTTCCAAGATTCCTCTCAGATCAGCCTCCTTCCTCCCATTATTCCTATCACCAGCAGTTGTTGGTGTTTTTTAATCCAGGCTTTCCTCCTCTCCTACCTGGACTATGATGATTACTTTCCAACTGGGTTTCTATTGTCTAATTCATCCTTCACTATGCTAATAGTGGCGTCTACCTAACCTGCAAAACAGAGAAACTCACTTCTCTTCTCAAAATTTATCTGTGGCTCTCCACTGCAAAAATAATAATAATAAAAAAACAAAACACATTAATGAGCAACAACAAAATGGAATATTTAGCTTGGTATTTAAAGCTTTATCTTTTCCCCTTCTTTTCCTGTCTTACAGGTTTTTCTCTTCCACGGACTCTGCTCAGGCCGCATGCCCTTGCTCACTATTCCTTGGCCATAGTATTAAATTCCATATCTCTGTGAGGTTGCAGATCTAGTTATGTCTGCCAGGAAAGTTTTGTGTCTGTCTCCACCTGCCCAACCTCTACTTTGAGATATGATTCAAATTTTTTTTATGTGAGTTCTATTTTTACTATGGCAGCTAAAATTATTATTCACCTCCTTTATACATAACACCACTATAAAAACAAGTACCATATTATAATTTGTGTTACTTTTCTACTCAATAGATAGTAAATTCCTTGAGAGCAGAGACTAGATCTTAGACATCTTTTTCAACTTCCATTAAAAAGAACTATGCTTTGTGAATATATTAGCATAATCACTGCCACCTGAAAGCTTGTATAGATGAATATGTCTGTATCTAAAGGAACAGCAAAGACCAAAAATAAAATGTCCCATGAAAGTATGGATACATTTCCCTGGGATTAGATAAGGCAGTTGAGAAAATTGCCTTGTTTTAGTAATTCGCGATATAAATGAATGTGTTCAGACTGCTTCCACACCACTCCAATTAAAGTGGAGATGTGCTCATGGTCTCAATATTAGATAATAGACAACTTGAACAGAGAGTTCAAGAGCCAAAGTGAGACCAGAATAGTAGACCAGCTCATCACCAGATAGGGCTCCCGTAACTGTTCGTATGATAATGATATTGTAAAAGAGGAATTGATCCCATTGTATTTTCTCTTTGCACTGGTTTTACCTCAACTTATCCTTTTCATCACTGACATCTACCTCTTTACCTCATTATTTGTCAGAAACCCTCTAAGAAGCTCCCACTTTGCCTGTGATATGGAAAACTTTTGCTGTGACTTAAGTACATCTCTGTGAGCCTGCCTCCTCACCCTGCGCCGAAAGAAATGAGAAATTATGAAACTGTGAGGGTTCCTCTCTCCAGAAGAAGAAATCAGAACAATCTCATCTCAGAAAATGGACCAGAACCAGCAGAAAAACAGCCTGATGGTTAAACACTCTTTGCGGTTTGTGGCTCAACTGAACTATCTGAACTTAACCTTAATGATCTCAAAGGTCAACACAGCTTCTGACAACCACGGTCTGGGGTTCAGCAGTTGGCCAGCACCAAGCTTCCCTACAACCACCCAATCCAGAACTGACAAAATCAATAATGCGTTTGAATCAACCAATCTCTTTCCCTTGTGGAATCTTCAGGCTTTGAAAGTCATGCCCTTACTTTGGTGGAGGAGATGGTATTCTGGAAGACTGTTTTCCTGTGGATATACCCATTTACAAGTTAGTTTGCAATTCTCTCTTAGTTGTTCTCTGATACTTAGTTGGAAGGTTCGTCCCTGAGAGCCTCATTCTTGTATATTGGGTAAGTTTACACTGCTCTGGTCAGTCATAACTCAGCTTAACACTCTTAGTCTTTATTCTCTTTTTATCATCTGGTTATTGTCCAAATAGTTCCAAGTTGTCAAAGTAATGTCCATTAGTTGTCAAAGCTATTTCGATTTGACCTAATTTACCAAGACAGCTCTCCCAATTATATAGATAACTCAGAATTTTGAGACAGATGTTCAGTTAGTTCATTTCAGAACACACAAGAAAGCCCTATTGGCAACCTGAGCTGAGCAGAGCGTACGTGGACACTTGGGGAGCAGGATGAAGCATTTCATAGTCAAGTGGCTGAAAAGGCAGCACTTACAATTCAAACATGGCTGAAATTTTAAACAAACATCCCAGGCCCAATCTCTCTATCTACTCTATTATGAGTCCTCTTATTTATTTCAGCAAGTTAGAACCAGACAGCTGGAACAATAAGCCAGCAGCATTTCCTCCAGCATTTAACCACATTGAAAGAGAAAACCCCTTTAGAAACATTGGAGGTATCATCTTAATTTTTTTTGATTAAGCTCTCATGATTTTAAGCTGTCAAAATGTGTCACATTATTAATAAGTCTTTATTCAAAAAATACTTTGGTGCATATTTGGGAATACAAAGAGTCACCATTTTACAGGGGATCTATTATTTTAATATACTTTCCTCTATGTCACATAATATGAAATAAATGACAAAAGTATAATATGTAGACATCTGAATTACAGGTTTAATATCTACATTTTAAAAATGGCAAGTTTAAGAAACAAAACTACAACTCTAACAGCCTTTCACTGGCTTTATAGACCTGAATCACTAGTGTTTCTAATACAGTAGTTATTAAAGAACTATGAGATCATGAAATATTAATCATTTACAGTGGGCCAATGGAAAGGTGCTAATTCATACCATCTTAGAAAATTATTACTATTACTAACAATACTGAAAATGAATGAAATTAAATACATTTAAAGTATAGTTCTAGTAACTGACTTATTATTCATTGTGTGATTCCCATAGCAATTTTAAGCTGGTGAAACTTTGGTTTTGTTGTCTTTTTGTATATGGCAGATTTAGGATCATAATAAAAATAATGAGTCTCCCTACTTAACATCACTTTAATTATTTATACAATGTATATACCCATAAAATAGTCTCTAGTTTTGCTTTATCAACCAATTTAAGTCCTGTTTTTAAAACATTTTGAAAACATTTTTAGAGTGAATAAGCTATTCCTCTATTTCTTATCAAGGAACACATTCAATGTCAGATAATAAGGGAAGAAATAAAATTACTCTTTCAAATGCTGCAAACCATAAATTACGCAACTTTTCCTTGGTTATAGATAAGAAATAAACATAATTCTTCAGAGAAAAAGGGAACTATTGAGTCAGATATCTTTCTTGAAGA
Organism: Papio anubis; assembly: GCF_008728515.1. NCBI lineage: Eukaryota > Metazoa > Chordata > Mammalia > Primates > Cercopithecidae > Papio > Papio anubis. The sequence continues at coordinate 51,228,026 of NC_044991.1, forward strand.
GTAACAACATAAAAAATTGAAAATTTTATTCCAGTTATAGTATTTATTCATTTTCAAAACAAATGTGGTTTATAGCACATATAAAAATAGAGACAGCCTAAATCAAAGCAAATAGAGATTGTTTATTCTATCCCCTTGCTTTAATGCTTAAGGAAACAGAGCAAATGATGCATTGGAGAATTCATAGGGCCAGAGCATAGGTTCCCTGATGGAAATTACTTTTTAATAGTAAACCTTCAATCATAATTGTTAAAGTTAAATCTATTTTAAAACCAACAGCATTAAAGAGATGCTAACACCATGAAAATTTTAAGCAGAATTTGGTTTTGAACAATTTACAAAGTTGTAGTTAAAGGAGGATTTTAAAAAGTTGTCTGCTAATTTTGTTTCATAACAACATTTTTCCAAATTCTAAGATTCACTTTTGCTTTTTTTTCTAAATATTTTTCTTTTATAATTTCTACACTTTGTTGGTATTTAATAGATATTTAAAATGTTTTATAAAAACCTAGGTGGCAGTATAGAAACAGGAAGAGAAAAATACTGTTGGTTCAGAATGTTTCTCTGCTATTTGGGAGGTAATTTTTGTTGTTTTTTTTTTTTTTTTGAGACAGAGTCTCACTCTGTTGCCCAGGCTGGAGTGCAGGGGCACGATCTCCACTCACTGCAAGCTCTGCTGCCTCCCGGGTTCACGCCATTCTCCTGCCTCAGCCTCCTGAGAAGCTGGGACTACAGGTGCCCGCCACCACGCCCAGCTAATTTTTTTTTTTATTTTTAGTAGAGATGGGGTTTCACCATGTTTGCCAGAATGGTCTCGATCTCCTGACCTCGTGATCCGCCCACCTCGGCCTCCCAAAGTGCTGAGATTACAGGCGTGAGCCACCACGCCCAGCCTGGGAGGTCATTTAACATAAAATATAAATTCTCTCTCCCAACCAGATGTCTTAAAAAAGGCCTACATCAATGAGAGTAGGAAGGGTTTAGATCAGAACTATTCAGTAGAAATATAATATGAGCCATTTATGTGATTTTAAATGCTCTAGTAGTCACATTAAAAAGGAGCAAGAAAAAAATGAAATTAATTTTAAGAGTATATTTTATTTAAACCAATGTATCCAACATATTATTTCATGAAGTAATCAGCATAAAAATGTTACATAGAAATTTTGCATTGTTTCCTCATGTTAAGTCTTTGAAATCCAAGGTGTATGTTATATTGACAGTAAATTTCAACTCACGCTAGCCTCCTTCCAGGTTTTCAATAGGCAGCTGTGACTAGTGGCTACTGTTGCTCTAGATTATTTATTCTGGTCAATGATGAACATGTCAGGACTCTACTAGCATGTTAGAGCTGGTCAAGACACCTGTGCTGCTACCACAGGTCACTGGCACCACATTGACCAACCTTCCACCATTGATCCCAGAGGGAGATGAGGAAGAACCTTTACCTCTTTATTTGCATCAACAAGCCGTTATGTAAAAATTAAGGGCAGAAACCCCAAACTAGAGAAACTGAGGTGTTTATATGAAACAGATTTAGGCTGAATTTCCTTTACCTGGCCACAGCTGGAGAATCTGGTCTGAGAGCCTTTTCTTAGTGCTAGCTCTGAAATTCCATCTACCCACTGTGTTTATGTCTCTCCCTGTTGGACTGTTCCATCAGCTTTATATCCTCAGTCCCCAACACATAGCTGCAGCCTACTATGTGTCTGTAAGTGTCAGTTACACTAATCTGAGCTAATAAGAATCTCTAAATATGAGGGAAGGAAGAAGAACTTCATGTCTTGTCAAGTAAGATGAAATTCATTCTGTAGATGAATTGCTCTTACACTATCTACAATTAATTGACAGGGACACTGGATGTTTAAGAAAGTCTTCCATAGTGTACCCACCTCACTATGCTACAAGTTATCTTCAGCCTCTTGCTATAATCTTACTAAGAAAGATTTGAAAATAAAGCTTACCTCCTAAGGAATTCAAATTTACTTTAAAGCATTCCTTTTATTATCACAACTGTGCCTTCAAAATGATATCTCATAGGTGATTAGAAAATGTTATAAATTATTTTAAATTAATATATCAATGCTACATTATTCAGTGGAGAAACTCAAGGCACGAATGTAATTTTTCAATAAGAGCTGAACATGTAGCTTCATGTCTTCATCTGATGCACATATGGAGATGGAAGAAAATCTAAGTATCAGTATGTTTGTCATTGGCATGTCTGTCTTGGAGTCATCAATGAAGAATTTTCAGGGTGCAGAGGTAACTGAAAGAAGTACTTACAAATAAAAGCCAAACAATGTTAGGTTAGGCAAGTTACTTAAGCTTCTTAAACCTCCATTTCCTTATCTGTAAACATAGGAAAAGAATAATGCCTAACTCATAATGGGCTATTGTGGAGGCTTAGATAAGGCATAGATTTGTGTTTAGCAAGAGGTCAGGCACTTGGTAAATTCTTAAGAAATGGTAGCTATTCATATAAACACATTTGATTTCTCAAAAATGAGGTAAAAGGTAGAGGAGGATAATAGTAGATAATTTATCTGTTCTTTGCTAAAGCTGGAAAAAGTGTGAATCATGCTAATGACTGTTTATTTTACCAGAATAAACACAATTTCAGACATATTGTGACTCTAAAAGGAGGTTATGATTCTACTTCCTGCCAAGTCATTGGGTATAGATGACTTAGTGGCCCATATTCTTTGACACACCCTTATTTAATGTCCAAGATATCTCTGGTTTTTTTTTCTGTCTGGAGACATCTGTGCTCACAGAGGGAGACGGCAACGTCCCGTGGTTAGAGATCAGAATGTAGAGTCAGACTCAAGGACAGATGTTCCAGTCTTGCCACATACTCTTGAATCACCTTCAAAACATCATTTGGATCTAGAGACTGCAAAACCTTTCCATCTTTCAAGCTCTTTAGAAACCTTCAAAGTTGCTCAAAGGCTTGGAAACCCAATAAGAATATTGTTGGAAGAACTGTAAATGTATGCGTGCTTTTATCTGATAATACTCTAATGACTACAATAATGACTTCACTGTAATAAACAATTGGGTGGAAAGGTTAGGCAAATAATAGAAAACTTGGATAGTAATGTGACTTTTTTCTCAATGGAAAAGGAACCTAATCTGAAACTGCTCACGGAGTTGGATCTGGCCTGTACCCTTTGTGTCTGTTTCAACAAATGGACAAAGTACAATCACAGCCCATTGAATTTGTTTGTTCTCTTAAGTAAGTCTTAAGAGGCTCCGCCTTCTTAAGTATATCATTAGTTTTCTTAGCAAATCCTTTTCTTACATAGAATGCAATAGGAATCTGCAAGTTAATTCAAGACAAGGTATTACATTCCTTAAATTATTGGAAAGCACATATTTTTAAATGCATTGAGTGGCTGACTCAAACATGTCTATAACTACTGATGGCAAACAACATGGTCTCTTTATCAGGAATGTCTAAGTTATTGACATCAGAGTCAGACACCCTGGTGCTAAATTATCAATCTTCCTCTTAAACTCTCATGTAACTGATGATAAGTCCTTTAAATGTCCTGAGCTTCAGTTTCCATACGTGTAACTGTATGTAGTTAACTTTTCCTTCTCTATATGCCACGTAGTATTGTTAGAAGAGGGAAATGAGAAATTGTTATGCAGCCTAAAGATAGATAATAATAATATTACTTTATTTTTTTATAATTTTATTTTTCAAATTTTATCATAGTATGACATGTAGTATTTGGGTAGATGCACAAAGAATTCATATAAAATGTTAATTTCTACATATTTCAAAAATGGAGTTTAATGAGGCCATTTAAAAATAATATTTCCTTTTTTGGCCAGGCACGGTGGCTCATGCCTGTAATTCTAACACATTTGGAGGCTGAGGCACGAGCATCCCTTGAACTCAGGAATTCAAGAACAGCCTTGGCAACATAGCCAGACCTTGACTCTACAATTTTTTTTTTTTTAAATTAGCTGGGCATGGTGGTGTGTGTCTATAGTTCCAGCTACTCAGGTGTTTGAGGTGGGAGAATCACTTAAGCCTAGGAGGTCAAGGCTTCAGTAAGCAGTGGTCATTCCATTGCACTCCAGCCTGGGCAACAGAGTGAGACCTTGTCTCAAAAAAAAAGAATACCTTTTTTCATGTTTTATAATTTTTTTCCAAATCACTTTTATGCATGGTCTCAATTTTCTCCTCATGACCCAGTGAAAGTAGATAGTGCAAGTACTGTTTTCATTCTCAGATGTTCAAACTGAGGTAAAGAAAGCAACTTAATCAACTTAACATAGATTTCCATGAAACAACGACAACAACGAAATCAGCCTTGCAAGAAATTTCCACTCCAACACTCATTTTCTGCCACCATAATTTTTCCAGGGTCAGATTCTTAAGGCAATGTTCTAAGTTCATAATTAAGCTTAGTTGCATGCACAATTTGGGTAGTTAAGTAATTACATGATTTGCACATGCAAATACTGCAATCATTGGCACATAAAAATAATGTCCTTTAAACATCTGGGCCTGATGGAGGACAAATGGTCAGGAAAATCAGAATTTCTGTGGTTCCCCAAAGGGATCACTATAAACAGGAAACATTACAGTCTGTTCTCAGATGTTTAGAAAATCCACTCACTTTAACCTAGAGAAAAGAGGCAACATGGAGGCATTCTAACTTCAACTTCTCCTCTCCAAAGATATCCAGGTACCGAATAAGCTCTTTGGAACCATAAAATGTCTGAACGCTAATCAGAACATTTGAGTATAAAATACAGTCCTACCAGTGAAGAGGTTGAAAAGTTTTGAACAAATCACTTAATCCCTGAGCCTCCTAATATTAATCTCTAAAATGGGAATAATAACAATATCAACATTGTAGGATTGAAAAGAGAAATAAATGAGATAAATTTCGTGAAAGGTTTCTGTAAATGCTGAAATCCTGTACAAATAAGATCAATTTTTATTACGTTGGATATGTACATGATGCTGTCAAACATTCCAATAGATCAGACACAAAATGGTTTTGTCTGATTATTATTATTATTATTATTATTAGGTTGAAATAATAGTAATTTAGCTATCTCTAAGGGAGCTAAGTAATGTTAATACATTTCCTCTCTCACGCTGAAAAGAAGTATATAATGAAAGGGAAATGAACTTTCTTTTATATCCAGAGGTAATGTGGTCTCTGTTAGTCCTATATCTAGTTGTCGAACCAATAATTGAAGGTGGATGACAAAGAAACTGGCAAGAATTTCCAAGTAGGGCAAAGATTCACATCTGTAGTGTTAGAAACGAGGCCTGCTGATAAAAACAGCAGGGCAAAACATTTTTTACTATTACAATAAATTCATGAGTTTTGTGACCTTGCTACAGTTTTCAAGGGGTACGGAAAATGTTTTACATACGAGGCTGAAGATACAGCACTAAACTGAAAATGTAGCCAGATAAATGTATGTGAGACATTGTGCAGAATGGTCTATAACTAAAATTGCAAGGCATCAGAGAATGTTTTCATTAGAGAGCTTGTGTCATTTCCTTGTGGGAGATTGACAGATATATTTATAACTTTTGATATGATGAACCTGTAAGAAGTTTGAAAAAGGAATTGTGGGTCATGTTAAAAGATTTCACAAGAGATGTAATTCTAGAGTTGTCATACTCCATTCTTTCTCACACAGGAAAAAAACAGTATGGTTCCATGGAAAATAAATGGCTTTGGAGACATGGAGATATTGTTATACTCTTATCTCATCATTGGCTGGGTGCGTGGATCTGGCAAGATAATAATACTTAAACTCTTAGGCATTTTCATTTGAAAATATCTAAAACATTCTCATATTCTAAGTAAACTGCAAGGGAGATTATGCACAGCTTCATCAGGATTCCAACATCACCAGGATATAGTTTCTTTCTATCTCTCAGATACATCCATGTTGCTACGTATGGTGGGTGGCAAGATGACAGGAGTAGCTCCAGCCTGTGATTCCCAACTAAGGGCCAGAGAGAAAGGACAACCGTGTCTGTGGCAGAACTTTCCATACATACGTATTTGATTCTGATTGGCTCAAAGGTATTCACAGTGGCCAGGCATCTGGGGACTCTGCGTCTGTCAGAACACACGTGCTGAATTTTGGAGGAGGCAGGAATTCTGTGTACATTTTTTTCCAAAATTTCAGGAAATAGACTCTGATGGCAGAAAAACAGATACCGTCTACGGAGGTTTAGGGATAACCTATGTAGGGACAGGGTGGTGAATACGAGGGCTTCATTGATAACTTTTTCAATGTCTATAGTTCCAGTGTATTTATCTTCACTTTCATTACTTGTTCACAGACAGAATCTTCATCCATCAAATTTTGCTCCCGATGGGTGGCCTTCAGACACTTCTTCCACAAGGAAATTGTGCAGCTTCCTGAAATGAACAACACGTAAAGCCATGGGAATTATGGATCAGCCCCCGGACCTTACGCTTCATGGCCGCAAGCCTTTGTGAAAGTTTCTGACCTCTATATGTTTCAGGAATCAGCAATGAAACAAGGATAATTGCACTTACTGTGAGGATCATGGTAAGGAGTGGAGATAAAGATTAAAAGATCCTACACCAGCATCTGCTACAGAGTAGATGCTCAATAAATGATTCTGATTATGTAGCTAGGTCAAGGTCTTGAGATCTATTTCTTGGGACTTCCTGTCCCACTATCCCCACCACATCCCATCCAAATGTCAATATTCAAAATGACCTTCATCTTTCACAATTTGGAAGAAGTTGGTGGTCTAAAAAGAACTACAGGCACAGCAAAACAGTTTGCAGATCATTTGAAGGGGCATTGCTGTGCAAAGAAAGGTTTCCATCATAGGACAAATGTCTGTTACTCTCAGTATTGAAAATTTTTCTAAAGTAATGAAACTCACTTAAGAAATTCAGAGAAAGAACCAAATTAGAGTGCTTTCTGAAAGGAAAGCTCTGTCGGGAAGTTGGCTCACTAAAAACTAGCTGTTTCTTATTTATCAGCAAATGACCAGCTGCAACAGGTCAGCCTAAAAACCCTTGCTATTTGACCTCATCAGCAAGCACCCCGCAATAGGTCACCATTGCTTAATTAGACAAGGGAGTTTTCAAATGTAATCTCTTTGCACTCAGCAGGCCCTGGGTCAAATAGAAACTGACTAACCTGCAGCTTGTGTTTACACAGCTTCCAACAGTTCAAAAAGCCAAGGCAAGATCAGAAGCTTATCTTCCAGCCAACTGGGGTGGGTTGGGGTGGGGGGGTGGTTGTTGAAATTTGACAGAAGCTGGTAATCAGCCACATTGGAGGATGAGGGGAAGGCCTGTCATCTGTTTTGAAACGTGTTACAACAAGATGTTACATTTCTGGAAACCTGGGTGCAGAAAAAGGTGGGCAGATTCCATTCTAGTGGTTTAATTAAGAAAGAAAGTATAAGATCTAACCTAAGTCCAGCCCTGTTGTCTGGACCTCCTCTCTGGGGAAGCAGGGGTAGTGGCGGGGGAGGCTGGGGGAGAGGACAAGGGCACTGGGATGTGCCGGCCAGCGCGTGGCAGCTGTTCACGGTGAATCCTATTCTAGCTCATGGCCATGTGTTCCAGCCCTTTTGGAAAATTACCTCCAAATAACAGATCACGAAAGAGCAGCTCCAACAAGCCCTATAATTTAGTCCCCAGAGGAAATTCTTCATTCATCAAGTGTACAGGAGGCTAAATTAGTTCTATACCCAAGTGGGCCCTGGTTGGCAATTTTATGTGAGGGTAAACCCTACCTTGGGGAGGAGTCCAGCCAGAAGGGCTGGTGGCCAAGTGCTGCCTGGTGTCCAGCTGGGTCAGACCACATATTGCACCACAGATTGGGGAAGAGTTCCTGGGGAATATCTCTGGGACTCAGTCCCTGTCACTTTTTTTTTTTTTTCCAGATGCTCATATTTGAGAGTTTGTGGGGACTGAGGGAATCTGCTTCATTTCAGCCTGAAGTTGCTGGAGGGTCCTTCATCAGGAGACAGTATAGACTGGCCAGAAGTGCAATAATTATTCAGTCCCTTTCTCAGTATTAAGCCAATGTACAAAATAATTACAAATCTGCTTCTATAGTATACACAGATGTTGCTGTTGTCGTTGTTGATTTGTTGATTTGTTTTTGTTCATCTTCCATGAATCTATTCGCAGCCTGGAAGCCAGCTCCACTGTTGGTGGCCATTAAAACCTAAATAAAACAAAAATTCCTTAGAAGACAGTTAAAGGATGGGTATGTTTAAGAGTATGTCTCTTTTTCCCTCGGTCAAATCTTTATTTTTGTAAACTTTGTTTTTTCTTAATTGAGAGGTAGTTGAATTCCTCAGGTGTACCAAACATTTCAAGGTCTATAAATAAGCCAGAAGTTTTCTTCATGCGTAATCAACATGTTGCCTAGAACAAGATACTTTTTAAACATTCCCTACATTTTAAGAAAAGTGATGTTGCTAAACTTGGATTACATTCTGAAGCTAAAAATCTTGTTCCTCTTCTTAGAAAACTTATTCACTGTCTCCATCTAGGAATCTGGATAAAACTACATACTTCTCCTCTTTGCTATCTTTTTAGTAATCTAAAAAAAAATGCCAGCCTCATTTGTATTTATGAGATTTCTTTATACTTAAGATTTTATGAGCAGCCACTCTCTGTAAATCAAAAGTTTGCTTTGTGAATTCACTGAATGCTACAGGCAGGGCATGTTTGGAAAGAAGATTTGTTAATTTGTGGAGAAAATGATCCTGTAGAAATAAAATAAAGATGCTTTCATGAACAAGAATTCAAAATTAAAATTAAAATTAAAATATTACATTATATATTTTATATATGTATATATAAAACTAAGTTCAAATAAGACTATGCAAATAGAGTTGATTGAATTGTGCAGTTTTGTCAACTTGTTTATTTTCTGTTTTCTATTTCCAGGTGCCCATAGAGACTGACACAAGCATTATGTCTCTAAATTTGTATTCATTGAATGTACAAAAGAAGACAGCCATTAAAAGTACAGAAGTCCCTCCTCTGCAAAAAAACAAAACAAAACAAAATTCTAAGAAAATTCTTTCAAAATTATGAAATGCATTTACTGTTAATTGGGTAGAATAATAGAAGTGATTATATATATATATAAATTTATTTATTATATATATATATACACACACACTTTGAGTACACTTTCATTCAAAGTATTTATGTCAAATTAAGCATTTCTTTAATCAAAGACAAACCTGCCTACTTAATTTCCCATTTTTTCCCCCTTAGAATTGAGTGGGCAAGAAAAGGATTAAGAACTTACTAGAAAACATGCATGGTCAGAGTAGAAGAGGGAATAAACATGAATTCATTGCTTATTCACCTGGGTGCTATGAGTTTAGCATATATTTGACAATTTGTCTTTTTTTTTTTTTTTTTTGACGAAGTCTCGCTCTGTCGCCAGGCTGGAGTGCAGTGGTGCTATCTCAGCTCACTGCAACCTCTGCCTCCCAGGTTCAAGCAATTCTCCTGCCTCAGCCTCCTGAGTAGCTGGACTACAGGTATGTGCCAACATGCCCAGCTAAGTTTTTGTATTTTTAGTAGAGATGGGGTTTCACCATGTTGCCCAGGATGTTTTTTGTTTTTTTTTTTTTGTATTTTTTAGTAGAGACGGGGTTTCACCGTGTTAGCCAGGATGGTCTCGATCTCCTGACCTCGTGATCCGCCCGTCTCGGCCTCCCAAAGTGCTGGGATTACAGGCTTGAGCCACCGCGCCCGGCCAGCCAGGATGTTCTTGATCTCTTGACCTCGTGATCTGCCCCCCTCAGCCTCCCAAAGTGTGATTACAGGTGTGAGCCACCATGCCTGGCCAACAATTTGCCATTTAATAGCAAGCAGAGGCAGGGGTGCTGGTTAAGTTTGTGGGACAAGCCAAGAAGATTGGAGGCTTGCCCACCTCACAATCATTTAAACTCAGACTAAAAGACTAGAGCATAACTTGTAAGTGATCTTGACTCATATTTGTAGAGACTATAAGTCCCAGGCAGACAGGGCCAGGGTTACTATAGAAACATAGGTACTGCGTGTGTCTAACGGAGAGCGAAAGTTTGGATTAAACCAAAATCTTCATCCTCCTCTAACCTGTGCATCACCATTCCTCAAGTTAGACATTTGGCACTGCACAAATTAATTGCACATTTTTAATTTTTTGGCATGAGGTCTCCTCCAAGAAAAAGCTCATCAGGTTGTGATGAAGAGATGGAAGATGTTGAAGCACGATGTCTTCAAACTGCTCAGAGAAACCTGTGGATGTGAAAGCAAGTCAAAACTGTCTCAATATAATTGCTACTTCTGTTTTTATTAATTCACAAATAATTACATGGGGTGTGTTATAGACCCAGGCACTCTTGTATTTGCTGGTACTATGCTAGAGAACAAGACAGAACACTTGGGGTGTTCCTTCAAGTGGGCTGGAGTTTGCAAGGGTTGTGGGGAATAGATAGTAAACAAGAAAATGACAAACCAACAGGATAAACTCATTTAGTAATATGAACTATTAGGGACAGAGTGATGGGCCAGAAAGTGACTCGATGACTGCTATGGATGGGTGGTCATAGAAGGCCTTTCTTAGGAGGCAACATTTAAGCTGAGACCTAAATGACAAGAAGCTGTGAGCCATGGGAACAGCTGGGGAAAGAGGTCTGGTGAAGAAAACAGTAAGTGCAAAGGCTTAAAGGTAGGAATGTGCTTGGTATATCCTGGGAATAAAAAGCATGCCAGTGTGGGTTCCTGCCTAGTAAGAAAGGAGAAATGGCACCAGGTGAAGTCAGGGAGAGAGGCAAGGGCGGGATTTTGCACAGCCTTGTCAGCTTAGGTAAAAGATTTGATTCAAGTTCAATGGTGAAGAACTGGAAGGTTTTTATTTGGGAAATACATGATATGATTTAGAATATTACAAAATCACTCAGGTTGCTTTTCCAGAATGTGCTGAAAGAGCATGTGGTGAAATAGAAGAGGAGGCTTTTACCTATCTTAGGCTCTTGCCTAAATAGAGATATAGGCAAGTAAAGATGGCAACTTGTACAGCAAACTTGGCAGTGGAAATAAGGCAATATATGCAGGATATATTTTATTTCACTAACAAAGTTGACTATTTGTAGATTAAGTAAAATGTCACACATGAGTACATGAGGGGAAGGGGCATTTAAAGGTTTATGGTTTGAGGAGGACTGCTTTGGTTCTTTTCTACCTAATCTATTCTGCCAATTTTACCAACTGACAGTAGAAAAGTTACCAAATTGCACTCATGGAGCTTTTCTCTTAGTGTTTACTACCAGTTTGTATTTCTACAGGATTTCACATCACATAACATATTTCAAATAAGAATGGTATATTCTTCTTAGGACAATAAAAGACATGATTTGTGTGGCTGTTTTAAATTTTCAAATAAAAGATTGGCAGTTGTCACAAGACACAAGGAAACTCATCTCCCAATACATTCCTTTAGATGACATCATGTTGAGCAGGAAGGAAACCAAAATGCTACTCCCTCTGTCCATAACTTGTGCAAATTGGAAAGTGGCTTTCACATAGAGTTGATGAGCATTGAGCAGAGGGGGCATGTCATAGGAACCAGTTATGTGACAGAAATTTATAAATGTATCCATGAGAACCAGTTATGGATCCACGGTCTTGAGAGATCTTGAGCCTCACAGACTTTGTGGATGACAAGGTGCTCTGCCACCCTGTAAAACTAGATGTTTCGAAATGCTTTATTGGTTGCCTGGCCATGTGGCAAACTCTCTAGAACAATGGTGCCTAGTAGAAACATAAGGTGAACTACATATGTAAATTTGCATTTTCTAGTGGTCATTAAAATTTTTTAAAAAGTAAAAATAATTTCAATAATATATTGAACCCAGTCCATACACAATACAATTATTTCAACATGGAATCAATATGCAAATTTATAATGACATATTTTACATTACATTTTCATGCTAAATCTTTGAAATGTGATATGTACTTACAGCACATAGAAGTTAGACTAATCAGACTGGCAGGCAAATATTTAAATAGTAAGGATATCAAGATTGGGGCTATTGTTTTTTTCCAATCAAAGCAACATTTTATGCTAAGTGAATGAATGAATGAGTGAGTGAATGAACACATATATACATACTAGCATTTAGGATTAGGTAGTAGCCATGATTTTAGATTTCTACTTCACTGTAGATGCATTTCACAAGGAATGGAAATTTGCAGAGGTAAAAGCACAACATGGTAGTTAACTTACCTGGCTGGGGAGAGATTACAGTCCACCCATAATCTTAGAAACCATACTTACTTTATGGTTTACAGGCTACGGGGTGCTTTCTATACTCATTGTCACACCTCTTTAGGTGGTCATATCTGCATGCATCCTCTTTAGGTGGTCATATCTGCATGCATCCTCTTTAGGTGGTCATATCTGCATGCATGGTGGGTTGGGCTGAAAATTTCCTTCTTCTGCCAAACTTCATTCCCATGAAGGAAGGTGTTGGAGAACTGAATGCATACAACCAGCTTCTGAAGCATGCAGACGAGCCAAGTGACCACATTCAGCCTTGATACAGAGAGAAGGTAGTGCATCCAGGGAGACCTTCCACTCTGCCTGGGGAGTGGAGTGGAAGGGAGCATACAGTCATAAGCCTAGCCAGTAGCACAGAAACTTTTTCTGATTGCTAGATTTAAGAATTAGTTTCATAAGAAAACACTTGATACATTGAAGAATATTTTCAGTGAAGGAAAAAAGACGTAGGAGTAAAATAAGTTTGAATACAGTGGCAAGTTTTGTTTGGTTTTTACCATCTGAGGCAACAATGTACTATCTCTAAAATAATAAGCACAAAATAAAAGCATCTTCATTCGCAAGTACTGTTTACCATGCATAACTAAATATGCATGGTCTAGAATGTGACCTTGTATCCAGGCGTTGCTTTGGGGAGAAGGAGAATTTACATTTATAAAGAAGTAGATGAATCTGATTTCACCCTTTCTCCTTTATTCTTTTCCCTGGAATATCAGTGGTAATAACATCATCATTGACTTCGAGGTCTCCAAGCTTGACAGGTCCTATTGATTGCCAATCACAGTTCAAATTTCCTTGATCTCTTCGAAGTGATTATTCAGTCTTTATATATATATATATATATGTGTATGTGTATATATATATACACACACACACACACATATATATGTATATATATATACACACACACACATATATGTGTATATATATACACACACACACCTTTACAGTCTCTCGAAATAGATTTTTCCCCTCATGGAAGAATCCTATTCATTAGAAAGTTTTAACTTATATTGAGTCAAACTGTTGCTACTTCCAGCCTACACTGACTGGCCTTAGTTCTTAGTAAATCGTGGATAAAGATAATCCCTCATTCCGGGCTCTTGAAGATAGCCATACAGGTGCAGAACAAGTCTATGAAATGACTCCCACACTGAGAAAGATTCAGTTGAAGAAGAAATAAAGAATTAACAATTAGTAAAACTTTAGCTACGGAAGGGAGCCTGTATCTCAGTATGCAATAAAATTGAGAATGCATTAAGGATGGGAAAGACAGGGAAGATTGCAGGGAGGAGAAGAAGCCTAGATAAGCAGAAGTAAGTAGGGGACCTCCCCAGACACAGCAGGAGGAAGTGCAGGCAAGACAATTGCATGGATTTGGATAAACTGTAGGTCAAACACAAAAGAGCCCTTCGTAGACACCTGTGATACAGGTAAAGTGTTTGTCCCCGGCAGAGTGCTAAGCACTGCATTTTAAATATCTAATAGGTCTAAATGATTTTAGGAATGATGTTTCTTGAAAAATACCAATTTCATACAAGTACTGTACATTTAATTTTATTTTTCAGCTAGCATGTTGGCCTTGACTGTATAACTCACACATTAATTTATATCCAATTTCAAATTTTTGCATATAACTGCAAAACTTCAGATTTTGACTTTTTCTTATCCAAAGCACATATTTCAAATGTAGTTTACAATTTTATTCCTTCAAAACCTATTAGCAGTAGGATACCTTAAGTCATCATTTTACTACAAACTTTGTGGAACGATGTTCACTGGAGCTACGTGGGGTAAAGAAGTTGAGCCAACCTGCTCTTGATTTAAAATAAGTCTTGCTTTACCCTCTACTTGAAATGATAGTAGTCATAATAACCACAGATACTACTATTGATGCATTTTCTACTGTGTCCAAAAGCATCTCTCTAAAAATTTATTTTTCTGGTCTCCCATCTCTTCATGCAAAGTCAAATGGCTAATAACATGTTGAGAAGGTTGGCAAATATACAGTTGCTTACATTAAGGAAATAGTGCAAAATTGGTATAAAAGTTTTGGATCTCACAGAATTATTTTGTATAGGTGTGCAGGCCCAGGATTAGTTTTAGCTTTCAATCTTAGTATTGCTATTAATTAGGTTATACAAACTTGGAAAGACCACTTAAAGGACAGTTTTCTCATCTATAAACTGCAAATAATCATAGAAAAGATTAAATTACAAATTTTATATAGGAAAGGAGCTTCTAGAGTATCTGACACCTTGCAGGAATTCCCCAAAACTCTTGGGTCCTTTATTAATTCCCTCACATATCTCCACTAATGTAAGTAAAATGGATATCCCATTCTTTTGAAATTAAACAGAAGTAGAAATTGTGGTTTATGCGAATACTATATAAAAAATCAAAATGTATGTTCACTATATAGTTTGCTTCCAATTTTCTATCAAAGAACCAAGCTATTTGAGCTGCCTTTAGTCTTTTAAGCAGGGGCACTACATAATCTGTTCTAATATTTATATTTGGACTTGAGAATAAAATCCCAAATGTCTTCTTAGTAGAATTTTGAGCAATCTAGTGGTGGCATGTAAGGAAAGTCTGATTTTCAGTTTCTCATGTGGCCAAGGTTGCTTGAGAATTTCTTAGAAAACATTGTATTGTCCAGAAACAAAGATTTAAATTCTATTGACTTTCTTCAAATCATATTTTCCTCACAAATGCTAAAATATATTTTGCCCCAATAGATAACACGTAATCTATTGTTCCACTTACCATCCAATCCTAAATATAATTTTACTCTTCTGTTCATTATTCCAAAAATTTCAGAGAATTGTCACCTTATAATCTTAAATTACCTACTCTTCAGAAATGATTCTCAATGACTTTATCTGTATTTCATTATCCATTGAGGATCTCCATTATAAAACCATATCAAACACCTTACATTCCAACAAAGCTTGCAGAACACATTCATGAATAATTTTCAGGTTGCTTTACAATTCAAAACATAATAGTACAGAATTAATTGTTTTAGAAAATGTACTTGGTCTTAATCTTTGCATAAATATACATACATGTACAAACATTCACATTCAACTTTCCATAAATCTATTGGAAGTAGAAATATTTTGCTTCTATGCATTCAAAATTACATGAGTTTACAAATTAAGTAGGAAATTACACAGATCATCTATAAAACCTCTGGGACCTTGAACTAATTTGTGTAGCCTTCTAAGTCATCAAAAGTTAGCTCTTGAAACTTCAATAACTTTTTAAAAGTTTCTTTAAAGTTAAGTGAAAGAAGTTAAAGAAGTGTCTGTCATTTCTTTCTGTCCTAGTCTAATGTAGACTTCTAAGTTGTAGGACCAGGTTTTTGAGTGACAATGCGCATAAAATACTCCAGAAATCTTTCCAACAAATGATTCCTTGTGATTCCATGTTCACAACTTCAAAAAGTTGGGCATGAACTTTATCTCAGCTAGGCTGACAATGATAAGATTTTAAAACAGAGGGAACATAGACCACCCACAGCCCTGCTGTCTCAAAAGCAGACCCACTATCTGCTTTTGAGCAAATGCCACTATCACAATGCAAGTAGCATCTCCAAACTGACTGTCCTCTTGAATGACAGACCTTCGTGGAGTGTTATCTAATTGTCTAAGAAGAGGAGGGAGAGGAAGGCGCATGCTCATTTTCATTTAAATGTGCAGTTCTCACCATTGAGCCTGGAGACAATGAAGGGGAATACCGATTTACTCACATGGCTTTTTCTTGGAGTCAATGTGTCCCTGGTGGTCTATCTTCTGTGATTTTATTTTTTTTCTTTTAAATATTGCCTGAGAGATAGTACATCAAGGACTTCCTTATAGAAAACCACTCAGGAGCTGAAGAGATGTGTCTACGTATATGAATACTGCCAAAGGTGACCAAGTGGCAGCTGACAGCAGAGGATATGAATCACTGACCTTGTTTGTTGGTTTCTATTTTGCCCACAGAGCAAAAATATCAAAGTAACCTATGAAAACAATCAATAAATAACCTATTATTCATGTCTGGGAACCTATTTTCTAGTTGCCCTCATCTCTCCCATCTCTATTATGAATGAGTAAAAGGTAAAAAATACTCCAAATGTCTCATATCCATTGAAGTCAGATGTTAAATTATTTTAGTCTCATAGCATGTTGCAAAGAAGTCACCAAAAAGAACATGCTGGCATTGAGAGGATGAGTGAGAAGTCTGGGGACATACCATTTTCTAGCGATAATCCTACAAGTTGGGGATATGTTATGCCTTAGCAAGGCACACATTTTTTTTTTAAATCATATGACACTCCCCTTTGCCACTGTTCACTTTGCTGGAAGGACACATACTTTGTGATTACTAAATGGCACTTTCTTTTATTAATATGTTTAATTGTTGATAGAGCATGATGAAACCTTTCTCATCTAATCCTTTAGAAGTATCTAAAGTATTCAAAGATTTAATAAAACATAGCCAAAATACTCATACATCCAACAAAAGTAATCCAGAAAATTACATTGGCACCTTCTCAGTCAGAATAATATTCAGATTTGTTATTACATGGCCATATTGTGTCTGTGCTCAAATGTTTCAGACTTTACCATCTCAGCATTTAAATTTAGCATTTAGATACTATTTCTGCCTTCCCCAAGTTTCCTGGATGATCGAAGTTCTTACAGTCTTCAGGTAGTCATAGCCTACACTCTACTAATTATCAGATGCTGGAATAATGACAATGATTGAGATCATAATGAATTTCTGAGGCTAGTCTTGTATTTATCAATAAGGTAGTTACCCTTTTATGAGTCACCACAAACTACCTCTTGCATTTGATGCAGGAAATCCAGAAAGAGACTTCAGAGCAGCCATTTTCGAGTTACCGATATGGGAAGTGGAAAGTTTGTGTGTTGTTTTGAGAGTTGTTTTGACCATGCCCCTCATTTAGATCTCATTTCCCACATAGATTACAAGTCTATTCTATCCTCCTAAACTAACTGGTTAAAATTAAAGTGGTTAATTCTCTAATTAACTTACCATATGAGGGAGTCATCATTTGCAAGATCTTTGGAAGTCCCATTTTAAACTCCACTGAAAGCAAGTTTCCATCTGAAGTTCAAGACCAATTTAGGAGTCATCTAAACAGTTTACCAGTCCCCAAGAGTGATGAGAGTTTAGTGCTATTATTCTCTTCATCCAGCATCACCAGGTGTAGGTACAAATGCCAGCATTTCCAGACCGCACAGGCCACATCTCTCTTCTTTCCTTTTCTCTTCTTTTCTCCTCTTCTCTTCTCTTCTGTCTCCCTCTCTCTCTTCCTCTCCCTCCCTCCTCCCTTCCTCCCCCTCCCTCCTCCCTTCCTCCTTCCTTCCTTCCTTCCTTCCTTCTTTCCTTCCTTCTTTATTCTTTCTCTTTTTTGGTGACTCTGGTGGGACATGAACTGTATTTCCTTTTTCATCTGAGCTTCCTTTTACTTTTTGGAAATTATTCAGCCACTTTTTATGGGCTGTTATTGCAGTGCATGGATTTATAAATGCCCAGGGGTCAAAGCATGTCTCCTGAATGACAATGACATTCATGGCACTGTGCATGAGGTGGGTGACTGCCAAACCCTCACACCTCTATTTCATCCCACACCAAGGCAAAAATGCTATTGTTCCAAAGACAAAAGGATGGAGAATCACTGAGAAAAAAACATTAGATTACAGAGGGAGCTCCATGCCACTATTAAAGAAATTATAAAAAGAACAATGTTGTTCTAAGAAACGTAAGTACAATAAGTTCTTGATGATGAATTAAGTGCAACTGAAGGAGAGAAAATGAGTCATTCAAATGCCAAAGAATGGTCACCCCCACCTGTAAGTGAATGGCTAGGAACTAGCACCATGAAATGGATTTAACCACATGCATCTCATGTTTTTGTGGCACTCCTTGGTCTCGTCATGTTACAAGCTACATGTCATAAGTTACAGGAATTAATAGAAAAATTATACAGTCATAGTCATAGACGTTGTTCTGTACTTAGTGTGTAGAAAACAACTCATATAAAAAGGCTTCCTTTTCAGGCCAGGTGCGATGGCTCACGCCTGTAATCCCAGCACTTGGGAGGTTGAAGCGGATGGATTGCTTGAGCTCAGGAGTTCGAGACCAGCCTGGGCAACATGGTGAAACGCTATCTCTACTAAAAATACAAAAAATTAGCCAAGTTGGTGTGCACCTGTTGTCCTAGCTACTAGGGAGACTGAGGTGGGAGGATCTCCTCAACCTGGGAGGCGGGGGTAACAGTGAGCTGAGATCCTGCTGCTGCACTCCAGCCTGGGTGACAGAGTGAGACTCTGTCTAAAAAAAGAAAAAAGAAGAAGAAGAAGAAGTAGGCTTCCTTTCCATAATTTAAAGATTCAGAGTAAGAAAGAAAATACACACACACACCCCACACAAAAACACGCACACAGGCACACACACTTACATACTATATTACAAATTAAGGCTCAAAAGATTAAAATTAGCAATTACAGTTAGCTTTAAGATATCAAGATTGTTTAATGTAGACTTGGCATTTCCACACTATTTTTCTATTATTATTTTCTAAATTATATTATTCCATATTACAATAATGTACTATTTATATATTACTATATATTATAGTATAATATAGTAAGTTACAGCATGCTATAATACTAAATCTATATTATTATCTTGTGTAGTATGTTTCTCTTACTGTATTCGGCTGCTTCTTCTATGTGAGTTAAAAGAACTTCAGAAGTTTGAGAGACTTTTCTAACACATAATTTACCAGATAATTCTATTCTGCTCAATGAAAGAGGCCAATAGACGCTGTAAAGCTAAAGGTACATTAAGGTGGATTCAGAATGAAACTTTTCTGACATCATTGCCAAAGCCAAAATATTATAATTCTTCCATCTCATCCTTTTACTGGAGTCTTTATGACATTAACAGCTATTTAACATGTGACTTTTCTGTACCAGATGTTTGGATAACTACTGCTGGGTGAATTCTAAGTGTATGGCACCCACCCCAAATTCACTCCTACAATACATAGAAAGGTCAGGTGCCTTGGAAGTGCATATAGGTCTGCCTGGGTTGAGGAGCACCTAGGAATTGAGTTGAGGCTTAGTAATTCGTAGATGCAGACTATTGCATCACAAGGGGCTAGCATTTAATTTAAACTATATAATCACCAGTTCTATTGAATTGCAGACCACAGTTTGGAATTCCTATTGTATCAAAAATTATTTTGAGTAAAGGGAAAATCGTATCTCAAGTTCAGTTGGCAGTTTCACATTTAAGGCAACTATTATACACATTTCTCTCTCCTCCCTCCCAAAACCTCGTAAGAGAAGGAATACATACATTTTAAGGCAGCAATGGAAAACTGAGATAATGAAGGATGTTCAGAAAGTCCGAAGCAGTTGAGAGCCAAAAGTGATGAGGAACTCACGGTACAACACAGGCTTAGACAGAATTGTTTTTTTTTAAACAGTGAAAGATCTCATCAGAATCTCATCTTAAGCTGATATTAAAGCTTCAAAGGCAGAACTTGATAAGGAGCAGTGGAGGAGGAGGAGGACACTAGGGCAGTCTGGTCCCCAAGGTAGCTAAGGACTAAGGCATTTGTCCCCAGGCAAAAGCTGAAAGATGGTCTTTCTGAATGAAGTTGGGGATCTTTTCAGTAGAAATTTCAAAGGTATGCTGGGGCTGAAAGAAGAGAAGCAGTAATTCAGACAAGTTCCTGTCACTGAGATGGACAAGAGGACTCTTCCCCTAATGTCTCATAAGGCAAGCTCTCCATCCACCCTAAGGGAAAGCCCCCCAACTTACTCCCCACCTGCTCCCCACCTTCCTCCCCTCTATCCCAGTTGCCTCTCTACAGAGCCCGAGACTTTGTAATGACCCCAGAGTAGAGTACATTATTTTTTACATTTTTAAGTGTACCTACTTCAATTCCTGGTATTGATAAATCAAACCATTGTTAGCAAGTGTTACCTGATATGCCAAAATGCTCTGTTGAAGAAACCAGTATGCAAAGGAAACACCAACTGAACAAATGACCTAACACAAGAAAAAACAGACAAGCCAGAACATAGAGGATAACTATAAAATAAATGTGATTAGTCTCTTCAAATCCACAACAGTGCCCATCATGAAAATATTTAATAGTTTTGAGCATGAAGGCCAAGCATCTGTAATTAAATATGGTCTGTGTGAATTTATTATGGGCATTAACATTTATACACCACATTCTTAGATCATCTTTAAAATCCTCCCAAGCTAAGGATCCATGATTCTATTTCAAGTACAAGTCCTGAGATTTAGATTTCTCATTGGATACAAACAACTGCTGGTAGTACACAAGGGAAGAAACGAACATATTCTGAAATTCTGGGAAATCACAAGTGATTCTCTGTTCCATTGAATGCTGAGCCCAAGCAGAGTTAAGAATCTGCAGTGTGGCAGTTACCTTGCTGCAAATAGCACACGTGTTCAGTCTTTGCATCATTTATCCTTGTCTCCGTTTGTGGTGTTATCGGCTGGGATGGCAGGGCCCTGGGATCCTGACAAAGAAGTAAAGGAGAATAATATTTGAAAAAAACACTCGGCCAGGAGTTAGCATTCACCAGAGTGCTTGTGAGTACTCCTAGGAGAGTATCACACATAATGCATTATCTCAGCACTTGATTTATGAGGCTAAAGTATCTTTTAAACAATGTTACACTCTATAGTATGAAGATTTTATAGCTAAGCAGGGAGATTGTTAAAACAGTCAACATGGAGAAACTGTGAGAAAAGCCAGCTTCCAAATGGGGATTTTCATCTGTGCACTGTAGTCACTTTAATCCTCTAAGTATTTTCAGTTTCCTATGAAAGAATTGAAATTTCCTGAACAACAATATTGCCAAGAGTTATTATCCCTTTCACTTACCTTCAAAGAGCCATTATCTACTAAAATGGCTTATATCAAATCTGAGCATTATTAAGATTACATGCAGCTCCTCAGACATCCAACTAATTGGAAAGCATACGCCAGAAAGAATATACAGCCTTCCATTTTCATACAGCATGGATGCTACAGGTTAACCATTTAAGGAAAACCATAATAAAATCATTAGGGAAACAATGGCTTTTTGTATTGTCAAATGTAAGATGTACTTGGAAAAAAGTGGCCTTTTTGTACTCAGAAGCAGGTACTTTTTACATTAAAATGGTTTACTAGAAAAGATGCCTCTGCATTTTGTTTGGCTTTATTTTATCGTTTGCATAAGATTTCTGCATCATTTTCAGACAATCCATATCGAGTTCCCTTCTTTCATGCTGTAAGTTCCTGATATGAGATTCTGTACATGTCATTTGATTGTTCATTAATTGGCACCTATTAGGAGGAGGTTCAAGTCTTTCAGTGAACATTTAGCAAAAATTTATGGAGCATCTCTTCTTTGTCAGGCGGTATTCCTCGGATTAGAAATACACAGTAGCCCCCAAGAAACAAATTTTAATACGATCCTGCTGAACACCAGGACTTTTTTATAGGTACCCAAAATGTTTGAGGGGCACGGAACACTTAAATGCAGTGGGGGTACATTTTAGAATTCTGTTCTGATAAAGCATCTATAAGGAAGAATCATAACTTTTCTTCCACAGCTTTCAAAGTTGATTTAATGTCCCTTTATCATGCGTCTAAGAATTACAAAACCAATTTTTCTGAGAACCCAGAGACAAATCCTTTCATTCTCCCTTCCTGATAGGTTTACGCATTCACCATCAAACTAGCTGTTGGGAGATATTCTGTCCCCTTATCTGCTAACAAGAGGAGCAATCTTTAAAGTTTGTTTCTAGATAAATAAATAAGAGACTAGAAAGAGAAGGTCTCATTTGCCTTTTCCCCCTTTTTCTAGTAGGTTTAAAATTCTGGTTGTGACTTTGGGTCAGTGACAAGACAAGAGGGAGAGGTAATGGAAGAGAAGGAGAGAATGAAGTTGGTCTACATCTAGCAGAGGAAGAGGAATGACCAGGAGGGAGTATGTGCCTGATGTGTGTCACCACCAGTCCTCAGATAATGCTCAGAACCCTGCTTTCCCAAGTCCTGGTCCTTCCCTGCCCATTTGGGAGCAGGGGATTTCCACTATGGAATGAGGACATTGTAGTAACTCCTGGATCTGCACATGCAGTTATTCATTGAATATGATACCTGAAAAGGTACATCCCAAATCATTTCCAGCATTGACAGGGGTTGGGCCCCCAGCATTAGGCATGCAACCTGGAAGTTAGGCTAGTAATCAGCTAAATTCTTTCTGAGGAATACACCTCACTGTGAATGAATACACTGTATAAACGTAACAGATTGCAGAGTCATTCCACCACTTCCCTTAAACTAAGCCCTGACAAGTTAAATCCTCTAAGTGTAGTGATATTTGGCATCATTAGCCAAATATCCACTCATCACCTCTGCTAATGAGACTATGAGACTCCTGGGATAGGGAGAACGCTGACTTCCCCTACCTTTCCAATTCTCTGGATTTTGTTTTTCACTACGAGGATCATCTGATCAGTGGAAATGTTTACAGGCATTTTAAATGTTGCTGCTGTCAGTCACAGTAAAATATTTACATTGAAATATCTATATGACCTCACCTTTTGAGATAAATTCAAATGAAATGAACATACTTAAAATGTAGAATTCCATTATCGTGTTAGGACTGGAAGAGATCTTTGAGACAACCATCACCAACCACTAAGATTATAAAGGGGAAAAATGAGACACAGATGGCGGAGCCTTATTCAGGGTCCAAAGCTAGTCACACCTAAAAATTTTCACTTTTTCATCACCCAGCAAGAGAAAAAAAACTTAATTATTGTGCTTAGGGATCCTTCCTTGTTAACTGTGCTTTTTTTGATTACCTATAGTAATTTATTGTAAAAAGTCTTTTGTTACATTTTGAAAGAAAAAAGGTAGGTGAAGTTGATAGTATTTCATTCAGGTGAGCCGATGCCAAAATTGAAGAAGGGAATTTATGATTAATTTACAAAAGAAAAAAATGATCTGTACAACTATTTAAGTAAAACCTAGAATAGGTCTAGGATTATCCTGCCAGATCAAAGCCCCATCCTCACCTCCTTGATTGAGACAATAGGAAAGTCGACAAGAAAAAAGAGGCACCAAAGGGCAGTTACTAGGAGGAGAGCAAAGAGAGCTGAACTGATATGATTAAAATTTGCATATAAGGCTTTAAGGCCAACAAATGTAGACACTAATAGATAACTTCACAGATAAAAGAATGGCTATGAATTGCAGCTGGGGCAATTGGAATGTTTGAGTAGGAACAGTCTATCTTGTTAGACCAGCACCAGCAGGTATCCTGCTAGCTAGAAGAGCAAGGCGGACCTTTAACCAAAGCTCTCTGTGGGGGAAAAAGGCTGCTACGTGGGTGGGGAGCTTTTCCAGTTGCTGCCACTAACTGGAGACAGACAACAGCAACAACAACAACAAAGAAAGTAACAATCAGAGAAAACCACACAGAAATAGAGAGGAGGTGACAAAGTGGAAAGAAAAACATATGGCCCAAGTGTCTTAATTATGAATGGATAAAACATCTCTCCCTGAGACCCATAGTTGAAATTTCTTATTCTAAAATTAGCTGCTTGAAACTTTCTCTTATTTGTTAAGGGTCTGGGTGAAACAAGTGGGATGGAACAATCAGAGTCTAAAATTTCTTCTGGAGTGCATTACAGACCTGTCACAGCCTCATAAGGTAGATTGGAGCTAAGAACCAAATTTGCTCAGAATGATTCTTTTCTGGAAGCATCCAATCTCGAGACTCACCTAAAATATTATTTAAAGCCTGCCAATATCCCAGGATAATTTGTTCTGTATATAAAACACCACCACTCATGAAGAGGAAAAACTTTGGTAGATAAGCTGCTAGAATCTTCTATAACTCCTCCAGGTCTCTAGTTATTTCTTGGATTGGTGATGATGTGAGCAAAATAGATAATACTTTTAACCTGCTTGGACTGATATTTTTCTCCAGAACACCTCTTATTATCCCTGGATCCTTACTAAGATCAAAGGAATTTCCCAATGCAATAGAACAAGAATATCTATTTTGTCACTATTAGTTAAAAGGCTAGGACTGACAATTCAGGTCTTTTGCTATAGATCAGCCTCATTAGGAATCTAACCATCAATAAAGAGAAGTCATTTTTGCATTGATATGAAAAAATATTTTACATCTGCAAAAAACAAGTCCTGAAAATAACTTCAAGGGATAGTCACTGGGGATCTATTTGAACTGCTAAAAAATAAAATTCACAAGGGTATGCTGTTTATAAAGTGCTCATTCTATTTGTTTTGATTTGCTCTTCTTCATACTTTTAAACTTCTTGACTCAGGAGAAATATCTTTCAAGATAATATACAGGCATTGCTGTAAGTATTCTGAATTCAAGAACAGGTTTGGATGAGATAAAATAGTAGTAATAATAATTGTGGTAATAATATACTAAACATAAAAACTGAAGACATGTTTCATAAAGGGTAGAGTTTTAAAGACTATTTGCTTAGACTGTTGCTATTTTACCATGCATTTAGAAACAAGTATACAAAAGTGGAAATGGACCATTACTGACCACTCTAAAAATTTACTTAACAGCATATTTATGAATTGTATGGAAGGAGGTACATATGGACTTCTCTGGATATTTATTTCTGTCCTCTCTCTCCCCCAATTTTTATGCTATCTATCAATGTCAATATGCATTGAATTGGTCGGCCAAGGATATCATATCTCAATGAACTTCAGTGTATATGCTGAAGAAACCATAAAGTTGGCTGGGTACGGTGGCTCACACCTGTAATCCCAGCACTTTCGGAGGCTGAGGAGGGTGGATCATGAGGTCAGGAGATTGAGACCATCCTGGCTAATGTGGTGAAACCCCGTCTCTACCAAAAATACAAAAAAATTAGCCAGGCGTGGTGGTGGGCACCTGTAGTCTAAGCTACTTGGGAGGCTGAGGGAAGAGAATGGCGTGAACCCGAGAGGCGGAGCTGGCAGTGAATGGAGATCATGCCACTACACTCCAGCCTGGACAACAGAGAGAGACTCCATCTCAAAAAGAAAAAAAGAAAGAAAGAAACCATAAAGTCAAATATCAGTGGCTGATGTATTGTGCCTTATCATATTTCTGGATAAAAAATTAAGTGTTCAGATTCTTTGTGTGTTCAGATATTTAAAGAGAAGGCAAAAATAAGTAATGATTACATTAGTAAATAATCGTGTGTTTTTTTCCTTTTTGGTTGGGTTTGCAAAAATGACTTACAGGATGCAGCAAGCCCAGTCTCTGCAAATTAGAAAACTTGTCACTTCTTCCAGGCAGATGCAGTTGCTTGCTAGGAAGAGGATAAGGCTTTGTGAAAGACACATGGGCTGGATTTTAACCTTCACGGATCCCACTGGCTGAGTGTCCTAGGGCAGTGACCCAATTAAATGCAACGACCCTGCTTAAGGAGATCTAAAAATTACTCAGCATGTCCATTAAATACCTGTATAAATTTTTATAGACATTTCTTATCCAAAGATGAGTGTGTTGGCTTCATAGGACACTGGTGTGAAATAACAAGAAAAAGAACATGACTAGGAAGAAAGGCTGTTATCCTGGAACATGCATGCTGAACAATTCAAGTTTTACTAACCTATTGATTTTTTGGAAACTTTTCTTAAAAAAGACTTACTCTTTTTCTGTAATGCCCTGCTAAACTAAAGGTGACAAAAGTTTTTATAAAAACAGTGAAGTATTTAGGAAGTGACTTGACAGAATTATCAAAAACCCATTCAACTAGTCCATATAAAAGGATTAAAATTACAAGACAATAGAGATAGCATGCATGGCTTGCTTTCTTTCATTTTTTGGTTTTTTGGTTTTTCTTCCTATCAGATGCCAACGTCATGAAAGTTTGTCTTAGGTAGATGAATACAAGCTTTCTTTGAGAAACCTGGAATTTAATATGGGCAGGGAGGAACATGCCATTAGGTGTTTTATGCTGCTTTGACTCCCTAAAGGGAGAACACACAAAGGGGCTTGAGCTATGGTTTTTACATCTCACCAGAGGCGTCATTTCCTTGAACTGTCTCAATATAGATTCCATTTTTTAAGAAGGCAAGCTGAGACTTTTTTCCATTACTCTTGGCCGGAATCTGGATTTAGTCAAACTGGCCACTGTCACTATTTATGTCTAATTAGAACCACCTGTGAGAATTTCTGTCACCAAAAAGAGAGAGAGAGAAGGAAAGCTAACGTTCATAATGATAGTAACAATATTTAATCTCAAGATTCGTTTTATTTGTAAAAGGCCTGATAATGAGTTTTTCCTCTCACAGTTTAATGAGCACCTCCCCCATATTAAAAGTTTTTTTTTTTTTTAAGATTTTAGCTGAAAGTGTTCAGCAGTTTTGTGTGTGTGTGTGTACGCCTGTAGGACATGTGTGTGACAGTGTGTCCTCCTAAAAACAACTTTTATAACCCTTTAAAGAAAAAAATGCATGAAGTTGAAATCTGATTTCAGGTGTGGCTGGATTGCCTTTTTCTTACTGAGATTGGTATAAAGTGAGTTGGGTGGACGCCTTATCCAGGAAACAGCACTGCAAGTGCTCCCACTCCCCTCAAACCCATTTTCCTTCCAATCACACCTTCCCCATTTTCCTAAAGAAAATTCCTTCCAGTCTCAAACTCAATAACTTTGGTCTTATCACAACAGTAAAAACAAATTTGAAAATTTTGGGAGGGCACAAATACCTGTGTCAGGCCAAATAGAATTATTAAAGCAGAGAGAGAGAGAGGGAAAAAAAAGGAATAAAAAAAGCTTGTGTTTTTTCCATTTTCTGTCATCTACTGTAAAATGTCAAATCCTTCAAATGAAGTCCACAGTGAATGAAAAAATGTCATTTGTAATGAATAAGATGAATAACATTTATAGCTGAACTTTTCATTTAATGCTATGGCCTAAAATAAATTTTTAAATAATTTATTTATTTAAAAATATTTAAAATAATTACACATTGATTTAAAAGTTCATAAACTTAAAATTCAAGAAGAAGCTAGATAAAAGAAGTGTTATTAAACCTTTCACATACCCTATTTTTTAGTTCTCTTCTCTTTATAAGCTGAATCATAATTCAATGTCTAAAATGTAAAAAATGAAATGTTCAGAAAAAAATACAATCTCAAATCTTCTGCCACCTAAAAACACATATTTATTATAATAACATAAGCCCACTCACTTAGCATGAAGAAATTTACACCAGAACTTTCTATATCTTCTCTCACAAACGACAGCACAATTGTTAACAGTCATCAGAAAAATGAGAAGACAACATCCAATGTCTTAATTTCACCCTTAATTGTTCAAGGTCCTTGATTTCTCTTTATCATTAATTTGTCAGCCCTGAATACCATGCTTTCTAATCAGTGGCCAAAAGGGGGAAATCAGTATTTTTGCCTCTTGACGCTGATGAAGAAATGGAAACTGACTAGAAATGGAATATTGATAGCATTGGGATTTGGGACACTCTAGTCATAAAAATGCAGATAAAATTGCAGCCTTGGATGACAATTATTTTCTTTATGAATCTTATTGGAAATTTTAAACCTTCTTGATGTCTGGTTTCCCTTCAAGACTACTGAAGCTCTTTTCAAGTCATGGAGTAAAGGACTTAAATGAGCATTACATTGAGAGACAGATCTAGGTTGGAATCTTGAATCTT
Organism: Papio anubis; assembly: GCF_008728515.1. Classification (NCBI taxonomy): domain Eukaryota; kingdom Metazoa; phylum Chordata; class Mammalia; order Primates; family Cercopithecidae; genus Papio; species Papio anubis. The sequence goes on from NC_044991.1 coordinate 51,256,155, forward strand.
GGCTTTTTTTTTTTTGAGACAGGGTCTTGCTGTGTCATCCAGGTTGGAGTGCAGCTCATAGCAATCATAGTTCACTGCATCCTGGAACTCCTGGGCTAAAGAGATCGTCTCGCTTCAACCCCCATGCTGGACCTGACTAATTTATTTTTTATTTTATTTTTCATAGACACTGGGTCTTATTGTGTTGCCCAGGCTGGTCTTGAACTCCTGAGCTCAAGCAAGTGTCTTCCCTCAGCCTCCCAAAGTTCTAGGATTACAGGTATGAGCCCCTGCTCCCGGCGTCTGCTTTTAACCAGCTGAGAACTTGGTCAATCAAGCTCCTTGACTTTATTCAGTTCACTCAGCTGTAAAATGAACTTCAAAGAACTGTGCAGATTGAATATGAAGATAAATGCAAAAATATTTAGATAAACTGTTAAAAGTTATCACGGCCAGGTGTGATGGTTTACGTCCATAATCCCAGCACTTTGGGAGGCCGAGGCCAGCGGATCACTTGAGGCCAGGAGCTCAAGATCAGCCTGGCCAAGATGGCGAACCCACTTCTCTACTAACAATACAAAAAATTAGCTGGGCATGGTGGCATGCGCCTGTAATCCCAGCTAGTCAGAAGGCTGAGGCAGGAGGATCACTTGCACCTGGGAGTGGAGGTTGCAGTGAGTTGAGATCCTCCCACTGCATTCTAGCCTAGGCAACAGAGTGAGAATAGAAGGTATTGCTTGAATGATTGTTTTACGTGTTCCCTTGCGTCTAGCTCATGTCACCACATTCAAACCCAGTACTGGAAAAGAACAGAGAGAACATTTCTGTATCTACCTGGTATCTGAATTCCGTCCTCTTGTCTGCATGATACCATTTGCCCTTTTATCTGAATTCCGTCCTCTTGTCTGCATGATACCATTTGCCCTTTTTATTCTTTGGACTCTTCTTTAAGTTAGATGAGGGGCCCTTCACCATCCACCTTATCTCCCATAACCCACAGAAACAAGAAATAACACTCTTAGCCCATCCCTGGAGACAACATAACAAGCACCACGTTCACTCCCTCAAGTTGATATCCTATCATATTCCAACTCATCAACAGACTTTCCCTACTTGACTTTGAACCACTTTTCGTTGTCTCTTCTCTTTTTCTAATTCTGGATACACAAAATATATAATTTTCTTTTTGAAAATATTTCCTGTTTCTCCACTTGTTCCTTTTATTTGAATTTTTATTCATTGAATAAAACTGGGAAATATCAAGGGCTCCCTGAAGTCATACATGACATGAAAAAGGAAAATTATTGTCAATAGTTAAATAAAGATTAGATGAAAAATGTTTAACTTGGGTCTTGGGAAAGCATGTTGTTTTTCTTAAGTGCATCCCCTCCATGACTCAATAAGCATTTATTAATAACCTACATTTGGCTCATGTTTAAAACCTGTGAAAGAGACAATAGTTGTCACCTTCAAGGAGATTGTAACCAGGTTGGAGAATGAAAGCGGCCACATCAGCTAGTTGTGGTTATTTTGGTACTGACTGTGGATTTCATATTCTTTTGCCCTCCTTCCAGCTCCTCTCTCATAAGCAGCATCCATTCCTGCAAACACAGAATACTGTGTGTCATTGAAAACAGATGGCTCAGGTCCAGGCAATACCCATAAGGGATAATGTAGGGATACTAAATAATATAATTCTAAAAGTCCATTTATTAGGCAGAGTTAGCTCCTGAAAGGGATGTGAGATGTCATATGAGAAAACTAGCTTCCACCAAATGTAATCAAATTACAGAACAGTCACCTCAGTGGGTAGGAGTAGGGGACAGGGTGGGACTGTAATGAGGGGGTTAATTAAAAACTCTGTTGCAAGTTGGCCGTACGTAAGCGTAGCTTCTTAGGTAGCTTCTACTAACAGCCTTCTCTGCCAGGTTTTGAAGCCATGGAGTCTCCCTTTCTTGGGCTCTTTCATCAGTTTTGTAATGATGGAATTTCCTGCATAGGAGGCTTATTTAGGTTTTTATATCTTCCTACCTATTTTATTACCTTATATATTGCATGTGAGGCTGGATCAGTTTGCAGCAGAACAAAGCTAATTACAACTTTCATGGCCTAAATATAGCATAATGACAGAGTGTCATTCAAGAGTAGCACTGAGCTGAAAAACCTTTTGGCAGGCCAAGCCAGCGGTTATTCAGCTCCATGGAGATAGCTCCAAGGGACTGATTGACTCCAGAACTATAAGTTGCCCAAAAGTTGTGAACAGGTCACTGAGTAATTGGCTTCACTTAGGTAGGAAAGGAAGTCTCAGGTCTGCATTGCTTGATTCATACTGACCTTTATTTTCAGAAAATAAATTGCAAAAGTCCATGAAGCTGCTATCTGATAGAGAGGGACAATGTCCCTTTCAGGGATTAGGAAGTTCTAGACTTAGTTGGAAGAACTAATAGAACCAAGGGATCTAGAAGAAAATATTCCTGGAATGCCACTTGGAGTTATCTAGAAAACAATGTAATTAGCATAATTCCACCAGTGAATAGTTTGTCATTGGGTTTAGTTATCTACGATGGCTATTGCTAACCCCTTGTCTTACATGACTGTTTTTATTCATTTACTTGTTTTGATGCTTTTTCTTATAGTTGGTACCTTTAGTTCTGTGGACATATGTATATTCCCTATTTCTAATATATATATACCCTTCTCTGGTATGAGAATTATTATGGTATAGATAAATGTGTGGTAGTTGGTGGTCCTAATCCTTTTATAGTCTTTATGCCACACTCAAAAACAAATCTTCCTACCCCCAATACTTATCTGCCATTGGCAATTTCATTGAGCTGAGGATGTCCGACTTTAGTTACTTTGGTTGTCTTACATTCCACTTGCTGTTCATTCTGCCACTTGACTCTCCCTGGAATTTCGTAGTCGTGCTTTGTAAATGCTTGTTAATAACATTTAATGAGAACCTTAAAAGGACTCTGAGTGAACAGAGAAAACAAAGGACATACACAGTGCTGTCATGAGAATTCCACCCTCCACCTCAGAGATGAAGCCTGTACTTAGTCTTTGAACCCAAGGCAAAGCAGGTATAGTTTTTATTTATTTATTTTTTCTTTTTACTAACCACTCTGCCTTCCTTTGTGAAAAGGGCTTGAAGAGGCCTCGCCTAGCACTCTCAGAGTGTGAAAAAGGCATAGAAATTCAATATAAGTTAGTTATAGGCACTTTTGTTTTATTAGACCAATGGGAATCCTTCTTGCCAAGCCACCATGTTCTTTGGGGGAAACAAACATGGCTTATATTTAGAAAGAGAAGAGGAAGGACATTCATGACGACATGTCACCTGATCTGAACCTCAGCTTATGTCAGCTTGGGAATTTATGATGATGATTTCTTCCTATGGGTAAAATTAATTGATGGTATTCATACATAAAGATAGTTGATAAGAAGTACATCCTAAAATCTTCTGTTGTTAAATGCAAGTACAATTTTAAAAGAAGCAAGGATGTTTCAGTATTACTGTTAGAAACTTTCTCGTGGTTTCTATGCTATGGAAATGTGGTTTTGTTTGAACCGTGAATGATATTACATTTTTAATATTATCCTAGAGAATTTTATTCATTTAAAAATTTTGTCATATTCTAAGTTTTCACAATCAATCTTCCCTAAACTATATGAGCTGCTGGTCTTATTGAAGGTTTAACCAGGTTTGCAACGGCCTCATCTATTCCTCAACCTGCTCTTTGACCTTGGATCTTACCAGTGGTTCTCTGCTTATTGGCACTTCCATATAAGACAGGGCAGAAGACACAAAAAAGCGTGGAACCCCTGTCAGTCAAATGGACTCCTCTGTAGCAGTTCCAGAGCAAAAAAAAAAATGGGATGAAAAGTTGAAACATTTGACTTTCAAGAGGTTTGGGCATAATATGGAAATTCCATCCACAACTCCACTATTTACCATTCTTGGTTATAAACTAAATTTTTTCTTTTTCTGGGATTTAAGTTTCCTTGTCTATGCTTGGTTTGGCCTATTTACTTTGAGAACCTTGCAACAAAATCATTACTATATCAACTTTCCAGCTACTGAGGAAAAAGCCAAAAAAAAAAAAAAAAGAAAAACTTATAAACTTTCGTACGAATGTAGCCTTGTGAATGTGGGAAGTGTGAAATACAACTTTTTGACAGCTGTAAAATTGTCCCATAATGAAAATAGGGGGACCTATAATTTAGTTTTATATTTTTCACATTAACAATAGCATGAGTAGCTAAAAATATAGTTTAAGTCATCCAAGTAGTACTTCTCAATATTATGTCTGGGTTAAAAAACTTCAGGTTTCTGTTTGGCTATGTTAATGTAAACAACCATATAATAATTTTGTTTCACAGTCCATCCCATATTTAACACAAATGCAGACAGACTTTATGAAGTCAGACTTCTCTAGAAAACCATTTGAAAAATACAAGAACCATAATGCAACAAAATACCAAAAATATATTATTTCTGGTACTCTCAACTTTTCTCTAAATAATATGGTTAGGTGTAGAACAAGGTTTTTATTTTCCTATAATTGATCTGTATGTATATTTGAAATTTTATGGAACTATAAATAGATAAAGAAAGTGAACAGTTACATTGATTTTCGCAAACTGAACACTTCCATGTATCCAGTTCCCAGATTAAAAAAGAAAAAAGAAGAAAAAACAGGAATATCCCAAGAAGCCTCTTTGGAATCCCTTCAATTTACTACTCCCCTCCCCACAACCAAAGCTTCAAAGGCAAATTGCTTACACATTGATTAGTTTCACCCAATTCTGAATGTTTTATGAATTGAATAAAGGGTAGTGGATTCTCACAATCAACTCACATGTTTAAGTATATTTCCACCTCCTGGACAGAAAATTCCATAGTAAAATTCCAATGTTAAAATGATGCAATTTAAATATGCAAAATATAACCTAAAACTTTGATCTGAATAACGGTCATAAACCATGGAGTATGTATTTATGCAAGAGATCCTGGATTACCTTCTGTCCCAGACGAGATCCTAAGTTATAGATAATTGGTGAAGGGATAATACTAGTAATAAATGGTTATTGATCTTCCCTGTGTTAGACATGATTCTAAGTATTGGTGGGATATACCATTTAATTGTTAAAACAACCCTATCTGCTTGGACTCTGTTTCACAGAGAAAACAGACAGGGGGTAACTTACTCAAGACCACTCAGCTAGGATGTGGTGGAGGGAAATGTGGGCTTCAAAGCGGGCACATTTAATTTCTACACAAAAACTTTTCCCATAATATGGGTATCTCTTTACCATCCCTCAGGCAACGCTTCTAATGCAACCACTGAAGAAGAACAAGACTCATAACTTGTGGACACACCTGTTAAGATAGTAAGCAGAAACTGAATGTCCTTTTGTCTCTGCGAAAGCATGGAACTCTAAGAAAGTGGAGCAAACAAACTGATGTCAACTGTGGAAGGCTTAAAGCTTTCGTCCCCGGAACCTCTATTTAATAGAATGGAGCAGTCTTATGAGGAAGAGTTAGATGATAGAAAAAATCATATTAAAGCTAGGAATAAATAAAACTGCACATATTCACGTATTTGTAGATTAGTTCTTAGTTACAGGAGATTCTCCCACAGGGGATATTTCACAATGTCTGGAGACTTGCGTGTGGTCCCAATGGTGGGGGAAGGGTGGACAAAGTAGAATGGTGGTGAGGGAATGGTTGTGTGCCATCTAGTGGGGAGAGGTCAGGGATGTGGTAAACATCCTGCAATGCACAGGACAGCCTCCCCTAGCATAGACATATCCAGTCTCAAACTCAGTAGTGCCCAGGTTGAAAAATCCTGAGCTAGACAATGGCTTGGAATCGAAGTCTTCCTACTTTTCTGAATTTTACCCTATGCGGAATAGTGGAACAAGGAGGGGATGTACAGTGAAACAGGCCTGAGTGTGGGCCTAGTGGGTATCATTGCTGTAGATGAGACTGATAACCACGTTGGACCTCCTGCTTTCATGGGGAAAAGATGACAAGCAAGACTCACCTCATGAAAGCATCTAATATAGGGCAGGATCTGTCACTCTCCTAGGTGCTGAGAACTTTTCTTGTAAGTCTGGATTATAGGATCCTAATTTCTTAAAGAATGAATGGCTAGTGGATAGTGATTTTTGTTGTTGTTTTGACATTTTAGCAGTTTGACATAAAAAGACAAGACAGTTTCCCAAATGAAGTTTAATTTAGCAGAAAAACAGTTCCGTTATCAGAATAATTTTTATGCTAAGCACTCTGGTTGGGTGGTAGAAATATGTTAATCAGATTCCTACTTTGTAGGCAAAGTAATTCAGAAGCATCAACTACATGCTGTCTCCCCAGAGTTTCCCCAACCTTCAAATTCATTAAAATCATCTGTGGATTTTGGTGAAGCGCAGGTCCTGATTCTGCATGTCTGGTGCAGGACCTGAGATTCCGGCATTTCTGACAAGCCTCCAGGGTGTATCTCTGCTGCTACTGGCCTGGGCTTCCCTTTACGCGGCGAACCTCTGAGCTATACAGAATTACTAAAGCACAGAAAAATAAATGGCAACATCCTTTGAAATACACACAGAAGCTATAATAATAGTCACTGAGTTTACGTAATAGTCGAATACGATAAATAAATGCTAGGCTCCCTCTGGGTAATAAAGTTCAACTTCCTAGACTTATACTGAAGCCATTAAGAAAACAGGTTGAAGATCTTTTAGTTGTGATGGGGAGATTGAAAAGGATAAAGGCAGATATTAAATCCAAGATTTCTTAGAGCGAGCCTGATCATCAGTTTAGAGCTCTGTACTCCTCGGAAGCAAACCGGGCCTAGGATTGCAATGCAGTTTTTGTGAAGTAGTTGAACTTAAGGGATCTCATCATTACTTAATGCCCCAGACAAGAGGAAACCCAGAGCTCTATAATGAAAACATTCTGTGGCTGCTCAGGTCCCTAAGCTCTGCAAGGAATAGATTACTGTCAGGGGATGTGTCAAAGAGTTTATGTTTAGGGCGATGGAATTACTGTACTTAATAAAGTCTCAAAGGGCTAGCGGTTGACTTCTTAAAATTACTGGGAAGACTTGAAAGCTTCATAAGGAAGAAAGGATGGAATATTAAAAGGAAAGAGCCTATGTAAACTTGGTTAATGTATTATCACCTGCTGAGGCTCTAAACAGGGTCCACAGACAGTCCTCAGAGATCTGCAGATTCCTCCAACTGGCACAGGCACACACACAGGTTTCTGAGAACAGAATTCATACCTTTCTTTAGGGTATCAGGATGGATCTGCATGTCTCCAGCTTTCTCCTCCTTTTGTAAATTCTGTGGTTCTAGCTAATGACAACTAATTAATCAAACCATTCCAACTCCTACTGCTCTCCCCACTCCTGGCACATATTAACTACAAAATTTCCATTCTCATTGCAAATATCTCCAGGATTCTGCCCTATGGCTTATAAATTCTCTAAATATTAAGCATGTCAGACCACTCTGAGGCACCCCACCATGCTCCTCCAGAATCTTGGACTTGGTAATGCCACTTGCTCAGTAAGGTTAGATAAGTGGAAGAATAAAGTCATCATGGATTGCCAAGTTTCACAAGAACGACACGATATGGACACTGACATGTCCTCTCATCTTCCATCCTTAAATTCTTGTTACTGTACCTAAGAAAAACAGACTTTTCCTATTTGAAACAAACTTTATATACAAGAGGTGGAAGTATTTTATTGAGAACTTGAATTAAAAATGATATTTAACTATAAAAACATTAAACATTTTTCATCTCTTCGCACAAATGCAAATAACCACTGCCTTATAATGCAGACGCCTGAAAAAAGCCATGTATTCACGTTGTGAATAAAAGTAGTATAGTCTCAATTAAAATCTGTCATAATATGATATATACCACACATGGAATGCATTTCCCATTGAAGACAGTATTTCTTTATTTCACAAATGTTTCATTTTCCATTGAAGTAAACGGAAGTTCATGAAAGTTGACCAAACAAAGGCCAATTTTTTGACATTGGACCAAAAAATGTATCCTGTACTGTCAATTTCCATTAGCTGCAAAGGCTACAACATCTCAGTGACACAAGCTGCAAGGGGTATATGCTTTCCCCCAAGCCACAAAGAAGCATGAAGCAACAGTCATAATTTAAATATACTTTTACTAGTATATGACAACAAAGACCACGTGCTCACATGAGTACTACAGAGAAGGAGAGAAAGGGAGAAGAAGAGACCAAATGCAGGGCTTGGGGAATCAGAGAGAGATTATTATGAAGAAAAGTAAATTGTTTTAGGACTTTTTTTTCTTATACTTAACCACATAACGGTAATACTCTGAACATTAACCCACATGAATCATGAATGTCTGGTTGAGTCTATACTAGTCAAATCAATAGTACTAGACTAACTCTAAGTTAAATTCAGCTCAACTCAACAATCTGGACTGGCTGAACTGGCTACATGAGTCTCAACAGCATTTCTGAAATTGAAAAATTCAATCTAGCTGTTGTTATTTTGGTCACAGTAAAAGATAACCACTTTTAGTATTTTAAAATTAAATTTTAAAAACCTGGTGTTTTGTTTTGTTTTGTTTTGTTTTGTTTTGTTTTGTTTGAAATGGCGTTTCACTCTTGTTGACCAGGCTGGAGTACAATGGCATGATCTCGGCTCACTGAAACCTCTGCCTCCCAGGTTCAAGCGATTCTCCTGCCTCAGCCTCCCAAGTAGCTGGGGTTACAGGCACTCGCCACCACGCTGGCTAATTTTTGTATTTTTGGTAGAGATGGGGTTTCTACCACTTTTGCCAGGTTGGCCTCGAACTCCTGACCTCAGGTGATCCACCTGCCTCTGCCTCCCTAAGTGTTGGGATTACAGGCGTAAGCCACCATGTCCAGCCCTAAAAATCTATTTTAAGGCACTATAGGCTTATCTTTGAAGAAGTTTTGTTTTTTTCTTTTAATATTGGTAATGAGTCAATGTCCTGGGTCGGGGTGATATCATTGCACTAATTAATAGTACATTCGAAAAGAACAGTTAATTGAAACCATCCCATGACATATATCACATCACAGTTGTCCTGGTTCATAAGCAGATTTACCATAGCTATGCCTGTAGCATTTAAACAAAACTGTCTCCCAATCTCATTCTTTTAAAAAACTTTGTATTGGAAAAAAAAAAGTACAGAAAAAATTGTAACACTACAAAGAATTGCCATACACTTTTCACCTAGATTTGCAAATTGTTACTATTTTTCACGTTTGTTTTACCGATTTTTCTTTTTCTCTCTACAGATAGAGACGTAAATATGGCTAACAGTATCAATATGGGTATAAATATCATGTTAACTGTGATGTTTTGTTCATTGAACCACTTACAAGTAAGCTGCATTCACCATTACTCTGCCTTTAAATCCTCCGGCATGTATTTTGTTTGTTTGTTTGTTTGTTTGTTTTCTGAGATGGAGTCTCGCTGTGTCGCCCAGGCTGGAGTACAGTGGTACCATCTCGGCTCACTGCAAGCTCCGCCTCCCGGGTTCACGCCATTCTCTCGCCTCAGCCTCCTGAGCAGCTGGGACTACAGGGGCCCGCCACGCCGCCCAGCTAATTTATTGTATTTTTTAGTAGAGACAGGGTTTCACTGTGCTAGCCAGGATGGTCTCGATCTCCTGACCTCATGATTCGCCCACCTCAACCTCCCAAAGTGCTGGGATTACAGGCGTGAGCCACCACGCCCGGCCCTGGCATGTGTTTTTTAAGAACAAATGTATTTTTTTACCCAATCATGACACAATGATTAAATGTAGGAAATTTGGCACTGTTACAATACTATTATCTAACCTACAGTCTGAATCTAATTTTTGCCAATTGTTCCAATACTGTCTTTTTTTCTTCCCAATGATGCAGGATCCAACCCCAGGATCATACTTTTCACAAAGTTGATATGTCTCTCTACTCTCCCTCCATCTGCATTAATCCTTACCTTTCCTTGTCTTTCATCAAATTGTTATTATTGAGAATTACAAGACATTGTTTTGTAGAATGACCCTTGGTTTAAGCTTGTCTGCTAGTTTTCTTGTGGTCATATCTAACACCATTTCAAAGCAATGCATAACATTACATTTCATAAAATCATGCTTCTCAAGAAGGATATTAGCATTTCCAAAGAATTATATAAAGCGTACATAATATTAAATATACTTATGTCATATATTAAATATTACATATATAGTATAAAATTCCAGTTGTACCTCCCTCTTCAATTTTGTTAGGGAATAAATATCCCCTCAAGCATTCCCAAATATCACTGGGGGTAGGCAAGCAATGCCTCCTTTTTAAATGAGCACTTGGATAGATAGGTATAGATATAATCTGATTTCAGAATTGGTTTTTACAATTTACAGTATCAAAATGAATTCTACAAATATTTGCTTATTTAAACTACTTTACATGAGCTTTCCTTTTCACTCTGGTTTTCATTTAGTGAAAATAAACATTTTTTAAAATGTTAACATATCTCACAATTCAGCCTCTTTTCCTTATATCTCACTGGTCCAAATACTTCTGTAGAATTAGCATTTCCATTATGCCTTTTGACAGGATATTTAATCCAGAAGTCTTTTAGACTAATCTGTGGCTGTATTTGAAGTCTGGATTTTGTCATCTGCTGTGGAAGTAAAGCACTAGATAAAATTCCATCAACATAAAAATGGGGAAAGAAGTTTTTTTAAAAAAAGCAGGGGTGTTAAAAGAGCAAAGGAGTGGTTTTGACTTTGACCTCCACTCAAACAACTACAATACTAGAGGAAAAATAATCTGACAAACTTCACAGAAATTTGTAGGAGCTCAGAAGCTGATCCAACGCCCTTTTTTGGCCTTCTGCCACTGGTAATGAAGGTTTTCCTGTATTAAACAGATGTCTTAGATCCTGCTTACATCCCTCCAGCCACCTCCAACCATGACAACACAATTCCAAGGCCACTGTCCTGTGATCACATGAAGTCTTATGCATCCAAAGAAAAGTGTCTCTGATCCAGGTACAAAACCCTTTTCTGGATGCAAAATTCATCTTGATACTATTATTTTAGAAATTATTAGTGCACTGTATGAAATACACACACACACACACACATATATATATACTAGCAACCTTTTGAAATTAGTTTGGGCATGATACAGATCTATTTTTTTAACAAATATATTGATTTATTGACTTGATCAATATTTATTAGGCTTGTACAATATGCTAGACTCATGTGCATAAGAGATGACTGTAATCACAGATACAGCCGTTTCTGCTCTCAAGCAGCTTGCATTTTAGTAAGCTTTTAATTTCCTAGGAAATTATACTAATCATGTTGACTGTGGTAATAATAACATTCAGAAAAGTCAACCATTCACCAGAGTGATTATCCATAAACAGTAATCAAAAGATAAAGTGAGTTAATGTGAAAGTAATTTCCTATAAATCCCTTAAGCAAAAACACGTAAAAAGTACTTAGGCAAGACTATAAAATAATAATACCAAAAATCTAATTAAAACTACATTTCAGCATAGCCTGCAAAAATTAGCAAGAATTTAAACGATTAAAATAAAAGTAGTAGATACGTAGTTATTACATGTCATAGGTTATCTTACAAATGTTTTAATTCTCAAAAAAAAAACACAAAAAACTGTGAGAGGTGCATTACCAGTGTATTTAATATGGGAACAAAGGTTTAGGAGAATTTAAGCAGACTTGCTTAAATTTGCAGAGCCAGCAAGCAGCTGAGCCTGGATTCAACCACAGTGGGCCTCCAGAACTCATCATACTAAATAATTACAGGCTATTATCTTCTTTTTACTCTAAGCCATTCCCACCCTGCTCACAGCTGTGAGATAGACATTTGGCATTCGATATCAAAAAACACAGGTAGTAATAATAATAATAATAATAATTAGTAGTATGGTAGAAGATAATTAGCATGTATTTCTAAATTGATGCTATACATTAATTTATGAATTCATTTATTTAGATCATAGTATTTTACATATAGCAAATGCATGAATCTATGTATATAGTTTTATTAATTAAGACAAATATGTATATTCATGTAACTATCACCCCAATAAAGATCTTGAACATTCCTAGGGCCCCCAAAAATTCTCTCGTGACCCTTTCTAGTCAATCCTCATGCTATCCCCAGCCTCAGGTACCAACTATTCTGTTTCCTGTCACTGCAGATTAGTTTCGTCTGCTTTTGAACTTCATGGGATTCTTTAGTTTATCAACTTTTGTGACTGGCTAACTTGATTTATTTGTCCAAATAACTGGATTTATTTATCCAACTTGTTGCATATTATTTTAGTACATTATTTTAGTACATCCAAGTTGTCATACAAAATACCACAAACTGAGTGGATTATGAACAATAGAAATTTAATTATCACAGTTTTGGACACTGGGAAGTCTAAGATCAAGGTGCCAGGCAGATCTGGTGTCTGATAAGGGCCTTCTTCCTGGTTCACAGATGACACCTTCTCACTGTATCCTCATGTGATGAAACGGGTGAGGGGTCTCCCTGGCCTATAAGGGTACTAATACTATTAATGAGGGCTTCACCCTCATGAACTAACCACCCTTCAAATTATTGCACAATGTTGTAATAATCTGTTGTAATAATTATACAATGTTCAAAGGCCACATTTCCTAGTACCATCACCTTGGTCGTTAGGATTTCAGCATATGAATGGAGGGAACACAACTATTCAACTCATTGTACATACATCACTAGTTTCTTCTCTTCATTACTTTGCTGTATTCCACTGTAGGAAAATTCCACTGATATTTTGTTTGTCCTTTCATTATTCTGTCAAAGGATATTTGTTTTGTTTTGTTCTTTCCCTATGACTTGGCTTTTATGAATAAGACTGCTATGAAAAGTTTTGTACAAGTTTATTTGTGAGTACATGTACTCATTTCTCTTTGGTTAGATACATTGGAATGGAATTGCTGGGTCATATAGTAGCTATATTTACTGTTAGTTTTCCAAGGGATTGTACCTTTTTACACTCTGATTGGTTATATATGAGAATGCCATACATATACATACATACGTATATATGAGAATGTACATATGTATATACAATGGACTACTTACTCAGCCATATAAAGGAATGAATTAACATGATTTGCAGTGACTTGGTTGAGATTGGAGACTGTTATTCTAAGTGAAGTAACTCAGAAATGGAAAACCAAATGTCATATGTTCTCACTGATATGTAGGAGCTAAGCTATGAGGATGCAAAGGCATAAAAATGATATAATGGACTTTGGGGACTTGTGGGGAAGAGTGGGAGGGAGTATGAGGGATAAAAGACTACAATTATAGTGCAGTGTATACTGCTTGGATGATGGGTGCACCAAAATCTCACAAATCACCACTAAAGAACTTATTCATGTAACCAAATGCCACTGGTATCCCAATAACTTATGGAAAAAATATATAGTATGTTTAAAGATTGAAAAGAAAAAAAGATTTTTCTGGTCATGTCTAAGTCTTCATATTTATTCCATCACAATTTTTGTTTTTTGTTTGTTTTGTTTTTGAGACAGAGTCTCGCTCTGTCACCCAGGCTGGAGTGCACTGGTGCGATCTCAGTTCACTGTAAGCTCCGCCTCCTGGGTTCACGCCATTCTCCTGCCTCAGCCTCCCGAGTAGCTGGGACTCCAGGCACCCGCCACCGTGCCTGGCTAATTTTTTGCAATTTTTTTTTTTGTGTGTGTTTTTAGTAGAGACAGTTTCACCATGTTAGCCAGGATTGTCTCGACCTCTGACCTTGTGATCCGCCCACCTCGGTCTCCCAAAATGCTGGGATTACAGGCGTGAGCTACCGTACCTGGCCTCCATCATAATTTTAATAGGAGTATTTTAACTTTTATCTATTCCGAGATATGCAAAAATCAGACACAAAAGACTAATTGCTGTGAATTCTACATTTTAATTATATTCCCTATCAACCAGAAACTTTGCGGGCAAAAGAGTTAGAGAATTCAACAATGTCCACCATATCTAAGACTTCTCATTCTTTTTTTCTTTCCAGTTTTTTAAATCAGATAGATGTGAGATGTGAGGATTTTATTAAAGAATTCTAACACCAAGTCTGTAGGCTTTTGTAAAACATTTTAGAAAACGCAACATTTAGTTGATACTTATTTGGAATTTCCAGGCTTCAGAACTTTTAACCTATCTTTAAAACAACATATCAGTACTTTCGTGTGTGTGTGTGTGTGTGTGTGTGTGTGTGTGTGTGTGTAAGTAATAAAGGTGATATGCCAGAGATAAAATATTAAAATTTTTAAATGGTGTAGCAACCAATATGAGTGCTAAACATAGAAAGCGATGTAAGCTCCTTGAAAACGTACTGATATCTTTCAAATGCAGTTGGAACTGCATTAATAATTATAAATTCAGTTTTTTTCAAAATGATGTTCTATTAGAGGAATAATGAAAAATTACATTTTTCAAACCTTTCCTACCCTAATCCTGTGAAAAGTTAACCAACATAGGTTGAAAAGTAATGATTAGCAGAATTTCTCTAAATCGTATCTGCCCTTCCATCTGGCATTTGGCTGCAATGAGATATTTAGCTGTGGCTTATCTTTACTTAGAAGATAGAGTTACAGATAGGCCAGGCCAGTTACATGACAAACAGTACCCAGAAATGTAATTTATATATAAATGCAAATGAGTTTTGCTGATTATATTAATAAATTATTATTCTTTAAAATTAGGTTTAGAATAATTATATTCTAATAATGTCAATTAGAATTATTAATTCCTAATAATTATGTGAATATTAATGATTATTTCAGCATATCAAAAGGCACAACTTTTTAATTCAATGATTTTGTTATTTGTGTATCATATGAAATAGTTTCCATATGAAAATTTCAAGTATTATGAAGAAGAATAAAATACCCTCAACATCCAAACCTAATCTCATGATCCTCCCCAAAGGTAATGAGTACCTTTTTTTTCCCTTTTTTATATCCAAAGAATATTGAATCAAGAAGATTATTATAGAATTTGACCAATGACAAAGTAGAAACAACACAGTAGGTTCAACAGGGGATGTTTATTGTGAGAATGATTAACTATAGTAAAGGAGTTAAGTATAAGATGTGAGGGTGAATCTATATGTGCTTTAGGACTAAGGGAGAGTATCCAGAGAAGAACAAATGCGGAAGGAGTTTGGACCCTGGAGGAGAAGGTAAGTTTGAACCACCAGATTGCCAGATGGCAGAGAAGTACAGTAGTTTAATCAGACCAGAGATGGTCTGGAAATTCTGAGCAAATGATAGGCATCTCCCTGGAGTGCAGGGAGGGAACAGGTGATCAAGAACTGGTGGTAGGGATATGTTGTAGGAGTTCAGGTGCCAGTGGCAGCAAAGGTCTTGAGAGCATGTGAGCTGTGTGGGGATTTGCAGAGGGAGAAGAAGCTCTGTATGGATTGCCTGGGCCCTTGGCTGCTTGCACAGGCTGCATGGGGGCTTTTGGAAAGGCTGCCTAGTGTGTGACCCATTGCATCACAGGTCTGTGTGTAGACTGTCTGGGAGCTTTGGTTTTCATGTTGAGAGGACTACAGAAAGGATATCACCAGGTAGAGGCTGTGAGGTCACAGGGGAATAGTGTTCTGACCCGTGGCTGGGGCAGGCTCCGCTGGTTATCTTCATGCACCCATTGCCAAACCCTCTCTCCAGAAATTTCAGTTAGCCTTTTCCTCCTACAATGTCCCTCCAGCACAGTCTACTGAGAAAGCTTACCCTCATAGTCATCTTGAAGGAGAAATACTTAAATTAATCCTGTTGTTTATCATAGAGTATACATGGAAGGCTGCATTTAGAGATGAGAGGCAATAAATTAACAACTGAAACAGTCCACCACTTTAGCTACTTAGTTTCCACAAGAACCTTTCTACACAAGTTAGCAAGAGAGGAAGTTCTCACTCTTTCCCCAAAGGAGAAGATGCACAGCCCCAATCAGCATTGTGTCCACTGTTAGCTATATTAATTGCTCCTCAAATTCAATCACTATCTCACAAAATCTTACCTAAATTTAAATTGTAAATTTAAACTCCAATAACTCTTAGCTGATTTTAAAAATTTTTTCGATTTTTCTGGGTACATAATAGGTGCATATGTTTATGGGATACATGAGATGTTTTGATACAGGCTTGCAAAGTGAAATATGCACATCATGGAGAATGGCGTATTCATTCCCTCAAGCAACTGAGTTACAAACAATCCGGTATACTCTTTAGGTTATTTTAAAATGTACCAGTGAGTTATTAGTGACTATAGTCATTCTGATGTGCTATCAAATAGTAGCTATTATTCGTTATTTCTAACTATTTTTTTTTTACCCATTCACCATCCCTACCTTTCCCCACCTCCCCAACTACCTTTCCCAGCCTATGGTAACTATCATTCTACTCTCTATTTCCATGAGTTCAATTGTTTTGATTTTTCGATCCCACAAATAAGTAAGAACATGCAAAGTTTGTCTTTCTGTGTCTGGCTTATTTTATTTAACATAACGATCTCTAGTTCCCATCCACGTTGTTGCAAATGACTGGTTCTCATTCTTTTTTATGGCTGAATAATACTCCATTATATATAGGTATCATTTTTTTATCCATTCATCTGTTGATGGACACCTAGATTGCCTCCAAATCTTATCTATTGTAAACAACGCTGCAACAACAAGAGTGCAGATATCTCCTTGATATACTGATTTCCTTTCCTTTGAATATATACCCAGAAGTGGGATTGCTGGAGCACATGGTAGCTCAATTTTTAGTTTTTTGGGGAACTTCCAAAGTGTTCTTCATGTGGTTGTACTAATTTACATTCCTGCTTACAAGGGTCCCTTTTTTTTTTTTCTTTTTCTTTCTTTTTGTTGACATTTTCTTGCTCTATTGCCAGACTGGAGTGCAATGGCACGATCTTGGCTCACTGCAACTTCTGACTCCTGGGTTCAAGCGATTCTCCTGCCTCAGCCTCCCAAGTAGCTGGGACTACAGGTGCGTGCCACCACGCCTGGGTAATTTTTGTATTTTTAGTAGAGACAGGGTTTCACCATGTTGGCCAGGATGATCTGGATATCCTGACCTCGTGATCTGCCCACCTCAGCCTCCCAAAGTGCTGGGATTACAGGCGTGAGCCACTGTGCCTGGCCAAGGGGGTTCCCTTTTCTCTACATCCTCAACAGCATTTGTTATTGCCTATCTTTTGGATATAAGCCATTTGAATTGGGGTGAGATGATATCTCATTGTAGTTTTCAATTGCATTTCTCTGATCATATGCCTGTTTGCCATTTTTATGTCTTCTTTTGAGAATGTCTATTCAAATATTTTGCTTATTTTTGATCAGATTACTGAAATTTTTCTATAGAGTTGTTTGAGCACCTTATATATTCTGCTTATTAATCTCCTCTCAAATGGGTAGTTTACAAATATTTTCTCCCATTGTAGAGATTTTATCTTCTCCTTGTTGATTGTATCCTTTGCTGAGAGAAAGCTTTTTAACTTTGATAATCTCAGTCATCCATTTCTCCTTTACTTGCCTATGCTTGTAGAGTATTGCTCAAGAAATTTTTGCCCAGACCAATGTCCTGAAGATTTTCCCCAATGTATTATTTTAGTAGTTTCATAGTTCAAGGTCTTAGATTTAAGCCTTTAATCCATTTTGATTTTATTTGTGTATATGGTGAGAAATAGGGGTCTAGTTTCATTCTTAAGATGTGGATATCCAGTTTTCCCAGCACCATTTATTGACTAGACTATCTTTCCTCCAGTGTATGTTGTTGGTACCTTTGTCAAAAGTGAGTTCACTGTAGGTGTGTGGATTTGTTTCTGGGTTCTCTATTCTGTTCCATTGGTCTATGATTTTGTTTTTATGCTAGTACCATACTGTTTTGGTTACTATTGCTTGGTAGTAAAATTTGAAGTCAGGAACAGTAATTCCTCCAGTTTTGTTCTTTTTTCTTGGAATAGCTTTGGTTATTCTGGGCCTTTTGTGGTTCCATATGTATTTTAGGATTGTTTTTTCTATTCTGTGAAGAATGTCATTGGTACCTTGATAAGGATTGCATTGAATCTATAGATTGCTTTGGGTGGTATGGACATTTTAACAAGATTGATTCTTCCAATCCACGAACATGAAAATTTTTTATTTTTCATTTTTTGGCATCCTCTTCAATTCTTTCATCAGTGCTTTATGATTTTCATTATAGACATCTTTTACTTCTTTGGTTAATTTCTGGGTATTTAATATTATGTGTTGCTCTTGTAGATGGAATTGCTTTTTTATTTCTTTTTTCACATTGTTCACTGTTGGCATATAGAAATGCTACTGAGTTTTGTATGTTGATTTTGTATCCTGCAACTTTATTAAATCTGTTTATTAGTTCTAATAGTTTTCTGTCATGTCTTTAGGTTTTTCCAAATTTAAGATTCTATCATCTGCAAAAGAGGATAACTTGACTTCTTCCTGTCCAATTTGCATGCCCTTTGTATCTTTTGTCTTGCTGCTATAGCTAGGACTTACAATACCATGTTGAATAACAGTGGAGACAGTGAGAATTCTTGTCATTTTACACATCTTAGAGAAAAGGCTTTCTGTTTTTCTCCATTCAGTATGATACTAGCTGTGGGTCTGTCATATATGCCTTTTATTTTGTTGAGGTATGTTCTTTCAATCCCTAGTTTTTTGAGGGTTTTTGTTTTTATCATGAAGGGATGTAGAGTTTTGTCACATGCTTTGTCAGCATCAATTGAAATGATGATATGGTTTTTATCTTTCATTCTGTTGATATAATGTATCATGTTAATTGATTTGCATATGTTGAACCATCCTTGCATCCCAGGGATAAATTCGACTTGGTCATGATGAATCATTTTTCTAATGTATTGTTGAATTCAGTTTGCTAGTTTTTTGTTGAGGATTTTTGCATCAATATTCGTCAGAGATATTGGACTGTAGTTTTTAATTTAGATGTGTCTTTGTCTGGTTTTGCTGTCAGGGTCATACTTGCCTCGTAGAATGAGTTTGGAAGCATTTCCTCCTATTTTTCAGAATAGTTTCAGTACGATTGTATTACCTCATCTTTAAATGTTTGGTAGAATTCAGTGAAGTCACTGGGTCCTGGGGCTTTTCTTTACTGGGAGACTTTTTCTTATGGCTTTGATCTTGTTACTTGTTATTGGTATGTCCAGGTTTGGGATTTCTTCCTGATTCAATCTTGGTATATTGCATGTGTCTATGAATTTGTCCATTTCTTCTAGGTTTTCAAATTTATTGGCATATAGTTGCTCATAGTAGCCACTAATGATTCTTTGAGTTTCTACAGTATCAGTTGTAATGCCTCCTTCTTCATTTCTGAATTTATTTATTTGTATCTTCTGTTCATTTACTTCTGATCTGATCTTTATTATTTCTTTTCTTCTACTAATTTAGGGTTCAGTTTACACTTGCTCTTCTAGTTCTTTAAGATGCATCATTAAATTGTTTATTTGAAATTTTTCCTCTTTTTTGGTATAGACACTTATAGCTTTAAATTTTCCTCTTAGTACTGTTTTTGATGTATCCCATATGTTTCAGTATATTGTTTTTCCGTCATCATTTGTTTCAGGAGATTTTTCAATTTTCTTCTTAATTTCTTCATTGACCCTGGTCATTCAGGAACATATTGTTTAATTTCCATGTATTTGTATAGTTTCTAAAATTCCTCTTATTATTAATTTCTGGTTTTATTGCAATGTGTCAGAGAAGATGCTTGACATCATTTCAATTTTTTTAATGTTTTACCACGTTTTGTGACCTAACATGTGGTCTGTCCTTAAGAATAATCCATGTTCTGAGGAAAACAATGTGTATTCTGCAACCATTGTGTGAAATGTTCTGTAAATACGTTTTAGATATATTTGGACTATAGCGCAGATTAAATCCAATGTTTCTGCCTGGAAAATCTGTCCAATACTGAAAGTAGGGAGTTAGTCTCCAGCTATTATTGTATTGAGGCCTCTCCCTCTCTCTCTTTAGCTGTAATAATGTTTCCTTTTTGTATCTGGGTGTTCCAGGGTTGGCTGCATATATATTTTAATTGTTATATATTCTTGCTAAATTGATCCCTTTATCATTATATAGTAACCTTTGTCTCTTCTTATAGTTTTTCCTTGAAATCAATTTTGTCTAAGTATAGCTACTCCTGCTCTTTTTTGGTTTCTGTTGGCATGGAATATCCTTCTTCATCCCTTTGTTTTCAATCTCTGTGTGTTCTTTATGGATGAAGTGTGTATCTTGCATGCAGCAAATCCATGGCTCTTGTTTTGTCATCCGTCAGCCATTCTCTGTCTTGTGATTGGATAGTGTAGTCTGTTTACGTTCAATGCTATTATTGACAAGTAAGGATTTACTCTTGCCATTTTGTTACTTGTTTCCTGGTTATTTTGTGATCTTCTTCCTTTCATTTCTTCCTGCCCTCCTTTAATGAAGGTGATTTTCTCTGATGATATAATTTAGTTTCTGGGTTTTTTTGTGTGTGTCCATTGTGTGTTTTTTGCTTTGAGGTTACCAGGAGACTTGCAAATACTATCTTATAACTCATTATGTTAACCTGATAACAAGTTAACACTGATTGCATAAACGAGCAAACAAGTGAAAAGAAAACTAATAAAGACTCTACACCTGAACTTCATCACCCTGCTTTTTAATATTTTGTTGTTTCTGTTTATATCTTATTATGTCTCAAAATGTTGTCATAGTTATTCTTGGTTGATAAATTGTTTAGTCTTTCTATTTAGTATAAGAGTAGTTACAGTGTTATAATATTCTGCGTTTTTCTGTGTACTTACTGTTACGAGTGAGTTTTTGTATCTTCAGTTGATTACTTATTGCTCATAAATGTCCTTTTCTTTCTGATTGTAATATTTGCTTTACCATTTCTTCTAGGACAGGTCTAATGTTAATTAAATTCCTCAGCTTTTGTTTGTCTGGGAAAGTCTTTATTTCTTCTTCATGTTTGAATGATATTTTTGCCAGATAAACTATTATAGGGTAAAAGGTTTTTTGTCTGTTGTTTGCTTGTTTTCTTACCACTCTTTCCTGGCCTGTAAGGATTCCACTGAAAAGTCTGCTGTCAGATGTGTTGGAGTTCCATTGTATGTTATTTGTTTATTCTTTTGCTGCTTATAGGATGCCTTCTTTATCCGTGAGAGTTTGATTATTACATGTCTTGAGGTAGTCTTCTTTGGGTTAAATCTACTTCCTTTTTTATAACATTTTTTGTACTTGGATATTGACATCTTTCTCTTGGTTTGGGAAGTTCTTTGTTACAATCCTTTTGAATAAACTTTCTACCTCTGTCTCTTTTTCTATCTCCTCTTGAAGGCCAATAACTCTTAGATTTTGAGGCTATCTTCTATATCATGTAGACATGCTTCATTTTTTAAATTATTTTTTCTTTTGTTGCCTCTGACTGTATTTTCCACTAGCCTGTCTTCAAGCTCACTAATTCTTCTGCTTAGCCAATTCTACTGTTAAAGGACTCAGATGCATTCTTCAGTATACCAATTGTATTTTTCAGCTCCAGCATTTCTTCTTGATTCTTTTTAATTTATTTCAATCTCTTTGATAAATTTATCTGCTAGAATTCTGAATTTCTTCTCTGTGTTATCTTAAATTTTTTTTAGTTTCATCAACTTAGCTATTTTGAATTCTCGATCTGAAAGGTCACATATCTCTGACTCTCAGATATGTGACCTTTCATCTCAGACTGGTCCCTGGTGCCTTATTTAGTTCATTTGGTGAGGTCATGTTTTCCTGGATGATGCTGGTGCTAGTAGATGTTCTTCAGTGTCTGGGCATTGAAGAGTTAGGTATTTATTGTCATATTCACCCTGTGGACTTATTTGTACCTGTCCTTCTTGGGAAGGTTTTAAAGATACTTTGAAGGACTTGGGTATTGTGATGTTAGCAGGTACCCTAAGTCCAGAAACACTCTAGTTCTTGCAGACTCATGGAGGAAACACCTTGATGGTCCTCAACAAGATCTGGGAGAATTCTCTGAATTCCCAAAGACTCTTGTTCTATTCCCTTATGTTCTCCCAAACAAAGTCTCTCTGTTCTGAACCACTAAAGCTAGGGGTGAAACCACATAAGCCCCACTGTGGCCACCACCACTATGACTGTGTTAGGTCAGGCCTGAAGTCACCACAGCTCTGGGTTTCACTCAAGTCCTGTTGTAACCACTCCCTGGCTACTGCCCATGTTTGGTCTAGGCCCTGGGGCTCTACAATCAGCATTTGGCAAAGCCAGCCAGGCCTGTGTCCTTCCCTTCAAGGTGATGAGGTCCCTCAAGCCCCTGGGGGGTCCTAAGGTGCTACCCAGAGGTTCTGTCCGGGAGTCAGAGACTAGAGTCAAAATCTTTAGAAATGTACCTGGAGTTCTCTCATACTGAGGCTGACTTGGCAGTCAAAGCACAAGATGCAGTCCCTCCCACACCCCTTTCCAAAGGCAGAGAAGCCTTATTCCATAGCCACCACCACTACAGGTCATGGGGAGTGCTCCCAGACTACCTCTGATATTCTCTTAAGGCTCAAGGGCTAAGTCAGCTTTTGGTGAATGCTATACAGCCTGGGACTTTCCCTTCAGGGCAGTGAGCTCCCCTGTGGCCCAGGGCAGGTTCAGAAATGCCATCTAAGAGTCAAGTCCTTGAATCAAGGACCCCAGGCACCCACTTAATAGTCTACCCTCTGTTGTCATCCTGGTACCTAAGGTGCAAGACAAAGTCCCCTTTACTTTTTCCTCTGATTTTCTCAAGCAGAAGGAGTTTTGCCCATAGCTACCTCAGCTGGTAATGTGCTCAGTCTCACCTAAATCTGGCAAGTCTCACAGGCTCACCCAAGACCCTTGATGTAGTATCTCGGTATTGCTTTTGGTTATTCTGGACACAAGGGCTTTTCAGTTAGGAGGTGATGTATGCTGCCAAGACTGAATCTTTTCAAGGCAGCGGGTTTCTTTCTGGCTAAAGGTGTGTCTATAAGTAATATCTGGGAGCTAGGGCCTGGAATGGGGGCCTTACCACTCTGACCAGTGCCCTATCCTGCTGTGGCGAACCTGGTATCTAAGATGCAAGACAAAGTCTCCCCACTTTTCCTTTTTCTTTCCTCAGGTGTCTCTTTTGGAGCCTCAAGCTGTGCAGCCTGGGGTTAGGGAAGGTGTGACGCCAGCACTCCCTTGGCTGCCCTAGCTGGTGTCTGAGTATGTTGTGTACCCCTCCTTCCCAGTCCATTGTCTCTGGGCCTAGTTCAGCACTAGGACTCATCTAAGAGTTGCAGCCCTGGCCGGGTGCAGTGACTCACGCCTGTAATCCCAGCACTTTAGGAGGCCAAGGCAGGTGGATCATGAGGTCAAGAGATCGAGACCATCCTGGCCAACATGGTGAAACACCATCTCTACTAAAAACACAAAAATTAGCTGGGCATGATGGCACATGCCTGTAATCCCAGCTACTCGGGAGGCTGAGGCAGGAGAATTGCTTAAACCTGGGAGGTGGAGGTTGCAGTTAGCTGAGATCGCACCACTGCACTCCAGCCTGTGCGACAGAGTGAGAATCATCTCAAAAACAAAACAAAACAAAACAAAACAAAACAAAAAAAGAATTGCAGTCCTTATGGCCTGGACTGCCTTTCAAGTTTACTTTCAGACAAAGAGCACTGTAGCCCTTGGTGGTGAGGTTTGGGGGAATTCAAGTTAGGAAGGTTGAGATTTGCAATTCTTTTCTGGGTAGGGCTGGTTTAAATGCTTTCTCTGTGGGCAGGCATCAGCTGAGTTTGGTCCAGTTTTCCTTTCTTCTCTAACAGGACAACACTGAGTTCAGTGAATCACAATTGCTGTGCTCTCCTGCCGCCAGCAACCAGAGATACTCTCTGTACCACATAGCCACTGTGGAGGGTTTGGGGAGGAGTGGCATTGGCAATTCAGGACTGTTATTTTTCTATCTCTTCCATGCCTTTTGCAGTGATATGAAGTTACAACCAGGTTCTATGAGTGCTCATGTGATTTTTTGGTTCTTATGAAAGTTTTTATTTTCTGTGTATATAAAAATGGTTTCCAGACATTGCCGTTTTTTTTTTTTTTTTACAGCAGCAATCCAAGTTACTCTGGGTAATCAAAATCAATCACTCCAGCCAGTAGATTAGCTCCCTTTTGGCTCCATTTTTTTTGTTAGTTAGCTTATTTGTTTAGTGGTGGAGGGAGCCCCATATGACCAGATCAAAACCTCATCTTTCAATTTGATGAAGCCATTGCTATGGACCTATCATGTCCCCCAGGGGAAGCATTCCCCTTGTAGGCTAAGATCTCCATCCAGAAGAGCTGAACATTGTCAGAATGAGAGGCAAAACTTTGCAGGGGGTTATTAGATAATAGAGAAGACATTTTCACTTTCACCCCTTGATTCCAGGACACACGGACTCTGACTGTAGGAAAAACAATGACATGCAGTGACCTCTGATTCAAAGCATAAACGGCACCATATAAAACAAAATCCTGTGCATTCAAAGTGTAATTTATCAATTGACACCATAACAGAGTCTTCATTAAGCCATTTTACCTTTCAATTAGGCCAACTGCTTTTGGGTAATGAGGTATATGGGAAGGCCAGTTGATTCTAAGACATGATCCCATTATTGCATCTCCTTTGCTGTGAAATGCACTTCTGGATCCAACGCAGTACTGTGAGGAATCCCATCATGGTGGGTCAGGCATTATTTGAGTCCATTTATGGTAGTACTAAGATAAATATTACCAGCAGGGAAGATAAATTCATATCCAGATCATATGTGTATTCCAATGAGGCTAAATCGGTCACTTCCTTGATGGAAGAGAGCCAATTCAATCAACCTGCCGCTAGGTGGCAGGGTGGTCCCCAGGGAACGGTGCCACAATGGAAACCCAATGTTGATACCAAAATTGGCAGATAGACAAATGGGACTTAATTAAACTAAAAAGCTTCTGCATAGAAAAAAGAATACAAACAGGCAACCTTCAGAATGGGAACAAATATTTGAAAATTATTTATCCAACAAGGACTAATATCCAGAATTTACAAGGGACTCAACAACTCAACAACAAAAACTAGTAATCCATTAAAAAGTGGGCAAAGAACATTAATAGACATTTTTCAAAAGAAGACATCCAATGGTCAACAGGTGTATGAAAAAAATGCTCAAAATCACTAATCATCAAAGAAATGCAAATTAAAACCACGATGAAATATGATCTAAGACCAGTCGGAATGGTTATTATTAAAAAGACAAAATATAACAAATGTTGGTAGAATGTGGAGGACAGAGAACTCTTATATACTCTTAGCGGGAACATAAAACAGTATGGCGATTTCTCAAAGAACTAAAAATAGAACTACTACTATTTAATCCAGCAATTCCACTATCTGGTAACTCTCAAAGGAAAATAAATCATTATATCAAAAAGATAACCACACCTATATATTCGTGGCAGAACTACTCACAATAGCAAAGATATGGAATCAACCTAAGTGTCCATCAGTGGATAACTGGATAAAGAAAATGTGGCACATGTCCATATAGTGACACCATTTAGCAGTAAAAAAAAAAAAAGTCTTTTGAAGCAACTTTAATGGAACTGGAGGACATTAGCTTAAGTGAAACAAGTGAGACACAGAAAGACAAATACTGTATACTCTCACTTTATAAGTGGGAGCTAAATAATGTGTATGCATGGATGTAGAATGTGGAATAATAGACAAAGGAAACTCGGAAATGTGAAAGAGCGGGAGTGAGGGAAATGATGATAAATCACTTAATGAGTGTAATGTACATTATTTGAGTGATGTGATGCATGCCATAAATTTATATACATTTTTGAAAAGAAACTTTGAAGAATTAAAAGAAAGAAAAAACATGACAGATCAGGCTACAGATTAGTGGTAGCCAGGTCAACCTTAGTAAGGAGTTTCTGTGGAGCCCAGACACAACGTACGTCCCTGTTATTATGGTCACTATGTTCATCAGTCCATTGGGAAAGCACTGGGGTGGCTGGGGAAAGAAAATGACTAACATCCACAGAGATATTACTTTGTTTACTTATTTTTCCCCAGCTTTATTGAGTTATTGACAAACAGAGGTCTATGTACTTAAGGTTTAAAATGTGATATTTTGACATACATATACATTGTGAAGTGATTATCACAACCAAGTTAATTAACATACTCACCTTCACATAGTACTTTTTTAAGTAATGAAAACATGTAAGATCTACTCAAATTTTAAGTATACAGTACATTATTATTAACTACAGCAGATGCCTTTTCTTGAGCATCCATATGGAACAAAAATATCTTCACAGTCTGTGTCCATTCTGAGAGGTCAATCCACATACTTCTTACCCATACACATTTGTTACAAGTCTTCTAAGTTTACTTCTTTGAAAGTCCCTAATTATTCAGCTAAACCATTAATTAGCAAGTGCTCATAAATTAGTATAGATCTGCACTCTGGCCACTTCTCACTCCAGATGTAATAGACAACAAATATACTTCATGAAGGTCTGCCATGGGGAGATTTTCCTTCATAATTGCCAAGAACCACCCCTGACTGAGGCTGTTCATTACTTAATATCAATTAATACAGTAAAATCGAGTGTTATATTGCTTCCTTTTTGGTCTAATATCCTTAAACAATATTCTCACACGTTTCCATGTTTTCTGTCGATATATATTAGCAAGGTCTTGCTGTTTCACCATGGGTTATACTGTCTGCCACCCCAGAGCCCACTGAGATTTGACCCTAGCTATGGGCCTAGTGACAATGGAGGTGAGGGGTTGCGATGGGTCCCAAGAAGAAGAAGCACTACTTTCCAAGGCATCCAACCCAACTTACTGTCTCAGAGGGTTTTCAGGCTGAGAAAGGCAGACTCTTGGAGTACCAGATGGCCAGCCATTTCTATTGGTAAGAGAGGTTCGGAATGAGTTGAGGGTTACAAGATGATCAGTTTTACCTGGGTTCAACCAGATGTCTTCATGCCAAATTTTAGACTCTCACTACTTTTCAATCAATAGCCTTTAATATAAGAAACTTCGAGAGACTGTGAATTGTCATAATACCCTTGTAATACAATTGTTGTTGTAGTTTTTTACAATTAAAATTTGTGTCTGATTTTCAGCAATATTGGCCCTGCACCTATTATACTAGGAAAAAAAAAACAACATTGTCTTAGGTATGTCATGGAGGGCTATTATGAAAGTGGCCTGATTTTCAGACCGTGACTTGAAATGGAAGATGATAGACCTTAGCTTGTCATTTTCTCTTTGTAAGCACTCAAGTGCAAAAGACAAAAACAAACAAACAAACAAACAAAAAAAAACACAAAAAAAGGGAAAACATTTTACACTGCAGCCTTTGTAGTCGTTATTGCTGCCAAACAGTTAAGGACAGCACCCACTTGAATTCTCAAGGTATGTGTTTCAATTGGCACTTAATTATAATCAGCCACAGATGACAACTTGATTAATTGTAATGTCATTTCATGCCATTGGTTATTAACATCCTGTGTCTCACTGTGGGGTAAAGATCATGCTCAGACCCAAGGGCATGACCAAACCAGTCCTCACACCCTATCTGAGTTAGATTGAAAAAATCCCCCCTAAAAGACCACACGTCTCTCACATCTCACATCCTAATCTCTGAAACCTGTGACTTTTATCTCATGTAGTAAAAAAGAAGCTGAGGAGTGCAAATCAGATTAAATTAAGGATTTTGAGATGGAGAGAATATCCTGAATTATTTGGGTGGTCCTTACATACAATGACATGTATCCCTAGGGGAGAGGCAGGAGAGATTTGATACATACAGAGGATAAGGCCATATAAAGATACAAGATTTCAAGGTTGGAGTGAAATAGCCATTAGCCAAGGAATGCCAGAAGCCCCCAGAAGGTGGAATGGACAGGAACAGACTTTCCCCTGGATCCTCCAGATGGAGTGAGGCCCTGCCCACAGCTTAACTATGGCTCAGTGATACTGATTTTTAACTTCTAGCCTCAAAACTGTGAGAGCCATGAATTTCTGCTGCTTTGAGCCACCCAGTTTGGGGTAATCTGTCACAGAAGCCCAGGAAACTAATATGTCATCGTCAGGGGCTATATTTTCTGAAACTATGCCTGATAGCAATTCTGTAGCAATCTGAATAGTCAGGAGACAGACACCAGAAAATATGTTAAAAAAGGTAAGTTAAGGCCGGGCGCGGAGGCTCAAGCCTGTAATCCCAGCACTTTGGGAGGCCGAGGCGGGTGGATCACGAGGTCAGGAGATCGAGACTATCCTGGCTAACATGGTGAAACCCCGTCTCTACTAAAAATACAAAAAACTAGCCGGGCGTGGTGGCGGGCGCCTGTAGTCTCAGCTACTTGGGAGGCTGAGGCGGGAGAATGGCGTGAACCCGGGAGGCGGAGCTTGCAGTGAGCCAAGATCACGCCACTGCACTCCAGCCTGGGAGCACAGCGAGACTCCGTCTCAAAAAAAAAAAAAAAAAAAGGTAAGTTAAACTGTAAAATTATTAACTATAGTAAAAGACTAACTATAAAATACAAGAGAAGTCTATATAGCAACCCAGGACTGAGAGAGTGCCAAGAGAAGAACGAACTTGAAAAGGAGTTCAGACCTCATAGCACAGGTGGGTTAGCCACTAGATAGCCAAGAAGTTAAATAGTTTCACCAGTCTGGAGCTATTCTTGAGATTCCGGGCAAATACACAACCTTCTGGATTATAGGTGCAAAAGCTGGCAATGAGTAACCAGTGGCAGCGGGAGTCCAGGTGACAATAGGGAGGGAAGACCTCAGAGCATGCAGACCACTTTGGAGGGAGTGGCAGCTCTGCCTGAATACCTAAGGCATAGGTAGGCTGTGTGCAGACTACATAGAAACTCATAGAACAAGTAGTGTTCTGTGTGTAACCCTTTGTGCTATAGGCAGCTTTATGTAAGCCATGCAGGGATATTGATTTCCATGTTAAGAAGTTTGTAGAAAGGCCATTGCTAGGCAGAGGTTGGTAGCTGAGAGATTATGTTACAGGTCTTATGCTGGGGTAGGCTCCATGGCACCAACACTGATCTCTCCACCCAGGGGCCACCCCTTGGCATGGAAATTGCAGGAGTCCCTTGCTCCTGTAAAAGTCTCTCCAGTACCCTCTACTTAGAAAGCTTAATATCGTGCTCACTTTTTAAAGGGGAAATGTTTAAAGAAATTTCACTGTTTATCGCAGAGCATATATTGAAGGGTTTATTAGAAGCTGATAGGCAATGAATAAATGACACCATCGTATATATATATACTGTACAGCTCATGATCAAATTTCCCCAATTGTTCCAAATACGCTTTTTACAGCTAGGATTGTTTGTTTTCCCCTTGATTCCAGATTTAATCAAGGCACACATTACATTTTGTTGTCAAATTCTCTTTATTCTTATTTAACCTAGAATATTCCTTCATTATTTTTCATCTTTCATAATATTGACATTTTGTAGAGTCTAGACTATCATATGTGTTCCACATCTGAATCATCTGACGATTTCCATGTGATATGATTCATTGTAAGCATCTGTGGCAACAGTATCACATAGCAGATATTGCATTCTTTCTTTTGCACCCTATAAGGGGGCCTGTGATGTCAATTTGCTCCATAGATGGCAATGCTAAGTAAAATTGCTGGGTTGAGATGCTGTCTGCCAGATATCTTTACTGTGAAAGTAGATTTCCCCATTTGTATTAAAAAGTAATCTGTGGAGTGACACTTAAAAACCATGAAAATAACCTTCTTCCTTCCTCCCTTCCTCCCTTTCCTTCCTTTCTACCTCCCCTTCCCCTTCCCCCTACCCTTCACCTTTCCCTTCCTCTTTCCCTTCCCCTTCCCTTCCCTTCATCCTTCCTCCTTCCTCCTTCTTCTTCCTTCCTTCCTTCTTTCCTTCCTTCCTTGCTTCCCTCCATCCCTCTACATTTTTATGAATATCACTATGGATTCAGATTTTTTAATCCAGTGAATTATAATCTTTTTCTGTCATTCTTTTACATATCTTTTTTTATTGAGGTGAAATTCACATAACACAATTAGACATTTCAATTTAGTGATATTTAGTATATTCACAATGTTGTTCAACCCACCTATATCAAGTTCCAAATCATTTTCATGACCCAAAAAGAAAAGCCCATATGCACTAAGCAGCCACTTGTATGTTCTTCCCCCATTAATTTCCTGGCAACTACCAATCTTCTTTGTGTCTCTATTATTTTATCTATTGTGGGGATTTCATATGAATGGAATAATACAGTAAGTGATCTTTTGGGTTCGGTTTCTTTAGCTTAACGTTTTTGAGATTCACCCTTGGTCCACATATCAGTAACTCTTTTCTTTTTATGGCTGAAGAATGGCCATTCTATGTACATATATGACTTTTTATTTATCCATTCATTTATGGATGGATATGTGTGTAATTTCTACCCTTTGGCTATTGTGAATAATACTGCTATGAACATTCCTGTACAAGTCTTTGTTTGAATACCTATTTTCAGTACTTTTGAGTATATACAAAGGAGTAGAATTACTGGGTCAAATGGTAATTTCATATTTATTTTTTTGAGAAACTGCCAAACCTTTACACAATGGCGAAAGCATTTCAGATTTCCACTAGCAATGTATGAGGGCTCTTTTTTCTCTACATCCTTGCCAACACTTGTTATTTTCTGTGTTTATTATTGGGGCTATGTTAGTGGGCATTAGTTGGTATCTCACCATGGTTTGGATTAGCACTTTCCTGATGACTGATATTAAACTTCATTATGTGTGCTCAGTAGACATATGTATATCTACCTTGAAGGAATATCTATTCAAATTATTTTTATATTTTTAAAATTGGGTTATTTTATTTTTATTATTGAGGGTAAAATACTATGTTTTCTTATAAGAATTTTATGCTTTAGCTCTTACATTTAGGTCTTTGATCTTTTTTCGGTTAATTTGTGTTTATGCTGTGAAGTCAGTGTCCACCTTAATTCTTTTGCATGTGAAGATCTAATTGTCCCAGCACCAATTTTTGAAGAGACTATTCTTCCCCCATTCGATGGTCTTAGAACCCTTCCCAAAAATCAATTGTTCACAAAGTAAATCCATGAACTCAGAATGATCTTACATTTATTTACGTTTTGCATAACTTGTTCAGAAACATTTTTAATTTTCAGTGTACAGGTCTTTCACTTTCTTGCTTAAATTTAATCCTAGGTATTTTATTATTTTGAATGTTCTCATAAATGGAATTTCTTTCTTAATTTCCTTTTTGAACTGTTCATTGCTAGTCTGTAGAAATTTCAGCAAATTTGTGTGTACTCCTTTTGTGTCTTGCAACTTTTTTGAAATGTTTATTAGCTCTGCTATCACCTTAGTGGATTCTGTAAGCTTTTTCTGCACATAAGAGTATGGCATCTGTGAATTAGGATCATTTTGATTCTTCCTGTCCAATTTGGATATCTTTTTTTTTTCTTGTTTCATTGATCAGAACGTCAAGCACAATATTGCACAGAAGTGATGAAATTGGGCCTATTTGTCTTGTTCCTAGTATTAGGGGGGACATTTTCTGTTTTTTACCATTGCATATGATGTTAGCCTTGAGTTTTTTATAAATGTCCTTTAGCAGGTTGAGGAAGTCTCCTTCTATTTCTACTTTGTTAAGTGTCTTTATGATGAAATGGGCACTCCTGCAATACTTAGCTAGGCCATCTATAACTTTAGACCTTACTTCCTGCTTGCACTGAGCCTAAAGATCAGCCAGAGATGAAAGTTTCGGGGTTTCTCAGTTCTCTTCTGAGCATGCAACCTGCTCTGGCATCTATATGTCTTCCTGAATTCTGCAGTGCATAGTGCTTCTAAATGCCTCCTTTTCCCAGAGAAACGCACAGCTTTCCTCCCAGGATTTCAGTATGCCAATTGTTTTCCTTGATTTTATTATTTTGCCTCAAGCAACTGCATGTTATTTATCATTGCCTTACTATCTTTTTGAATGATTCCCTCTGTGTAGCTGCTTTTTTGCTCGAAGAAAATTTCAAGTTAGGTGAAACAAAGTCAAGCATCTTGCATGAGTCTTTAGGCAGTATTGATTTGTCTCCTCAAGCCTCAGTTTTCCCATTTGTGTTACAGAACCATTTCTCTCTCAGGGATTTTGAGGATTAGAGGTTATGTTTGTAAGACAGCATAATATTAGGCATGGAGAATTTGGTAGCTCTCCATTATGATGGTAATCTCAGATCTCCTTCTTGATGTGTACAGTTTCTCTTCTTCCTTAGTTATTAGACACACATTTATTTGCGACCTCTCAGAAGCCAGGCACCCTGCTAGGCATGGGAGATACACCAGGGAACAATACACACTCCTGACTCAAAGTGGTCTGTAGTCTAACGACAAAAAGTCAAGTAAATATGCAAGTACCATATTCAGGGAAGGAAGGGCAAGTATGAGGGGAGAAGTCCAGAACTAAACCTAGTGGAGTCTTGAGGGAGATTAGGGAATCCTTACCGGAGAAAATAGCATTTGAATTTGTACAGGCCATGTTTTCTACAATGGCCAGAAAGAGTAGCAGGTATTATCCATGTTAAGGTGAAGAAAGAGAACACTTCAAGAAGTAAAAATTTCATGAACAAAGGCCGCGGAAGCTGTGAAAGAGCAAAAAAAAATCTCTGGAAGCTTCAAGAGGCAGTTTAGTTCTACAGTGAAATAATTGAGAATACAGAAAGTGGAGAATATTGGAGAAAACAGTTGTATTTTGAATATTTGTAAGATATTTTAAAAGATCAACCATTAATTGATCCACAGAGAACACTTTTACCTAGTGCAGAATATTAGAAATTGTGGAGGCAGTGATTTTGTTTACAATGCTATAAGAGTAGAAATTATCTTTAGAAGAAAGAGTGTGCTCCATTATACTACAAATTGTGAAAATGATTGGCTTGAGTTTGCAATATATATATATTCATATATTTGAAAAGAAAGAAGAAAAAACAGGAAAGAAAGAGGAAGAGAGGGAAGAAGGAAGAAAATTAAGAAAGGAGAGAGGAAGGAAGATGGTAAGGAGAAAGGAAGAAGGAAAAAAGAAAGAAAGAAAAGAGGAATGGAAGGAGAAAGGGAGGGAAGATGAAAAGGGATGAAGAGGGGGACCCAGGAAGCGGGAAAGGCAGGGAGAGAAGGAGATAGGGTAGCGAGGAAGAAGAAAGGGAGAAAATAGAAATAGAGAAAATAGAGGTAGGGAAGGGGAAAAGGAGGAAGGAAAAGAAGGCAGGAGAGAGGAAGAGAAAAAAAGGAAAAAAAAGAAGAAAGAGAAAGAAGGAAGAAAAAAAAGAAGGAAAGAAAGAAAAAACAGAAGAAAGAAAGAAAGAAAAGAAAAGAAAAGGGAAGATTCTGATGAGTTTCTCTTTGTTCACTTGATGGAATGTATTTAATCATTTTTTTCACGATATCTCCAAGATATGAAAGGTAACAGGATGTTTATACCAGAGATAAGATTGGACTGAAATCCTAGTTCACTCTGGGAGCTAATAAAAGTAAAGATTTGAATTTAAGTATCACTTTCTCCTAGAAGCACATGAACAAGGAAATGGGGGTCAAAAGGGCAGTGGCAGTGTTGTAAGCACTTTATCTGAAACATAAACATTACTGGAGTGCATTTTGGACCAAATTACCTCTCTCAGATCTGGGATGTTAGCATTCCTACCCTACTTAAGCATGGCAATTTTACTGTGGCTTTGAGGAGGGCTGAGCTGGGGGCTTGGCTGGACACTTGAGAAAAGGATCTTACCTCAAGGGCTAATATAACTCAAGCAATTAAAAGGCATCCCACCAAGGGGGATCTCATAAAACCCGAATCCATGGAACAGAGCCCTCCCCCTATAAATATCACAGGCGATTGGTGCATATATCACTTCATTCTGAAAGATAATGCAGCCACCTTTCTTTCCCTTGTAAACAGACACAGTTAGTAGATCCAGAAATACTGCACATGAATGAACCATGTCCAATTAAGTCTTGGTTTTATCTTATTGAAAATACCATGGGAGCCTCTGTTTTTTTTCATCACAGACTACAGAAGAATGGACAACAGAGTTGTGCTCTCTAAAACCAGAAGTAACACCCACATGGAATAGTCTATTTTAAAAAGTAATTTTTAAAAAGATGATGAAGAAAAAAACATAAGGATAGCCACCTGGAAAACTGGGCATTCTGCCTGATTTAAAGGTTCCCAGGAATATTTTATGACCAAAACATACATACACACACACACACACACACACACACACACACACACACAAAATCTATCTATCTATCTATCAACATTTATATATATATAAAATCTATGATTTCAGTAAAATGTATCTGGGTCTCAGTTCTTCTAAGGAATTTGCTATCCTGAAATCCACCATGAAATACTGTGATAAAATAGTAGCTCATTGGGTGCAGAGACCATTTTTTAAAAATTAAGTTTATATAGCATTATTCACAATAACCAAAAGGTAGAAGGAATACAAATGTGCATAGATGAATGAATAGATAAATAAAATGTAGTTTATACACACAATGGAACATATTCAGCTTTAAAAAGGAAGAAAATAGATCCATGCTGAACCTTAGATGAACATGGAGGAAACTTGAAGACATTGTGCTACGTGAAATAAGCCAGATACAAAAGGACAAATACTATGATTCCACTAATAAGAGGTTTCTAAAGTAATCAAATTTACAGAGACAGAAAGTAGAATGATTTTGCCAGTGGCTGGGGGCAGGGGAGAATAAGAAGTTGTTGTTCAATTAGTACAGAGTTGCAGCTGGAAAGAAGAAAATAATTCTGGACATGATGGTAAGGGTGTTAAAACAATGTGAATGTAATTAATGCCACTTAGCTTGCCACTTAAAAATTGTTAATTGTATGTATGTTCTACCTCAATAAAAATAAAGTTAATAATGAAATTACTTCTCTCCATGTTATTTTGGAATACCTCTATTTGCCCTCTTTCAAAAATGTTGTTATACTATTAACTTGAGAAATAGCCTATCACAACAGTCCCTGCCCCTGTATACTTCTTTTTAGAATGTCCCTCGACTAATCAGGCAGTTAGTAGCTATTACAAATTAGAGAGAAGCAAATTAAAATATCAACAGTTGCATTTTTTGTTGTTGTATTGTTGGAAGCTGCCAGCACATAGAGTCTTCCTTCTCCTGAGAAGAATCACCCAGTTGCCAACCTTACAGCCTTGCTAATGGATAAGGAGACAGGGATTGCTCTAAAACCCAAACTTTGCAAAGCTGTAAATTGGTTGTGAGTGTTGCTGCCAGCATTAATAGCCAAAACATTACTCAGCCAGTCTGAATTTTGCTCATTTTGTATGTTTCTAACTCGTTCTAGAAACGCTTCTTGTTGGAACTCTCCTTCTTGGATTAGTAGCTTTGGTTAACCAGGCATTTTACTTGCTATAAAATATGAATGATCTAGGACAGATGTGAGCAAACAAATAAGTGAGGACTTGGCTGAAGGAGGATAAAAATTACCAAGAATACAAATACAAATTTAAATTTAAAATATGCTGCACTTGGCATTTATGAAAATAGAGTTAACAGTTTTTCATATGGTATAGCGTCAAATGACTCTGAGTTGTCTTTAAGATATATTCCCATTTTCAGTTGACTTGCATTTTAGCCACAAGCTTTCTATAGACACTTGTGAAATAAGAGTCATTTTTATACTGCCTTAATAATGAGGTAGTTGAGAAAGTAGTAAACATGTAGCACATTTCCATCATGATTTGATTTTGTGTAAAGATCCATCCACATGTTAAATGGTTGAAAAATCTGGGCAGAAATACTACACTTAGACTGGTAAAAAATCTAGACCTTTGCTCTCAAACTAACATCAGTTCTTTTCTCCTGTTTTTCTTAGCCTAAAACCTTCTTGCCCACAATAAAACTATGTAGCATCTCTTGTGTGGTCACATTATCAGTCTAACGGGAATAACAGTGTGGGTTCATCTATTGCTCTTTCTACCAGAGAGTTTCAGAGATAGGACGGCTGGAGATAGGGTACACAGGAGGTTGTCATACATAGAATATTAACTTCCATAATTCGTCATCCTAGTTAAAAACAACAATGGACACTCTGTCTGCCAGTCATCACACCACACAGAGGCAGCCACAACTCAACAAAGTGCTGGTTCTCTCAACTGTTGGGAGAACCAAGTCCCCTGGAATAGTTTCCAGGTTAACTGAAGAATAAAGACAAACACATATGAAAAAGACATGAGAATTTTTCCAAACAAAACTAACAAGTTTAAATCAATGTAAGTAAATGAGAGGGACTGTGGAGCTACAAGAACAACATCAGGGAGAAGAGTGAGGAGGATAATTTAAGACTCATTTTGCTTTGGTCACACTTCTTTCCTTTTACATGTCTCTTCTTTGATACAGTTTACTTATTTGCATGATTCAATATTAGACAATGCAAATGCACTTGAGAAAGTGAATGGTGAATAAGAAATATGACAGCAAAGACAGTTACTAAATAGGTTCATTATATAAAACACATAAAAACCCCTGCTATAACAATATAAAACTTATTTGAAAATCCATACATCTTTGATCAACTAAAAGAAAAGATTATGCTTTGATTTTTTTATGATTAAAATTACTTTAATAAAGTTAAATGTCTCTAACTGAAATTCAGAGAAAACAATTACTTTCTTAAAATACTATGATTCGTAAAAGTATATTTTACCCCCTCTTATGACTTTTAACTAGCCAAGAACATTTTTAAAGACAATATAGATTTTCTTAAGTAGTTCACTCCTGTTTTTGCTTAATTTTCTCTTAAATAATTTCTTTGTTTCTTTTCTTTTACTGGCTTGCGTAGAAACCCTTTTTCTAATGATGTTCTAAAACTAAGCCATTGCATACCGGTATCACCAAACAGCTATGATAGGTGGTGCAAATAGCCAGGAAACTAAGAGGAATAAGCTGGTAAGGCCAATATAAAGCTTCATTATTTTGCATAAATGTCAATTATTTGGCATAAGTGACCAAGCTTTATGGATCAGCCCACACATCATGCCATTTCCCAAAATTCTTTTGATGACAAGTGAATATAAGAAGACAACTGAAAGCCCCCAGACAAGCACAGCAGCTTTTAAAGCACCAGGGAACCCAAAAGAGAATACAGTAGTAGTCTTGGAGAAAAAAATTATGGGTTTATTAAACTCACTAAACTCAGTAACAGGATAATTCCCAGTGATGGTGTGCACAGATGTATATTAAAACACACTTACATAAACAATATACACACATACACAAAAAGAAAATAGCCCCTTAATATAAGGTAAATACTTGAAACAATATTTTTCCAAATATTGAGAAAAAAAATTTATCTACAAAAATCTATCATTTTTCTTTGATAAGTCACCTTTTTTTGGTAAATGAAAACCCAGGATAAATTTTAATAAATTATTATATACTATGAAAATATTGGACATTATCTAGTT
The DNA here is from genome assembly GCF_008728515.1 of Papio anubis. Taxonomy (NCBI): domain Eukaryota; kingdom Metazoa; phylum Chordata; class Mammalia; order Primates; family Cercopithecidae; genus Papio; species Papio anubis. The sequence goes on from NC_044991.1 coordinate 51,293,814, forward strand.
ATAAAATAATGTTGATGAAGATGAGAAGGATGATGATGATGTTATCTCCTAATCTTTGCATTCAAAGAAATCCTGTAAATCCAATCAAAATAAAGCAATGCTGGTTGAACATTCAAATGGCATTCATCTAACATGCATTACTGGGCTAATAAGAGGATGTATTAAAATAATCATAATATTATCTGAACATATTAAAATAATGTTTTTATTTTTTAAGATTTCTGACAGAACACTATGCAAAATTTATATTAAAATAATGTTCAGGTAAAATTTTCAACTGAAGGTAATCAGAAAATGTTTTCAAAATATGCTATTATGGCAACAAGAACATTTTTGCTTTATTTAAAAGTGCTGTTTTTCCAAATAGCATTTTGAATTATGGTATTATAAAATATTAAAACTTCAAAAAAGACTATAGTTCACAAAATATTACTTCCTTATTTTACAGAAATGGAAACTTAGGACACCTGCCCTGAGCCACACCTTTGTTAATTGACCTGTAATGAAACAGAATAGAAACAGCTATTCAAATGTGATATTGCATGGAACTCAAACTTTGGAGTGATGGAACCCTGCAGTCAATGAGGTCTATTGGAATACTGAGCTTCTAATTTTCTTTAAGTTTATGTAACCTGACTTCAGTTTAGTACTTTTCCACAAATCCATACGCTAAGCCTTTAGTTTATGTTTATTCATTTTAGCTGCATAACAGGAAGTCATTTTACACACTTGGATGTTAAAGTTTGCTATAAGAAAAAAATCACTAGATAGCCTCAATATCATATTTTAGCTGAAAGAAGTAAGTATCATTAAAATTAAACATAGGTTGATTGAGATAATATAGACTGGTGAATAGATAGAGAAAAAAGTATTTTAAAAAATGTACAGAGCCTCACAGACTTATGGGACTCTATCAAGCATATCAACATATGTATAGTGTTGATATGCTATCAAGCATCTCAACATACATATAGTGGGAATAGCAGAAGGACAGAAAAGAGAGAAATGAACAGAAAGTCTATTTGAAGTAATCATGGCCAAAATGTTGCTAAATTTTTTATAAAATAAAACTGCAACCAATGCATCCAAGAAGCTCAGCGAATTTCAAGTAGAGTGAACTCTTCCACAATTAACAACTAGGTACACAATAGTCAAATTTTCAAAAACAAAATGAAATTAATAAAAGCAATACAAAAAAGTTACTCATCAACTTCAAGGGATGCTCAATAAGATTAGCAGCTGATTTCCCATCAGAAACCACAGAGGTCAGGAAGCAGTGGGTTAACATATTCAGATACTGAAAGGCAGAATCTCTACTAACAATTCTGTATCCAACAAAATTGCCATCACAGAGAGTAAGAGGAACTTTCATTCGTTTATGGTGGGAATAACAAAGTGCACTTTCAAAGTGAGTGCACTTTGAAAGACAGGTTGGCAGTATCTTATAAAGTTGAAAATTATCTTATACAATCTAGCAATCACATTTCTAGCTGTTTAGCCATCTGTCTGAAAATGTATGTCCATACATGGACTTATATTAGAATGTCTTTAAAATTTCTATTCATAATAGTCAAACCTGGAAGCAACCAAGATGCTCTTAAATAGGTGAATGGATAAACGGAACGCAAGCTCTACTATAAACAAACAATGAAGTATCATTTGGTGATCAAAAGAAATGAACTGTCAAGCCATGAGAAGACATAGATTAAGCTTAAATAAATATGGTTAAATGAAAAAAAGACACTCTGAAAGTCTTAATATTGTACTATTTGGATTCTATGACACTCTGGAAAAGGCAAAACTATAGAGACAGTAGAAAGATCAGTGGTTGCCAGGAGTTTGAGGGAAGCAAGTTGAATAGATGAAGCATAAAGGAAATTTTAGAGCAGTGAAACTATTCTATATTATAACGTACTCATGCAGACAGAACACTATGCATTTGTCAAAACACACTGAATATTAGAGCATAAAGAGTGAATATTAAAGTATGCAATAAAATAACCATTTAGGTGGTTGGAAAAATAATGTAACTAAATAAAACAAAACAACCTAGCTGTATTACAAATGTATAAAACAACTTCATTAAAAGAATTGAGAAAAAGGTGTTGGCCTAAGTAACTTTAGAAATACGTGGAGTCTGTGAAACTTAAGGCAAAAACAACAGGTGCAAAACACTATACTGCCGTTGATAACATTGTATTCAATGGGGGTTACAGGTTACTGATTATGACACTGCTAGGTATGTACACTAGAATTGATCAATTAAGTAAATGTATGGAAAAGTAGGAGGCAGGTTTCACAACTGGAATAAAAGTTTACAGCAAGGGGAGAAAGTTAGACTGTTGTATATGTAATGGGTTAGAGTGGGAGACGTCAGTTGAAGACTTTAGTATAAACTGATGCTTAGTTTAATATATATTTTGATAGTTACATACAGAAACATTTATAGATATAGGTATATACATGGGCTGGGATACACATATATATTTCCTGGTTTTGTCAGCTAAGGTCACCTAGAAGCAACAAAACTCCAGTAGCGACCAGCACATTTAGCACTTAGATCTCAATTTCTAATTTTATTCTCCAATTAATGTCATCAAGGCTCTTTGGAAAACTGGCTGATTCGAGGATTGGGGCAGAAAATATAAAAGATGAGCCTGGGATATTTGTAGTGACAATAGGTAAGGAGGTTATGAAAAACAAAAACCAAAAACTTCATAATAATTGGAATTATTTCAAAGTGAAAAGAAGCCAATTGAAAGAGCTTCAAATGGCCAAAGCTGGAACGAGTGTAAGTAACAAAATAAATTAATTAGTAATGTATTCTATTAGTCAGGGTTCCCTAAAGGGACAGAAAACTAATAGGATATATGTGTATATGTAGGGGAGTTTATTAGGAGAATTGACTCATGTGATAACAAGGTGAAGTCCCACAATAGCCGTCTGCAAGCTGAAAAACAGGAAGCCAGTTGGAGTCCCAAAATCTCAAAAGCAGGGAAGCCAATAGCGCGGCTACTGTCTGTGGACGAATATCAGTCTGTGGACAAAGGCCTGAGAGCCCCTGGTGAACCACTAGTGCAAGTCCAAGAGTCCAAAAGCTGAAGAACTTGGAGTCTGATGTTTGAGGGAAGGGAGGATCCAGCATGAGAGAAAGATGAAGGCCAGAAGACTTAGCAAGTCTGCTTTCCAACTTCTGCCTGCTTTTATTCTAGCCTCACAGGCAGCTGATTAAATGGTGCCTACCCAGATTGAGGGTGAGTCTCCCTTTCCCAGTCCACTGACTCAAACAGTAATCCCTTTGGCAACATCTTCACAGACACACCCAGGAATAATACCTTGCATACTTCAGTCCAATCATGTTGACATTCAGTATTAACCGCCATATGTATTATGACCCAATGTATAAAATAAATATCATTGAGTCTATCCTGATACAAATGGTTGAATAAATTAATAAATGGGGGACAATAGACAAATTTCCTGTGCAAAGAATTCCAAATAATTTTTATATATACACACTTCCTTTAAGGATATAGAGTAAAAGTTTCCACTCCTCAAGTGTGTGTTGTGAATAGCAATTTTTAAAAATAAATAATACAGTATGATAAAGAAGGATAAATGGCTTTACAGTGGAAAAGCCGGACAAACTCTAGCTCAGTAAGGTGATCAAGGCGGTCATCAAAACTGAAGCCATGTTGATAGCATGTATTCTCAATATTATCTTATAAAAATAGTTCTTTACTTCTGTAGTCTTCATCATAAAACCCATAACTGCCATCTACTTATGAGAAAAAATATCAAACAAATCCCAATAGATGTAAATTCTGCAAATTATACCTGACCAGTATTATTCAAAACTACTGAACTCATCAAAAACAAGAAAATCTGAGAAATTTTCACACCTATGAGGAGTCTAAGGAGACATGTTGAGTAAATGCAATGTAATATTCTGGGTGAAAAAGAATAGAGGGTATTACATACAAACTATGAAAATCTGAATAAATCATGAACTTTACAAATAATGTATCAATATTGGTACATTAAATGTAAAAAAGGGCACCATACTAATGTAAGATGTTAATAATAGGGAAAAGTGAGTGTAGAATATATGAGAACTCCCTGCACTATCTTCTCAATATTTTTGTGATAAAGTTTTAAAAATAAACACAATGAAGAAACGAATGCATTCTTAGACAAACAAAAACTGAGAGAATGTGTGTCTAGTAGACCTGTTATACAAGAAATACTAAAGTGAATACTTTAGGCTTAAATGAAGTGATGCTCTACAATAATTTAAATCCATGTACAATTAAAAAAAAATCCAGTAAACTACACAGGTAGATAGGTAAGACAAGATACATGTGTAAATATATATACACACATATCTATATGTTTCTCTCTCTCTCTCTCTCTCTCTATATATATATATATATACACACAGTAATTCTTTATCTAAGTTTAAAAGGCAAATACATAAAACAATAATTAGGAAATTGTGTTGATGAGTGTGTGATATATAAAGAAGTGATTTGTATTATAATGATAGTATAATGAGGGGAAGAGAATAAAGCTATAGAAGTAAAGTTTTTGTATATTATTGAAATTAGGTTGGTAATAATCTAACAGAATCATATTAAGTCAAGACATTAATTGCAACCCCTAGGGTAACAACTAAGATAATAACTCCAAAAAACATGATAAAAATTGATGAAACAAGAGGATTAATATGATACCCAAAGCGTATCTATTTAACTCAAAGGTGGGCAGTAACGAAGATCAAGAGAAACAAAAAATGTGCAGTCACACACTGAAAATGGCAAAATGGCAGAAATTTCACTTTATCAGAAATTACATTAAATATAAATGAGTTAAATGCTCCAATTAGAGAGTAAGTATTCACATAATGAATTAAAACAACACAATATAAACATATGCTATCTACAAAAGGCACACTTTGGATTCAAAGACACAAATAGGTTGAAAATAAAAGAATGGAAAAGCCATGCTAAGTAAGCAGACACCAAAACAACTGAGTGGCTATCCTTATCGAACAAGATAGGTTTTTACAAAAAATTGTCCAAGAGTCATAGAGAGGCATTTTATAATGATGAAGTATCAATTCATCAGAAAAGCACATAGCAATAGTGTCCTAAAATATCTTAAGCAAAAACTGATGGAATTGAAAGCAAAAACAGACAATTCAATATTCATAGTTAGAGATTTCAATACCTAACCTTGAAGAATGAATAAATAACTAGATAGAAAATTAAGAAGGATATAGAACACTTGAACAACATTACAAACCAAAATAAACCATTAAATGTCTATAGAAAACTTCACAGCAACATGATACACTATTTTTTTCAAGTATAGGCTGTGCACTATGACACAAAATACTTCTTAATAATTTAAAAGGATTGAAATCATACAGAGATTGACCTCTGCAATAGACTCTAAAGAAATTTGGGGAATTTCACAAAAGATATTAGAAAATACTTAGAGATGAATAAAAATACAAGACATTGATTCTAGATTACTTAGATGAAATGGACAAACCACTATAAATGTACAAACTACGAAAACTGACTCAAGAAAAAAATAATACCAAATCTGAGTTGACATGTAAAGGGATAAAAGGATTGAATTTGTGATATATGAACTTCACACTAAGAAAAGCCCAGGACCAAATTGCTTCACTGATGAATTTTAACAAATATTTACAGGAGAAATGCCAGGTTTTCCAATTTTTCCAAAGAAAGCAGAAGAAAAAGAATACTTCTTGACACATTCTGTGTGTCTCCAAAATGAGACAAAGATATAACAAAAAAAGAAAAACTGATAAATGTTATTTATCAATATAGAAGCAAAAAATCATCATTAAAAACACTAACTGAATCCAGCAAATACAGACAGAATTATATATCACAACAAGTGCAATTCATCTCAGGAATGCAAGGTTAGTTTAACATCCAAAAATAAATCATATGTTACATCATTTATAGAATAAGGTATATAAACCACAGGATCATGCTAATAAATTCAGAAGAAAATATTTCACCAGTAAGTATAAAAATACTGAACAAATTAAGAATTAAAGGAAACTTCCTGAACCTGCAAAAGGGCATCCTGTTTAAACTCACAGCTAACATTACACTTCATGGTGAAAGACTATATGTGTTACATCTAACATCAGAAAAACTGAATGTTTTACACTAAGATCAGGAATAATACAAGGGTGTTTGCTCTCATCACTTCTATTCAACATTGTTCTGGATGTTGATGCTGTGGAAATCGGGCGTGAAAATAATTAGGTATTTCATTAGGCATGAAATAAAAGTCAAACCAATTAAGGGGAAAAAGGACTAAATGTATTTCCACTGCAGATGGCATAGTATTGCCTATAGAAAACTTAAAATTTTACTATAAAGTTAAAATAACTAAAAAATACACTCAAGCAAGGTTGGAGGATGCAAGCATACAAAATTGCAACTGTATTTCCTGAAATAAGCAATAGATCATATAAAAATAAAATGAAGAAAACAGTTGCTTTTACAACATCATCAAAAAGAATATAAGACTTAGAAATAAATTTGACAAAATAAGTTAAATATTTGTATTAAAAAACTACAAGGTATTATTGAAAGAGATAGAAGATATAAATAAATAGAAATACATCCATGTTCATGGAATGGAAGACTTAATATTGTCAAGATGGCAGTTCTCCCCAAATTAACCTAAAGATTCAATGCAATCTTATTAAAATCCCACCTAAAGTTTTTGCAGATTTAAGAAGCTCATCCTAAAATTCAGAAGGGAATGCAAAAGTTCCAGAAGAGCTAAAATAATCATGAAGAAGATTATTTTAGAACAAGAGGAAGAAAATTGGAAGACTCACACTTCCCAATTTAAAAACTTAACTACAAAGCTACAGTAATCAAGGTAATGTGGTTGTAGCGTAAGCATATATGTATAGATCAATGGAATAGAAGTGACACTCCAGAAGTATAATTTACATTTATGGTTACTGATTTTCAGTAAGTGTAAGAGGACAATTTAGTGGAGAAAAAATAGTCTTTTCAATAAATAATTTTGGAACAATTGAATATCCCCACCTGAAAAAAATATGAATTTGAATCCCTCCCTGACATCCCATAGAAAACTAAACTCAAAATGGATCATACATTTAAAAGTAAGAGCTCACACTTTAAAACTTTTTAATTTTTTTTTTTTTTACTTTTTAAATTAGCCAGCCATGGTGGCACATGACTTTAGTCCCAGTACTTGGGAGGCTGAGGTGGGAGGACTGCCTGAGCCGAGGGGTTCAAGGCTGCAGTGAGCCATGATTGTGCCACTGCAGAGTCTTGCCATGTTGCCCTGGCTGGTCTTGAACTCCTGGCTTCAGGCAATTGTACCAGCACAGCCTCCCAAAGTGCGGGGATTACAGTCATGAGCCACTGTGCTTTTAAACTTTTAAACCCATAACACTTTAAAACTCTTAGATGAAACAATGAATACAAATGTTTCTGACTTTGGATTAGGCAAGAGTTTCTTAGATATGACACCTAAAGCACAAGAACCAAAGAAAGAAAAATAGATTAATTGAAATTCAAAATTAAAAACTCTGAAGTTTTAAATAACACTATCAAAAAGTGGAAAGACTACTCACAGAAAATTTGCAAATCAAATATCTTGTAAGAGTCTACTAGACAGAATATATAATGGTCCTTTAGAACTCACCAACCAAAGCAAACACCCAATTTAGAGGTGGACAAAGAATTTCAGAAGACATTTTTCAAAGAATATACACAAATGGCCAATAAGAAGACGAAAAGATGCTCAAAATCATTAGTCATCAAGAACAATGCAGCCGGGCACGGTGGCTCACGCCTGTAATCCCAGCACTTTAGGAGGCAAATGGGGGCAGATCACCTGAGGTCAGGAGTTTGAGACCAGCCTGACCAACATGGAGAAACCCCATCTCTACTAAAAATAAAAAAATTAGCAGGCGTGGTGTCGCCTTCCTGTAATCCCAGCTACTCAGGAGGCTGAGGCAGGAGAATCGCTTGAACTCGTGAGGTGGAGGTTGTGGTGAGCCAAGATCGAGCCATTGTACCCTGGCCTGGGCAACAAGAACAAAACTCCATCTAAAAAAAATAAAAAATAAAAAAATAAAAAGATACCATTTTACACCCATTAGGATGGCTATAACAAAAACTAAAGACAGTAACACTATTGAAGAGAATGTGGAGAAATTGTAATCCTCATACTTTGCTGCTGTGAATGTAAAATGCTGTAGTCACTTTGGCAAACAGTTTGGCACTTCCTCAAAAAACATTAAATAGATGTATCCTGTGATCCAGCAATAGCATTCCTAGGTATATACACAAAAGAAGTGGAAACATATGACTACACAAAAAATTTAACACCAATATTTATAGCAGCATTATTCGTAATAGCCACAAAGTAGAAACAATTCAAATTTCCATAAAATGATAAATGGATCAACTGTGTTATAGCCATTGAATGGAATATTGTTTGACAATTAAAAAGGAATCAAGTACGGATAGACACACCTTTAAATGATGCTAAATGTTAAAAGGTAGTCACAGAAGGTTACACATTTTGTCATTCTATTTTTATGAAATATCTAGAATAGGCAAATCCACAAAGGCAGACAGTAGACTAGTATTTGTCAGGGACCGGGTGAGAGAGAATGTGTAATTGACTGCTAATTGGTAAAGGGTTTCTTTTTGGAGTGATGAAAGTGTTCTAAAATTGATTACGGTAATAGATATGTAATCAATATACTAAATACAGTTGGCCTGTCATATGTATGGATTCCACATTCACAGATAAGACCAACTGTATATCAAAAATAGTTGAAAATAAAACAATACAAATAACAATATAACAATAAAAATTAAAATAGGGTATAGCAACTACTTTACATAGTATTTACATTGTAGTAGGTATTATAAATAAGGGAGAGATGATTTAAATTATATGAGAGGATATGTGTAAATTATATGCAATTACCATTCCATTTCACATAAGAAACTTAAGCATCCTGGGATTTTGGTATTTGCAAGGGTTCCTGGAACCAGTCCCCAGTAGTCACCAAGGAACAACTCTAAACTAAAGATCCCTGAATTATATATTTTAAATGGGTGAATTTTATGAAATGTGAACTATATCTCAATGAAGTTCTTAAAGTAAAATGAAACCTATTTATTTATTAAGTTGGCTGATCTATTTGTCTTAGTCCAGTTGTGCTGCTATAACCAAATACTTGAGATAGGGCAATTTAAAAGGAACAGAGTTCTATTTCATCACAGTTCTGGAGGTTAGGATGTCCAAGATCAACGTGCCAACAGGTTTGGTTGTCTGGTAATGTCTGCATCCTCTGGAGGGGAGGAAGACTGTGTCCTCACATGGAAGGAGGTTGAAGAAGAGAGGCAAATACTAAGAAAAACCTCTTTGATAGGGGCCTTAAACTCATTCATGTGGGAGGAGCCCTCATAGTTTAGTCACTTCTTAGTACCATCTCAATACCTGATGCTTGGAAGTGACACATCAAATCACAGCACTACTGCTGACTTTTAAAAAAAGTATTACTGAATATCTAAACTTGCTCATAAATTGTGAAACTGAGGGCATAAGAAAGGGAAATGGAAACCACTTAAACAAATAAGCTGGAATTTAGCAAATGTTCCCATTCTTAATGCATTAAGCTCAGACTACACTTTTTGTAACTATGAGATTCCTCTTCGTACCTCCTTCTCCAGTAACACTATTATGACTTCTAACTCAAGCTACAAGAATAAGAATCCCTTGGGATAATTTTTAAAAATTACCTCAAAGTGATAGTTAAAAATGTTTTGCTTCTCTCTGTGATACCAAGAGACTGAATTAGTAGTGTCAGTTCAAGGCTTGCTACTTCCTTCTGTGGTCTGGAATTAAAAATACAAGAATGGCAGCTACAGAGAGACTCTCTGAAATTACATCATATATAGCAGAGGTTTTCAAACATGGAAACATTTCATGAAAATATAATTTACCTGTCTTAATAATGTGAGCAGGAATTAAAGAGAACATTTTAACTTATAGCCAAAGTCCCCATTACTACCATTTCAGAACATGTGGATCTGCTTTGTGGACTTACACAGTTTCCAATTCACAGAAGACAGAAGATGAGAGGGAAAATGCATTCACAAAATGCTGTAGGAAGAACACATTTTGTAAAAATGTCTGCTTTTCGATAATCTAGAGGAATGCATGCAATAGAATTTATTAAAGCCACACTTTAGGAATAAAACTAATTTGGCCATAAAGCACCTTGCAATGGCAAACTTTATTTAATAGTGAAACTCACTATAAACTCAGACCATTTTAATCCTAGTTAATGAATTATCAGAAAAAATTCATGTGTTTCCTCAAAATCCTGCAGCATAAAAGACATACAACATAAATGTCAATATCAAGTCAAATTGTCTCTAATTAGATGTGCCATGAAACCCTACTAAAGAAAATAACACAGTGGATTCCTGGGTTAATATTTGAGATTTCTCTAACAAATTTTAAAATCACATGACTATATTTTGTTCCAAAAAGTTTGTAACTCTATTTATTCAAATTCTCTCATTCCTTAAAGCTGAGATTTCCCAACTATCTGAGGGTCCTCCGTCCCTCCCTTCCTATTCTGTTTCTTTCTCCAAAGTCAATCAACAATTGTGTAAGTTGGTGCTTCTCAAACTTTAAAGTGCATACGGATTACCTGAATATCTTATTCAAAAGCAGATTATGATGCAGTAGGTTTACAGAGGGTGTGAGAATCTGCATTTCTTATCAGCTTGTGATGTGACTGATGCTGGTAGTCCACAATCGACGCTTTGAATAGGAAATGTTCAAGCCACTTATTTTTCACATGGAATTATTTCTACACTATTCCTTGTGCCCATTCTCAACTAGACTCAGAGTCTTCTGAATATAGACACAATTTATTTTCCATTTTTTTAAATTTGCCTCCATCTTGTAGCATAGGGATCCTTAACATTCTCAATAAAAGATAGGTATTTGTCAGTTGACTCTGCTAAAAACAGGGCAATAGTTAGCCATTTGTCACAGCATCCTCACCCGTTTTCAAGTTAATTTGAGACCAGTATAGGATCACTTGTATTTATTGTCTCAGTGGCATAATCATAGTTGCTTCAAATATGCTCACTGACCCTCATTAATCTCTCTGAAGTGATGCTTTTAGAGGTAAATAAATTGAGTCAAAGAAAAAGGCAAACTGATGTCTAGACACAGTTGTCCTCCTACTGTTAATACTTAGAAATTATGGGTAATGTAGCCAACCTTGAAAGAAAGAAAAGACCATTTACCTGTGCCCAGAATGAAAAGATAATTAGTGAAGTAAATATGAGTGATCCTGTGGCAGTATATTTGAGTATGAGAGCAGAGGGAGGCCTTAGTGGGTGGAGCAATGTTTTTCACACAAACCTAGTGACAGCACAAGTGACCTCTGCCACACACAGAGACGCACTCTCAACATCTCCCTTCAAAAAAGAATGTATTGCCCAGCTGCGAGGGGTGTCATTAGCTGATAGCCTTCTAGTGTTAACTCCGTCAGGTTCTCCTCAGCTTTATATCATCATAGGGGTAGCCCTCACCTATGACTGAGTCAGCCTATGGTACCAAGGTCTTACCTTATCTGTACAATGTATTTTGTGAGCCATCATTGTCCTAGGTTATTGGCTTAGCAGAGACTTTATTAGACCTGTATCGAACTCTGACAGTGCCATCTCGCAATCTGCTTCCTCCCTTTTACATTTAAAAATGTTATTCCTCAACAAATCTTTTGCACTCCTAACTACATCTTATCATCTACTTCCTGGAAGACCAAAATGATATGCCCGTTGGTGCCCGTGAAGTGGGAGTTAGAACCCACTCCTTGAGAGGAGTGTCTCCCGTTAGTCTAGGTGTGGTCACTCTTAATTGAATTACTCAAGTTGTATTACACTTCCACCCTAATTGGAGGTTTTTGAAAGAAAACCAAGACAAAATAAACATACCAAGAACAAAGATAAAATCAACTACATTTTCCAGACTTCCAGGCAGCCGGGGATGAGAAGAAGCAGTTTTCACCAATCCTTGCACTCACCTAACATTAGAAGGTGGAAAAGAGTAGAGGTAATTTTCAACCACTTTTGCAAGCAAGTCTGTGGAATTGTGGATGTTTCTGCAGCAGCAGTCCAGTGCCTGTCTTTTAGTTTCTTGGGAGTAGACAGATGCTAGTGGCAGTGACAATGAAGTCAGAAGTGAATTCTTGGTTCCACCATAGCACCGATGCTGGTTCCAGGGTAGTATGAGTTTGTTAATCTAGGGATAATTTCTAGAATCAGTTTCTTCAATTCTTCCAACCTAATTCAATATATTAAACATTTTCTTGTACCTTAGGTGAACCTTGACTTATATGCCAGGGAAACAGTAAGAAAACATGCAAACAACCTAGGAACATTATGTTACCCTTTGAGAAATGGAAGCCCAAGGCCAGCATCGTACTCACATGTAGGAACACCAAGTCAAATCAAGCATTGCAACTCACTCAGGACAAGTTAAACTACCCAGGCATTAGCAAAACAAATAAAACATTATTTTATTGACACCCCTCCCATCCACAACCCATAGCAGATAAATATTTCGCCCACAGTAAAAGCAAACTGTGCTAAAGGCAATAGCATGTGAGAATTTCCGAATTATATTAGGAATCATATTCCCAAGAGGAAAGGCAGGGGAATGCATCAAACAGGAAAAATAGCACTGCACGAAAGAAAAATTAAGGCAATATGAAATATTTTGGGCAACAGAGAAAAACTCTGTCTCAAAAAACAAAACAATAATATGGAGAAAAAAACAGGTTCAAAAACTTAACAAACAGAATCTCTTTTTCTCTTTTTTTTTTTTCCTTTTTTTGAGACAGAGTTTTGCTCTGTCACCCAGGCTGGAATGCAGTGGCACGATCTCGGCTCACTGCAACCTCCCTCTCCTAGGTTCAAGTTATTCTCCTGCCTCAGCCTCCTGAGTAGCTGGGACTACAGGCATATGCTGCCATACCCGGCTAATTTTTTGTATTTTGGTAGAGACGGGCTTTCATTGTGTTACCCAGGCTGGTCTCAAACTCCTGAGCTCAGGCAATCCACCCACCTCGGCCTCCCAAAGTGCTGGGATTACAGGCGTGAGCCACCACGCCTGGCAACAAACAAAATTTCTAAGAGTGAAAACCACTAAGTTATAATGTGCCGAAAAAAGTAAAACCATGACTCTCATACAGATGTGAAGATAAATATATGCCTGAGAGTTTATTTGATCCATTAAAGAAACAAGTAATTATAACCACTCCAAAAAAGAATGTGAAGAACAGATGCATTTAGAGATAGAAAATATTGTAATAACTGCAGAAGAGCTGGGGAAAGATTTTTCACTGTAGGGGGGAAAGTCAACTGAACCTCTACAGGATAGGATAGAATTTGTATGTCAATACACAGAATTATTTGCATTGATATAATCTACAATTCGTCAAGTTATAAAGTAACTTCCATAGAATCTGGATCAAAGAACTTGGAGGGGTGTCATCTAGAAACTAGACAATGTATAGTTTTCCACTGAAGTAACAATTTTTCCCCTACAAAAGTTAAGTCATTGAAAATAAAGCTAAACTAATATTAAAAAAATAGCTAATGAAAGATCGAATACAAACTTGTCTCAAAAATCCCCTAAATACACCATTGTGAGGTGAAGTGATGAAAAATATATAATGAAGTTTGAGAGGTGTAAAGGGTCAAATAAGCAGCTCTGTGGATTAGACCAAACCGTAAGCATTTTTCAAAATTCATAAAACTATATACTCAAATGGGTGAATTTTAAATATGCAAAGGGTATCCCATAAAATACATAAATAAAATAATATTTAATATCTCAGGTAAGCCATGATAATCTCAAGAATTGGAGAGGATGTGAGGATCAGTGAATCTCATCATCAGCTGGTGGCCACTCAGGAAAACAATATGGAAAGATCAAGGTTAATTGAAATACATGATTACCTGTGACTCGAAAACTTCCCTGCAAGGGTATATGCTAACGAAATTTATACATGTTAACAACGAATGTTTATTACAATCTTGTTGGGTTCTTTTTTCGGGGGGGTGCCGAGGGGGTTCTGGGGAAGGGATTACTTCCAGCCTGGTGCCCTCCAGTATCTTATTCAATTGATTCACTGGTATCTAAGAAAAGAGTGTAGAATCTAAGAGAAGCGTCTTTAGTATCTTGCAGACATGGCTCCAAAGATTCCTAGCTGTGAGACTTTAGCAAGTCATTGAATTTCTCAGAGCCTTGGTTTATTCCTCTTTGTTTTTATTTTATTTTTAAAATTAATTCATTTTTAATCTTTCCATGGGTTATTGGGTTACAGGTGGTATTTGGTTACATGAGTAAGTTCTTTAGTGGTGATTAGTGAGATTTTGGTGCACTCATCACCCAAGCAGTATACACTGCACCGTATTTGTTGTCTTTTATCCCTCTCCCCCTCCCACTCTTTCCCCCAAGTACCCAAAGTCATTGTATCATTCTTATGCCTTTGCACCCTCATAGCTTAGCTCCCATATATCAGTGAGAACATACGACATTTGGTTTTTCATTCCTGAGTTACTTCACTCAGAATAATAGTCTCCAATCTCATCCAGGTCACTGTAAATGCCATTAATTCATTCCTTTTTATGGCTGAGTAGTAATCCATTGTATATATATAGTACAGTTTCTTTATCCACTCTTTGGTTGATGGGCATTTCGGTTGGTTCTACCATTTTTGCAATTGTGAATTGTCCTGCTATAAACATGCGTCTGCAAGTAGCTTTTTTGAATAATGACTTCTTTTCCTCTGGGTAGATACCCGGTAGTGGGATTGCTGGATCAAATGGTAGTTCTACCTTTAGTTCTTTAAGGAATCTCCACATTGTTTTCCATAGTGGCAGTACTAGTTTACATCCCCACCAGCAGTGTAGAAGTGTTCCCTGATCACTGCATCCATGCCAACATCTACTGTTTTTTCATTTTTTGATTATGGCCATTCTTGAAGGAATAAGGTGGTATTGCATTGTGGTTTTTATTTGCATTTCCCTGAACAACACAAATGCCCATCAAAATGGAAACAACAAAAAAAGATAAATTAAGGTACAGCTACTGGAACACTCTATATCCACATCAAATGAATTAGATCCACCTACATCAAGCTGGTTAAATTTTGAAACATGGTTGAGTCAAAAACAATTATGGTTACCTTTTGAAACACTGTTGAGTTAAAAAAATTATGGTTAAATTTTGAAACATTATTGTTGAGTTAAAAACAATTAAGTTGAAGATGATGATGTACACTTCCATCCTTACCTCATGTACATTTAAAACTTTCCAGGATATTACATTAATTTTAAAACCTGATTGGGAGGAACATATACATCTTGAAGACAGTGGTCAACTCACGGAAAGAGAAAAGCAAGTGGAGTTGGGGAGTGTCTCATTTGCACCTTCCTCTGTGTAGAACATTTTATTTATATTTAAAATATATCTAAAGCAAATTCAACTAAACATTATCATTTGTGTCATCTGTATCATGGCTACATGTACCGGAAGTTATATATTATTTTATGTATTTTTCTTTATCTTTGAAATATTTCATGGAAGAAGGGAAGAAGAAAAAAATGAAAGAAAAAAATTTTAAAAAGAAGGGAATGTTATATTTTAGAAAATAAGTCTGAAATCAGAGGTCCTATCTAATGTTCTGGTCAGTCGGTATTTCAACCCCTTTCTCAGCAAAACACATCTCAAGAAACATAATCAGTAAGTTAAAAAATGTAGAATGAAGTGGAAACTGAATTACAGAGAAATTAACAGAAATGCAATGATCAAGGAGGAAAACGGCATAGTATGTAAATCTCCGCCCTTTGGATTTCAAAGGTCTTTAGAAACTATTAGGCAATTAGTCACTTCAAGGACCCTGGAGGCAACAAAGTTGAATCTTTCTCATTTCAGAAACTAAAGAAATAAAGTTAAAAGACTGCAGCATTTGTTCAAGTTTGCAAAGGAAGTCTGTCTAGTAGGCACTAGCATTAAATTTCCCTTCTTATGTTTTTGATACTTCAGTTCAAATATCTTTGAAATGGTTTCATTGCTGCCTATTTGGCTGTTCTTCCACATGAGAGGCTCATTTGACATTATTTAAGCTCCTCCTTTATTTTATCTTTTCCCAAATTCTTTTTGGAAGTCTTCCAGCTCCTTCATAAGAATACCTATTACAGCCTTCTAACCATGTAATATTTTCATTTGATGCACCGTATCCCAGGGTAAATATTGTCACTTCCCAAAGAACTGGGTTACAGTTAAATATGTACTCTTCCTATCATAAAAAATAACAATCCCCTATCAAGTATAATAAAAATTTCAGTTTCTACTTTTACTATAGTTTTATAAAGTAAACCCATATTTGTAATTTACAGCCCTACATTTGGGCAATAATAGTGAAATATGCTTACTCTTAAAAGAGAAATACGTAAAGTGAATAATTAAGGACACTGTATGTAATTTAAAAATAAAAGAAAAATCAAGAAAATACATGTAATTCACATCATATATTTGTACTACCACCTATATGCATTTCCTTATTTGCAAGCTGGTTTCTCTATGGCATTTTATCCATCATGAAATTATAGCTGTAAGTCTTTTAGCCATGGGGAAATAGGAGAATGTGGTGAAATAAAAAATCCTGCCAGAGAAGAGAATATGGATTGTGAAAAAGATTAGAACATTTATATAAATAAAAAAATTGTAAAACATTTTCTTGTACATCTGAGAGGTACTGTTCAAATATGTAACCTCATCAAAGTTTCAAAAAAAAGATTAATAGCATGGAATATAGAAAAAAAAAAAAAAAAAAAAAAAAACAAGGTGCAGTGGCTCTCACCTGTAATCTCAGCACTTTGGAAGGCCTAGCTGGGAGGATTGCTTGAGTCAAGGAGTTCGAGGTCAGCCTGGGCAACAGAGCAAGACCCCCATAGCAATAAAAAAAAGAAAGAAAAACAGACCAATTTCCAATAAATAACACTATTATTTAAAATATAAAATACATATACATATATGTTCAAAATATACATATATATAAATATTTTAAAATATAAAAATACTATTTTCATATTGTCATGTTCATTATTTCAAATAAAAATTAAACATGATCAATTCAAGTAAAAAAGAAAAGTGATAAAAGACAATAAGCACACCCACACAGACATACACTCCCACAGACAATTCCATCACCCAGAATTAATCATCATGAATATTAAAGTTGCATTATTTCAAACACTTCTTCTTATGGATCGATATATTAAAATACTATAAAATAGGATACTATAAATATCATTTTAATAAAATCCCTTAAATAAAGCTTTGCATACATTGAAGAGAATTTCCTCCCTTCCCTCTTTATCTCTCTTTCCACCTCTCTTTTTTTCTGTTGGTCTGTCTGTCTTTCAGCATGTCTGTATTTTTCCTTTCTCCCTTTCTGAGCTTCCTCTTTTCAAAGTTTATAGCATTAGGTTTTATTCCATTTCCTTTATAATTTTTGATAGTTTTTATTTTGCTGGCTTTTATTATTTTTTGGTTTATTTCTCAAGTACTGAAAAAGAGACTTTTTGTAATTTGTCTTATTTCTCAATGTCAACATAAAAATAGTTTCAACCTGCTTCCCTTTTATGTATTTGTTATGGTACATACTTTCTGTTTTTTTAAAATCAGTTTTTAAAATTCTCCAAAGACTTTTTAAGAATAAACAAAGGAAGAATTGTAAAGTTTTTAAGAAAAAGGAAGGAATAGCGCAGACCACATACACATTATAGAAAAAAATGAAAACTCTATTTTCTTTATAGATATATTTTTAAAATGCCATTTGAAAGGTACCTGGGACTTAAATTTTATTTGGAATTTTATATTTCATAGCATGAAAAGGAGGGACTGTGGAAGTCAGAGAAATGTAATTATAGTCAACTCTCCGTATCTGTGGGTTCCACATCTGTGGACTCAACCAACCACAGATCAAAAATATTGTATTTTAAATGGACAGCTGGATCTGTCTTGAACATTTACAGGGCTTTTTTTGGTCATTATTTCCTACACAATAAGATATAGCTATTATTTACATTACATTTATATTGTGCTAGGTATTATAATCTAGAGATTATTTATTTAAAGTGTACAGAAGGATGTGCATAGGTTATATGCAAGTTCTACACCATTTAATGTAAAGGACTTGAACATACATGGATTTTGATATCCATGAAGGGTCTTGGAACCAGCCCCCATGAATACCAGTGATGACTATACAGATTATTTTTTTAAGTCTCCTGGTACTGTTTGCTGAAGATCAGATGTTCTAGGGCAGCTTCTTTTGAATCTCAGTGCCAAAGCTTCACAGTGCCCTCATGGATGGAACCCCAGAACTGTCCATCTTGGCCATTGTAAGCTAGTGTAGACACACTATAGTGGAGAACTGATGACAAAATATAACTTGCTTTATTCTTCATTTAAGGACTATATGCCACAGACCATGTCAAAAGCATTTTAGTTAAAGTTTTTCAAATAAAAAAAAATTAAATTGAGCCTATAGGTATGTTACCAGAAAGTGTTAAATAATCATCTAATAATAATAATTTTGCTCTTCATCAACTTAAGCAATGATTAAAGGTAGATTTGGACATTGAAAGAAACTAAAGTCCCAACATATTTAACCATAGAAAGAACCTAGTTTCATAGAGTTTATATATACATATATACAAGATTTAATAAATACATACTTTAGATAAAAATAGATTAAAGTATTTTGTTATATCATTGACTCACTGCTTATATTCTATTCTATAAAATGTTCACAGGATAGGAAAGTCATCTTTTTAAAATTAAACTTGACCCAGCAGGATGTTTGAAAGCTACATGTAAGGACAAACTGTTTAAGCAATTAAAGATCCAGGCCTTGATGGTTTGGTCTGGGAATTCAACTGCCTGTTAAATAATCATCTAATTGAGAGTGTGGAGAGGACACTGAGAAGTCACGCAGGAACAACTCTCCTGCATCTGAAATTGAGATGAATTATGTGCCCGTAAAATAGGAGGTACAGATCAAGTTACCCATTATGTTACACAAAGAATTAAGGAAACAGAGTAAGCAGGGCAGTTAGTTAAGAAAATCCATAAAATTAAGGCTCATCTGTTTGAAAATCAACTTGAACTAGACAGAGAATACCTATCATTATACGTACAGTAGGTAAATTGTGATTTGAGTGGAATGTATTTGTATATAAAGCCTTAGCCAATATAATGTCTTTTCATAAATTTTCACAAATTAGACTCTCTAAACAAAGCTGATTAAGTTTATTCTCTATCATTATCTCAGTGGTATAACAACATGAGATAAATTTTTAAAATTGTGGTGGAGTGGGGTGGAGTAGAGAGGGCCACTGTTGAAGAGCCATACAGTCAGACAGGGTCAATGACTCATATACTTCTCTAGTTATGACTCAGTTTGGAAATTTGGGATACATCAGTTATAAAGAGTTAGAAGAATATATTTATGTCTTGCCTTTCTGTTCCAATCTAGACCCTGATGCCCTCATGACCTTATCTATTTGGAAACTCCCAGAATAAAAGAGGAAACATTCCATTAACTCCCTTTTAATACAAGCCGTGTGCTTCCTCCCCTGTTCTGATGGGCTTCTGATTCTAAGAACTAATTGGGTCTGACTTATGCAACATCAATTGTTCTGGATATTTTACAGAAATTAATGTCAGCATTTCTCACAAGACTGGAATTTCCCACCAGCTTCTGAAGACTGGCAGAGGAAACTTAAATTTGAGAAAACATTCTCATTCAAGGGTAAACTTTCAATAGAATCTCATGCAAGCTACATTTTTACACAGTCTTACTAAACCAACAAAAAGGCAATCTAGGACAATATAAGAAAATGTGCATTATATGTGCACATACCTACACATACATGTATACATTTGAAAACACAAATAACATTTTGGTTAAGAGTCATTAGAAACACGTTATTTCAATAATAAAGAACTTGTTTTGTTTTAAAATAATAATGAAGATGATGATGCCGACAGTAACAACAAAAACAAAAATAATTCAATGTTCCCCTGAGATACATACAAATTTTTGAAAAAGAATCATCACCACCAACAGCCTAGGTGTTGTTATCGCCTAGAGCTCAGAGATGCCAGTTTGTGGAAAAACCTGGAACTATCCCTTAGAGTCCCACAGCTCCTCCCCTAAAGCTAGGCTGGAGCTTCATGGGCAACTGCTCTCCCCATGGATGTAAACTCATAACCTTGAAGAAGCAATCCCCCAAAGCAATGCTGCTGAACAAGAAAAACCTATACCACAGGGTAAAGGGGCCAGTAGTAGACCTAGTCCAAATGTCCAATAGCATAAGAGCTTATTTCCTTTGTAACAAATAAAGAAGGGAGTCATTTTCCAGGTTTTTCCTGATGGGGAGATGATGCAGATTAAGTGGAGAGGAATACTACTCTACATCACTTCCTGGGAGCCAAGACATCTGCATGGCTGCAGGCATGGCTGACATCTCAATAGTCACACGTACCATAAAGTCCAGTAGCCATAATTTACCTGTGTCATCCATGTAATGTCCCATTTCCATCATAAAGCCCAAAATACTGCTAGGACTTGAATACTTATCTCTGAATATACTTCTAGGGGAACCAAAATTAAGAAACTTTTACTATTTTTCAAACCTGCTTGTCCTTAAAGTTTGCTACATTATTGAGGATGTCTCTAAACACCAACAGTGGTTAGAAATTCCTGTTTTAAAGCTCACAAAACTCTGTAATTTTCTTTGTATTTATTATAAGTTAATAGTGTTATTGTCTGTGTAATTATTTGTTTAATACATTAAGATCCATTGCCATATCTTAACAAATGGCTTAGCATAAGGTGAGCATTTAATAGGGCATAATATATCAACTGATTGAATAAACAAATGAACAAACCTGGGAGTTTCCATCTTCAGGTGCTGTCAGTTCTACCTCCAAAATTTGTCTTTTCCACTTGTCTCCATTCCAACATGTTCCAAACCACCATATTTTCTGAAAAATAGATGCGTTCATCACAGTGATCTGTCTGCTTCAGCCTTGTCCTTGACCAACCCAGACGTCTCCTACAAGTGTCCTCCCATTGCATTTCAAATTAAATAAAAACTCCTTATTCCAACTAACCAGGCTCTGCATGATTTTACACTTGACCGTTCCTTTAAGCACATCTCATGCTACTTTCTCATTTGTTCCTACTGCTCGAGATCCTTGGGTTTATACTCCTTCCTAGAATGTGCCAAGCCCTTTCAAGCCTCAACACCTTGTCCTCATCTTCTTTTTGTCTGGAATCCTTTTGTAAAACCTTCACCTGGTATTTTAAAGAGTCCTCAATTAAAAGTGATGTTGTATGGATTTGTGTCCCCTCCAAATCTCATGTTGAAATGGGATTTCCAGTGTTAGAGTGGACCTAACTCAGTGTTCCAGTGAGACCTTCTGGGAGGTATTGGATCATGGAGAAGATCCCTCATGAGTGGTTTAGCACCATTCCCTTAGTAATAAGTGAGTTCTCGCTCAGTTAGATCATGCAAGATCTGGTGTTTAAAAAGAGTCTGGGACCTCTCCCTTCTCTGTCTTGCACCTGCTCTCGCCATCTAATGAGCCTACTCCCACTTTGCCTTCTGTCATGATTGCAAGCTACCTCGGGCCCTCACCAGAAGCAATTACCCGTAGAGCCCATGGAACCATGAGCCAATTAAACCTCCTTTCTTTATTAATTACCCAGCTTCAGGTATTCCCTTATAGTAATGCAAATGGCCTAACATAGAAAACTGGTACTGAGGAGTGGGGGGTTTCTATAAAGATGCCTGAAAATGTGGAAGTGACTTTGGAACTCTGAAATGGGTAGAAGTTAGAAGAGTTTGGAGGGCTCAGAAGAATATAGGAAGATAAGGGAAAGTCTGGAATTTATTAGAGACTGATTAAATGATTGTGACCAAAATGCTGATGGAAATACGGACAGTTCAGGCCAGGCTGATGAGGTCTCAAACAGAAATGGGAATTATTGGAAACTGGAGTAAGGGTCACCATGTTATGCCATAGAAAAGAATCTGGCTGCATTGTGTTCATGCCCTAGGAAATCTCTGGAAGTTTGAACTTAAGAGTGATGACTTAGGGTATCTGGTGAAAGAAATTTCTAAGCAGTAAAGTTTTCAAGCAGTAAAGTGTTAGAGGTGGTGCTTCTAACAGCCTGCAATCAGACATGGGATCAAATAAATGACTTATAATAATGTTATAGCTTACATTTAAAAGGGAAGAAGAGCATAAATGTTTGGAAAATTTATAAGCTGTCCCTGTGGTAGAGAAAGAATCTAAGCAGACTGTGAGGTAACCACTTGCTAGAGAGTTTATCACGACTAAAAGGGAACCAAGTGCTAATATCCAAGACAATGGATAAAAAACCACCATTCCAGAGGGCTCAAGCCATAAGCCTTGGGACAGTGTTCCATGCATCTTGGCTGCTACAGACACAGACACAACTCGAAGGGCCCCAAGAACGACTCAAGCCACCACTCCAGATGCCTGAAGCCATAAGCCTTGGCAGCTTTCACATGGTGTTAAGTCTGCGGGCATACAGAATGCAAGCATGAAGGTGGCTTGGCAGCTTCTCCCTAGATGTCGGAGGATGTAATAGAAAACCTATGTGCCCAAGTAGAAGCCTGCAGCAGAGGCAGAGGCAGAGCCCCTGCAGAGATACTCTGCTAGGGCAATGCTAAGAGAAAATGTGGGGTTGGGGCTCCCACACAGTCCCTGCTGGGGTACTGCCTAGTGGAGCTGTGTAAAGGAGGAAGTCACCTTTCAGACCTGAGAATGCTAGATCCACAAGCAGCTGGCACCTTGTGTGTGGAAAAGTCATAGGCACTCAACTTCAATTTGTGACAGCAGCCATAGGATCTGCAACCTGCAAAGCCACAGTGGCAGAGGTGTTAAGTCTTGGAAGCCCTCCCCTTAACAACAGTATGCCCTGGATGTGGGACATGGAATCAAAGGCGGTTATTTGGAAATTTAAGATTTAATTATCTCCCTGCTGATTTTCAGACTTGTGTGGGGCTTATTTTTTCTTCCCTTTTGGAGTGGGAATACATTCCACTCCAAAGAGACGGTGTCCCAAGGCTTACAGTTTGAGCTCTCTGGAGTGTAGCCTTTTCCCCATTTTTTTTTTTTTATATATTAACACTTGGCTCCCTTTTGAGTATGCTAATCTCTCTAGGCAGCAGTTTCTCCCTGTATTTCAGAGGATGTGAAGCAGTGTCCCAAGGCTTATGGCTTGAGCCCTCTGGAGTGGTGGCCTTTTCCCCATTGTCTTAGATATCAGCACTTGGCTCCCTTTTAGTCAAGCTAATCTCCCTAGGCAGCTTATACCACCATTGTATCTTATGAGTAAACAACTTGGTTTTGATTTTATAGGTTCATAGGTGGAAGGAACTTGTCTTCAATTTCAAATGAGACCTTGTACTTGGGACTTTTGAGTTAATGCTGAAACTTGCGGGACTAGTGCAATGGGATTATTGTATTTTGAAATGTGAAAAGAACATAAGATTTAGGGGGTCTGGAGTAGAATGATATGGTTTAGATGTTTGCCCACTCTAAATGTCATGTTGAAACGTGATTCCCACGTTGGAGTTGGGACCTGGTGGGAGGTGATTGGATCATGGGAGTAGATCCCTCATGAATGGTTTAGCACCATCCTCTTCATGACATGCAAGATCTGGTTGTTTAAGAAGAATCTGGAACCTTTCCCTTCTATTCTTGCCTTCCACTCTTGCCATGTGACATTGTCTGCTCTCCCTCTGCCTTCCATGATTGTAAGATTTCTGAAGCCCTCAACAGAGTCAGATGCCAGTACTATGCTTTCTGTACAGCCTACAGAAAGAACCATGAGCCAATTAAACCTTTTTTCTTTATAAATCACCCAGCCTCGAGTATTTCTTTATGATAACACAAACAGCTTAACACAAAAGAAATATTAGTTAGGATATGGCCAATAATCAGCAAATCAGCAAAAAGATATCTGGATACCCAAGGAACTGTTACTATCCCTAGATATGAAGGGACAAAGGGAGGAACTGCTGATACCAGAGCCCACAAATATTTGAAGCTTTCTTTAAAGAGAGACACATTATTACCAGAACTTCTGAACTGAGATAGAGAATATGCAAGGGAAGGAATACCTTGACATCCCTTCTATTTCCTACCAGCATCTCATTGGTTGAACAGATAGGAAGCCAGGAAACCAGAAACCCTAAGTGATGATTGCAAAAGTCAGTTTCACAGGCTACAAAGAAGGAAAAAGTAGGGTGGGGAAGAGTTGTAGGAGAGCAAACAGGAAGTAATTCGCGACAAAAACCACTAGACAGTACTCAAATCTTATACTCAGGAACCTGTCTTACTCTCCAGGTGTGGAGTTTGGCAATCTTTGCTGAGGTAAAAATTCTTCTGCATAATTTTTCTAAATTACTAAAACTTTAATTTTAACCTAGAGCAGGAATTTAAGTATAGTGTCAATGTCATTTTGTTCAATCCTAGGAAATTAAAGTCTTCAACAAAGGCATTGAAATCAAAATGTTAAAAGTTGGATTGCATGTTCATATGGAAGCAGCATTATCATCTAGTGCAGCTTTGAAGATCAGGAGTTCACGAGTGTGGAAGAAAAATGGTAACAGATGTGATGTACTGAATGGTTTAATCAAATATAGTATACCAACAACACATGTTATGGCTTTCTAAAATATGCCCAAATCAAATGCTTACAAATAACTTGGCAGGATGCTTTATAGAGATACATAATAGGGTTTATGTTAGGGTTCTACTTATCTTTTTACAAAATTCTAAACACAATGAAGATATATTTCAGAGGATGAACAGAGGAGGGATAGTTTTGAGAGTCATAAATGGTAATACAGGAGTGAAACATTTTCTGGAGATTAGGAGGAAACAATGTCATCTATAACTCATGATTACATTATTATCTATGACCTAGTCTTTGATCCTAGACACTAAACACCCAAGCAGGGAGAGAATCCAGGGACAGAGAAGCCAAGAGGAAAATAGTGGCAAAATGACTGAGAAGCAAATCAATGCTTTAAGCAACCTTCCAGAGCTGGATAGAAGAATTTAGAATTCAGGACCTGCCAAGGAGAAAGAGAGCTGACGGTTCTCAGACTTTCAGATGAGATCCCTGAAGGCTTAAAACTTAGTTATTAATCCTGGTCACAAATTAGCAAACTATTATAAGAATTAAACCCAGGTTGACTCCACCCAGTCTCAGGCTAGATTAAGTTTAACCACATCTATCCAAACTATTTGAAAAAGGCAAGCATAAATCTTGTCTGCAGGATTTTCATTCACAAATTCTTGACTGCAATCAAGACTTATTTTTCACATCATAAGGCAAGACAAAGTGATCAAAAATCAAGAGAAAAAATAGTTATTAGGAAATATTCTCAATAGTCCTAAATACTAGTTAATATTTTCAAAAAATAAAATACAAAACAGAGAATTTGCAAATATATTTAGGATCTTTGAAACAAACTAAGTGGAAATCTTAGAACTGAATAACACATTTACTAAAGTAAGGAATTCAATTCAATAAATGCATTTAACAACAGAATAACATAGGTGAAGATAAACATAGAAAATTGTGCAAGAAAAGATAAGCACTAAAAAATACTCAAACTAAAGCATTTAAAAAATAGAATGAAATACATGAAAGAGTATAATGCGTATATAGAAACTTTTATGCAACTGAAATTTCAGAAAAAAGACAGGGAAAGATAATGAAGAAGTATTATATGAACATGTATTGACTAAGAGTTTTCCCCCCAAAAATGAAAAACATCAAGCCAAAAGTTCAAAAAAGTACTATGAACACCAAGCAGGATAAATATACAAAGAGAAACACTCCTAGGCATACAATAGTAAAATTAGTCTAAAACCAAGAACCAAGATAATGTTAAAATTAGTCAGATAAAATAATTTATTAAACATAATAAATAGAAAACTTCAAAGTGATAAGGGAAAATAATTGCTAACTGAGAATTCCAAACCATGGACACTGCCACCCTGGCTGCAATACAGTGGCAAAACCACAGCTCACTCCAGCTTCGACCTCCCAGGCTCAAGTGATCCTCCCACCTCAGCCTCCTAAGTAGCTAGAACTACAGACCCATGCCATTAAGTCTGGCTAATATTTATTTTTTTGTAGAGACGTGATCTTGCTTTGTTGCCCAGGCTGGTATTCAATTCCTGGGCTCAAGTAATCGTCCTATCCCAGCTTCCCAAAGTGTTGGGATTACAGGTGTAAGCTACTGCCACAGACAAGTATTCTTGATTTTTAAAAATCAGACAATGCTAGAAATTATTTATCATCAGCATATCTATACAAAATGTGAAATGTCAATGTTAACAGAAGGTTTTATTAGGAAGAAAATTATCCTAGATGGAGGCAAGGAGATTAACAAAGGATTGAAAACCAATGGAAAAAGTGAATATATACATAAGCACAAATGAATATTGATAATACAAATAAAATAATAATGTCTTGTGGGTTTGAATTACACATAGAATTAAAATATTTGAAAAAAATTGCAAAAATGAGAGAAAGAAGTAATGGAAGTTCAAGTGTTCTAAAGTCCTCAAATATCTGATAAGTAGCAAAGGAATAAATTTTAACAGACTCTAGTATGTCAAGAATGGATATTGTTATCTCAACAATGTATAATTAACCTTGCAAAATGGTGAAAATAATAAAACTTGCTTGATTAATCCAAAAAAGGCAAAAAGAGTAGTAAAAAATTACAGACTATAGGATAGATAATACAGAATAAAAAATAAGATGGTAGATATAAAGCATATATATAAATAACTCCATTCAGTAGAGTTTGAATAAATAATTAACCAAAATTCTCAGAATGATTCTAAAAACAACTAGAGCACAACTTTGCTGTATGTTGCTCAAAAAGTTCACTTTAAATGTAAGAATAAGAACATATACAAGAAAAAATATTTAAAAAATGTATATTCTAAAAACCAAAGTTAAAAGAAAAGTGGCATGGCTATATACTAAGAGACAAAATAAAGTTTAAGGAGAAAGAAATGTTGAAGATAAAAAGGGATGTTTTATAATGTAAAAAGAGTCTGATCCTTCAAGAAAATAAAACGATTTTATTTTGTATGTAAGTATATAGCTTGAAAATACATAAAGCAGAAAAATGACAGAACATAAGAGAATCAAACAAGCAAACCAGAATCCATTTTGAGAGATTCTGACACACTTGTCTTAGTAGCTGGTACAAAAGCACACAAAGTTACAAAGAATATAAAAATAGTTAAACAATGTGATTAACAAACTTAACCTAATTGGCATGTAGAGAATATTGCTATCAATGATTGCAGAACTTAGTTTTTTTTTTTCCTTTTTTAAAAAATGCACATAGGAATCTTGGCTCAAATATAAATTCTCAACAAATATCATGAATTAAAATAAGACAAATATTATTCTGTGACCAAAGTGGTATTAAGTTTGAAATCAATGAAAATAAAAGCTAGAAAATATACATATCTTTGGAAATAAATCAATCTGCTTCTAAATACCTTCACAAATCATATCTGGAATTAAAAAGGAAATTAGAAAGTATCATAAAATACATTATACTAAAAACAGGACGTTAAGATGTTACAGTTAATGCTGTTTTGAAGTAAATTTATAGACTTTTGCATATATTTTAAAAAGAAAAATGGTTTAGAATCAATTATCTCAGTTTAGAGCTTAAAAACTTTAAAATGATACCAAATTAAACAAAAGAGAACATAGAATGTAAGATATAACAAATATAAAAGTGAAAATTAATGAAATAGAAAATGATTATACAACAAAAAAAAGTTTCTCCGAAAGGACTTATAAATTCAACAACAATTATGAGAAAATACATAAATCACCAACATCAGAAACAAAAAGGAGATATCACTATAGATTCCACACTATTGAAAGTTTTATTTTAATACATTTAAAGTTTTATAAGTTACTAAAACCTAGAAAAATGTAATATACAAAATTGCCTAAAGAGAAATTTAAAACTCTAAATATTTCTGTATCTATTACAAATGTGAAACTGTATTTTAAAACCCTACCACAAAGAAATTTCAGGGTGAGCTGTTTATACCAGGAAATTTTAGAAGTATTTAATGAAGCAAGAGGTTGAATTTTACTCAACCTTTTTAAGAGAATAAATAAAGAGAGATACCGTCTTTTGAGGCCATCATAACCTTGATAACAAAACCTGCTAAGGTAAATTACAGAAAGAAAAATTTCAAACCAATCTCTCTCATAAGCATTCAAAAATTCAAATAAAACATTAAAAATCCATATTCAGTGAGATCTAAATTCAAAACACATATAATGATCAAGTTGACTTTATTCTGGGAATGTGGGTTTTACCAGTCAAAAATCAGTCAATGAACTATGTCTTAACAAAATAAGTGTAAAACATGATCATTTCAAAAGATACAGAATTTTAAAAAATAAAATCCAATATTTATCTATGATAAAACTTTTAACAAATTAGGAATACAAGGAACATGCCTAACATAATACAAAATCTCAAAACAAACATCCACTTACATACACCTAATGATAAAATAGTGATAATTTCCACCAACGCCAAAAACAACAAAAAAGTTCTATATTCACATTTCCATTCTACATTGAACTAGAGGTCTTAAAGTACAGTAAACCAAACAGACAAGGTACAAGAATTAGGGAAAAAAGAATAACGTTGTCTTTATTTAGAGACTATATGATTATTATTAAGTAAATGTATTATGACATCCAGATGTACAAAAAATTTATTGCTTTCAATTTATCAGCAAAAAATGTTAAAATGAAGTTTATAAAATATACCTTTTATAATACCCTTAAAAATCAAACAAATTAGAATAATACTAATGAAAACTGTTCAACAACTCTACACAGAAAAATAAATTAGAAGATAAGAGTAAATGGAGAAATATGCCATACTTATAATATATTAGAATATTCAAATTATTCTGCAGATTTAATTCAATTCTAATCAGAATTTCCTAATATTATTTGATTGTATGTATTTGTGTGTATATTCAAAGACTAATTCTAAAATGTATATTCAAATGTAAAAGTTCAAGGACATATAAAGCAAGAAAATTTGTAGAAGAGCAAATTTGAAACCCTTACACTACTAGATTTAAGGATATTATTAAGCTACAATACATAAAATGGTGTGGTAGTGGCATAACCATATACAAACAGGATAAAATAACAGAGCACCCAGAAACAGACAGACATCTACATGGACACTTGATTAAGACAAAGGCAGTCCCACATAGTAGTGGGGAGAGGATAGTCTTTTCAATTAGTTGTGTTGGATTAACTATATATTTACATGAAAGAAAATGAATTTTGACCTTCATACCACACTAATTAACAAATAACTGATTTTACATCAAAATGTGAACTATAAAACAGTAACATTTTCAAAAGAAAACATGAGACTATACTTGTGATCTTAAAAATATCCTAAACAAAATGCACTAACCATAAACAGAAAAACATAAATACATTTTAGACTGCATTAAAATTTAGAAGTTCCCATCATTAAAATACACCATTAGGACCATGAATAAGAAAGCTGTAGAGTAGGAAAAGACACGTACCATATGTGTAATTGACAAAGGACTTGTATACAGAATGTATAACAAGTTCCTACTGAGCTATAAGAAAAGGAGACTAGCTAATACAAAATCGGTGAGAGAGGTATTTCACAAAAGAGGATATCCAAATAAAATGGATATATAATAACATGCTCAACTTCCTTACTTATAAGGGAAATGCAAATTAAACCATAATATATAACCATCAGAATAGTTACAATTAAAAGCACTGACCATTTTTTGTGTGGGGAGCAAGTAGAACATACATCATTGGTGGAAGTATAAATTGGTATAACCACTTCAGAAAATTACTTGAATGTATACATAATATAGATATAACCTATGACCCAGCAATTACACTTGTAGGCATGTACCATAGAGAAATGTTTACCAAAATACAGGTACAAAAGTGTGCAAAGTACTATTCCTAAGACACTAAAACTGGAAACAATACACATGCCCATCAATAACAGAGTAGACATAAATTGTGACATACACAGCAGAAGATATGGCAATGAGAGATAATGAAATGACTACTATATGAAACAACTTGGAAGAATTATTAGAAACATAATATTATATGAAGAAAGCCAGCACAAAGGGATCCATACTGTATAGTTCCACTTGTATGACATATACAATCAAGTACAACTGAATTACGTTGTCAAGAAAATAGTCATTAATAAGGAACAGGGTGGATAATTACTGGGAAAGGTCAGATATCATTCTGATGTTCTTGTAATATGACATTTCCTAATCTGGTAGATTTACGAGGGTGTATTTACCATGTAAAAATTGTATGTACATTAATTTTATATGTGAATATTATATATGATATATAAAATACACACATATATGTGTATATATATAATTTATCACTACGTAACAAATGGCTCCAAAACTTAGCTACTTACAACAAGTACTTAATATCTTGCACAGCATCTGGAGGGTTAAAACTCTGGTAGCAGCTTAGTTGGGTGACCATGGGAGCTCGAGATCTGTCATGAAATTTCAGGCAAGATGACAGCTGATACTGCAGTCATCTAAAGGTTTGACAGATAATGGAAAATCTGCTTTCAAAATGGCTCACTCATCTGGCAGTCGGTTAGAGGCTTCAACTCATTGTCTATTGGTAGGAAGCCTCAGTTCCTTACTACATGGGGCTCTGCCATAGGAATGCTTGAGTGCCTTAACAAAATGGCAGCTAAGTTTCACCAGAATGAATAATACAAGGAAGTGCAGAGAGGATACCACAGTGTGTTTTATGATCTCATCTTGAAAATCACACATTGTCAATTCTGCCTTACAAATTATTTAAAAGAGAATAAATTCAGTCCATACTTAAAGGGAGAGGAATTAAGCTCCACCTTCCAAAGGGACTGTGGAAAAAATGTATGGGTGTATTCAAAACCATAACTACACAAACACACACACATGCACACACAAACACATTTTATTCCAACTAAAGATTATTTTAAAAGCATTCAGCAAAAATTACACTAAAATAAATTTAAGAATGACAAACTCATTTTATCCCACTACATTAACTATAAACTAAGAAATGCTAGATTGAAAAATACAAAGACTACATGCAAATTACATATCTGATTTTAAAAAAATTGTTTCCAGAATATATAAAGAACAATTAAAACCCAATACAATTAACAACCTAATATAAAGTGAGCAAAGATTTGAAGAAACACTTCATAACATAAGGTATGTATATGGCAAATACATACATTAAGAAGTACACCATTAGTAATTAGGTAAAATTGAAACCACAATCAGAAACCACTACTTTATCAGAATGGCTAAAATAAAATCTTCAAAAATGACAATACCAAATGCCATCAAAGACACCAAGCAACTGGAAAACACACATTGCTGACTGGAATGCAAAATAATACAGCCACTATGCAAAACAATTTAGATATATTTTATCAAAATAAATATACATTTACCATCTGCTCAGTAACTCCAATCCTAGGTATTTAAAAAAGTAAAATGCAATCTTTTGATCACATAAAATGCTTCTACATGAATGTTTGTGGCTTCATCTGGAATCACTCAAATTGTAAACAACCAAATATCCACCAGCTGGAGAGCAAATCAACAAATTGTATATCTATACAATGAAATAATACTCAGTAATATGAAGGATGAATGATTGATAAAAAAGAATATGGCTAAATGCAGATGCAGTATGCTAAGTAAAAGAAGTCAGTCTCAAAAGGCTGGAAATCTATTGATTGCACACTCTGAAAAGCAGAAAACTGTAAGGATGAATTAAGATTACTGGTTGACAGAGTTTGGGGGTAGAGGGAAGGGGTGGGACCACAAGCGATATGAATAGTTTTTGGCATGATTGAGTTGTAATAAGTCTTGACTGTGCAGTTGGTTACATGGCTATGTATGTTTGCCCAAATCCAAAGAACTATACATTAATAAGAGTAAGATTTACTGTATGTAAATTATACCTTAATAAAAATTATTGAGAATAGGAAGCTAGACAAGATTTATTAACATAATTCTATGGTTTGAATACTTGTCCCTTCCCACATTCTATTGCAATTTAATAGCCATTGTAGCAGTATTAAAAGGTGGGGCATTTAAGAGGTGATTAAATGCATGAATGATTTATGCTACTATTACATGGGTGCATTTGTTATCACAAAGGTGGGTTCCTTATAAAAGGACAAGTTCGATCCCCTGTTGTTTCTCTCTTGCCCTTTGTCTTTCCACCATCTGTTCCTTTGCCCTTCTACCATGCATCTGCCCCGCTATGATGCAGCAAGAAGGTCCCTGTCAGATGCCATCACCAGGATCTTGGACTTTCCAGACTCCATAGCTGTTCGATAGAAATAAATTTATGTTCATTATAAATGATCCAATCTGTGATATTCGGTTATAGCAACCGAAAAGAAACTAAAACATATTGTTCTTTATTTTTGGTGATTTTTATGAAAAAATATTTCCATTAATAAAACTAATGTTAAAAAGTTAAAAATACATTTTATTCATTAAGTAATATAATTTTGTACTTATTACATATAGTAAATCTGTAGAAGACTTACTTAGTTTGATTTATTGCCTCTTCATTTTCATTTTGACTGAGAAAACTAAGATGTTGAGAGGTTAAGGGATACATTAGCTTTTGCCAAATAATAATCCATCCCAAAACTTAGTGGCTTAAAACAACACCCATTTCTTTAGTTTATAATTTCTGTGGGTGAACAATTTAGGCTGGGCTTAGCTGGGTGGTTCTCCTCATCTTATCTGGGCTCACACATGTGTCTGTGATCTACAGCCAGGTTGACTGTGGGTTAGATGGTCTAGGATGGCCTGAGTTTGGATAGTTATTTTCTATTCCATATAGTCTCGTCCTCCAACAGGATAGTCTATTGGAGACAAAAATAGAAGTTTACTGGAAAGGACTGAAGCATACAAGAACTCTTAAGGTCTAGGTTCAGAAATGGCACCGTGTCACTTCTCACATATCCCTCTGATCAAAGCAAAACACAAGGTTATCCCAGTGAATGGCTGGGAAAAGAGTGCTATGTCTTGATGGAAAAGGCCAGTAGCATACAAGGGTGAGAAGATGTAGGAGCTGTCCACCCTGGAGCAGGCAGAGATAAATGATATTCAGAGCACTTAAAAAGCAATAATAAAATCAAATAAGAATCTTACTGCTTTTTATTATCACCATATACCAAGAATTCTAGAGTCAGTCATATAATACTTCTCCCTGCAGGAGTGGACTTCTCTCCCAGCCTCTCTGTGTGTGGTACAGAGGTGCTGTAACAAAAGGAACATGATCAGGATTAAATGCAGGTCCTGACTAGAAGCCCAGATGCGCTTGCTGGAAGTCCTTTTCCTGCTTACTTCCCCAATCCATCTCAGAAGGATCTACTAGAATGAACCTATTAATGCAATTTAAAAGACCACTTTGTTTTCCCCTAAAGATCTTTATTTAGTTTGTCTTATCTAACTTTGAACAATCAATCAATCCTCTAACTTAAAACATTCATTAAAGTCTCTAGTTACTATAAAAATTAAACTTTATTTGGCACATATGGGAACCCCCTTAGGCCACTTTAAATTACAAATACTTTGATACAAAATAACGTACCAGATTTACTATCACACAGTGCAAGACTGAAAGAATAAGATTTGATCAAGACCAATAAATCAAACTAATATGAAGGAGAAGCTACAGAGAAACCACAGTCCAGGTGTTTTTGTTAGAAAGCAACTGAGATGTGACAACAAAGTGAGAGGCTAAGCTTAACTTATATTTTGTGTAAATTACAAGTCAATCTTCCCAACTATGGGTAGATGCAGGATGATAAAACAGGCACGTTGTTCCAAGGTTTTACCTATAACAAACTAAAATATACTGTACACCTGTTTCCCATGGACATGTACTGTGGGAAATTGAAAGAATACTAACCAGGAAATTTAGGCTGTGCTAAAGGAGCTAATGGCATGAGTCTGTGTGGACTGTTCAGAAAATACAAGTAAAATGCCTACCATTTATAATTTCTATATCTCCACAGTAAGCTCTGTGGTCAGTGGCTTCAAACTACTCTTTGCAATTATGATATTGTCTTTCACTCATGGCTACTTTAGCATATGTTATTCCTTCTGGCATGCACTCTCCCTTTCCCCATTTTCATTAGGTAAAATTCTGTATCTGCTTGAAGAATCATTTGAACTGATATCTCCTAAGTATACGTTTCTCTTCCCCAAGCTGAGTTTTCCTCCTTTATGTTCCCATTGTGATTTTTCTATGTCTCTATTATAGACTGTATTATCACTTCCAGATTTCTGCCAACAGGTTTATCTCTTTGACCCAGCAGCTTTGAATTTTGAAATTTTAGGAGCTCAAAGGCCGTAACTTTCCCATGTAATAAAAATTTTCAATATGGAATATACCACAATAAATAACGGAAGAATGAAAAGTACAGACAATAATTTGAAGAGTGTCAACATCACATGAATGCAGTTCATAGCTGTTTTGTTTATATTGGCCTGTAGTAATATAGCAAAAGTGAAAACTGAAGTCAAAGTCACATGATTTCAGTTGCACAACAAAAGGCGAGATGAACAAGGACTCAGAAAGAAGAGAATAATAAATTATCTTTTTCTTTTTCTTTACTTTCACTGTGATTAGAGATTTACAGAAATCTTTGGAACAATGTTTGCAAGTTAAAACGGATGGTTAAATATATTTCTTAAGGTAAAAGGCAAATTTAAGCTCTCTTCATTTTTAACATCTGCTTAATACTTCAACAGGTCACTGAAAATAATATCTCTTACAAATTATATCTCTTACAAATTTCAAAAGTACAGTTGTGGTCTACTTTAAATAAACCCAATAATGATAGCCCAGATTTATCCACAGAGAAAATAATATACACACAAAGTACATTATAAATGGATGATTAACAAACAATTCACCATAAGATTTTTTCATACAGCAAACTCCAGTCATCACTCTAAAATGTGGTTTTATTTATGAAAATACAATTTAACCACAACTTCTCCAGAATATAGTAATTATACAAATTTACAGATATCTTCCCAACCAACCAATCTCACCTAGAAATGAAAATATTCACTTGTGTCTAGGGTACTATTAAGCACTTAAACCTGTTCCAGCCTATTCATGTTTACCACAAGCTTGAGGAATGAAGCCACGTTATGGGGGGAAATACGCTATTTTTTTAAGAAGACTGATTGCTATATTAAAGCCTTTTGAGAAAAGTTTGTGAATGTTATGTGTGGCTTGGAAAAGTTGTTCTATTGAGTATTTTATGTAATACTCAAGTAAAAACCATTTTAGGTGTTTCCACTAAAGGAGCAGCAAAAACAAATTGCAAAAATACAGAAAGGTTAGGTGGCCAGCTTTCAAAAATTCAAAGATTGGCCAGTGTTGATTCAAATTCACTGACATTCCACTACTGCATTACTATCTTCTTGGTTTGCACAGAAAGAGTTTACATTACTTATTATGCCCCACAAGTAGAATATATTATGTGGATAAAGAGAGAGGGAGAGAGAGAAGCAAAACATAGCATTAGGTTGGTGCAAAAGTAATTGCAGTCTTTGTAATACTAATAGAATAGATGCTAATGGAATGAGACTGAATACTAATAGGGACTGAAACAAAAACAGTTAAACAGATGCAGAGAATGAGAGACAAAGTAAAAGAATGAGACTGAGAAAATACATAATAGTGTGTAGAAATACACACTCATATACTCATATACACACTCATGAACCACCACTCATAGGCTGGGTGTGGTGGCTCATGCCTGTAATCCCAGCACTTTGGGAGGCCAAGGCAGGCAGATCACCTGAGGTCGGGAGTTCAAGACCAGGCTGACCAACATGGAGAAACCCCGTCTCTGCTAAAAATACAAAATTAGCCGGGAGTGGTGGAGCACACCTGTAATCCCAGCTACATAGGAGGCTGAGGCATGAGAATCACTTGAACCCGGGAGGTGGAGGTTGCAGTGACCCAAGATGGTGCCATTGCACTCCAGCCTGGGCAACAAGAGTGAAACTCCGTCAAAAAGAAAGGAAGGAAGGAAGGAAGGAAGGAAGGAAGGAAGGAAGGAAGGAAGGAAGGAAGGAAGGAAGGAAAGAAGAGCCATAGCTCATACACATACACAGTATTATGTGTCAGTTTTCTATTGCTGTGATAAGAAATTACCACAAATTTATTGGCTTAAAACAAATGTGTTATTTTTCAGTTTTGTAGGTGAGAAGTCTGGTGTGGTATCATGGGGTTGTAATCAAGGTGTTGGCAGAGCTATGAGCCTTTCTGGAGGCTCTAGGGAAGAATCTGTCTCCTTTTTCATTCAACTTGATAGCAGAAGCCTGTTCCTTGTGGTTGTAGGTCTGAGTTCCCCGTTTCCTGGTTGACCATCAACTGAGGGCTATTCCTAGCTTCTTAGAGGCCCACCTGCATTATTTGGCTTGTGTCTGCCTTCATCTTCAAAGCCAGTGATGGTGGCAAGTTGATTCATTCTCCTACCTTATCTCCCTCTGACTCTTTGGCCTCTTCCTCTTCTGCTTTTAAGGGTTGAAGTAATTGCATTTTCTCTCCTGAATAATCCAGAATAATCTCCCTTTTCTGAGATGAGCTGATTAGCAAATTTAATTCCATCCTCAAAGTCTATTGCCATGGAATGTTAACATGTTCCCAGGCTCAGGATATTAAGGCATAGATATCTTTGGAGTAGGGGCATTATTCTACATAACAAGGTCTATTTAAATAGAATACTAGAATATTTATATTTAACCCATTTTTCTCAGTATATATATCATGTATTGATCTGTTTGTCATTCAATAGCTAACATAGCTACCCAGCATCTAATGATGGCATTTTAATGCAAGTATCTGATGTCACAATGATTTCAAGAATAAAATCCTCAAAGGATCTAGGAAAATTTGACCATCGAAAGAAATAATGATAGTAAAAGGCATAATCCATAGCATAAAATAAAAAATCTATGAGTTCATACAAAAATAAATAAATAAACAAAAAAATGATAGGGAAGAAAGAGCCCTTCCTTATAGTGAAATTCCAAGTAACAAATGCGGAAGATATGATAGATATAGAGACTCAAAATGTGTCAAACAATTTAGGAAAAATTGTTTCAGAAAAATATCAACAGTGAGTGCTGTCTACTGGGTGATAAATAGCAAGATATTCCTGTGATCTCAAGTCACTCCTTTCAAGACATTTAGTACCTAAAAAGGGAAAATAGTAACTTTAGTGCAAAGAAATCTGACAGTCACTACCTTAGACAAATGATGAAAGTGATCATCCCCAATATTTGAAAAAATAATAATCCTGAGCCTGTAATATAATATACTGAGAATAACACAGCATTCTAGCTATGGAACTACTTCCACATATTATAACATAAATTTAATTAAGAGGGCACATTAGGCAAAACCAAATGGAGAGACATTATATCAAACAACTGGCTCATATTCCCCAAAGATTTCAAGGTGATTAAACAAAAATAGAATTGTTTTATATTAAAGAAAAAGAGACAGAACCAATCATTATAACGATCTCTCCTGGATTGGATTCTGGATAAGAAAAACTCATTTACTTTGCAATAAAGGATATTGTTAAAGCAGATGAAAAGATTTGAATAAGGTATGTATACTAGAAACTACTATTAAATTAATACTGATTTCTTTATTTTGAATATTATACTATAATTGTGTTAAAGAATAGCCTAGTGTTAGGAAATACATGCAAATATTTAGTGGTAAAGAGATACTACGTATTCATCTCAAGTTTAGAATATCTCTCATATAAACATGTTTTTTAAAATTACTTTAGCAGTCTCCTTTGTTCATGGATACTACTGTCTTAAATGGAATGGGCACTGGAGACTTGTTAAATCACTATGTATGCCCATCAAAAAGAAACTGACAATGCCATGTGTTGGCAAAGATATGAAGCAAGTCACATTCTTCTATATTGCTGATTTGAGAATATAAAATAATGCAATCACTTCAGAAAACTGTTTGGAAGTTTCTACTAATGTTAAGCATACACTTACCCTATGATCTGTCATTGCACCTCTAGGGATTTACCCTGGAGAAATGAGTGCATATGTTTCACAAATTGACTTGTACGTGAATAATTATAGCAGCAGTATTTGTAAGAGCCCCCAAACTAAAAAAAACAAAACAAAACAAACAAACAAAAAACCCTCAAATGACCAACGGTAGGCAGAGATAAACTAATTGTGGCCTATTAGTTAAGAATATACCATTGTGTGAAATTCATGTACACAAAAATTGTATAAACTTCCCCACAAAGGGAAAATAGTAACTTTAATGCAAAGAAACATGACAGTTACCACCTTAAACAAATGATGAAAGTGATTATCATCAACATTTGAACAAACAAGCATCCAGAGCCTCTAATATGATGTACCGAGAAGGACACAACATTTTATCTGTGGAACTGCTTCCGCTAGTCATAACATAAACTTAATTAACAGGAAATTTCATTTATACAAAAATTATATACATGAATTTTACACAATGGTATATTCATACAGCAAAATTGTGTGAATAAAATCAGCAATAAACAAGGACAATCAAAACACATAATGGCGTAGATACATCTTACAAATGTTATGCTGAACCAAAGAACCCAGACCAAAAAAAGAAAAAAAAAGGTATGTAATATTTAATTCCATATGTATAAAATTCAAGAAAAATAAAAACCAATTTATGGTGATAAAAATTCGGAGTCTCAGTTGACTTTGGAGGGAAAGAGGGCATGGATCAGAAAGGGTACAAAAGAAGTTTCTGGGGTTGTGAAATGTTTCTGGCGATCTGAGTGACAAAGATGTACATTTTTCAGCATCCATCAAGCTGTATATGTAAAATGTATGCATTTTACTCAATGTAAGTCAAATGTCAATAAGGTACTATTAACATGAAAAAAAACCTGTGGCTGCCTAGCCACACGCTGTTTGCTTGTGAGACTCACTCACCTTTTTGACAATTAGCAAGCAAGAGCCTTCACCACCTCAACCACTTGCCTAGTAAATTAAGGAAAAGCTACATTTACAAG
The DNA here is from genome assembly GCF_008728515.1 of Papio anubis. Classification (NCBI taxonomy): domain Eukaryota; kingdom Metazoa; phylum Chordata; class Mammalia; order Primates; family Cercopithecidae; genus Papio; species Papio anubis. The sequence goes on from NC_044991.1 coordinate 51,333,323, forward strand.
AAGTTTCTGTCCACTGGAATACAGTTACTATTACTTCTTAAATAACCAAAAGTCCTGCCATATGGACTAACTGAAGACTCACTGTAATGTAGCCAAATCATCTCAATTCTTTATTGGAAGAAAGAGATTGAAGAGCTATGACTCTTTTTCACATCTGGGAACATATATTCCCCAAGCTGCTTTTAAAATTCATCTGGCCTGTGTGGCAGCAGGCTGTATAGGTCTCCAGAACAAGTGTCCAACAAGGTGAGTTTCGGGAGAAAGTGAAAAACACAGGAGCTCCTTTCACAGAAATATTTGCCTAGAGATAGTTCTGTGCCTGAGAATAAAATGCAAATTTGTTTCCAGTAGCCTGAGGTGGGATAGTGGTTTTTACGGTTTTGCTTCAGAACCTGATGAAAATTGGGAGTGAGTTCATCTCTTTTTATAAGGTTATTTAGTGAGGTTTTCCAAAATGATCTAATCTTGCCCTGGAAAATGAACTAAAAGGAGTTGACTGGTTATTAGGAATGAGTTCACTAGCCCCACTTAACAGCCATCCAAGTGGATGTCTTCATGCAAGTCTCGAGGTTGCTTCTGTCCCGGCTGGGTTCAGGGACCTCCCTTTGACTTCAGAGGGACTTCCCAGGGCAGAACAGGGAAGAATCACATCCAAGGTCTTTCATATTTTAAGTGTGCTTTTCTTTCCATTACCTACTCCTACTTCCAGAGCTGTATAATTTAACTTCCCAAATTAAGAACAGGTTCCAAACCTATAACCTTTGCTCACTCTCAGACACAATCTATTGTACTTGACTTCAAAACAACATCAACACATCTATTTTTTTTCATTGAAATGAAATAGGTGGGCTGTAATAATATTAAACCTTTCCAAAGCATACTCGACGTGAGTGAAAAGCAACCATACTGGTCTAATAAAATTAACCAACTTCCATAGTTAAAGGGGAAAAAATGGAAAGAATCTGGTTGGACAATATTTTACATGCTGGTTTATAAGTTCTCCCTCAGTGCGCTGAGCAAAGATCTTTTGTGGATATTTTTACACTTAACATTTGATACTTAAATAAAGATTTGCTTCATTGCCTACCTTCTTTATAAAATTAGATAAAATGAATATTTAATAGTTCCTGACCTTCAAAAAGTTAGGAGGTCAATAGGATAAACAATATTAAATAATAATATCTAGCAACAACAATAGCCTGATAAGTATTTACATAAATGTAAAAAGAAGGTTAAAGATGCTAAATAGAGAATGAAAGAACAGTGAGTTTAGAGTTAGTCATAAAAGTCTTGGAGAAGAAAGTCAAGTTTTAAGCTGGCCTCTGACAGAGAAAATAAACTTTCTATTCTCAGACTAGTTTCTCTAAGAAGAATATCCTTTAGGACCGTGACTTTTAATGGAGGGCATTTGGCCACCCCCCCCATGCTGGGAATATTGACATAGTCTGAAGATATTTTTGTTTGTCAAAACTAGGAGAGGTGCTACTGGTATCAAATGGGTAGAAATCAGAAATGATGATCAACAGTATACGAAGGGCACCCCCGCAGTCCCTGCTCCTCAACAAAAAATGCTGGGGCCCAAGATGTCAATAGTTAAAAAACAAAAACAACTTGAGGATTATTCAGAACTGCCCTATCCATAATGAAAGCTGTGTTGGCTTTTACATCTAAGTCACCCATGGCCTCAAGAGGGAAGGAAAATAAAAACAGTACTTAGGATTTTTCAAGAGCAGATTGAAACACATTTTTAAAAGAAAACAAAAACCTCAAAAACTGCACTTAAATCACCATTTCTCAAATTGCATGCTGAGATATATTCAAAAGACAGCCAAACTCAGAAAAATACTTTGTCAACACAAAAGTCATATTTTTCAAAGATTGTTGGTAGCAGTATAAAATATACTTTTTTATTCATAGAGTAAGTCAAATTAATTGTTTAGAATTTTTTAAACAATACTAGGGTATAAACTAAAAGAAACAGAGAGAAGTTATTTTTTTTCACTACCAAAACTGGAATATTTTAAACACACACACACACACACACACACACACACACACACACAACCTGTACATATGAATGGGATATATATGAGGTTTTCTTACATGCATAGAGAATGTATAATAATCAAGTCAGAGTATTTTTGATACCCAACACCTTGAGCATTTATCATTTCAATGTATTGAGGATATTTCAAGACTTGTAACTATTTTGAAATATATGATACATTGTTGTTAACTATGGTCTCGTCACTCTGCTATGGAACATTAGAATTTATTTCTTTTTTCAATCTAACTTTATGTTTGTTCCCACTGACCAATCTTTCTTCATTCCTCCAACACACACATACCCACACCATTCCTAGCCTCTGATATTTTAAAAGAGAATTCTATATGCTTACTTAAGGGTGTGTAGTAGGAAAAAAATTAATATCAAAAACCTCCTAGATGACAGGAATTATATCTTCTAAACTAACATTCTACAATTAGTATAGGTTGCATAAAGCTTTCTATACAGGTTTATTCGAAGGTTAATTATTCTCTATTAAAAATGCACCATCTCCCATTAATCTTTATTTCTTGAACTTTAAACTTTCCATTTTCTGTTGAGTGTGTTTGAAAAAATATTTCATGAAGGGAAAGTTATAATCTGATTTGCCTTTTTAGAAGAACACTTTGAGTTCTGGGTGGAAAATTTTATTGGAGTAGGCAAAAATGAAATAAGGCAGACTGATAGGAAACGACCAGAATAGTCTAGAAAAGGATGATGATGACTTGAACCAGGATAAAGAAAATGGAAATAAAGAAAAGTGGTGGAATGTTAGACAGCTACTGATAGGATTTGCTCACACATTGTATGAGAAAAAGGAAGGAGTCAAGGATAATGCCCAACTCTTTAACATACTAATAACATAGAAAAACTAGGGAGGTCAAAAAGAGGACCAGATTGTTTTAGAGAGAGTAGGGAGGGAAAGGATAAGAATTTCTTGAGCTATCCAAGTGAGAATATTTGAGGACACATTTAACTAAAGAAGACTGTAAATTAATGGAAAGTTCTGTACAGTGCAAAGCTGAAAAGCTGGAAGTGAATATCTTTTTTTTTTTTTTCCAAGATAGAGTCTTTCTCTGTTGCACAGGCTGGAGTGCAGTGGCATGATCTTGGCTCACTGCAACCTCCGCCTCCAGGGTTCAAGCAATTCTCCTGCCTCAGCGTCCCGAATAGCTGGGATTATAGGCGCCTGCCACCATCCCAGCTAATTTTTTATATTTTTAGTAGAAGTGGGATTTCACCATGTTGGCCAGGCTGGTCTAGAACTTCTGACCTCATGATCTGCCCGCCTTGGCCTCCCAAAGTGTTGGGATTACAGGCATGAGCCACAGAGCCCAGCCTGGAAGTGAATGTCTTGATCAGCTCTGTGCAATAGAAACTTCTGTGATAATGGAAATGCCCTGTATCTGTGCTCTCTAACAGTGTCCACTAACCACATGTAGCTATTGAGCACATGAAGTGTGGCTACTGCAACTAAGAAATTGATTTTCAAATTTCAATTTAACTTTAATTAATTTAAATAACCAGTATTTTACTCAAAAACCTTTATGGGGAGCTGTTTTTGGACTGTTTGTGTCCCCCCAAAATGTATACATTGAAGCTGTAGCCTCCAATGTGATGACATTTGGAGATCAGGCCTTTGGGAGGCAATTAGGGTTAGATGAGGTCATGAGGCCAAGACACCGACCTGACAGGATTAGTGCCCTCATATAAAAAGATACCAGACAAATTGTTCTCTTTCTCTTTGTGCCTGAATAAAGAAGTTTTGTAAGAACACAGCAAAATGGTGGCTGCCCACAAACTAGGAGAAGAGGCATCAGAATGAACGCTGTCTTCCTGGCACCTTGATATTAGACTTCACAGTCTCCAAAACTATGAGAAATAAATTCTTGTTTAAGCCACCAAGTCTATGGCATTTGGTTTCAGCAGTCTGAGAAGAATAATCCAAGAACTCATTGTTTTCCAGGCATTGCATTAGACAGTGGGACATTAATAACATTAAAAGACACAAGTCTTAGCTTTTATGGCATCTACCTATACTGTTTCTTGAAACCATGAATGCGGATGAGGTTATCCTCAAATAAATTTTGAGAATTTGAGAATATAGGAGAAGAGGAGAGATCAGAGGACAAAAAACAAAAAAGAGAGGAGAGGAGAATGGGAAAGGAGAAGAGAAGAGAAAAAAATGGGAAAGGAGAGAAGAGAAGAGAAGAAAAGAAGAAAGGTCTCAAAAAATCTTCAAAGTTTAAAGTTCAAGCAAATAAGAAGAGCCGACAAAGGATTTATCTGTGATAGGTGTATAATGTCAGGGGATATTAAAGAGAAGAAAGATAGAAATGAAAAACTAGATTAATTGCTGATGTGAGATCAAGTAACTGGAAGGCAGAAAAGGGTTATTTGATGTGGCCGTTGGGGATCATCAGTAACCTTGACAAGAGTAGTTCTAGTGGAGACAGAGAATGGGCCCCAGATCAAAGTGGACTTAAGTATAAAAGGTGGTGAAGAAGTGGAGATGTAGTGGCCACACTGTCCTTTAGAGAACTATTGATGGAAAGGGTAGCAAGAAATGGTTGGGGGGGATAAAGTGAGATGGAAGAGATATAGCAGAAGGGATTTAATGAAATATTTAATTTCTTGTTTATTTGTAGGATGGAATCACATTTGCACACAAATGGAAAAAAATATCCATTGAAGAGAGATAATTTAATTGATCTTGATTGTGCAGAAAACAGAGGAAATAATTGAAGGACTAAGTCTTTGTATTTGTTCTCACGCTGCTAATAAAGACATATGAGAGACTGATTAATTTATAAAGAAAAAGAGGTTTAATGGACGCACAGTTTTACATGGCTGGGGAAACCTCACAATCATGGCAGAAAGGGAAGGAGAAGCCAAAGCCATTATGTGGTGTCAGGCAAGAGAGCATGTGCAGGGAAACTCACCTTTATAAAACCATCAGATCTCATGAGATTTATTCACTATCACGAGAACTGCATGGGAAAGACCCGCACCCATGAGTCAATTACCTCCCACTGGGTCCCTCCCATGACACATAGGAATTATGGGAGCTACAATTCAAGATGAGATTTGGGTGGGGACAGAGCCAAAGCATATCAGTCTTTGAGTAAACAAAAGCAGAAAGATAAAACCTACCTTTGGTAGGAAGTAGGCAGTCTTTAAAATATATTTATAGAAAGGAAGCCAGTAGAAGCAGATGTAGATAAGCATATAAGTTTGATGGAGGGGTAAGAAGAGGCAGTTTCTAACCAATGGCTTTTGTTTCTTTAATAAAATATAGCAATTTAATATCTATTTTCATTATTTTTACTCCTTATTCCTTTGCATATAAACCTCTTAGTCATCCATGAGCAACCATAGTATCATAAATGTAGGATTGTTACAGCTGCAAAGAGGGTAAGTGAATACTTAAAGTTTTTAATATCCAAAAATGATTCTTGAAGCCTTCATGAGAAAAAAGGCAATATATTTGAAACCCACAGATTTTGCTTTTAAAGGTCCAAAACTTAGTGAGATAAGAAGAGAAAAAAGGGCCGGGCATGGTGGCTCAGGCCTGTAATCCCAGCACTTTGGGAGGCTGAGGTGTGCAGATCATCTGAGGTCAGGAGTTCGAGACCAGCCTGACCAACATGGTGAAATCATGTCTCTACTAAAAATACAAAATTAGCCGGGTGTTGTGGTGCCTGCCTGTAATCCCAGGTTCTCGGGAGGCTGAGGCAGGAGAATTGCTTGAACCTGGGAGGCAGGGGTCACAGTGAGCCAAGATCGTGCCATTGCATTCCAGCCTGGGCAACAGAACAAAACTCCATCTCAAAAAAAAAAAAAGTAGAGGAAAAAGGAAGAGGAGGAGGGAAAGAAGAAAATCAGAAAAGGAAGTTCTAAAGAAAGCAGAATGAAAACTTTATGACATTAATGATAGACTGAAAAGACAGCAGAAGAAAGCATCAGTTCTCTCCCCAAGATGAGACTAAATGAGAGTGCCCTGGACAATGAGAGAACAGTGAGGGGTGGAGATGTGACCTTAGAGTGGATCAGTAGAGACTGTGTTCAGAGAAATAGCCCTGGCAGGTGAAAGGGGATGAGAGAGGCATGTATACGTAAGCACTCTCTTTGCTAATCCTGAGGACACTAGGAGTTCTGTGGAACACACATGCTATAGGTTCTCTTAACCAGCCACTGAGTTAGATATGAGCACAGGGATGTAAGTTTAGATCAAATTGACTTCCCAAGAAAGCTGAGAATTCCTCTATTTACCAAGGAAAAGTACAAGACCGGCCAGATAATAATCATGCTTCACAAGTGTCTTAAAGGAAGGTGGGTAAAAGATTTTAACAAAGCAGTCACAGAAATGTTAAGAAACTTTTGAGGTAGCTAGTCCCTTAGCCTACTGAAGGAGTGGGAGAATAATGAGGCTGAATAACTAACCGTCCAACTGAAGCCAAAAGGAAAAGTCATAACAGCCTGGGATTGCAACTGCCTTAGAGGTTGTATATTGAACGAGCAAATGTCTTGATGTGAGTCCCATACTTTTTCCAATGGCTGGGCATCCTTTAGATAAGATCCTGAACAATTTAGTAGGGTACAACACACCTCCACTCCAACCCCTTATCTGGAAGGTATATGCACTTCTAGATGGGGAGTCTGGCTAAAATGTTGTTAGGAAGGAAATAGATGGCAAAGTCCTTTAAATAGTTAGAATTGTGCACTTGAGTTTCTTCATTTGCACATCCTTGTAGACACATTTCCTTATTCAATGAAAGGAAGACAATTTTCTTTCTATTCCTGTTTACCTTTGGTGCACTTGGCATTTGACTAGACATGTCTAAATATTTAATCACAGTTTTTTGGGGATTTGATGTTAACCACTAAAAGGCTAAGAAATGGTAGACTAATTACAATTGTGCTCCTTAATACTGGTATTAATGCTATAAATAAAGAGGAGAAAAGAAAAATATGAACTAAGTAACTCTTCTAATGAATTCTTTTTGAAGACATGACACAATATACGTATTCTGTATACACAAACCACTTGAGTAATTTTTCAAACCTCAATTATTTTCAAACTTTATTTCAATCAGAATGAAGCTTCTTGAGTTGGATAAAATATTGTGTAAACAAATGCCTTCATCATTCTCTTAATTTAAACTTCAGAACAATTTGTTAATAATAACCATTGTTCTTTATGGTTGGGCAGGGTGGCTCACACCTGTAATCCCAACAGTTTGGGAGGCCAAGGCAGGTAGATCATCTGAGGTCAGGAGTTCAAGACCAGCCTGGTCAAAATGGCGAAACCCCCTCTCTACTAAAAATACAAAAATTAGCCAGGCATGGTGGAACACACTTGTAGTCTGAGCTACTCAGGAGGCTGAGGCAGGAGAATTGCCTGAACTTGGGAAGTGGAGGTTGCAGTGAACCGAGATCACACCACTGCACTGTAGCCTAGGTGACAGAGCGAGACTCTGTCTAGAAAAAAAAAAAGAAAGAAAATTAATATATCTAATTACTGATAATGAACTATAAGTTAAAAAATATAGGGGAAAGAAATAAGAGGGGTAGTAAACATAAAATTATTTAGGAAAGGAAATTAATATTAAACACAGATATTTAAAGTTCCCTGGAGATAAAAGAACTAGAGACTATTTAAAAAGCATTCCTTTTTTTTTTTTTTTTTTTTCCTGTCACTTAAGGTGTTTAGAGAACCTTATGTAGGCTCCTTAGGGCAAGACCTTCAAAATCTGAGTCAAAAGCCATATATTCTCTCTCTGGATCAAGTTGATAAGAAGACCTAGAATCTATTATTTTATTTACAGAGCAAAATCATCAAGTTAGAACAGTTTGTGATGAAAATCCAGGGGTCTAGATACAGGCAAAGTCATAGCCAAATATCACTATTGAAAAGCAAATATTAAAAGTAGAATAACAAAAACAATAAAACATGTAACATTCTCTGAAATACAGTGAGCTCTACAAAGCCACCTTTCCATTTGGGAGTCAGTCATCTAGTTTGCATGAAGGGTGACTGCAAAAAAAAAAAAAAACCAAGACAGATTACATTGATGCTTCACCTTATAATATAAGGCTATCAGTGTTTTTTTTTTTTGTTGCTGTTGTTGTTTTGTTTTGTTTTGAGACAGAGACTTTCTCTGTCGCCCAGGCTGGAGTGCAGTGGCATGAGCTCAGCTCACTGTAACCTCTACCTCCTGGGTTCAAGCAATTATCATGCCTCAGCTTCCTCAGTAGCAGGTGTGCCATCAAGCCCTGCTAATTTTTGTAGAGATGGGGTTTCACCATGTTGGCCATGCTGGTCGCCAACTCCTGACCTCATGCGATCTGCTCACCTCAGCCTCCTAAAGTGCTGGGATTACAGGCGTGAGCCACTGCACCTGGCTGACTTTCAGTGTTTGACAGCATTCTTTTCCACTTGTTCGTCAGGATTATAAAAAGCTATTCCCTTAATATTAAGCATATTTACATTGATCTGATCATGAATCTCTTGAGTTCCAACTGCCTGTGTTTCCTTTAATAATTCCAAAAACATTTATTCGACACCTACTGGGTGAGAAACACCATGCCAGGTTGGTGTTGTAAGGTACATCAGAGTATTTCATGAAGTGTATATCACCAGGCTCTAATAAGTAAATTGCTTGAAATGCAACCACTTTAAGACTAAGGTGTGTGCAAAAGTGAGAATTTCATTTTGGCTTTGTCTTCAGGAGGAGTGACCCCTGTGGGCAGACACAGGAACTAAAACTTTCTAAGTAAAGGAAGTGGCAAGAGCCACAGGGTGGAAAAGGTCAAGGAGAATTTTACTGGGTGACTAGGGTGGAGGGTTCACGAGGAGGATTATGGACTCTGAGGTTGAAAAACTAGAGAGGAAACAGCAAGGAGCTTTGAATGGCCCATTGATGGATTTAATAATTTGCCTTTTTGTTTTTTTAATTTTAACTGTAGTACTTTTCAGAGCCTCTATCTAACATGCTAACATGCTTTTTGACTATGCAAGAAATAATGTAGCATGCCCTAATCTCATTTTTTTTTTCTCATGGAATTTTGAGTGTGAAGTACAAAGAGATCCTGCCCAACTGTGACATCTACTTAGGGAAATCCTATCTTAGGGAATTTGAAACTACTTCATAAAGTAATAGCATTAACATATATTGACAGAATCAGACCACCCTAAAAAGTATTTTAGGTTTATATCTGTTATGAATGATCTAAAAATCACCAAATCCTAAATTGGAAGATAATGTAGCATCTTCCTGGTACTGATAGTTGAATAGCTTCTTAACAATATTACACCATTTAATTGTTAGGCTCTGGTGACACAGAAGTTGCTGGAAAGCACCAATTCCATTTTCAAACAGCTTAATATTTTGCGTTCAAATTTGCTTTCTGGAGCTCATTAGGCTTTTCTTTTGGGGCAGTCACTAAAACCCAAACCTTATTTTACCCAACAGTCTTTTATGTACTTTGGAACAATTATCTCATTTCTCCTGGTCTCTGTTTTCCTAGCATTTCCAATAGTTGGTCATGTGGCAGTTCCCAGCTTAGCCATTCCCCTCTGGATACTCCAGTTTGTCAATGTTTTCCCTGACATAAGACAGTAGACATTGAGATGGTTATATAAACAAAAGTCATATGGGTTAATCTGGACTCAATATGAAGCTGCAGTTCACTAAATTACTGAAACAATTTTCATGTGAGTTTCTACTTACTCTCAACTCCTCCAGCCTCCTCCTGTGTTACTAGTTTTAGGAACTTACATTAAAGTTCATCTCACTATTATTGGCATAATCTTCTTATTTTGTTATCATCTTTTTGATCTTGATTCTGCAATCCTCCCAGTTTCATATTCAATTTGATCAGTAATCTCTACTGTAACAAATATTAGATCAGAAAAGAATAAATACAAAGCCCTACAACTGGAAACAGACATTACTGTTCAAGTTGTAATTAATCCATTGACCACTCAAATGTTACTTATTTACAAAGAGTGATCCCTCCTGCCCCAGCCTACTGAGTTATAAGAAACCAAGGCTTACTCAAATCCACTTACACTACCTCTGCTCCACTGGACAAAGAAAAGAAAGATAAAGGTCATAACAAATACATCATGTCAGCTACTTGTTACTACTGAGCTTCCAACAGGTCTCAGAATTTTCCTTTTCCTTTTTGAAAACTGGCACATTTATCTGTAAAATTCTAACTTTTTTTCTATTATCCAAGATTTGGTAAAATTTAATGATAATATTTATGGTCTCTTGTTTCCTTATTCTCTTAATATCCTGGATTTTTTCTCACATAGAGCAACCAAGCCATTATTCCTAATAATAACTTTTTCTTTAAGTTGGAGCATGAGATTTTAGTTGAACACATCATTTAAACTAATGCAACTCATTCCAAAAGAAAGTAAAGCTTCACTCCTTCATTTTTTTTCTGCTCTGAGACAGGATTTCTTAATCTCAGCACTATTGACATTGTGGATCCATAATCCAATAATTCTTTGTTGTGAGGGAGCTATCCTGTTCTACATAAGATGTGTAGAATATTACTGCCTATTCTCCCTACTAGATACCAGTGGCAACACGTCCCCCTTCACATACACTAGTTCTTGGCAATTAAAAATGTCTCTAGACGTTGTCAAATGTCCATCGTGGAGTAGAGGTAGGCTGGGAATATTGCCCTGGTTGAGAATTACTGCTTTGAACAGAAATAAGGACATGAAAAAAGAATAATGATTTTGAGTATGTTTTTTCTTCTCTTTTCATTTAATTCTACTGAAAATGCTTAGTTCCATTCAGTCAATGAACAGGGCATAATTAAACTAGGGAAATGTACCTGGAATTCTTAGTTAAATCAGAAACAAAAACCTGCTTATGGCCTTAGAGCAGAGATCGTCAACCCCTGGGCTGCGGACCAGTACCCCTCACATTCCCTGGTGTGTAGAAACATCATCTTCCACGAAAATGGTCCCTGGTGCCAAAAAGGTTGGGGACAGGGGCCTTAGACCACAAAATGAGAAGGCAAGTGCTACATATCCAAATTACAGATAGTGAAACTAAAGCTCAAGAAGTGTCAGTAATAACAAGAATGATCACTACAAAAGAACTAAAATATGTTTTTCTCTCATACACATTTAAGTCTCACATATAGTTTTCAAAGTTCACAATCTACAACACTAACTGCTTAAATTCCCAAACCCTCTCACTTGTGTGACCAACCTTCTCTGTTTGCCTCCCTTTCAATCCCAAAGACTCTTTTTTATTGCTGTTTATGTCTCTTTCCAATACCATTCCATGAGAAAGGGCAACACTACCCTGTGGTTACAAAATGGTCTAATGGTACCAAGAAAAAGGATACAAGAGACATGGCCAGCCACACATCCAATCATTTTCTTTGGGGTTGTCTCGATTAGAATATCTATTGTCCGCTGGTGGAAGGAGAGTCTATTTCTTTTTGCTTTTATTGTGGGTTTATACTTAGGGGCTAGGGCCTATTTTCAAGGCTGTTATATATCAACTCTGTCAAGGAGCCAGCAGGAAGATGTCTTGTATTTTCCCCCACTCCTGGGGGAAAAAAAAAAAAGTCGGGCCATACAGAGAGGGAGCCTTGCTTATTTTGGCAAATGGTCACATCAATTTTCTGCAGTTAAAAGGTGGCATGCTGAACATGTTTGTATCTCTTGAGGCAAAAATTAAGGTCAGCTTTTGATCCAATGTCTAGGTTCTCATTTTGTAATTACCAAGTTAAAATTCAAATACACTCACAAGAAACAGACAGGAGTCTTACTAACCATATCTCATGTATTACCTCAGAGAGTTCAAAAATTTCCTGGGTCTCATTAGGTCAACTTTATTATCTTTCTTTTTCTAAAAAAAAAAAAAAATGGAAAACAGAAAAGGCTACTGTTCTCATTGTATAAAGCCGAGCCTATCAAATATATTAGATTCAATGAAAAATTCTTGGAGAACTTAAAGCCAGCTGACTCTTCCGTGGCTGTGCATGCAAGGATTCTGCTCATGAAATAGAACTTGACATCTGTATATTGATAGGTTAATGTAGGAGGGAAAAAAATGCTTGCTTTGTAAAATTTTAATTTTTATGGCTTCTAATTCTTTTAATATAAACTTGGCAAAAAATGAGAAAATTGTAAATCCGAGAAAACAACCTGGTTGGGTTATATATATTGGCCTGGGTCAATGGGAGTTTTAATGCCTGCCAAAATTGATTTTCAGCAACATGTAGCATGTTCAGTGAGAAAAGGGTGGTGTTATTGAATGTATTTAGCAATATTTTAAAGCTTATTCTAGAAAAAACTAGATGACTTATAAGCATTATTTTGTTTCCTTGTGTTTAAATACATTGATCCATAAGAGAAGTATATTATCCTTAAATCTCTTATGTCTAAGGCTCTGGGAAGTAACCTCAACAGCCATCCCTCCCTTTAGAGATATAACAAAAGCTCTCATAATAAATGACAAGTGCATCTCTTGAGGGAATAAGTTCTTCTTTAAAACAAGTCTATCCTATTGGGAGGCAACCTAAGAGATGAACTTTGCATTGACCTAAAAGAGTTAATTCACTATAATTCTAGATTGGCCAAGGAACACTTTGGCAACATAGAAGAAAGACAGTGGATAAATCAGAATAATGAATATGACTATGAACCAGATCAGAACCATACAAACATGTCCCTTACACGAAGGCCAAGTTTTGATGTATGAATCCCCACCTCCTTCTTTGCCAGGGGATAATTCAAAGAACACTGACACCAGAAGCCTCTGATTGCATGTGTATGAATCCTTGGTCTCCAAATCCCTTAAATAAATGTCACACCCTCACACATGTGTTGGCTGGCTTTGAGGCACCAAGCTCTACTCAATTTCAAGGTGGAATGGAAGTCCCACCCTGCAAGGTGTATTGGAACTCCCATAAACCACTTGCCTCATCCTGGCTCAGGGGTTTAGAGGAAATTCAGCAAGCATCAAAGCAGGCACAACACTATCCTCTGAAGTCTATGGTCTGGGGTGGGGCAATCATGCTCAAGATAATTCTTTTGCATAACTTTTATGGGTCTAGGAGGACTCTTTGTAAGTACCTCTTCCACCTAAGGTAGAGGCAGGTTCACACACTAAGCAGTTGTCCTATAGAGTCCTCTGTCTTTCACTCTTTATCTTTTGGTATATTTAAGTTGAGGGAGAAACAGGACCAAGAGTTACTTAGATTGAAAATTATGAGATTCCAGGGTAGAGCCTTCAGGTACATGCTAAAGAAATGAATACCTGGAGACACTGAAGACCCATCTTCCTTTAAACAACAGCCTATTCAGGAAAGAGGGTATTGAGTTCAGGGGACTAATTTGACATCTGTAAGGCTATCAAGCAAGAATTGAATCCATTTTTTGTACCACTTTTTGCAGAAACTGGTCCAAAATAAATAAGCAGCACAGCTGTGGTGCAGAAAGCCTCCTGTGTAAATTATTTTCATGTGTGTGGCTTTTTAAAAATGAATTTCCATCAATCTTTCCATGGGTTTTGGTCCACATTAGCCCTGACTATAACTGTATTTTTCCAAAAAGTTAAGGGAGGTGACTATCTATCAGGGACCATCTCTATTATAGCTTCTTTTTTTTTTCAGGTTGGGTTTGAGGCTGGCCACATATTTACTCGATACTCTTAATATACTACAGAAGTCGGTTTGGTTTGAAGCAATGCAAATGATTACATTTGAGTAGCCTCCTATCCCCCTCACCCGGCTATCTCCCTCCACCTCCCCTCCTCCAACACTCAGAATTCTTGGCTTTACTATTTATAGTTCACAGGGCAGCTCTTGCTTCTCCCACCCACCATCGCTCCAATTTGAAACACATGCGGGGGGAAAGAGAGGAAGGGGAGTTTGTGGGAGGAGAGGTGGAAGAACCACACCCTTGTGAAGCCACCATCCCATCCTGTTTGTATGTGGTTAAACACCCAGAAACAGAGAGTTTGCTGGGACTCATTTCAATACATCCTTGCTCCCTGGTCCAAATACACTTTGGTTTCTTATTGTCTGACTCATTCTGACTTTGGCATAAATCACTTTCTTGATCATGATGGAGGAAAAAGTCAATAAAAGAAAATGCCTCAAGTCACAACCTCTAATGATTGAAAATAAAGTGAAGAGGAGGGGAAGAATAAAACCTTCTCACCACTTTTTCAGGAGTTATCACATACTGAAAGTCCTGCAACTGGCCCTATTAAAACTGAATTCGTAAACGCTGTACCTCATGGTAAACACTGGCCCTCGCCCCACCACACACACACACACACACACACGAATAGGAAAGGAGGTCAGTTGGTCTGTGCTTTAAGGTCACTTAGACATGTTTCTGGAAGGTGACAAGGTAAAGGATCTGAAAGAGAGAGAAAGGGAGAAAGCGGTAACAAGATTTGGCAAACTCCCCATGCTATAAACTGTCCTTAGGCAAGAGCTGGAGTATGCCAATTTTATTTAACTAAAAATGATTCAGATTAAATGTTAGGATTGAATGTTTAGTGATATTCTTTTTATCTTTTACAAAGAATCCTACTGCATTGCCTCTGTGTAACATGCATTCAGTAGCTGCCCTGGCTCCCTTTCTATTTGTTATCTCACTGACATTTTGAGGTTTTACACCTGTGTCTACAACTGACTTGTCCTTCATGTAAATAAGGGGCTGGAGTAACAATCGTTTGTAGAAAACTTATGAAAAAAAAAGCCCCAAATAATTGGTGACATTCTTGCCATTTATGGCAGGTGAAAATGGGGGAGGATAGCTACACTTGACTTCAAAATGAGAGGCAGAAACATAGGGTCAAACAGACCTGGGTTTAAATGCTGACTCTTCTCATTTCTAGCTGTGTAACCTTGAGAAAGTCATTCAAATAATTTTTCTAAGATTCAGCTGCAAAATCATATAGATAAGAGTATGTACTAAGAGTACTATAATAATCAAATCAAATAGCGTTTACAGGTTTAATACAGTACAAGGTACATAAATGACAGCTATAAAAGTTTTTTGTAAGACTTCCCCCAAAACCCAACATTTAGTTTTAAACTCAAAGGAAAATTCAACCATGAAACTCTAAACTGGTTGTGAATGACTTCTCTCATTCTACTTTTTTAATTCAAGAAGATGGATCTTGAATTCAATGGAGTAATTTAGTGATGGTATAAATTTTCACATTGTGTTCCACTCATTCAGACTATGCTGTGTGAAACAAAATCTAATAAATGTTAATGACTACTGCCGTCCTTAGATTTCAGTCCAGTCTTTAGGAGAGACACAGTTATAAACATCTAGCCAATCAATAAGCTTCATCCAAGAATAATAAAGATGAAAAATACCATGTGAATTTCTGTTTGTCAGGAATTGCTATTGAAACAAAGAGTCCTCCAATGGTGATTGGATGATTTCCAATAGGAAGACCAGGCCAGTCCTCAGAAATGCCAAACCACAAGGGAGTTTCCAGACTTGATTGATAACAGCTGATCACACATCCTACCCATCTATACTCCCTTTTCCTCCACCCACACACACAACAGAAAACAACAATTAAAAAAAAAATAGACAAGAAAGCACAAAATGCAAAAAGTTTCACTGGATATACCTTTTGTCCAATCATTGTGCTATCTTCTGCAGTCCTCCAAGTCCCATTTGGAATGCTAGGTTTCTTAACCTTCTAAGCACTCTCTAGAAGCTAAGTCAAGAAGCATATTACATGGAAAATCTGGAAGATTGCTTCCTCTTAGGAGAAAGCAACAAATTGAATCCTAATCTTCAATTTAGTGTTATTTGCCTCTGAAAAGTCTTTAACACTTGCTTGTGGTTTTTAAAAGTGTGGCCAATAATGTATCGTCCATATTTTTAATATGATGAGTTAAGAAAATTGTGTTGAGAAAAATATAAATTTGTAGGAACCTGGCCACTTTCATCAGTATTCAATATTCTTAAGAAAACCTGATATTTTTTAAAAAGTCATAATATTTTGGCCCTGGTTCCAGTTCAGGCTGTGACAGTCATTTGATCATATCCCCATTCTATTTCCACATTCAGCTATTTTCTGCAATGATAAATTAAAAGAGCAAAAGGCATATTATTGAAAGTGATGGATTGACAAGAAATCAGAGATGCTTTTTGTTTTGATTTTGTTTTTCCAGATACTCAGTATGTCTTTCTCATTTCATACATCATCAGTGCCTCTCAGGATATATATCAATCTTCATCGTGGCTCTTAAAAAGAATCTAGT
Source organism: Papio anubis (assembly GCF_008728515.1). Taxonomy (NCBI): domain Eukaryota; kingdom Metazoa; phylum Chordata; class Mammalia; order Primates; family Cercopithecidae; genus Papio; species Papio anubis. The sequence continues at coordinate 51,349,656 of NC_044991.1, forward strand.
AGAATCATTTTAAAAACCCTTCTTCCATAAAATGGATTTTTGGTGCATCATTTTGCCCTCATGTATTTAACCAGTTATATTAGTCTGTTCTCATGTTGCTATGAAGAACTATCTGAGATTGGGTACTTTATAAAGGAAAAAGGTTTAATTGACTCACAGTACTTCAAGGCTGGAGAGGCCTCAAGAAACTAACAAAAATGGCAGAAGGGGAAGCAAACGTGTCCTTCTTCACATGGTGGCAACAAGAAGTTCCAAACAAAAGGGGGAAAGGGCCCTTATAAAACCATCAGATCTTGTGAGAACTCACACACTATCATGAGAACAGCATGAAGGTAACTGCCCCCATGATTAAATTGTCTCCTAGTGGGTCCCTCCCATGACAAGTGGGGGATTATGGGAACTACAATTCAAGATGAGATTTGGGTGGGGAAATAGCCAAACCATATAATTCCATCTTGACCCCTCCCAAATCTCATGTCCTCACATTTCAAAACACAATCATACCATTCCAACAGTCCCCAAAAGTCTTAACTCATTCCAGCATTAACTCAAAAGTTTAAGTGCAAAGTCTAATCCAAGACAAGGCAAGTCCCCTTTGCCTATGAGCCTGTAAAATCAAAAGTAAGTTAGTTACTTCCTACATAAAATGGGTGTACAGGCATTGGGTAAATATACCCATTCCAAATGGGAGACATTAGCCAAAATAAATGAGCTACAGGCCCCATGCGACTCTGAAATCCAACAGGGTGGTCATTAAAACTTAATGTTCCAAAGTGATCTCCTTGGACTCCATGTCTCACATCCAGATCATGCTAATACAAGAAGTAGGCTCCCACAGCCTTGGGCAGATCTGCCCCTGTGACTTTGCAGGGTACAGCCCTGCTCCCTGATGCTTTCATGGGCTGGTATTGAGCATCTGTGGCTTTTCCAGGCACACAGGGCAAGCTGTCAGTGAATCTATTTAACACCATTCTGAGATCTGGAGGACAGTGACTCTCTTTCACAGCTCCTCTAGGCAGTGCCCCAGTGGACACTCTGTGTGGGCGCTCTAACCCCATATTTCCCTTCTGCACTGGCCTAGCAGAGGTCCTCCATCAGGGCTCCACCCCTGTAGCAAACTTCTGCCTGGACATCCAGGCATTTCTCTACAACTCCTGAAATCTAGGTGGAGGTTCCCAAACCTTGATTCCACCTGCAGGCTCAACACTACATGGAAGCTGCCAAATCTTGGGGCTTGCACTCTCTGAATCCACAGCCTGAGCTGCACCTTTGCCCCTTTTAGCCATAGCTGGAACAACTGGGATGCAGGGCATCATTTCCCTAGGCTGCACACAGCAGGGAAGCCCTGGGCCTGGCCCACAAAATCATTTTTCCCTCCTAGACCTTCTAGGTCTGTGATGGGAGGGGCTTCTGTGAAGGTCTCTGACATGCCCTAGAGACATTTTCCCCATTGTCTTGGTGATTAACCTTTGGTTCTTTGTCAGTTATGCAAATTTCTTCAGTCTTGAAGAATTTCTGGCTTGAATTTCTCCCCAGAAATTTGGTTTTTCTTTTCTATTACATCACCAGGCTACAAGTTTTCCAAACTTTTATGCTTTGCTTCCTCTTGATTGCTTTGCTGCTTAGAAATTTTTTCCACCAAGTACCCTAAATCATCTCTCTCAAGTTCAAAGTTTCACAGATTTCTAGGTCAGGGGCAAAATTTTGCCAGTCTCTTTGCTAAAGCATAGCAAGGATCACCTTTATTTCAGTTTCCAAAAAATTCCTCATCTCCATCTGAGACCACTTCAGCCTAGACTTTATTGTCCATATCACTATCAACATTTTAGTCAAACTCATTCAATAAGTCTCTAGGAAGTTCCAACCTTTCCCACACTTTCCTGTCTTCTGAGCCCTCCAAGTCTCTAGGAAGTTCTGAACTTTCCCATATTCTCCTGTCTTCTCCTGAGTCCTCCAAACTGTTCCAACCTCTGCCTATTACCCAGTTCCAAAGTTTCTTCCACATTTTTGGGTATCTCTATGGCAGTACCCCACTCTCTGTAGTACTGATTTACTGTTTCAGTCCATTCTCCTGCTGCTATGAAGAAATACTCAAGACTGGGTAATTTATAAAGGAAAGAGATTTAATTGATTCACAGTTCTGTGGGATAGAGAGGCCTCAGGAAACTTACAATCATGGCAGAAGGGGAAGCAAACATGTCCTTCTTCACATAGTGGCAACAAGGAGAAGTACTGAGCAAAAGGGAAAAAAATCCTTATAAATCCATCAGATCTCATGAGAACCCACTCCCTATCATGAGAATAGCATGAGGGTGACCACCCTCCATGATTAAATTACTTTCAACCGGGTCCCTTCCATGACATGCGATGATTATGGGAACTACAATTCAAGATGGGATTTGGGTGGGGACATAGCCAAACCATATCACCACACACATGCAAAGAGCTGAACCAGCCCTACAATCTGAGCAAGCTCAAGTGTTCATTGCCTTTCCATGTGTGTACCATTGATTTGGAGTGATGTCCATTTGATAAAATACTTTTCCAATTGCTTTTTGTGGTATGTTACCAATGATCTTATCACACTGAACATTGGTACTGAAGACTGGACTAACCTAAAGCAATTATGGAATTGTTTCTCTTAGTATTTACAAGTTAAAGAGTGATACTGATCAAATACCTTTTAATTTTATTAGATTCAGTTTATGTCCTATATATTTTTGCATTATTTGAAAATTTTAAAATAAGTATGCAATCATATTATTTAGTAAAGGTATGTAAAATTATTACAAATACTATTATTACAAACCATATATATACATATTATAAATTTACAAAATATCAAAGAGGGATGTATGTTTCTGCTAATGGGAGACAGGAGTCTGATTCCTAGCAAGTTTACTTTCTGCTTATGAGATCTCTTGCAGACTGATATAAATGAGTGCATTTTACTCTTTTCATCTGTAAAATGAGGATAGTAACAGAAAACCTTGTCATAAAAATTAGCAGAGGTCATGAAGGGTGCAGTTCTGGGTTTTGCTGTGCAATCAGTAGCTGCTATACAAACCCCATTGCTTCCAGTTGTCTCTTATTCCCTAATAGCAATTTGTACAGTGATTAATTTTTAAAATCAATGTAAAACTTGCTAGTTCAACACTTGAACCTTTACAGTACAGACTCAATCATTTACGACCATTTCTTTGATCTCCAATTCTCCAAAGATTCTAACTGCTATTAAGTGATCCAGTCCACAGATCTAGTCAGGTCAGCACCTTTGGATTTAATTTTCCTTGGACAGAAAAGCCTTTGTAGTTCTTTTTCTATATGGTACATACATTGAATGAAAGTCGTTCAACATTGGATAATTGTTTGAATACATTCTTGTTGTCCTTTTTCTGAGGGGTAGAGGACAGGGTCTCACTCTGTCATTAAAGCTGGAGTGTAGTGATGTGATTATGGCTCACTGCAGGTTCGACTTCCTGGGATCAAGAAATCCTCCCACCTCAATCTCCAGAGTAGCTCAGATCACAGGAGTATACCATCTAACCTGGCTATTTTTTTAAAAAATAGAGACAGGGGTCTCTCTATTGTTGACCAGACTGGTCCAGAACTCCTGGGCTCAAGCAATCCTCCTGCCTTGGCCTCCCAAAGTGCTGGGATTACAAGTGTGAGCCACCATACCCAGCCACACTCCTATCCTTATAAATTAAGTTGAAAATAAGAAATACGAACAAAAATACCTATCAATTGAGTTCTAAATGACTAATTTCTAATAATCTTCACTAATAAATATTATTTGACCTGTGTCTTGAAATGGATTCTCCCAATTATTGTTTGTGTTAATGTCCAGAGAGTCTAGTCAATAATATCAATCTTTTATCAATAATTATACAATATGGCCACACTCAAAGTTTGTTTTCATGACCAGCATTAGGCCTTAACATATACTTCAAATAAGTTAAATTTTTCCTTAAAATATATCGTTAGGCAAAAGGTTTTGAGGAAACAATTAATTAAATGAAATACCTTGGCAGATGCCTGCATTTCTCTGCTAGAGGATATGCAGTAGCATGCCCAGAAAAATGAATAAGCTTCACCCAACAGGCAGGAGTTTATGCACATTTAATGCTTAATTTAAAAGACAACAATTAAATTGTGAATGTTTCTGGAGCTTTGATATGTACTCACTTGAGGAAAAGGAGAAAAATGCTCAGAAACTTCAACAGAAAAAAGAACAATTGGAATAGTACAACAATAGCACAATAACAAGAAAATGGAGATCTCTTCAAGAAAAACAGAAAGAACAATAGTGGTTCCTAATAGAAACCTCAGAGGAAAGAACCTTAGATAAAAATGCCTGTAATAATTGTATAATTATAGCAATAGGCATTTTCAAAGGAGTCCAACTCTTTTTAAGGTGTCAAATTATTTGTATGGTATTTTTATTTCTTATTTTCAGAATAATTATCATCTAAACACTACTGTATGTGTTTGTAGGGCAAGTAGATACTTTGCACAATGCAACATATTCTCCTTTTAAAAGCTTCTTTAAATATGAGAAGAAAATACAAACTGTGGATCAAAATTTATATTCAAAATCTTAGGAGGAAGTGTTCACATCAGACTTTACTGGAAGTATTAAAAGAAGAATATCGTTCTTAAGGCTCATTGTCTAAAGTAGACATTGACCCATATTGATGATTTGGCAGGTTTTTCAGCAGTTTTGAATTTATGCTTATAGTTTGTGCCTTTTGAATTCTTTCACTTTCTTCTATATAGGTACATACACACATATATACACACACACATATATTTATGTAGATAGAACTTTTTGCTTAATCATACATTTGGTATATCAATGATAATGACATACTTATGTGAATATCTATGTATATGTAGGTGTATTTATGTGTATATATACATACACTTACACATACACATCAATATACATATATATGTTCATTTATAATACACTTAACAAGTTGTTTTGGTGCTTTAAAAATGTTTTTAGATACATATTAATAAAATTTTTATGTAAGCCTTCAATTTGTCCATGCATTAGCTATGAATTATAACCTCAGACATATAATTTATTTACTTTTGACAGAAGACAACATTTAATAAAGATGAAAACTATTTCAATGTTAATAATTATTTATATGACACAAAATCCAGTATATTCCGTGGGTCAATTGGGTGACCTGCACACTAAAGTGGCATTTTACAAAGTCTACTCTAACTTCCAGGTGCATTAAATATTGCCCATATAGAGCTGAAGAGCAGTTGTTTTTCCTAAATGAAACTGAAAAACAGAGAAAAACCAATGGACCGCTAACATCTCATAAAACTCTAATAAACTATGAACTACTATTTTTCATTTCTGAGCTTATGTGGTGGCCCTTCCTTATCATTTCTTTGGGAAAATGAGAATTATTTGATTCTCAAATTTTCACTAAGGCAAGTTCAGTCCTCATCAGGTTAGTGTGAAAGCAAGAGAGCCTTCTGCTCAATGAGACCAGTTCTCTTCCAAAACACATGTATACACACACAGCCATGATCCTCTAGCACTGGAAACATTGCAAATGAAAAAATTCCAGGTAGAATAGAAGTGAATAAACTGTAGTTTGTTCAAATAAGCTATTTTTTTTTTTCGCTCTACAGATAGGCAAGGGCCAGTGCTTATTTCTAGGGTGAATGTTTTTTCTAAGTATTTAGGTGGTGAGAGGCTGAAAGAAGGTAAGCCAGGCCTGAGTGAAATGTTTAAAATAAGAGTTGTGGGTTGAGCCTTAGAAATCACTTGCCCTTAGGAAGTAGAAGCATCAATGTTGTTTATATCAAACCTAAAGCCAAGACATAGAAGAGTAAAGCATCTTTAATAGAGGAGTTTCATATAAGCCTGAGAACAGTCACACATGCACTGTTGAGTGCTGTAGTCTGTACTTGTTCTATCTCCAATTCACCAATTCACAGTATCTGATATAGAAAATCATTCTTAAATAATGTCAAGCTACATTATAGAGACTTTCATAAATGCAGTTTTGTTAAATTTTTAAATACTAGTAATAATTAAACTTAAATAACTAAAAACATTGCCTAGTAATTATCCTAATTTAGGTAAGAGTAGTTACTAATTATTCTAACATATAAAAATGATACCTCAAAGCATGTGAGTGTGCTTGAGAACTGTTTGTTCTGTTTTCCTGGTTTATTAACTCTTGGAGTGTCTCATTCATTCTTTCGATTAATAAAAAGTTAATGTAAAGTCAATCTCTTACTATGTATTAGAGGCAGAAAGACAAAAAAATGAACTTTCTAAACTTTTATTTAATATTCCTCATTAGTACATGGTAATTTAAAATATTTCAAAGCTCAATTGTTAGACATTTAAAATGAGATCATTTGAATGTATGAAGTTGGTGACAGTTTTCAAATGCAGCAGTAGAGTCTGAGGCATGGAGTGAAAGTAAACATATGGCGAGGATTTGGCTCTTGGCTCCTGGTCCCTAAGGCTATTCCACTTCTGTGTATCGACAACAATTTGAAACCAATCAACCAGTTTATATGTATCTGAGACATCCCTACAATGTTATGCATTCATGCATTGATTTATTCAACAAATACTTGTAAAGTACCTATCATGATCCTGTTACTAGTTAGACAATGAGGTTCTTAAAAAGAATCAGTATTTGTAAAGTCTGCATGGGTGTATACAGAGTGACAGCGTGTGCAGACAGGTAAGCCCTGCCCATAGTGTGACATATACAGAGGCATTTCAGGAACTCAACAAAGGTAGCTATGGACTTTCCCTACAGGAACCACCTATGATACATCTGTGGCTGTGTATTCCCTGTGACCTGCGCTCCTTCATCTCTAGCTTACCATTCACTCAGTTGGAGATGTTTGTGGGGATGAACGAGATAGAAACCACTTTTTTATTATTTATTTTGACTCATAAATGAGACAGGAGAACAAGGGCAATACCAGGAGGGCCCAACCCTTCTAAGTAACATATTGGGAGTTGGCTTTCCACTTGGCCTACCCTAAGTGAACTCTTCATGGATGAATTCTGAGACCTGATCACTCCTCAACCTTAATCTCTGAAAAGCAATCAGTCCTGTTCCTGCATGAGACATTATACTAGAGAATAAAAGACCAGCACATCCCTGGCAGGGAATCAGGAATTAGAAAATAACCCCTAAGTGTCCAAGGTCATATCATCAAGTCAACTGATAGATCCTTCAGGGTGGAAAGCACTGCAGGTAATGGCCTGTCTGTACGTGGGAACGGCCTTTGAGAAGGACTGAATTCTTTGCGACTATTGGAAAATCTCCACACACCAAGCACGTGCTTATCTCCCAAGGGGAAAGCATACCACTAATGAACTAGAATACAACTTCTATTCCCTATCAATATTCATACTTTCTACCATAAGACCTCCATAATTCAGGAACTCTTTGACTCAGAACAGAAAAAATTTAAGGGAAACATTTTCAAAGCCAAAATGAATTATGATAGATATTTTGTTGGCTAGTGAGAGAGAAAAGTCTGTTAAAAATAAATGACCTAGGGAATATTTCTTCACAGTAATCAGTTGCATAAGTTAAATAGAGTTCGATGTTATTTTTTAAACTTAAATAATAAAATGATCTGTCACATGGAGAATTTCATCAGAAGATACATTGATGAAGAGGCTTTTAGTTTGCCTTCAAATCTATTAATAAAAATACGACTTTAAAAAAATCTAAAGAAAAATGCTACCATTTATGTACATTAGAAAAGTAGCCTCATCCAATTTGTTCTCAGAAAAATTGCTCATCTGTTAAGTTGGAAATTTGAGTTATCTCTCTTTGCAGTGGGAAGGCACACAGACTTTCAGAGCTGGTTAAAAATAATAGAACAATGGCTATTTGTGATTTCTATGATGATAGAGAGCATGCAAATGAATACAAACAGTGAGCTGGGGGTAAAAGCAAATGTAGTTTTTACCAGACTACAAACATATATTTCACTTAACTCATCAACAAAGTGGGTAAGTGATGACCCAAGGCATAAAGGTTGGGAAGTGAAGGACTAAGAAAGATTAGGACATGAAGTAGTAAAGCATGAAGGGCCCTGCTTCATGTTGTTGACCTCTGGAGAGTTTGGAGTGGTGGTAATGAGTACTCTTGACTCCATGGTGTTAGTATAAATAATCCCCTGGGCTCAAGTACCAGCCATTTAAATAAATTCAGGAGACAGCAGAAGTGATGTTTATGGGCTAGATGCTCCTTTTTTAAACAATCATGGATACACAGATCACAAATGGAAATCTGACAAAATGGGAAGAAAACAAGACAAAATGACATGGGCTAAACAAGAGAATGGGTTAGAAATCTTGGAATCTAGTTCTCAGAAAGAAAACAGCTTTATTCGTTTGATACTAAATTGATAAGTCTTACCTTAAAAAGTGTGTATATTGTTGTTTACTTGAGGCTATCAAAAATCTATTTCTTTGTAAAACATTTTTATTTTTCAGTTATAATCAATTTTCATTTATCTATGTAAATAATTGGAAATTTTGTTTAAAATTTGCTCTACTGAAGCAAATTTATAAAACAAGTTACCTTTTAAATATTAAAAATAGTATATATGTTTATTATATTAAATGCTACAGAATAATTGATAGTGTAAGATAAGAGCATGTAAATATCCTTCATGTCAAGAGTGACTACGACAAGATTTTAACCATACTGTTGTTAATTTCCTAAGTGAATAGATTAAAAGGAGATCGATGGAAACAAATGAGAAGAAGACTTGAATGAGAGCTAATACCTCTGAAGAAGCATGCTAAATTTCCAGGAAGCTATAAAAACACATTCATTCGTGCATACTAAGAAGGAAGACACAAGGGTTTTTTTATCCTCATTAATCTGTATCTGTAATTTGGGGCATCATTCTTGCCATCGGTTTAATGTAAATTGTTATTGGCCTCTAAATTCTAATCAGAATGTTTGTGTTCTTCTCATACACAGGCTCTGAAATATATTCTGAGCCCTAACTGAAAGGCATATTTGAACTGAGTAAGTCACCTGTACAACTTGAGGTCTGAGAGCTGAGGTAACTAATGCTCCAATTTCCATCAGATTTGGTCTCAACTCCCTTTCTATATGTCTAGTTTTTCAACATCTCTATTTTCTGTCAGTTCAAATTCAATGAAACTAGAATCTAAATCAACATCTTCTCTTCCACCACAGAGCTCGACCCAGGGACTCTTCTGTTTCTTGCTAATGCTGCCCTCTTGTAACTAGTAGCAACACACACACACACACACGCACACGCACACACACAAATATTCTGTTAAATTCCATGTATGCTTCCTTTGTTATATCTTCTATATTGAACTTTATATCCTGTTCTCAATGCCATCACTCTATTGTTAACAGTCACACGGCTGCTTTCTTTGTCTCTTCTCTCTCCGGTTCGCTGTGAGATTCTCTTAGTAAATTATTCTTTCTACATCACTTGAGATATGCCATTCTTGTGATCTGATAATTTAGTAGTTCTCCATTATTTACAAAGCTTCAAAGCCTTTAACTAGGTTTTCCCACTAATTACTAATGAATAATAATTAATAATAGGGTTATGCCTCCTTCTTATTCAACTCTCTGCTCTAGACTGCTGATACTTTCCTTTCCAAGACTTTTTTGTGTTCCCTCCTTTATGCTATGGCTTTAGCTATAATTGTGGCTGAAGTGCCTGGGACATCATCTCTACTTGATTGAAATCCAGGCCATCTTCCACTATCCCCTGCTCTTTGGAGTTCTACTCTGGTAACCCAGGCTGGTCTGCCTTCTCAAGACTTGGTTAATATTTTATTTGTGTCTTGTCTATGGGACGAATCACGTATTTCCCTATGTTATGTTTGTGAATGTTCTTTATCATCCTTTCTCTCTAATGAGATAGTAAGATTAGATCCTGCCTTACTCATTGACTTTTGAAACTCCTCCCTCCCCCCTCCTCATACGCAGTGTTTGTGCATAGTAGAAACACAGTAAATATTTGTTCGATAAATAACAAGCAGCTCCACATAGAGCCTAGAGCTTGAAGACCTTTTACAAATTTCCTGTTATAGACTGATCACCAAAAGTTTGACTTCTACTGGTGAAATTTTAAATCATCACACGATAAAGTTTCCTATTCATTCCAAATTACCTTTTTGTTCACTTGAAATATAAATGAAACAAGAGTAAACACAGGTACTAATGTTTCCATGATAAAAAATTAACAGGGCTCAATCTAGTAGATGTGACTAAAAGCAATGTTTTAAAGTGGGAATATCAAAATTCACAGTGTGATTGAAATCTACCAAAATAAAAAATGATCTAATTTTCCTCAAAATATTAAAATGAATCTCAAATATAAATAAGAAATTTTATATTTGGATAAATACATGTAATTAAATCTGCATTTAAAACTGCATTTTAAGTGGGCCATATCTGTGAAACTGTACTGAGTTAATTAAGTTTAAACTGCATATTTATTTAGCCATATAAACACTATTTTTATAAAATACAAACTTATGGACCAGTTTTCAAAATTTATGATTATAGAAAGGGTGAGTTTATAGATGTTCTCTTTTATATTCAAATAAAACATGAATTGCTTATCTAGATTATTAACTATGCTGCCTTTACAATACTAGAACCGTATTTTCAGTTATCAGACTGAAGCTTCTCTTCCTTTTGGGAATTATAAGAGAAAGATTTCAAAATGTGTATTTGGAGAGTGCTGTAATTTCTATCAGTTTTCCTTTTATTTTCAAAACCACAGTTAAATAGCAATCCAGTTGGAACCACTTATAAAGAAAAAAAAAAATCCTGAAAAATAAAATCGCTGTCTACGGTTTTCTGAAGACTTGATAAAGGTTCAAAGGTTAACTTAAGTGTCAAACTTCCATTAAACCGACAGCCTAACGAATCTATCTTCCATGTGGTGAGAAGCAGCTCGGTGTAGTTTGCCAACCCCATCTCTGATTATCTCTCATTGTAGCTGCTTTCTATTTCTAATATCTTAATTTTGGATAAATGGCCCAGAAGGGAATGCTGCTTCCATCTTTAGAAAGATATTCATAACTGCTTGAACCCGGGAGGCAGAGCTGGCAGTGAGCCGAGATGGCGCCACTGCACTCCAGCCTGGACGACAGAGTGAGACTCCATCTCAAAAAAAATAAAAGAAAAAAGGAAAAAAAAAGAAAGAAAAAAGATATTCATAACTAAGGGTTTAAATCTACATATATTAATTGTGGTAAAAGTTGTACTAATAGGAAATGACTAATCTAGAGCTTTTATTTTTTGCCTCCATAGAAAAATGAACACCTGGATTTCAATCTTAATGCTACCACTTATTTGCTGTGTAATATTTAGCAAGTCACATTTCTGCAGTACTATAAAATACAGATAATAATGGTTCTTCCCACATAGAATGTGAAAAAAAAAGTACATATGCTATATGAAAAAAAGCACATGCCAAGCATATGGCCCAGATTTTAACCCATAGTAAGAACTCAGCCAATTTTGTCATTACTGGTATATTTGTTGTAATGTTGGTGGTGGTGGTCCAACTCCTTGATTTTACAAAAGATTAAACAGTCATAGTGTCTACTAGTTATAGCTTAATGGCTAAGAACATCTTTTATGGTGTATCGCTGCTTAAGTTTGAATTCCAAACTTTCTATCAGCTGCATGGCATTGATTAACTTATTTAATATTATCAGCCCGGTTTCCCAATTGTTCTGACAGGCATAATGGTAGTTACCATCTATTAGCACTATCAGGCAGATCAAATGGGTTAATATTTAGAAAGCAAATAGAATAGTGTAAGTGTTCCATCACTGCTGGCTATTAATAAAATATCGTTATATCACCACCACCATCATTGTTATTATTAACAGACCTACACTGCATATCGGAGTAGTGGTTAGCATACTGGCTAACATATGAGTTCTTAATAAGCTATCTAAAGGTGGCCAGAAAGGAAAAGGGCCATTCTTACTGTAGCACAAAGGCATAATCACAATGATCTAAACTTTCATTTAAGTTCTTATATTTTAAAAAAAAACCCAGGTCTTTGTTTTCATGTGCTCTAGAAAGAAGGAAAACCTCAACCTCATCCTCTACTCTATGCCGAGTCCATTGGGCTCCTATGGTGTTTTGCATTTCTTCACCTGCAGGGGCTTCTATCTTGCAACAGGCTCATACTCATCCACTCAGCCAGTCCTCTCCTGCCACTCAAGGCTGTGTGTGCATCCTCACTTATGAAACAAGCTGACTTTTGGAGTTCTTCCTGATAAGAAACTGCTGCACTGAGATTAGGAGCATCGGAAAATGAAAATGAGAGATACCGTAACGAAGAAAGGATCAAAATCAGATCACGGTTTATTTTTGGCCAAAGGCTTTGTCAGTGGCTGGAAGTTTGCCTTTCAGTCCACATAGACTGTGAAGAGCATCATCTATGCATTTGAAGTCTGGAAAGGAAAAATGTAAGAAGACTATTGATGGGATTTTTTTTTTCTATTTCCTTCTTTTCAAAAGTGGTGTCATACTATGATGCAAATTGAGAGATAAATTCAATAGCCTAGATATGCATCTGACATGTAACTTTAATTAATATTCAAAAGAAACTTCTGAAAAATTAAGAGAGAGAGAAAAAAACTTGAAAATTTCCAGAGAAACAATGCATTAACTATAGGAAACACAGATCTGAATAACAGTGTATTTCTTATATAAAATGATGGAGCCCAGAAAGAAATGATACAATATTTTTCAAATGCTGAAAGTGTTACCAGAAAGGTGTCACAATCCATACCCCAAGGGAAGGTTTTCGGATCTCGCTCAAGAAAGAATTTGAGACGAATTCATAGAGTAAAGTGAAAACAAATGTGTTAAGAAAGTAACGAAAGAAAGAGTGGCTACTCCATAGGCAGAGCAGCGGCTTGAGCTGCTCAACTAAGGATACTTATTGTTACTTCCTGATTATATGCTAAACAAGGGGTGGATTATTCATTATTTTTTGGGAAAGGAGTGGGCGATTCCCAGAACCGAGGGTACCTCCCCTTTATAGACCATATAGGGTAACTTCCTGATGTTGCCATGGCATTTGTAAACTGTCTTGGTGCTGGTGGGAGTGTCTTTTAGCATGCTAATGCATTATAATTACCATATAATGAGCAGTGAGACAACCAGAGGTCACTCTCATCACCATCTTGGTTTTGGTGGGTTTTAGCCAGCTTCTTTACTGCAGTCTGCTTTATCACTAAGGTCTTTATGACTTGGATCTCATGCTGACCTCTATCTCTTCCTGTGATGAGAATGCCTAACCTCCTGGGAATGCAGCCCAGTAGATCTCAGCTTCATTTTACTCAGACTCTATACAAAATGGAGCTACTCTGGTTTAAATGCCCCTGATAAAAGGAAAGAACTATCAACTACAGATTCCATAATCATTGCAATTATTCTTCAGAAATTAAGGGAAAACAAAAACATTCTCAGGTGAAGGAAATTTTTTTTTTAAAAATTGTGACTAGAGACATACTCTTAATCACTGGCTAACAGAAGGTTTTCAAGAAGAAAGAGCAATAGAATGAATAGGAACCTGGGCATATACAATACACTATGCTTCTGTTCATGAGTTTTATAAGTCATATTTGATGACTGAATCAAAATCCATAAAACCCATTTGATACTCAAGACAATAATGTTTCAAATAGGGAAAGTAAAGAGAACTAAACACAAGAGACATTCTCACACTTTACTTGAAATGGTAAAATGTTGGTATCAGTAGACTGTAATAAGCCATATGTGCGTGTTGCAATTTGCAGAGTAAACTCTAAGACAGCTATACAAAGATATAAACTCAAACTGGAAAACACTATAAGTAAAAATGAAATCCTGAAAAAATGTTTAACCCACAGGAAGGCAACAATTAAGAGTAGAAGAACAATTCTAAATGTGAAGCCACCAAATAACTGCTTCAAAATACATGAATCAAAAACTGGTATAGCTAAAAAATAGACAAATTAACAATTATAACTGGGACTTCAACATCTTACTTTCAGCAAGTGGTAGAAATACGAGACCAAAAAATCAGTAAGAATATAGAAGACGTGAACAACAAAATCAACCAACAGAATCTAATGAAGGTATACATAATATCCCACCCAACAAAAGCAAAATGCACATTTTCACAATGCACAGTATTCATCAAGACAGTTCACATCCTGGATCATAGATTACACCTGAAAACATTAAAAGAAATTTAAATCATACAATGTTTTGGTTCAATGGTAAATACCAGAAATACCACAGAAACATTTATAAACAGAAATTGAATTACATACTTTTAAATAATCCATGGATCGGAGAGGAAGCCTCAAAAAATTAAAAATATATGGTAATAAAGTAACAGAAAAATAAAACATAAAAAATGTGGGATGCTGTTAATACAGTTCTGTGAGGCAAATTTATAGCACTAGACATTTACATTAACAAAGAGAAAAAAATCTCGAATCATTATGCTTCTACATCAAGAAACTAGTGAAAGAAAAAAAAATTATACCCAAAGCAGCATAAGGAATGAAAATAATGACTATTAACACAGACAGAAATCAAAGAAATTGAAAATAAGGAAAATAATAGAAAAGTGAAATCAAAGATAGTTATTTTAAAAAATTAACAAAATTGATAAAACTCTATAAGGACTGCAAAAATAAAGTGAGAAAAGACACACACACAACTAATATTAGAAATGAAATAGGAGTTATCATTGAAAGCTCTATCAGCATCTGTAGTAATCCTGTAGCCATTAAAGAATAATAGAAGACTATAAGAAACTTTGCCCTGATAAAGTTGTCAACTTAAAAGAAATTGGTGACCGGGCACGGTGGCTCATGCCTGTAATCCTAACACTTTGGGAGGCCGAGGTGGGTGGATCACTTGAAATCAGGAGATTGAGACCAGACTGACCAACATGATGAAACCCCATCTCTACTAAAAATACCAAAATTAGCTGGGCGTGGTGTCGGGCACCTATAATCCCAGCTACTCCGGAGGCCGAGGCAGGAGAATCACTTGAACCCGGGAGGTGGAGGTTGCAGTGAGCCAAGATCGTACCACTTCACTCCAGCCTGGGCAAAAGAGCAAAATTCCATCTCAGAAAAAGAAAAAAAAAAAAAGGGAATTGGTCATTCTTCAAAAAACCACCAAGTATTAAAACGTAACCAAAACAGAGTAAATCATCTTAATACCATTATAACTATTAAATCAATTGAATTTCTTTTTTAAAATCTCCTGAACAAAATCTTCAGTGCCAGATGGAAAGTGCTACCATTCACAGGAAAATGTTACCATTAAAAAATTATCACCAATTTTATTCAATCTCTTCCAGAAAATAAAAGAAAAACCACTTTTCAAATTTCATAAGGCCAGTACCACTCAAGTTGTTATGTCAACCAGACAAAAACTGTAGCAAAACCAAAACAAAACAAAATGAAACACTACAGACCAATATCTCTCATGAATATGGCTGTGAAAATTCTCAACAAAGTATCAGCAAATTAAACTCAACAATGTATAAAAAGAATTATACTCCATGACCAAGTAAACTTTATTTTAGGTATTCAAGGTTGTTTCAACATCCCTTCAAAATCCAGTGTAGTCCATCACATGAATACACTAACAAGCAAAAAGCATATGAGATTATGGCAATTGACACAGAAAACGCATTTGACAACATTTAAGAGTTTTATTGTGAGCACTCATTCACAATAAAAATTCTCAGCAAAATAGGAATAAGAAGGAAATGCCTCAATTTGAAAAAAAAATCTATAAAACAACCTGTAGCTTAATACTCAAATATTTACTGGCGAAAGGCTAAATGCCTTCCCCATAAGATCAAGAATAAGATAAGAATGTCAGCTCTCCTCCTCTTTTGCTCTAACCTCTCTTACTCTTACTAGTACTGTAAGTTCTAGCCAGTGCGATAAGGTAAGAAAAGATAAGAAAAAGAAATAAAAGCATACAGATGGAAAAGAAAGAAAGAAACCCATTCCTGCTTACAAATGACATAATTATTTACATAGAAAATCAGAAAGAATCTACAAAACTTTTCTAGAATAATTGAACTTCAACAAGATTATAGGATATAAATACGCAAAAATTAATCTTATTTCTGTATACTAACAATGAATATGTAGAAACAGAAATTTAAAACAATATTATTTGCAATCACTATAAAGAAAAGTAAATACTTAGATATAAAGTTAACAAAACATATACATGAAAAATACACTGAAAATTATAAAATGCTGATGAAAGAAGTCAAAGACAAAAATGTTCATGGATTTTATTACTCAATATAATAAAGAGGTCAATTCTTCCCAAATGATATATAGGTTTTCAGAAATTCCTATCAAAATTCCAGCAGCTTTTAAAAAATTGACAAATAGTAATTGTATATATTTATGAGGTAGAATGTGACATTGTGACGTATGTATACACTGTGGAATGATGAAATCAAGCCAATTAACATATCTATCAACTCGCATAATAATCATTTATTTGTGGTGAGAACATTTAAAATCTACTCTTTCAGTAATTTTGAAATATACAATATTGTTAACTATAGTCACTATGGTGTGCCATAGTTCAATAAAACTTACTTCTCTTAATCGAAACTTTGTACTCTTAACCAACATCTTTCCTTTCCTCATCTACCACCTTCCCCCAACCCTGCCAGCCTCTGCTAACAACCAGTCTACTCGCTACTTCTATTAGTTTGACTTTTAAAACTTTAATATATATATATGAGACCATGCAGTGTTTATCTTTATGTGCCTGGTTTATTTCACTTAACATAGTGGCCTTCAGGTTCAACCATGTTGTCAAAAATAACAGGATTTTTTTTTCTTTTAAGGTTGAATAGTGTTCCATTGTGTATATCTGTTAAATAAATTCTTTTTCCCCCATTGAATTGCTTTCCCATGTTTGTCAAAATTAAGTTATACTTACTTGTATGTGTCTATTTCCGGGTTTTTCATTTTATTTCATTGATTTATGTAGCTATCCCTCTGCTGATACCACATCACCTTCATTACTGTGACTATAGGGTAAGCCTAAACACTGGGTTCAGTGATTCCTTCCACTTTACTTTCCTTTGCCAAGATTGTTTTAGATAGTCTAGGACTGTATTTTCACATATATCTATTGGTCATTTATATGTTTTCTTTTGAGAAATACCTATTCAGGTCCTTTGACCATTTTTAGATAGGGTTATTGGTTCTCTTGCTGTTAAGTTGTTTGAGTTCCTTACATATTTTGGATGTTATTCCCTTATCAGATCTATGATTTGCAAATATGTTCTGTCAATCCATGGCTTCTGTCTTTATTGTTTCCTTTGCTGTGCAGAAGCTTTTTAGTTTGATGTAATCTCATTTGTCTATTTTTGCTTGTTGCCCATGCTTTTGGGGTCATATCAAAGAAATTATTGCTCAGACCTATGTCTTGGAGATTTTCCTCCATGTTTTCTTGTAGTAGTTTTAGAGATTCATATCTTACATTTAAGTCTTTAATCTATTTTGAGTTAATTTTTATATATGGTAAAAAAAGGGGTCTAGTTTCATTCTTCTGCATGTGGATATCCAGTTTTTCTAACACGATTTATTGAAGAGATTTCCCTTTCCCCATTGTGTATTGTTGGCACCTTTGTCAAAAATCGATTGAGAGTAAATGTGTAAATTTATTTCCAGGCTGTCTCTCCAGTTACTTTTATCAACACGTCTGTTTTTATGCCAGTATCATTTTTTAAATTAATATAGCTTTGTAATATTTTTGAGATCAGGTAATGTACTGCCCCCAACTCTGTTCTTTTGGCTAAAGATTTCTTTGGCTATTTGGGGTTTTTTGTAGTTCTATATGAATTGTTGAGATTATTTTGTCTATTTCTACAAAAAGAACATTGGAATTTTATAGGGTTTTCATTGAAATTTTTAAATCACTTCAGGTAGTATTTTTTTAAATCCATGAACATGAAATATATTTCTATTTATTTGTGTTGTCTTCATCTATTTTCACCAATATTTTATAGTTTTCAGCATACAAATCTTTCATTTTCCTTTTTTTTTTTTTGAGACACAGTTTTACTGTGTCACCCAGGCTGGAGTGCAGTGGTGCAATCGTGGCTCGCTGCAACCTCTGCCTCCCAGGTTCAAGCGATTATCGTGCCTCAGCCTCCCAAGTAGGTGGGATTAGAAGCGTGTGCTACCATGCCCAGCTAATCTTTGTATTATTAATAGAGATGGGCTTTCATCATTTTGGCCAGACTGGTCTCAAATTCCTGACCTCAAGTGATACACCTGCCTCGTCCACCCAAACTGCTGGGATCACAGGCATGAGCTACCGTGTCCAGCACACTTTCTTGGTTAAATCTACTCTTCAGTAATTTTAATGCTATTGTTAATAGGATTGTTGTCTTAACTTATTTTTCATACTGTTTGTTGTTCCAGTAACGTTTTCTAGAGACATGGGCAAGGCTTTTCTAAAATGCAGAGAGAAAAATGCAGATCATAGAACAGTTAAAAAACAATCTTGACAAAGGAGAGTAAAGTGGGAAGAATCACAGGGCCTGGTGTTTACACTTACTCTGTAGTCACAACAAGACAATGTGGCAGAGGGATAGATACATAGTTTAATATGACAAAACAGAAAACCCAGAATAGACTCACATACATAAATCTAACTTAATTTGATGAACATACAAAAGCAATTCAATGGGAGACGGATAGCTTTTTTAACATATGGTAATCAACTGAACATCTGTTGGCAACAAATGAACTTCAACTTAAACTCCAAAACTCACATAAAAATTAACTAAAGTGAATTGTGAACTTAAATGTCAAACATATAACTATAAGGCTTTGAGAAAAAGACAAGAAATGTTTCAGGATTTAGGACTAAGCAGAGTACTTAGGCAGCACCAAAACAACTGTCTGTCAAAGAAAAAAATTGATAAATTGGACCTCATCAAAATTAAAAACATTTGCTCTACAGAAGGCCCTATGGAAAGGATGAAAGCAAGCAACAGAGCTGGAGAAAATGTCTGTAGACTACATATACCACAAAAGGCTAGTATCTAAAAATATATAAAGTACACTCAAAACTTAACACTAAAAGCAAACAATTAGCTAGAACATGAATGACAACACAAGAAATTATTTTGGAAATAGAATTCACCACTGTGGTGGTGAATACACAAATTTTCACATGTGATAAAATCACATAGACATAGATGTGCATGGATGTGTATGCATGTACACATGTACACACACTTTGCTACACATTATTACAAGTAATACTGAAGAGTCAATAAATTCAGTGGATTGCATCAATGTCAGTATCCTTGTTGTGGTAGTATATTATAGTCTTGCTAGATATCACTATTGACAGAAACTAGGTAAAGGGTACACAGTACTTTTCTGCATTATATTTTACAATGGAATGTGAATCTACGACTAACTTGAAACAAGACATTTAATTTTTAAAAAAGTCACAGATGCAGGACAATGTTAAGAACAGCATTAATTATCTACCTGGAAATAGAACCTTTAGAAACATCTGGCTATTTGCATTGATAATTCCTTCACATCCTTTCAACGCAGAAAATATTAAGTCATTGAGTTTATAACTTCTTAAACAAAACCGATACCAGAATTGTTGGCATTATTGTAGTACTGCCTATATGTACTTAAAACATAGAGCCCTATAAAGACATTCATTATAAACCACAAAATGGCATTTCATCTTACACTCTCAGTCACATCACCTAAATATTAAGGGAACATAACCTGTGATGTAATACAAAACAGGGACGTCATATAAGGTACCATTCACCCAGGGTAAAGGAGTCCTGGTGATGTAACTAAAGAAGCCTAAAGTGAAGGAAATGGCAAGTCAAGTCTGCAGGAAGTGCTGGGTCACAGTTGGAGTCATTCCATTTGTCTAATATGAGTTGCATGGTCAGGAAATTCAAGAGCTCTTATGTTTCCTACCTAATTTTCAGCAGCAACATCTTGGGATGTTCAGAGTGTCTAACAGATCTTGGCTTAGGGCTAGAAGCAAGAACATCAGAAGTCTGAAAATTCTACAGGTTGGGTAGCTTTTCCCAGCACTTTAAACATACAACTGGAAGATAAAGTAGATACATGTGCTTATCTCACTCTACCAATACAGGAATAGTGCTAAATACTGTAGTAGAGGGTAGATTTACTCTAGGGTCAACGTACTTTCCAAACGTATGGTTATTTGGAACTGCTTAACAATTTAAAAGGCCCTTTTTTCTCATCTGTATGTAATGACCTGTTAATTTATCTGACTTCCAGTGGGTCAATTATTTCAATATTTTGATGGATCCCCAAAATAACTTGAAAAGCACAATTCAAAAGTAAATATCTATACCTGCATCTGCAAAGATGTTGGCTAGCGAGGCAAGGAATGTTGTTTGTAGGGACTCAATACTTATTTCTTAAATGAATGAATGAATTGAATTGAGATATACGTAACAACACATATCTCTATGCTTATATTCCATCTCTAATGGCCATCTGTTTACTCATTCCAAAACTCTTCACTGTTACATTGTCTAAGATCCTATGTGGATTATTAGCATAAAAAGCATATCCTAGGAACTTGTAGTTTAAATAACCCCATTGTTATATTAGATGTATTATATTATAAGAAAGCCATAGAGCAAATGCATTAGTAATTTAGAAGACAAACAGATTACTTTATTCTAGGGAAGCCACGAGAGACTTTAGGAATCTTAAGGTAAAAATTGCATCTGCAAAATTTACGGTAAAAAATTATACTGCAAAGAAGAGGGGTGACATAATTTGGGTGAAGGAGTGGTGTCACAGAAAAAAATTAATAAATGAAACTAATACTGACTGTTTAAAATGTACTAGATATTGGGTTCCAGGATTTATATGCATTATCTCATTTACTCTTCACTAAACCTACAGATCATTCTGTTTTATCAAAGAGTTGACTGAGCATCAGACAGGTGAAGCACTGTGCCTCAGTCACACAGCATGGTGTGTAGTTGATATTTAAATTCAGGTCCACATAGGTCCATGTCATAACTTCTGAGGCTCACTGTCTCCCAAATAAAGAAATCAGACTAGATATTTTAAGATCCATGATAGAACCAACATTCTATAATTCTCAATGTTATATAAAAGAATCATAATCTGCAAAAAAATTATCTTTTAAATAGAACAGATTATACACAGATACTAGACATTTGATTACCTGCCCCTTTCCCCTCCAAACATGTCAACTTTTACTTTCTTGTTTATGTTTTGTTTTTGTTTTTTGAGTGAGAAGGTAGAGAATCACAAGCAGAGCTATGGTGTTACGACGTATTTTAGAATTAAAAAAAAAAAAAACCCTCTCTTCAGTGGCATTGATGCAGGGGCAGAATCTGACTGGTGAATTACAGCACATTATCATATGGTGGAAGAGAATGAGAATATTTTACCTTTTTTCTTACTAAATAATATGAAAACTTCATTTTAACACAAAATGAACACATCTCTTTTTTCCTCTCTCTGCCTTTCTTCCCATATGAAATGGAGAGGGAAAGAATAGTCTGCTACCTTATTTAGGTAGTGTATTAGTCCGTTTTCACACTGCTGATAAAGACATACCCGAGACTGGGTAATTTATACAGCAAAAGAGATTTAATGGGCTGACAGTTCCACGTGGCTGGGGAGGCCTCGCAATCATGGTGGAAGGAGAAAGACATGCTTACAAGGCCGCAGGCGAGAGAATGAGAGCCGAGCGAAAGGGGTTACCCTTTATAAAATCATCAGAGCTCGTGAGACTTATTCATTACCACGAGAACAGTATGGGGGAAACCGCCCCCATGATTCAATTATCTCCCACCAGGTCCCTCCCACAACTCGTGGGAATTACGGGAGCTGCAATTCAAGATGAGATTTGAGTGGAGACACAGCCAAACCATATCAGGTAGCTGCTCTTTCTCCTTTTCCTTTGCAACATCTTCAACATTATAATAATTACCATTTTATCCATGCATCACTGCATATATTATTCAAGTTTTGGTTGCCTTCTCTTTTGCCTGAACCATACTTTATTTCACCTTGAAGATGTCATATGAAGTAAAGGGTATTTCAGGAGATGATTACTTTTCATCATTATCTTCCAGAGTTGCAATAAAACATCCAAGTTTTTAAGACCATCCATGAATGAGAAAAACAGAATTCTACAATGCTTTCAGAAAGTGCATGATTCCTTTAAAATATTTTCAGTTTGTTCTTATTCTCGTTAAAGTGAACTGAAAACAAATCTATTCTTTAATTAACTCAGTTATGTATTCAACATTTATTCATTGTTTATCCAATTCAAAAAATATCTGATGAATAAATGAGTGAAGAATTGAATAAAATACTGTTGTATTTAACCAATTGTCCATTGACTGGAACCTTCAAGATTCAATAATAATCTCAAGAGATGTGAGTAGAATCACACAATGTAGACGCTGTTAATTTTGTTTTTTTAAAAAAGAATATTATTGTCCATATACAAATAATGTAGGAGCAAACCGACATTGGTTTCAGCAGATTCCTTGATTACAAAATCAAAATTCTATGAATATGTTCATTTCATTGAAATGATATTCTGTGTTCTGGGCATTAATAAAATATTGCTAAACAAATTTGATTTCCCCATTCCAGTAAAGGAAAGACATAATTTAGCAAAATAATTTTAAAGAGTACAAGTATATCAATACATTATAATTGAGGCCAGGCTTGGTGGCTCATACCTGTAATCCCAGCACTTTGGGAGGCCGAGGTGGGAGGATTATTGAAGCCCAGGAGTTTGAGACTAGCCTGGGCAACATAAAGGTCCCCCATCTCCACAATAAATAAATAAATAAGCAGGGCTTGGTGCCACGTGCCTGTGGTCCCAGCTACTTAAGAGGCTAAGGTGGGTGGATCACTTGAGCCCAGGAGGTTGAGGCTGCAGTGAGCCATGAACGTACCACTGCACTCCAGCCTGAGTGACAGAGTGAGACCCCATCTCAAGAGAAATTATAATTGAGTTGTTGAATAGCCAATGACAAAGGAGCCTGATTTCACCACAGAGCGATCAGATAAGTCCTTTCTTTGTGGAAGGTATTCGAAACAAAAACTCAATAACAAGAAAGAGTAAGCTTTGTAAATCATATATCTGATAAGGATCCAAAATACACACACGCACACACGTATGCACACACATACACCTCTTAAAACTCAACGAGAAAAAGACAAACAACCCAATTTTAAAATGGGCAAGAACTTAATGACCTCTTGCCAGTTATTCCTTAATGGTTTCTAAGAAACAACAGTTAAGGTTTTGGCAGGAAGGGTAATAGATTAGCTGACTATCACACTAGCATGGCTAAGTTTATCTAAGAAATCTTTGATGAACCCATTGCCAAAAACTTGGAGGAACGGGCAATGGAGAGGAACTGCTTAATGGATAAGGGGTTTTACTTTGGAGTGATGGAATATTTTGGAGTTAGATAGAGGTAGTAATTGTAACAACATTGCAAATGTACTAAATGCCATGGAATTGGTCACTTTAAAATGGAATAAGTGATGAGAATTAAGAAGAAAGAAAGAATGCTAGCTTTCCATTTTCCATGAAGATTGTGAAAGCGCCTTGACAGGACGTGCCAGTAAAGCACCTCCTCTCTGGGCTACAATTTGCTCACATTGGGGCTCACTCAGGGTCACCTGCGGCAGGAGGCACTCCTTTCCACTCTCAGTTCAGAACCAAATAAACAAATAGTGCACCAACTTTGGAGAGACACACGTCAGAGCTAAACATATAATTTGGAAAATTATATGAGGCTAATTGCCCAGAAAAGACCTCTTAGCTTTTCACAAAGATTCATAGGGAAGATGTTGGAAGCCTCATCAGAAAGGCTTAGAACATTAATTTTCCCAGGACAAGAGTGAGAAAAAAAATTCTGGGAAACACAGGAGAGATGAGGCACAGAGGTATTTGTGTTTACCCAAGGGAACACCACCAAAGGATAAACAAAAAATGTTGCCATAAGCCCCTAAGACTCCATGGACAGCTCAAAAGTCAAGTCTCCCAAGGCAATGTCCTCTTCTTAATCTTAGACTTTGCATATAGTCACCCAGTTTTGCTACATAAATCTCTTTGAGGGGACTTTTTAGGCATATATATATATGTATGTGTACATGTATATTTATATATATGTACATACATATGTATACTTTTGCATATATATAGCAAAAGTCACTTACTTACCTAACTTCAGATTATTCAAGGAATTATACCTGTGCATGATGAATGTGGCATTATTCTGGCTGAGGCCTTTTATTACCATAAATATCTAATGAATCCTTATTATAAAATCAGAATATCAAAGTTAGAGATTCAAGCCCTAAGGTTTGTAGTCTGTCTTACCAGGAGGCATGAAAGTGTCCTGAGGTCTTCCCAGTAATTCAAGGTTTATTGTCTTAGGTTTGACTTCCACACCTTCAGGTAGTAGCAGTTTCAAGCTTCAAATCAATAATTTTTGTCTGTTTTTATCTTTCTTTTTCAGACATGCTTTGTCTAACCAAAGTAAAGGTACCTAACAAGGCCCTCAAAGAGATTTATGTAGCAAAATTGGGTGAATACTGTTCTCTTTCTAGACTGCTTTCATGAAAGTCGGGTTAAAAATAACTGAAAATTTGCAGGGGCCTCAAACCAAGTCTGAAAAGTCAGCCTCTGCCAGGCACCAGAATCTGCTGGCTACTCATCAGAGTCATGGTTTAAAATTCATTTGTCTTGTTTGGTTTCCAATAAAAAATATAAACAAACAAATAAATAAATACTAAGTACAGCCACCTTTTCTATAACAGGCCTTGGCAAAAACAAAGCAAAACAAAACCGTGCAAATAAAATTATAAAGAGAGTCCTGGAATGTCAATCAAAGTCACCTTGTGGGTGATTTCTGTGTCCTTCCTGTGCAATAGCAAAAATAAAGAAGAAAATGCATAAAATACTGTCATCCCCTGACCCCCTAAAATGTCTCCACATCCTAGTAGTTGAGGTGTTTTCTAGAAAACATTTGTACACTCAGAGCAGGTGGAAATGGCGAGCATTTAGGACCCCCAACCCAACCCTTTTCACGAATGGGATCTGCTGTTAGCCCTGCTATAAAGCATCTCCTTGGTAAGCCTGATTCGGACAAAGCTTGCATTGTGAATTTTGAATCACAAGCTCAATCCCTGTGCAACAGAGCTTTCTGTGATGGTGGAAATGTTCTGTAAACCTCGCTGCTCGATATGGCAGCGAACTGGATAAGTGACTATTGACCACATGGAATGTGGCAGGTCTAAGGAATTCTTAATGAAATATAATTTTTATTAATTAAAATGTAAATGGCCACACAGTACTAACTGGGGCTACTACATGGGACATGGGCACAGAGGACACCTGCTGGCTTTCCTCACTAGTGGCAGCTCCAAAGATACCTCTGTCCCACAGCGCCATTTTAGCTACCTTTGGATTGGGGTGGAAGTCCTCTCTGGTAGTAGATGATAGAGAAGTTAGAACTGCAAACAATTTTCTAAAACAATAGAATCACTTTCCTTTCAGATATGTGTGATTACTGACAAAAAGGGAACCAGCTTGCTAAAGTGGCAGTCCTGCTTGGCTTACAGAAATATTATTTTCAGTTAGCCTGTAAATACCCCAAACTAGACTTGGCTTGCTTACTTTGCAATTTCATTGGCTATATGTATGTAAATGGTGTTTTACTGTATGTTTTAACCTTTTCATCACCCAGTTTCTCTTAAACTCATGCACTCCCTCGAGTAAAGGCTTTGCCTACCTACTAATCATGAAAAAATCATCCAGACAGCTGCTTGCTGTGTCTACAATGCCAAACAGCCTCCTCCACCTTGGTTGATTTAGCTAAGCTCTTGGTAGTATAAAGTAATGTTGATGGCTTTTACTTTTTTATTTTTTTGCATTTTGAACTTTTAACACCCTTCTGCCTCCAACCTTTTAAGCTAAATTTCTTCACCTTTTACACCTGTTTATGATCTATGTATGCACACTTTACCAGTATTATCTAGAATGTCATTCTTAAACTTTAGGGAACATAGGAATTATCTGAACGGCTTGTTAAACACATATTCATGTGCCCTACACCCAAAGTTTCTGATTCAGTAGATCTGGAGCAGGGACAGAGAATCTGCATTTTCAGTAAGTTCTGAGGTGTTGAAGGTAACTTATCTGGAGGTAGCTCCAGATAAGTTGAGGTAGCTTATCTGGAGACCGTGCCTTAAGAAACACTGACATAAGTATTCTTCTCTATTTTTGGGACTCCTCCCCGCATCTACTTAAACCCTGTGGTTGGTCATTTTATTGAGGACCCCCGCAATGCTCTTTACAAAACTGAATGTGCACATGATTCCATTGGGGCATTGTTCAAATAAAGAGTTGGTGTCAGTGAGTCCGGAGTGGAGCCTGAGGATCTACATTTCTGACAAGCCCCTCCGTGACACTGAGGCTGCTGGAACACCCTAAACTTCCCACTTCAACTTTTCATCTTGTGTATTTTCACCCCTGTGCCATTCTGAGAAACACAAGTTTCCTGAACCCTGCTATGGAGCTGGGTTCTTTGACACTCATTGGTGCCTGAGAGTTCCTCCTGCTGGCTAACACTGCAGCTGCCACTCCCCAGTCCCATGCTCAGGGCAACCATCGTTGATTCATCCCGGCAATTGAGTCTGAATGCCCCCAGAAAACCCTTCTCAAAACAGTGTGCTCCAGGCCACCATGAGCAAATCCCAATAGAATAAGAGGAAACTGATGAACTCTCTCCCAATTAAAAATATATCTCCTGGCTGGGAGTGCAGTGGCTCACACCTGTAATCCTAGAACTTTGGGAGGCCAAGGCGGGCGGATCACTTGAGGTCAGGACTTCGAGGCCAGCCTGGCTAATGTGGTGAAACCCCATTTCTACTAAAAATACAAAAATTAGCCAGGCATGGTGGTGGGCACCTGTAATTCCAGCCACTCGGGAGGCTGAGGCAGGAGAATTGCTTGAGCTGGGGGAGGTTGGGGCTGCAATGAGCCAAGACTGCACCACCGCACTCCAGCCTGGGCGACAGTGAGACTCTATCTCAAAAAACAAAACAAAACAAAACAAAAAACAAAATAAAACTCCCAAAATAGTTCTACAAAACTTCACCAGGGGTTAAATTTCTTTCCCACCTTGTAGTGCCAATAGACAATCGTACTTTCTATATAACTGAGACTATTTACTTCATATGGTTATTCAGTTTCCACTTTCAAATACTTCTATTAATATTGATACACGTTTCTCCCTGTCGTTTTCAGCCAGCATCTCTAATTATCTCCTGCCTTGGTAGAAGTCATGATCTGCTTCATTAGTACTTGATTTTTTACCTTCCATGATGATACACACTCTACTTAGTGTCTTTGATATGTTCTTCTTTTAAATTTCTCCCTTATCTAAGTTAAGCTCTTGTTTCTTATCTCAAAAACGTGTACTCTTGATGCTTCTGTTAGACAAAAATGCCTGTCTTGTTTCTCTGCTTTAACTTTCATCTCTCCAAAAGTGGAGTCTATTCATGGCTTCCATCTTCAAAGCAGCCACTTATTCCTTAACCTACAGAAATGGTTTTCCCCCAGCACCCCACCTACCTAGCAATAGTGCATAGCCGTTTACTCAGGAAACCCAATGACTTTTTCTCAATCCTCAATGCAGTAATTTTTATTGACTAGGTGCTTTGAAACAAAAGGTTTCATTTTCCATTACATCCTGGCTCATTCTTTAACACCCCCGGCTTCACTTCCGCTTCTATCACTAAATATCTAGAAGCCAAAAAGGGATTCTGTCTCTGTTCTGCTTCAGCTCTCTAGTCTTCCTCAGAAATCTCACTGACTGATCTCATCTTTTCCTCCTCAAGCCAGTTTACTCTTTGAGTTTTCTTATTTTGTTGTTTAAGCAGCCTAGGCTCAAAGTCCCAGAATCCGCCTGAACCTGCCCACACGTCACTCTCTACACCAAGTGAGTTCTCAGGTCCTATAAATACTTCCTTCAAAATGTTTCTCTTTCAAATGATTCTTTAAAACATTCCATTCCTTTTTATCACTGCCAATTCCAACTCGTGCGGGTCTGTCATTACTCAATCCTCTAAGCACACTGGGCATTTCTCAATTCTCTCCATGTCAATTAATCTAAGAGGCTGCTGTAATGGAATTTCCCAAAACCCTTCCTTCTTATGTCACACTCATGTTCCCAAACCCCTCATCACCCCACATTTCCTATAGTTAAAGAAAATAAAAAATCTGCATCCTATCCTGGTGTTCAAGAGCCTCTGTAATGGGACCATTCAATGTATCTACATTTCTCTCCTTCTACTTGCCTCCATGGACTTTTCATGAACTCTCCACTTTAGCCATATTGGTCCACTTTTTCTCAAAATATGTTATGTTGTGTGCACAGAGCCACCCCACCCCATCCCTACCCCCTGCCAGTTGCCTATGTCCTCTCCTCCTCCCTTATTCATCCCAAACTCCAACAGCTGGGTTCACCTCCCCTGACTTTAGTCCCAGTGTGCTTTGCCTGCTGCAAGCCTGGTTTGAACAACTCAATTAGCACCTACCCCTTCTTGTCTTATATATCTTTTTCCTATAAATCCTAAATTCCTGCGTAGATTTGAAGCTCCCTGTACAAGGAGCTCCGTCTGACGTTCGTGATATGTAGGATAGCAGCATGTAGATCAGCCGTACCACCGGACAGCTGAGTTTAAAAGTAAAGACTTGATTCTAATTTTGTCCACTTATAGATCAACGTTAGAATTTCTGTGCAGTTTAAACTTAGCTTTGCCCTGAGAGTGATAATTTTACACAGTGTCCTGCAAAAGATATACACGCCCGAACAGATAGCATTTCTTATAATAACAAGACCTCCACACAGTCAAAAGCTGTAGTTAAACTAAATCTTGTTTCGTGTTCTAGTTAATAAATGCTCCTAAATATTTTCAAGTTTCTCCACCGTCGCTAAGGCTTAGAGAGGCTATTTGTCATACTTGCAAAGGCTTCAAATGAGGCATGATTTCCAGAAGAAAGCAGCTGTGTAAAATTGGCCTGCAAACAGAAAGACGGCATGGCTGTGGGACACCTAGCCTGCTGTCAACAACCAAAACCCTCACCGGCACTGGTAATGTTTTATTGGTTTAATATTAAATAACTGCCCCTGCATACGGAGTGTATTATATTTAATGGTACTCTGATACTTGGAACTGCAGTTTTCTTTTATGCACCTGTAAAATTAGTATTTCCAAATATTTCACTAAGTTAATAAAGCTTAATTTGTTTTATGTGCAGTGTCCAAAAGCCTGACATAGGCAGTGGAACTCTTGACTTGGAGAAGATCTGATGGGTAAACGGTTATTCACCACCTAAGAGGAACTGTTGTTTTTTCTCTCTCTCTCTCTCTCTCTCTCTCTCTCTCTCTCTCTCTCTCTATCTCAATGCACACTATTTGAAACAAAGATTATAAGGTTTTTGTTTATCTTGAGTCATCAGTGAGCGATTAATGCACTTTGGTTACCCTTTGCTTTGTTCAGGTTAAGTCTGGATGGGGAGATGAGTAATTGCAGGTTTGCTAAGACCAATCCTGAGGATGATTCTTCAGCCTGCTCCTGTTTGAATGCCTTAACTATTACTAAACCTTGGGTAGGGAGTCATTTTTAGTTTTGCCCAGACATTTTAAGCCTTCAATTAGAGAGGATTATTTACCAATAGTATTCATTTGAGGGCAAAATTTCCCAATTATAAAACAGTTAAAACAAAAACTGAAAACAATGACATTTGGATTCTGTGCTTTTCTTACTGAAAGTTATTATCTGGCTCACTAAGAATTCACCTTTCATATTAATCAATCTTGTTTCCAGAAACCATTGTGCTCTTCTGATTCTGCCTTTGGCACTGAGAACAGTCTGAACTAAGGTACAAAATAAAAACAGGTTTTAATAAATTCAA
Organism: Papio anubis; assembly: GCF_008728515.1. Classification (NCBI taxonomy): domain Eukaryota; kingdom Metazoa; phylum Chordata; class Mammalia; order Primates; family Cercopithecidae; genus Papio; species Papio anubis. The sequence goes on from NC_044991.1 coordinate 51,379,790, forward strand.
TGGGCATTGTGTCCACCCAGCCTGTTCTTTATAGACTCACTTTCTAAGTTTAACTGGTCTACAGACTGATTTTTTTCAAAGTTTCCCATTTAAAATTGGATCTTCATTCACATGCAAGTATTTGTATGAATACCTGTTTTCAATTATTTGGGGGTATATATCCAGATACATCCATAGCAACAGACAGCAAATTATCTGTTGCCAGGTGCTTGGGGCAGGGGAGAGTGCAAGTGACTACTTAATAGGTACAGGGTTTCATTTTGGGGGTGATGAAATGTTTTGGACCTATAACAGATAGCGGTAATAATTGCATTGCATGCTAAATGCACTGAATAAATGCAACTGAGTTATACATTTTACAATGGTTCATTTTATGTTATGTGAATTTCACCTCAATTAATAAACAAAAAACTGGAACTTCAGCATGGGCTTGCTGAATGTTTAGTTTGCAAGCCAGCCCCCTTCCGCACAAGCTTGTAAGTGGTATTGAGCTACCCTTACAAATAAGCCCCAGAGCTTAGCTTCTGAAAGAAACACATGGCTTTCGACTATTTCTTACATATCCTATGTGATCAAACTTGCCTACTTCTATTTAGATCTACTGCAGCTGTTGCTATTAAAAGGACTATGTAGAGACCCAACGCCCATCCCTGCACTTTCTCGAAGATCTTTCCTCCAGTCTCTGATTGTCTTTCCACATGATACTGGTTTCCTTCATTTGTTTTTATTTTCTGATTACATCTAAGGAGACAACAATTTTTAGGGGCTCCACGTTAGCCTTCTCTCTTCTCTGCCCTGTGGGATTTCAGATGATTGAAATCACCTGGCTGCTGAGGACTCCCAAATCTGGACCTGCTGCCCTGTTGCCTCCCCTGGTTCCAGACCTGTGTGGCATTAACCACCTGCATGTCCAAAAGATGATCACTTCCCAAATAGAGGCCATTATAAATTAGCTCACCTTCATATACTTTTAAAAAATGGTTTAGAAAGTACTTTCACAGATGTTATCTCTTTAAATCTTCACATCATCCTTGTGAGACAAATAATATTGCAATGCCTCTACTCTCTGCCTTGTGGATAAGAAGGCTGAAGCAGAGAGAGGTGCAGTGGTCAAGGTCACTGGGCTGATAAAATACCCACTGTATTAGTCAATTTTCATACTGCTATAAAGAACTGCTGGAGACTGGGCAATTTACAAAGGAAAGTTTAATTGACTTACAGTTCATCACAACTGGGGAGGACTCAGGAAACTTACACTCATGGTGGACGGGGAAGGCGAAGCAAGGCACCTTCTTCACAAGGTGGCAGGAAGGAGAGTTGCTGAGTGAAGAGGGGAAGAGCCCTTTATAAAACAATCAGGTCTTGTGGGAACTCACTCACCAGCACCAGAACAGCATGGGGGAACCACCCGCCATAATGTTCAATTACCTGCACCTGGTCTCTCCCTTGACACGTGGGGATTATGAGGATTGTAATTCAAGATGAGATTTGGGTAAGGATGCAAAGCTGACCACATCACCTATCCTGTCATATAATAGGGTGTCTTTATATTCCTTCAAAAAAGGTTCCCTCTACTGCATTTGCATTCTCTTTTGTCAATGCCACTTTCTTCCCACCCAGATCTGGAACTAGACTCTTCCAAGTTATTCTCAACTTTCTTCCTCCTTACTACCCATATATATGCAGGTCTGTCACCTTGAATCCTATTCTACAGCCATGGCCACCTGTGCATTCCCTCTTCTCCCTCTCATCAGACTATTGCAAAATTCTCTTAGCTGATCTCCTAGTTCCCACTTCTGTGGGGCTCCAAATGATTATATCTTATCATTACTTTTGTCCTAAGAGCCTTGATTAATCTTCACTGTCTATCAGATCACCACCATGTCAAAAGCTTTAGCTTGCCATTCAAGGCCTCTTCACAAGTTCCCACTTACCAGGCCCAGCTCTCAGGACTCCTTCCCATGTCTCTAATCCAGAGTCACTGAACCACCTTCTGTCCAAAAGCCATTGCATTCCGCTTTCCTATGCCTTCACTTGTGCTATTTCTCCTTCTTGAATGTCCTTTTCGTTTATTTTCTAACCAAGGGAACCCTTCAAAACTCAATTTTAAAATCATTCTTCTTGAGAAATATTTCCTGCATCCTTTGTACTTGGCCCATGGAGGATTAGTCAATCCTTATTTGATGTTCAATGGAAAATATTATGCATAACATGTGTATAAATTTCCTAGGGCCACTGTAACAAATAATCACAACTTTCGTTTCTTAAAACAATAGACATTGATTTTCTCACACTTCTAGAGGCAGGAAGTACAAAATTAAGGTGTCAGCAGGGTCACCCTCCTTCTGGAGGCTCTGGGGAGAATCCTGTCCTTGCTTCTAGTTTTTGGTGGCTGTAGTCATCCCTTGTCTTATGGCTGCACCTCTCTTTGCTCTGGCCTCCCCTTGCATTCTCCTCCATGCGTCTACCTCAAAACTCCATATGCCTCTCTCTCTTGAGGACATATATGATTACATTGAGGTTCCACCCATAAAATCCAGGATAAATGCCTCTTCTTACGATCCTTAACCACATCTTTTGCCATCTAAGGTAATATTCACTCTTTGGCATGTGGGGCAAAATTCACAGGTCCCAGGGATTAAGATGTAGACATCTGTTTAGAAGTTACCTTGAAACCCAATACACCATGACTATAGTTGGTGATACACTAAGTTATAGCCCCTCAGAGTGTATCCCCATTATCAGCTACTGATGCACGAGGACCAGCTCTTCTATATACCCAAGAGCAGCTGTTACTGTATTAACACTATTACTTTCACACTCTCCTGAGAAAACATAATGTTCAGAATGAAAATAGTTCAAAGCCTGTTGAAAGTCTTTAACCATTAAAGCCTCATATATGTGGATTTTAGAGGGAGACCTTAGTATAGTGTTTAAGAAGCAGCTAATGGAATGTTTAAGAACAGACCTGCAAGCAGGTTTCATGGATTCAATCTAGTGTGCAACCTTGTGGAAATCATTGAACCTGTGTGTGTGCTTCAGTTTTCTTATTCTAGGATGAGAAAAATAATAACACTATCTGCCTTGTAGGGTAAATATGATGAATTATATGTGAGTTTTTATGAGAAAAGCACCAGAAAATGTGTATTATAATTAAGACAAAATGTGGTTTCTGAATATTACGGTTCTATCCACCATAATGAATTTACAACAGATGCTAGGTTTGTCAGCCATATCCTCTGAAGAAGAGACACTGAGATAGAATCACATGTGGATAGTATTTTAAGGGAAAGTGCTTGTGCAAAAGAAAATGAAGAGGATCCAGGTGAGGCCAGAGAGCCACTAGACCATGGAGGAAACCTGACCCCTGACCCTGAATGAAGGAAGAGGGAAGAGATGTCAACAGAAAACATCCTAGGCCACTGTGCAGACTTAGGATTGGTAAGGCTATTCGAGAAACTATGAGCTAAAGTCAGTATATATTTTTGCATGCTGGAGAAAATTTTTACACTTACTTAAGTTTAATGCTTCTCATATTCTCCAGTTCTGATAATGCATCCTGGAAAACAGCCTGTCAACCAGGGCAGTCCTGTCTGATCACTTGTCAGTGTGTCTCTTGTCTTAGAGGCATTTTTCCTGGAGCCCTTCATCATCCTGTTTCATTCTGGGCTATTTGCTCTCTAGGCCAAAACACCTGCCCTGCAGAAAGTTCCTTTTCCCTCATGTTGTAAATTCTATTTGCTTCTCTTACATATGATTCCTTGGATCCAAATATGCCTCTGTCTCATTTGTTTATTTTGTTGAAATATATTTTCCGGGAGTTTCCTGAGATTGAGTGCTTGGTTGGGTGAGGGAGGATTATTTTGGGACACTGTATGTCTAAAAATGACTTTACTCTGTCCTAACACTGGAACGAAAGTTTTGCTAGGTATACAATTATGGTTTGAGGAATCATTTTCATGAACAGTTTTGAAGACCTATTCCAGTGCATTCTAGTTGCTCTCTGATACCATTCCTACACTTTATTCTTTGTTATGTTCTCATTTCTTCAACCCCTGAAGGTTATTACAATTTTCTCTTTATCACTTGTTTCATAAAATTATCATGATAAAGTTGCCTTGGTGTGAGTCATTTTTTTAATTCATTAGAGTGAATACGTGGTGGAAAAGTTCAATGCCCTTAGAACTGACACATTTTCTTTATTTTTTAATTTAATTTTGTATTTTTGAGAGACAGATTCTTGCTATTGTTGCTAGGCTGGCTTCTTGAACTCCTGGACTCAGGCAATCCTCTCACTTCAGCCTCCTGAGTAGCTGGAACTATAGGTCTGCGCTACCACTCATGGCTAGTACCTGACAAATTTTGTTACATTATTTGGTTGATAATGTCCTCCTCACTATTTTTTCTGTTCTCATCTTTTCGAACACTTATTAACTACATATTAGGTCCCCTAGAATCATCTGATAGTATTCTTATAACTGCTGTCACACATCTCATTTTCTTTTTATTTCTATATTTTGGACATCTCCCTCAAATTTGTTTTCCAACACTTTTTTGTTAAATTTTAATCCTATTATTAATTTACAAGATGTCTTTCTATTCTTTGTTCCATTTTTGACAACATTTTAATATGCAATGGTTATAATATCTCCATCTATCTTTTTAACTTGATTAATAAGAATTTCTTTAAAGCAGTCTTTTCTTCCCTATATTACATCTTCTTTTTCAGACTTCTTTGTTCTTGTTTGCTATATTCCATACCTTCCCTGTAGTAGGATTTCCTCAAATGGCTAATGTTGCTTGTTCATCCATTTACTTAACAGTAAAACACCAAATAGTTGAATGGAAGCTTTATTTATGTTTGTGGGGTTTGTAGAGAGAGGAGGCTGATTCTCAGGTGATTAGATGAAAAGATGGCTGCATCTTTGCATAGAACCAAGCAGAGAAGCTAGCATCTTTGCTGGTAGCTCAAAACTATGAATCTCCTGGTATTCTTTCTGTGGATCATTTTTGAGCTCCACAAAATTAACCTCCGATGTTATGTCTGGGAAGAGGTATATCTAATGGCAGGACTATAGGCAGGAAAGGTGGTTCTCACCTTTTGATTTTTGGACTTTTACTTAATGGTATTATAAGCAATACAAAACCTCCAGCTTATCCTCTTCAGGGCTCCTCATTCCTAATCACTGAGATTTTTCTAGTTCAATTTCTCTAGAGAATGAACTTCCAAGGCTCTTGCAGGTATTAGCAGTGGGAAGTGTTTGGATCACAAGGGTGGATCCCTCATGTCTAGGTGCTATCTTTGTAATAGTGAGTTCTCATGATGTCTAGTGGTTTAAAAGTGTGTGGCACCTACCGGGCCCCCACTGCTATTCTTGCCATATGATGTGCTTGCTCCTGCTTTCCCTTTTGCCATGACTGAAATCTCCCTGAGGCTTCACCAGAAGCTGAGCAGAAGCCAGCACCATACTCCCTGTAAAGCCTGAAGAACTGTAAGACAGTTAAATCTCTTTGCTTAATAAGTTACCCAGTCTCAGGTATTTCATTAAAGCAATGCAATAATGAACTAATACACAAAATTTTCCACTCTCTCTCTCTCTTTTTTTTCTTTTACTTTTTGACAACCTGTGGAGAAGGTGTCAAAAAATGCTTTATCTATTCTACCATTTTGAAATAAAAGCATTCATTTTCTGTTAACGCCATTACCCTTTTTGCTCTTATAGTTCAAGCTGTACTTTTTACTTTCCTTCTCCTAGCAAGATAGCCTTGCTCACCGCCATCATTAAACGTTTAAAGGTCCAGGTTTTTTCTCAAAATTTTATCTTTAACCTGAACTTCTTTTTTTTCCTTTAACTTTGGTGACTGGCTTGTTTTGATTTTAACTTTTATTTTAGGTTCAAGTGTACCTGTGCAGGTCTCCTATATAGGTAAACTGCATGTCACAGGGGTTTTCTGTGCAGATTATTTCATCACCCAGGTAATAAGCATAGTGCTGGTGTTTTTTGTTTGTTTTGTTTTGTTTTGTTTTTTGAGACGGAGTCTCGCTCTGTCACCCAGTCTGGAGTGCAGTGGCACGATCTTGGCTCACTGCAAGCTCCGCCTCCCGGGTTCACGCCATTCTCCTGCCTCAGCCTCCCGAGTAGCTGAGACTATAGGCACCCGCCACCACGCCCGGCTAATTTTTTTTTTTTGTATTTTTTTTTTACTAGAGACAGGGTTTCACCGTGTTAGCCAGGATGGTCTCGATTTCCTGACCTCGTGATCTGCCCGCCTTGGCCTCCCAAAGTGCTGGGATTACAGGCATGAGCCACCGCACCCGGCCGTGATGGTGGTTTTTTGATCCTCACCCTCTTCCCAACCTCCACCCTTAAGTAAGCCCTAGTGTCTGTTGTTCCTGTCTTTGTGTCCAAGGATACTCAATGTTTAGCTCCCACTTACAAGTGAGAATATGTAGTATTTGATTTTCTCTTCCTGTGTTAGTTTGCTTAGGATAATGGCCTCTCACTGCATCGATTTTCCTGGAAAGGTCAAGATCTTGTTGTTTCTTACGGCTGTGTAGTATTTCACGGTGTGTATGTACACATTTTCTTTATCCAGTCCACTGTTGATGGGCACCTTCGTTGATTCCATGTCTTTGCTCTTTGCTTCTCTGAATAGTGCTGCAATGAACACACAAGCACATGTGTCTTATTGGTAAAACAATGTATTTTCTTTTGAATATATACCCAGTAATGAAATTGATGGGTCAAATAGTAATTGTTTTTCTTTGTTTGTTTTTGTTTGTTTGTTTGTTTTTGAGACAGTTTCACTCTTGTTGCCCAGGCTGGAGTGCAATGGCACGATCTTGGCTCACTGCAACCTCCGCCTCCCGAGTTCAAGCGATTCTCCTGCCTCAGCTTCCCTAGTAGCTGGGATTACAGGCATGCACCACCACGCCCAGCTAATTTTGTATTTTTAGTAGAGACGGTGTGTCCCCATGTTGGTCAGGCTGGTCTTGAACTCCTGATCTCAGGTGACCCACCACCTTGGCCTCCCAAAGTGCTGGGATTACAGGCGTGAGCCACCGCACCCAGCCAATTGTTAGAAGTTCTTTGAGAAAAACCTCAAAACTGCTTTCCACAAGCTTTGGGTTTGGTTTTCTCTTGTTTCTCCAGTTTCTCTAGATGTGATGTTAGGTTGTTAATTAGAGATCTTTCTAATTTTTTGGTGTAAGTGTTTAGCAATATTTATTTATAAAAGTGTTCCCTCTTGACACTGCTTTAGCATCCCAGAGATTCTGGTATGTTATATCTTTGTTCTCATTAGTTTCTAAGAATTTTCTCTTCCTGCATTAGTTTGGTTTCTACCTTAATTTTATTGTTTACACAAAAGTCATTCAGGAGCTGGTTAATTTCTATGTAATTATGTTGTTTTGAGCTATTCATTAGTAGTGATCTCTATTTTTAATGTGTTGTTGTCTGAGAGCATGGTTAATATAATTTCATTTTTTAAAAATTTGCTGAGGATTATTTTACGAACAATTGTGTGGTCGATTTTAGAGTATGTGCCATGTACAGATGAGAAGAATGAATATTCTGGAATTTGAGGGTAGAGAGTTCTGTAGATGTCTGTTAGGTCCATTTGGTTAAATGTCAAATTTGGGTCCTAAATGTCTGTTAATTTTCTGCCTCAATAATCTGTCTAATGCTATCAGTGAGATGCTGAAGTGTTCCACTATTTTTGTGTGATTATCTAAGTCTCTTTGTAGGTCTCTAAGAACTTGTTTTATGAATCTGTGCACTCCTGTGTTGGGTAATATGTATTTAAGATAGTTAGGTCTTCTTGTTGAATTGAACCCTTTACCATTATGTCATGTCCTTCTTTGTCTTTTTAAATCATTGCTGGTTTAAAGTCTGTTTGGTCTGAAGTTAGAATAGCAACTCCTGCTTTTATCTGTTTTCCATTTGCTTTGATTTTTTTTCCATCCCTTTCCTTTGAGACTGTGAATGTCATTGCATGTATGATGGGTCAGTTGAAGACAACATACAGTTGAGTCTTGCTTCTTTATCCAACTTGCCACTCTGTGCCTTTTAATTGGGGCATTTAGTCAGTTTACTTTCAAGGTTAATATTGATATGTTCAGGTTTGATCCTTTCATTATGCAGTTATTATGCAGACTTGATTGTGTGGTTGCTTTATAGTGTTAATGATCTATGTACTTAAGTGTGTTTCTGTGGTGGCTGGTAATGGTCTTCCTTTTCTATATTTAGCACTCCTTTAAGGACCTCTTAGAAGGCAGGTCTGGTGGTCATGGATTTCTTTAACATTTACTTTTCTGAAAAGGATCTTATTTCTCCTTCACTTGTGAGTTAGTTTGGCTGGATATGAAACTTTTGGTTGGAATTTCTTTTCTTTAAGACTGCTGAATATAGGCCCCCTATCTTTTCTGGCTAAAAGTTCTGCTGTTAGCCTAAGGGAGTTCCCTCTGTATGTGAACTATCCCCTTTGTATATGACCCGTCCCCTTTCTTTCTAGATGCCTTTAACCTGTTTTTGTTTTTTTTTTTTTCATTTCAACCTTGGCAAATCTAATGACTATGCATCTTTGAGTTCTTATATAGTATCTCATGGGGGGTGGGGAGGGTCTCTGCATTTCCTGAATTTGAATGTTGGCCCCTCTAACAAGGATGGGGAAATATTCATGGACAATATCCTCAAATATGTTTCCTAAGTTGTGTACTTTCTTGCCTTCTTTTTCAGGGACACCAGTGAATTGTAGATCTGGTCTCTTTACATAATCTCATATTTCTCAGAGACTTTGTTTATTCTTATTTATTATTATTTGTCCTTATTTTTGAGTGACAGTTATTTTGGAGAACTGGTCTTCAAGCCCTGAGAATTTTTTCCTCATCTTGGTCAATTCTGCTATTAATACTTGTGATTGTATTATGAAATTCTTGAAGTGAGTTTTTCAGCTCCATGAGATCAATTTGATTCTTTCTTAAAATGGTCATTTCATCTTTCATCTCCTGTATCATTTTATTGTGTTCCTTAGATTTCTTGGATTGAGTCTGAACTTTCTCCTGAATGTTGATGATCTTTGTTCCTATCTGTATTCCAAATTCTATTTCTGTCATTTCAGTCATTTCAACCTGGTTAAGAACCATTGCTGGGAAAATAGTATGGCCATTTGGAGGTGAGAATACACTCTGGCTTTTTGAGTTGCTGAATTCTTGTGCTGGTTCTTTCTCTATATGGGCTGATGTTCCTTCAGTCTTTGAAGTTGCTGTCCCTTGGATGGGCTTTACTTTATTTTTTGCATTCATTTTCTTTAATGCCACTGGGAGTTTGAGTGTGGTATAAGGTGGGTTGCATTGACTGGCTTCGTTTCCCTTCCTCAGGAGTCACTGAAGGCCAGAAATGAATCCTGGTGATCAGTAGCCCTGTGCAGGGTCCCTACTTCCTTCCCGATCAGCCCAGTGGTCTGAGTTGCACTTTTCCATCTGCTCCAAATTACCTTCTTTCCCCGCAACTTTAAAAATTATGTGTATTTCTTTACTTTGAGGTAAATAATTGTCTATATAGAATTCAAAATAGGAAGACACAAAACACTACCAATAACAAATTACTCAAAGAAAGGATGGGGAGAAATCCCTGGACATCAGGTCTACCAGTTACTCATTTAAACATCAAACTGATTCTCATGTATTTTTGCCTTGGCATTTTAAGCTTCTAGAAATGCCTTGCGGAACATTATAGTATGGATGCTCAGTGAATTCCAGCGAACTGAGCAGGCCTCAATTGGTCTGAGTAGAAGTCTCTGGGATAAGTTTAACAACAACAATTATGCATTTTATTCATTGGTTTGGGAATGTTAGCAGACAAATTAAAAGTTTCACAGTGTCAGTAATAAAATAAAGGCAATTAAAATATATCTTATGTTATTAAATAGTTCTGACGGTTGCTTAAATTACTTCATAGATTTATAATTACCCCGAGAATACCACTATGCAATCATTTTAGTTTTTTGAATGAGCAAACAGAGGCATGAGATAATAAATTATGTTTTTTAAAAATTGCTTGCAGAAAGGACAGGGAGAATTAAGAAGCTATTAACTGGGCTCGGCCTAACGTCTTGTTTGTTAGCCACATGATCTCTCATGTAGTATACTCTTCATGACACTATTGGGCTTAAAACGTCAAGTTTTTACGCTAAACTAGACACTGAAAGGTAGAAATTGTATGAGTTTTCTTACACCTACAACTCCCACTCTATAACATTAAATAAATTGTAATTAAAACTATTTTAATTGTAAAACTTCTAATAGTTAAAATGTTATATATTTAAACTCGTTGGAATTATAACATTGCTGGAGAAATGTAATTAAACTTAGTTCCTGGTCATGTATATTTTTTAAACTTGTGCCTATTTTAAAGAATCCTTACAATTCTGATGATTCAAATCCAAAGAATAATTTGTTGAGTGTGAAACTATATCATGAACTTCATAGTTGGATAAAAATCATTGGATTCAAAATCATTCAATTGTCTGCATGAGCCAGAATTTGGATCAGGTTTTTGGAAAATGTGGTCTACTATTAAGGCTCTGAATTGGAACTTTGCGAACGAAATGTAGAGCAACTATAAAAGAAAAATCAATGTAAAGAAGAGAGGAAGAACTGTATTTTCAAATTATAAAGGGATTGTGTTACAATAGATATTTGTGTTCCTATGGCATGGGTAGCTCTTGATTGTACTATAAAATATCTCTCTCTAATACTAACAGTCACACAGTAATAGCTTCCCCAGTACACAGGAGAAGCATGGAGCAACTTGTTGCTTCAGAAAGACTCTTACACAGGGAGTGAGAAGAGCAAATCACATTGCTCCCGTACTTGCCTGTCCCAGACTGAGACCCTGAAAGCCTTTCTCTCATTTCAAGTCAAGAAGAATCTATAAAAGCCCTCATGGTAAGTCAAGAGTCTCTTCTCCCACCAGTGGTCACAACCTGGAATTTGTCTCTTGTGCAAGAGACACCTAGTGCAACTTAGCCAACCCTAAGTCTTTTCACTGAACTCACACTGTGAGGAAGGGGCTTCATACCCAGATCTTGGTTCCCCTCTGAAACTTACTGAGAACACTGATTATTCCCTTTAGCTCTTTGAAGTCCCCTTTCTTCTGGGGATGGAACTGTGCTCCCTGTACTAACTAAGGTGCACTTTCGAAGAGAGTCTTATTTCTTGGTAGATTTGTTAGGCAATCAGTGGAGATCCCATTTCAGTCTGAATGGATTCCTTTGGACTACTTTCGAATGGATTCCTTTGGACTGCTTTTGTCAGAGCTGCTGCCACATGATCAATTACAAAAGTTTGCACACAGCTCTTGTCTCTATACTTGCTTCTACAGTTCAGTATCCACACTACAGCCATTCATCTTGGCCATTTATATGCCTAAAACTCCTCAGGGGATCCCCCATTCTCCTTATAATGAATTCCAACTTCTTAACCTGTCCTTTCTCATTTAACTTCCTGTCCTGTTGCAACCCAGTTTCTCTGTTTGACTCCTGTTTGGCTATTTCCAGATTCCTCCTGCTTTCTGGCCTATATAGAATTCCCACAAGCTATGAAGTCCTGAAGCCTGGAGTGCCCTTCACCCTGATTGTTGATTGGTTTTTCTAAATATCACCTTTCCTAATGCTAATTCAGCTCAAGGTCAATACCTTTCAGATATAATAATTTTTTAATAACTCCTATTCTTTTTAAGCCAAATTTTGTATTGCTCCATATGGTCTTAGAACTCATGTGAATTACTTTTGCATTTCTAATAATTTTTTAGATTGCAGGATTTTGTGAAATATTAGACGTTTTTGAGACGGGGTCTGGCTCTGTCACCCAGGCTGGAGTGTAGCGGCTCCATCTCCGCTCACTGCAACCTCTGCCTCCTGGGCTCAAGCCATCCTCTTCCCTCAGCCTCCCAAGTAGCTGGGACTACAGATGCATAATACCATGACTAATTTTCATATTATAGTTTTTACATTTTTTGTAAAAACAGGGTTTTTTCATGTTCCTCAAGCTGGTATTGAACTCCTGGGCTCAAAGAGATCTTCCTATCTTGGCCTCTCAAAGTGCTGGGATTATAGGCATGAGCTACCTTGTCCAGCCAAAATTAGATTTTTAATTTTTATGCAGATGTCTCTTACTGTTCTCATATTTACTTTTGAACACCTTAAGAACATTTAGCATATAAAAGAATGCTTTAAACCAGTAATGCACACTTCTCAGCATATAAAGGCAAGAATCACCATAAAATTATCTTTTATACTATTTAGATTTTGTCATTAGAAACAGGTCAATTATGGACAGCCAAAGTTTCACCAATATTTTCGCAGGTCAGTATCCTAGAATAAACCTAAGGCAAAGTCTTTAGATCTAACGGAGTCATTGGGACAGTCCTTAAAAAAAGAAAAAATAAATAAGTGAATAATTTAACCTATTTTGCAAATATGTAAATGTCCTAAGCACCTATTATTACTAAATACCAAGTTTTTCACAGAAAGCATATTTGGACGCATTGACTAGCATTTAAGAGTGCTTTTTGTATATCATATATTTTGATTTTCACCATAGCCCCATGAGATAAGGCTTTTATTACCTTCACTTTAGAGAGAAGAAACTAAAATTCAGATACATTAAGTGAAATGTTAAGTGTCACAGAACTACAGTGGGCAGACGCAATATTTAAACCAATATCTTTCCAGAAACTCGTTGTCTTTCCACTGAGCAGTTCATGAGATCTTGATATCCAAATGATGTCATAAGTCCCTGAGTCCAAAAGACAGAGCAGAAAAGGTGACCACTGGACTTTACGGGGCTTTTTTATAGTTGGGTAGCTCTGAAGAAAAACAGAGAGTTGTCTATAGCCATGGGAACATTTCATCAGAAAAGTGACAATAATATTGCATAAACCACCCCAAAGCTCAGTTAACTTAAAGCAGCAATAAACTTTCATAGCTCACACATGATTACAGGTCAGCTGAGGTTTCATCAATCTATACTGGACTCTTGGGGCAGTTTAGCTTGTGGAGTCCATGGAGGATTCTGATTCATGAGACAGGTTGGTGAGAGAATTTAGATGTAGCTTGCAGATATAGCTTGGTCATGTCTTTTTCCATGTTTCCTTCTGCAGCTCAGACTAACAGGCAGTTATGGCTTGGGGAATATGCTTCCCCTGACAATGGCAAAAACATAAAGCAAATGAAAACCTATGAAACTAGGCTACAAATGGCAAGTTGGCATTTCTACATGACATCGGACAAAGCCAGGGCTGAGTCCCAAATCAAAGGGAGGAAAGATGAAATATGCCCTCCATGAGGCAACCACAAGGTAAAGATGTAGAAGAGGATGGATTAATGGAGCCAGCAATCAATCTGCTTTCTAAGTAACTCCTGGCTTAAAAAACTGAGATCAGGAACACTGCCCTGACAATAAAAATAAGTTCACCTTTCTTCCTTTACTGCTACAGGAGCTGGAAATGCAAAATGAATAAAAAATGTTCCTCTTCCCTTCAACTAAGACAGAAACATAAACAATATCTCCACCGCACATGAGAACTTTCATTCACTAGACAGAGAGTAATCAGAATAACATTTCAAGATGTCAGTTTGGAATATAAATCAGAATGGTTAAAAAAAATCATATCATTTGATTCAGCAGCTTTCCATCTCAACATTTAGCTGAAGAAAACAACTAAATAAGTATGCTTGGGTGCACGTACAAAGATATTAATCAAATATTGTTTAAAAGAGCAATATCTGAAAAAAAAGTCTAAACTCAAAAGAACCAGATGAATTTCTGGAAGGAAATACACTATGTATTTATTATATTTAGTTATCTATGGTTGATGGGGTTATGGGTGTATTTTTCTTTTTGTTTCTGTTTAGTTTCTATTTTGTCTACAGTGAGCAGGGTTACTTACATGAAGATGAATTAAATTAACATATAACTTAGACAGAACTTGAAATCATTATCTTATTAAAACAGAGGAATTGGGATTCATACATAAAGAAATAATTAAAATACAATGTAATTTGTTTCATAACAGTTTGCTATATAGCAAGTACAAAGAAGGTAACTCTATCAGATGTGGGTGAGTCCCAGGGAAACTTTACAGAGAAGATACTATTAGATCTAAATCCTACAAGATGTGTGGGAGCTTACTAGAAGGAGGAAGAACAGTGAGACCCGTGGATGTTCCAGGTAGAGGACAGTACTTTGTAGAGATAATTGATAATTAAGGATATTTTGTAGAAAGAAGCACTAGTGACATTTAGTCAAAAACCCTCAAGAGGATTGAGAGGTCAGAGTATAATTTAATACATTTATCAAATTCTCCCTACCAAAGTCATTAATCAATACATTTTCATAATCGATAAGGCACTGGTGAGAAAGGATGGCATGTTTATAGTGAAAGAAGAGGATCTTAGATTTGCGATATTGAGAAAATGCTTGTAAATCAAGTGACCACTTTCTCATGGTCCCTAATTAAATTTTTGAGTATTCAAAAGCTTAGGTAGTTAGTGAAAAGACTGTTGATTTGAATTATGTTGTAGAGTTGAAAATGATAGATCACTCATAATCAGACATTTCTTCCTGAGAAAGGCAGAATAGAGTTTTTCAAAACCATTTGGAGGATGTGGTCCATTTGCTGATTTCCATTTCTGGACTTGATTTATAACCATATGATTTCATCAAACTCAGGCTTGAAAGAAGAATTTCTGCCTGGCAGATATTTTAGACAGGACCAGATTGCCCAACATCATCAAATTTCAGGATTGTTACATTTTCCAGCAACTATTCTATTCATCCATGCTCTGCATGTGCTCACTTCTTTTTTCTTTTCTTAGAGCTTTTATATGGTGATTATTTTCTTCTGTTACTAATAAATAAATAATAATCTTGAACTTTCTAAACTTCCAGTTTTTCATAGAGTCAACATATTTTGTTTCTTTCCTCAATCAATAACACTAATGAAAAGAGTATGAGATCAAGGGAAAACTTGAGTTCACTTGTGTTGCAAATTTTGGCACAACTTTATTTCTATTCCAGACTATTTATATTTGACTTCTGTGTAATTATTTTATGTATATATCTTATCTCCATCTTGCAAAAGATTAATCATTTTTTCCAGTGCAGCAACTACAGCACATACTTCGTTTATATTTTTGTCCAAATCCCTACCCCTACTAACAGACATGTATAGTGTTAAGTTATGAAATTTGCTGAAACTAGTGAAGTTAGATAAATTCACACTATTCTTCTTGCTGTTCTAAAATATGCATATGTACATATCCTGGATTTCAGACTATTTGATGAAGTTTTAAAATTAAATTCCTACAAGAAAACAATTTTCCAGGTATATTTGCACCTAGACCTTATGATATTAATATTTCTTGATAGAAAGGTGACTTCTTGGGGATAAAAAGTTAAGTATATAAACAAGCATAAAAATTAAGTAAAAAATTTATGTGTAAGATAAAAATTAAGTATATACACAAGCATACACACAAAATTAGTTAAAATTCTTTATTTCAATTGCCTTTCAATTACATCAATGTTTCAGTTGTTTCAGATTTCTTTTAGAGTAGCAATTTCCAATATTTGCTAGACATTAGAGCCATTTGAGATGCTAATAAAGAATTGATAAACAGGCCTCACCCCAAAATGATTGAATCTAAGTCTCTGTGTGACTCCAGTATGAATGTTTCATACATGTTAAAAGACAAAACTTTTGACAAATTAAATTTAGCAGCATATTTTTTTTTGAGCAAAGAAAAATTCATGAATTGGGCAGCACCCTTAACCAGTAGAATTTCAGAGAGCTCTACCTAGCAGTAGAAGCAGGCGAGTATGTATGGACAAAAAAAGGAAGTAAAATGTGGAAACAGCTTGCTTGGTTACAGTTTGGCATTAGCCTTATTTGGACATGGTATGATGAGGCATTTGTCATCTAGGGACATAGTCTGATTAGTTGGCACTCTGTGATTGGATGCAACTCCATTGCTGTGATTGTTTGAGACTCAGCTACTTGTCACAAGAAGGTACTCTTAAGTAATGTCACAGTTCATTTACATACCAAGTTAGGTTGCAATTTGCTATGTACAGAGCCAGGATAAAGAGGAAGATGTAGGCCAAATTTAATTTAATTTAACACACATCTCCTCAGACAATTCTAAAGTACAGGCCAAGTTGAACACGACTACTCTATGGCCAAAGTCATAGTTACCAACTTGAACGTCTTGACAAGTGGAGAAGCTTTTGATTGTTTCAAAGAAAGTGAACTGAGAGTGAAATTAATGTTAGAATCAAATCTATCCAACAAATATGTTGAGACTGCCAATTTGGTACAAGGTTATGAGGTGAGTCAACAGAGATTTTAAGACACAAGGGTCAAAAGTTGCCATTCCAAAGAGTCTTTCAGTTCAGCCATATTAGCCATATTAGTTCATGTTTTTTTTGTTTTTGTTTTTGTTTTTGTTTTTTTTGAGACAGAGTCTTGCTCTGTCGCCCAGGCTGGAGTGCAGTGGCGCGATCTTGTCTCACTGCAAGCTCCACCTCCTGGGGTCAAGCAATTCTCCTGCCTCAACCTCCCGAGTAGCTGGGACTACAGACGCCTGCTACCACGCCTGGCTAATTTTTTTGTATTTTTAGTAGAGACAGGGTTTCACCATGTTAGCCAGGATGGTCTCGATCTCCTGACCTCGTGATCCACCCGCCTCAGACTCCCAAAGTGCTGGGATTACAGGTGTGAGCCACTGCACCTGGCCTGTGTTTTTTTTTTTTTTTTTTTTTTTAAGGCCATAGGAATGCTGAGACTGCCTTGATTGTCCATGTATCTTCTGACTCCTTTTATTTGGAACATAATGGCTGGATTAATCATATGTTCTTTTTTTTTTTTCTTAGATGAAGTCTCACACTGTCGCCTGGGCTGGTGTGCAGTGGGGTGATCTCAGTTCGCTGCAGCCTCCACCTCCCAGGTTCAAGCGATTCTCCTGCCTCAGCTTCCCGAGTGGCTGGGACTACAGGCATGCGCCACCACACCCGGCTAACTTTTGTATTTTTAGTAGAGATGGGGGTTTCACTATGTTGGCCAGGCTGGTCTCGAACTCCTGACCTCATGATCTGCCCACCTTGGCCTCCCAAAGTGCTGGGATTACAGGTGTGAGCCACTACGCCTGGCTTCATCATATGTTCTGTTCTTAGACTAACCAGGTGATCTGGCTTCAAACTCAGCCTACACTTTGAGATGGACACTGGAAGCCTGCCACGGTGTCTTCCCCAACAGAATCCTTTGCCACAGGTTAATCTCAATGCAGAGCTGAAATGACACTGCTAATTCTAAGAACACAGGCCAGACATAAGCCAAAGAAGGAAATTGGATTCCTCACTTCAAATCTTGACCTCTGTACCTTTCTGTTAAGTGTGAGCACTTTTTCTTTTTCTAATACTCTCTCTCATGGGATGATATGCCCTCTGGCTTCAGACTACAATGAATTGTTTTTTGACAAACTGCTTTCCATAAAATTGTCATCTATTTCTTTAGAATACCTGAGATATTATGGTCATTTCAACTAGTAATTGTGTTTACATCATCTCTGAGAATGGCACACAATTAAGAGAAAAACAGCCAAAGCAGTTCAGTGTTTTTGGCTTATTGTTTGATGATCTGAAAACATTGCAGCTGGAAAGAATTCCATTAATTTGTGGCTAGCACTGATGCATCAGCCTCAAGATCTTCCAAATAAACAGAGGGAAATTGGCATTGCTATCTTGTGGCAAGAAGCAAAAAACAGACTGGTACAGAGTTCTCCAAGAAGGAAACATTAACCCAGATGTGAACAAGACAATGAATGAATTGTTCACTGGGACTTTTCAACCTTTCAGCTGTGAGCAGTAATTACAATCACCAATGCATCCAAATACTCAAAGGAGGCTTAAACCTGAAAATTACCCATCGTGTCCCAGGCACAATTGTGTCTCCATAGGTCCATGAAGTGCAGGCATCCCAATTTAACTTAGACACTTAACAAATTAAACTTCTCTTTAGGGGAAACCCAGAAAATCATGCTATTCTTAATGCGTGAACACACACACACAAACACACACACACCCCCCATATTAAAAAGCAATTGGCATTTATCTTCAAGAGTCAACTCTTCATACTCATTGCATAACTGTCCTTTCACTTCTAATCAGAAAGGCAATCTTTTTTCTAATATGGTAAATATAATTTACTTGCAAGTCTACCAGAAAGGATTATAGTTGGCTATTTTAGGCCTCTGACTTCAGTGAGTGGTGTACTACCATAAATTTTTTTTTTTTTTGTCCTGCCAGGGAGCAGAAGTATTTGTATGTTTTTTTTTTTTTTTTTTTTTTTGCTTAGATGGTAAAGTTCTGAATCATGTTTAATAAGTAGCTGAAATAATTTTAAACTATGACTAGATATACAGAAGATCACCTGTATTTTGGAATATATGATTACCCTTTTGCTCCCTTAAGAATTTCTCCATCATGTAAAGCCCAAATCAGATTGTTTTAATGCTCCTCTTCTTAAACTGTTGTGTTTCTGCACTCATTCATAGTTTTTAGCCAGTGTTCATTCCTATGTGCCATAAAGAAAATTTCTTTCAGTAGAAGTTAGTTTAACCAGCAAATATAAATTGAAACAATTTTAACATCATTTGTATGCATCTTCCATAGAAGTTTCTCTGATGTCACCTTGATACATAGAATGCAAAATCATCTAGACTATATTATCTACCTATCCTCTGGAAACTTTTCTGAAGTTATTAGCTGTTAAAAAATCAAGCATAGCAAACATCTGTACTGATTTTGCCTAATTAACGGCATGTACAGATTATTTTCAGAATTTAAATTGAATTAAGAATCAAGTTAAATATGTATGAGGACATAAGTAAAATGTATGAATACATATTAATCTGGAATGTTTACTGAAAAGCAAGCATTGAACTTTTAGAGAAGAAAATAAAATGACTCTTCCAAATACTATAGATTAAGAAAATCCGATGAATCTTAATTTATTTAAATGAGTACTTACTAAACTGGTTCCGATACTACTTTATTTTTTAAAACAACTTTTTATACATAAGCTCCTAGTTATAAACATAGTACCATATTGACTCTGAGCTCATAAATATTTCTGTAAAATAGCTCTTTTAAAGAGAACAGAGTGAAAATCTGAATTCCACGTGTTAGGGCATTTGGTACATGAATTTAAAGCTGTAGGCATAAATGATTCCCCTTTACTTTTATGAGAAGGAACTTCCCCGTGGTAAAAGAGAATTCTCTGTGCTGTTCTCTACAAATTTTCTTTTAAAAAATTCAGAATACTTCTTGCCATTAAATTACCTCATGTGAACCTGATGGCAACTCAAATAAGCATCTTTTCAATGCTTTTACACTCAATTAATAAAATGTTGATTTTAGAAGAGATTTCATGCTCAAGGAGTTTTATGGAGGGGTCTTTAAATCTGGCTTTCTTCTTAGAAATTGGACATGATACTTTTGTCAGAAGAATGTCCAAATAATGAATGGCTATTGCAATTGAGGAATCATGAGCACCAACATTTCCAAAATTCTGTTTCATACTCAAACCCCATATTTCCAAAATTAAACTAGGCACCCATGTGTCTGAGGAAACATTATGCTAATGATGAATTTATTTTTATGATCTTTGTATAAACTGTGAATATTAATTTTGGTGAAAAATCACAAAACATATTATAGATTTTCATCTAAAAATTGTAATATAAAATATATCCTATAAATATTGGAAATTAAGCCTTTTTTCCCTTAATATTTCAGAGAGTGAACCTTTCTAATATGTTTCTCCATAAGAGTGTATTCAAAAGTATATTCTAAGGCAAGGTTTCCACACTTTAGACTGGTGCCCAGTGAAAGAAAACTGTGTTACATTGAGACTCGGTACATACATACACATATATGTATAATTGGAACATTAAATTTAAAAAAACCTTTCCTTGCTGTAAGTCTTGCTCTTATATTTTCTATTTTACTTCGTTTCTCTCTGTTCTTGGCTATTCTGTTTTATTTTTCCATGTTGGTTATGGCCCACAATATTAATTTTATGTCCCATCTATGGTTTTCCATCTAGAATTTTAAAAACACTTTTCTAAGAAGAGCTTTGGCCCTGCCTACTTCAGTGCTAGAGGCTGAAAGAACTTCTGCATATACCCATGTCCCCATCAGGCTCCCTAGGTTGTTCAAGACCCCGAAAATATAAGTCAGTCCAGTCCAGTCTCTTGGCTGAGAAAATTATAATTCTTCAAGATATAAGATCTTGCCTGTGAGAAGCTACATTTGTGGAGATTGTCTAAAGGACGGACAGGTTGTCTACACAAATGGATAATCTCTGACATCTACCTCTGGATTAAGTCACATCAACAAAACTCATAGAATGATTGTGTCAAGGATCCATCACCATATCTTCCAGATACAGTGAATGAATTGGAGAATCATGCTTCCAGAAGTGTGTCAAATCTAAAGATGTTGTGGTCCAAGGCATCTCAAACTTCAGTGTGCACAAATCCCCTGGGGAATATATTAAAATGCTGATTCTCATTAAGTAAAGATGGGGTGAGCCCTGAGATCCTGCATTTCTAACAAGCTCTAAGGTGAGGCCACTGTTGTTGGTATAAGAACCACATTTTTGGCAATAGCGTCTATATGAGATGATAAATTGAGCATTTTAATTGTCTTGAGAGTTCTTGAGATAATTCTTGAATGTTTATTTGGAAGAGTTCTTTTCTCAATCAGTTTCTTTGCATTTGAGAAAAAATGATATGTTTTTGTTAAACTAGATCCATTCCTGTATCCGTTATATACATTCATTAATTTCTCTTTTATTTTGCTTTTTCAAATATTACTAATTTGCATTCTGATTATCCTTCTCATTTGTGTATATTATTAAGAAATGTTTCATATATCTTAAAATAAGACATCAATGAGAGAGCATTGTTCAAGAGTACAGGATCTATGGAAGAGCTGAATCAGTGTCCCCAGACCCATGGCCTGTGCTCCAGCACATCTGTGAGTGGTGCCTCTCACCCACATCTAGTCTTGCTGAACTTTTCATGATTGCCAAATGAGAACTTCTCTTTGGCAGCAAGCCACCTGGTCTATACTCAGTAATAGATTCTTAAGCTTCGAGAATGAGAGAGGAAATATGGAAGGAAAAAGCCAGCCTCTTCATTCATTTGAGGACATTGGGAAATCAATGAATTTAGCTTGGGATCTCTATTTTCCAAACCCCATGGTGGAAAAACACCACTCCCTCTGTTACATTTTTTAATGAAAGCATGGTCACAATTAGGCAAAAATTATGCATGCATTTGGTTCAAGCCATGAAAATAAAGAATCAATGTATTTCTTGCTATTACAGTGGTAATTGCTTTGTTTATAATTCTCTGCTGTGGTATTATCTGCACAAAGAATTAGATTTAAAATGGCTTTCAATTAAGTCTAAATTGATGGTGGACATCAAAAGCTCGTAACTTTTTATTTTAACAAAAAATAAGATGTGTGCGGGAAAAGAACTAGTTGAAAAGAACCGAGAAATGAATTATTGCTAGACATAAACTTCAATAATGTCTTAAATTTGATCAGTCTGCCTTTTCATGGAGCTATCTTTTAGGAACAAAACTTAAAAATATTTCTATAAGTTAAACGTATGTCAGCTAAGTTTCTGCTTAAAAAAAATGACATATTAGAATGCATATAGGGGACTCATAAGACAGTCCTCCAAATGTATTTAATCAGATTATTATCAATTTTGGCTAATTCCCACTAAGATAAACATTAGAAAGATACTATCAAGAATGAGACTTTAGAGAAGGGAGAATAACATGAACATCTTGTTCTTTTTAGCTTGGAGAAGAGAATAGATTAGCAAGCAGCTGATCCTGTTTCCATCGGAAGAAGAATTGGGAAACAGTTTTTGAAACAAAAAATAATTTATCACAATGGAAGAGAATGGAAATTGGAACTGCTAGACTGTAGTATCTTCTGTGAATGGGTGGTACACAGGTTGCACCAGTTTCTCGGTATCATTGTGAGGCTATGCCTTTAACAACCTGAGTGCCTTGGGCACAACCTTCCATTTCTATTTTTGTCAACGAAAGAGATTAGACTCAGTAGCTAAGACTACACATATATATCACCTGATGTATCAATACTCTCAAAATACTAGGGTTTTATTTCTATCATTTTAATCTAGCAACATCTCATACTTCATATCACACACACATATACACACATATACACACACACATACACACAAACACAGAGGCACAGGCATGTGCGCCGTCATAGCCACAATAAAACAACAGCACTTTCCATGTGAATTTAAGAAAGCCTTATAAATGTTCTCCATCTATTTTCTCAACTGTAAAATGAGGGTGTTAGGTTAGACTAGATTATCTTTATGATCTCTTCCAGCTCTAATGATGTATCAACTAAGTGACATCAGAACAGGAAGGGAGCATGTGGGAAAGGTGCCTGTGGCTTGTAAACATAGGACACCATGAGCCCCATGAAATTATCCTGGCCCTATGTTGAGATCTCTAAGATTCTCTGTGGCCCATAAATCCAGTGAGTACTGCGTTGTAAGCCTTTTGTAAGTGTTTTCATATATACAAAAAAAACATACTCTCAAAGTTTAGCAATATTGAAAGTGAACCACCTGTTTCCATTTGCAGTTACTTGTGGCAGACAAATCATCAGTTCAGATGCACAACAAGAAAGGCTGAAGAAGTCTAAGAAAAATAACACATTTGGCCAAAAAAATGATTTTGTTTAAGAATGTTTGAAAGACAAAGAGAATAAGCAGCCAGAAATCAGGCATCTAGTACTTCTTGGTTTTTAAAATTCATACCATTCATTTATTCAAGTATTTATCCAGAACTTCCTAGGTTCCAGGCACTGTTTTAGGCCTTAGAGATATAGAAGTGAACAAAGCCGGGCGCGGTGGCTCAAGCCTGTAATCCCAGCACTTTGGGAGGCCGAGACGGGTGGATCACAAGGTCAGGAGATCGAGACCATCCTGGCTAACATGGTGAAACCCTGTCTCTACTAAACAATACAAAAAACTAGCCAGGCGAAGTGGCGGGTGCCTGTAGTCCCAGCTACTCAGGAGGCTGAGGCAGGAGAATGGCATGAACCCGAGAGGAGGAGCTTGCAGTGAGCTGAGATCCGGCCACTGCACTCCAGCCTGGGTGACAGAGCAAGACTCCATCTCAAAAAAACAAAAAACAAAAAACAAAAAAAACAGAAGTGAACAAAACAGAGCCTCTGCTCATAAGCTTACGTTTCATTTTTTGTGCACATACATGAATGTCTGCATGAAACCTAGCATAAACGTACAGAAAATGATGGCGATAAGAGGTCCCTCCGATAAGATGACATTTGAGCAGAGTCCTGATTCCTAGTGAAGGATCCAACCAAGCCAATAT
Source organism: Papio anubis (assembly GCF_008728515.1). NCBI lineage: Eukaryota > Metazoa > Chordata > Mammalia > Primates > Cercopithecidae > Papio > Papio anubis. The sequence continues at coordinate 51,403,313 of NC_044991.1, forward strand.
TTTCAGAAGAATATTTCAGGCAGAATACTGTTTAAAAGCTTGAGGTAAGAAGGTTCTTTGTGTGCTTGAGATCAGTGGGGCTGCCTTGTCCTGGATGAAACAGAGTATGTTGACATCAACAGCGTGTTGGCCCTGGGACAAAAAATGTGTAGCCTATTTTTTAAGTGTAAAAAGAATTGTATTCTTTCATTTAATAGTACTAATCTTTAGGGAAAAAAACTTAATTCTTAACTATCATATATATTTACATCTCTTTGTAGATCTATGAACACTGGCATATTCAAACTCTGAAATCCACATACTTCTACTTCCCTCTGTGAAGTCATTTTGTTATTTCCACCTCAGAAGTAATAACCTGGCTTTGTCAAATGGCCTCTGGCCTAGTAGTCCCTTAGTTTGGTATCCTGGGTCTATATCTTATTTATAAACAAACAAAACTCTATGGTAGCTCAAATGAAATCAGATGATTTAAAAATACATGTTGTAGACACCAGCAATTGTGTAAGATCAGATCTGTAAGTCTGTTAACTTATCTGATGATTCATGCATAAAAATTATCTACTTAATGATAAACAATCAGATAATGTATCTTGTAAGTTGAAAGAAATTATTTCACTCATGCAGCCACATAGTCCTTGGACATTAGAAATTGTTTTATAATTTAAATGTGAGCTGCCAATTCCTCCATTGCCTCTCCATTTTCCTAGGAGTACCATAACAAAGTAGCAAAAACTAGGTGGCATAAAACAATAGACGTTTATCTTCTCATACCTTTGGAGGCTAGAAACCCAAAATTAAGGTATTGGCAGGGCCATGCTCTGTCTGGTAGTTCTAGGGGAGAGCCTTTCCTTGCCTCTTTTAGCTTCTGGTGTTTTCCTGCAATCTTTGTCATTCCTTGGCTTATGGATGCATAGCCCCAGTCACATGGCCATCTTCTCCCTGTGTAATTTTATATCATCTTTCCTGTGTCTCTGGTTTTGTGTTCAAATCGTGCTTGTTTATAAGGCAGCCAGTCATATTGATTAGGGTCTACCTTAATGACCTCATTTTAATTTGATTGCCTCTGTAAAGCCCTATTTCCAAATAAGGTTATACTCTGAGGTACTGAGGGTCAGAATTTCACCATCTCGGCATTTCAACTTATAATATCAAATGTATCCCCTAAGGGTGTCATTCAGCACAGAGTAGAAAACACGTTTAGCTCATCACTTTATACCTACTTAGTGCTCAATCAGTAAATGGTAGTTTTTATATTATTAATTCTTAGTATCTAGAATCCAGAAATCAGCTCTGATGTTAGTTCCTAAATGTATGACTCATACATTGTATCAGTTAGCTATTTCTGTGTAACAAACCACCCCCAGATTCAGTGGTTTAAAACCATCAGTGTTTATCATTGGGCACAGGTCTACCAGTCAGCAAGGTAATTCTTGTCTTGACTGCTTTCACTCATTTGTCCGTGGCCAACTACTCAGTTGGTTGGAACCTGGCTAGTCTAGGATGCCCTCAGCTAGGAAAATTGATTTCTGCTGAATGCGGTTTCTCATCTTCCACAAGCCTAGTTTAGACTTGTTTAACAGTGGCTGGGTAGGGTTCTGCCACATGGTATAAAAATGTACAAGGCCCTTTGAAGCCTAGGCTTGGCATTGGCACACTGTCACTTCTCCTGTATTCTTCTCTTGGCCAAACAAGTCACAAGGTCAATTCAGATTCAAGGGCTGGGGAGATAGATTTTCCTCTTGATGGGCAGAGCTGAAAGTTTACTTTGCACAGAGCTCGGATATAGAGAGGGCAAAAAATCAGGATATTTTTGTGACCAATCTAATGTATTTATTACATAACCATTACCAAAAAAGAAAAAAATCTGCACGTTACCAATAAATGTCTTCATCTTCGTTAGTTGGACTTTTAGCCTCATTTCTTAAGTCCATGAGGACTCACATTCTATTTTAACACTGGTGTATGTATGGTTGTAAATTAAACCCATAGTCAAACTCATAGACTCACTTCCTTTTATTGTCTGACATTTGTAAGCCAACCATAATATTCTCCACCCCTGAATACTCTTGACTGTAGACCAAATCTTACTGTCCAGTATCTCTTTCAGCAATCTAGGAAAAAGGTCTACATATTGACCATTTCAAGAACTCATTCCCCTGAAAATTAATAGTGAGCTAAAGGATATGGGAAGAAGTGATAAGGGAATTGTTCTAAACCCCACTTTGATTTCTGTAAAGGGTTTTGTGCTTTCCTTAACCCCACACATTCATTGGCATCTGTACGACAAATCTTCCACTTTCTTTTTGAATTAAAAATTAAGATTCTCAGGGGAAATTATGCAATGGGAAGTTAACACCTCAATAAACTTGGCTCACACATTTTATTGATTATCATAAATTGAATTATTGCAATTAAACTTAGGAAAACCAAAAAAAAAAATCCTTTTAAGCTCTACTGGTATATATTTCTTTCGATTAGGGTAATACCTGCTTGATTATAATGTACTTTCTGAAAAGTAATAAATAAATCAGGGAACCATTCCAAAGTAAGTTTCCCTCAATTGTCTCACAAAATCTTTGATGGCTTTTTAAGCATTTTCACAAACTGATGGACACTGAATATGAGAGCAATACTTAAAGTATACACTCAAATGAACATTAAACTTAAAATATAAGGCATAACAATTTTAAACAAAAAAAAATTCAAATGACACACTTGCTGCTACAAAAACTCTGAATTATGGACTCTTTTTCTTTTACTGACTTTTTAAAATTAAAAATACTTAAGTTGTGCCTAATGGGGATCTTTTTTTTCCCCTTTTTGGCAATTGACCTAAGCCTGATGAGCTGTAAAAAGCAGGCCCTTGGACTTAGATAGCTTCCTTTCACTTCTCTTCTTGAGACTGGCTGGTGTATGGTTTCTCTGCCCTCTGGCCTATCTCCTTCCCTCAGCCACTTACCTTCAGTAGGTTATGTCAAGAGGCCATGCCCCAAGGTTGGGAGTAAGGCTGACTAACAAGGTCCACTGAAGTTCAGGAGACCCCTTTCTTTCAACAGGGTTGGAGTTTCAATCCACAGCATGATCAAAATTCTTATTTATCTTTGAAACACAAATCATTTTTTTTTTCCTTTCTGAAATACTTTTCTGGAATAAAATTAAAACCACAATGGAATTTAATTTTATTGACTTTGTAACAAATAAAAGAAAACCTTTCAAACTACTCTAGATATTTAGATGTGAAATGTCAAAAAATAAGTTTTTAAATTTTGAAATATTTTCCAAGGAAAATAACCATGTAGTACAGGTCATCTATTCAAGATTTGGTTAAGATACATTTGTCATTATTTCTCTAGTCCCTCAAACTTTCTACCCACAATATGCCTTTCTCCTGTTTCTCAATGAGGCATTTTTCAATAAGGTAAATAATGAGAAATCAGTGACAGCAAACTGGGGCAGGAGGTAAGGTATGAAGTGTGTTTGTATTACTTGCACACTGTTGAGGTGCAATAGAAAGTCCAAGCATAAATAGACTCCATTCCTAGGTCTACCACCTATTCATTGTGAATCCTTAAGGAAGTTACTTAGCATTTCTTTTTTTTTTTTTTTTTTTTTTTTTTTTGAGACGGAGTCTTGCTCTGTCGCCCAGGCTGGAGTGCAGTGGCCCGATCTCAGCTCACTGCAAGCTCCGCCTCCTGGGTTCACGCCATTCTCCTGCCTCAGCCTCCCGAGTAGCTGGGACTACAGGCGCCCGCCACCATGCCCGGCTAGTTTTTTGTATTTTTTAGTAGAGACGGGGTTTCACTGTGTTAGCCAGGATGGTCTCGATCTCCTGACCTCGTGATCCGCCCGTCTTGGCCTCCCAGAGTGCTGGGATTACAAGCTTGAGCCACCGCGCCCGGCTGTTACTTAGTATTTCTAAACTTCAATTTAATTCATCCATAACAAGCGAATAATGAGTGAGTATAAAATAATTTGAAAAGCATTTTGCATGTGATAAAGCAGTATGAAACTATTATTTGCTGAAACTATAAACTGTTGTGAGCTCAGAAGATAGACTGACAATGGAGGATCATTTACGACGGCAGAACAGAAATTATGCACATGGAAACACGCTTCACTCTCCAAAGTCAAGACAAAACAGAGCCTTCTTGTGCTTATCATAAAAATACTGAAATGGGTTGGATTCTTCAAGGAAATTATAAAGTCACTCAATACTTAGTTTGGTTTTGAAGGCTCCTTAGAGGCAAATGAATATAACTTGGTCTATATCATTCTAATTAAAAGAAAACCAAAATTGGCAATGTAGGCTGAGGTTTTCAAATACTGGTTTGGGTTGCTTCTGCTTGGCATCCATCACCTGATACGTGAAAAGGTTCTTAATAAATATTTTGGACAAATTAAGATCCAATACTAAGTACTTTATCTTTTAACAGTAATTTCTATTAATTCAAGTCATCTTTTGTTCTCGCTCTCCTCTACTTTCAATTTTGGTATTCTTAAGTGGGGGATCATATTTGAGATTGTCATGATTCCTACAGGTTAAAAGTTTTGCAACATGCATTCCTTTTCAGGGTGCTACAAACAGAACTGTGAAAATACTGTTGTTTTCATAATCAGAATTCCAGAATGCTTCCTGGATAAGGTACAGTGCTAGTGAAATATTCTGCCTTTGTCAGAATAGGATGTTGGCTTTGAAGAGGACATTGAATATGTCTCTTTGAAGTTTAAGATGAGGCAACAATCAAAAGTCAATGTCGAATCGATTTTTAAATTTTTTTATACTCCAATATGAATTTAAAAAGAAATTCCATTAATTTCATTGGAGATTCAAATGAAAAACAAACCACAACTTTATAATAATATTTAAAATCAGAAGAAACTGCTCTAGTCTTTGTGCCCATCACTGAATCTTTCTCCTCAGTTGCCTTGCTAACCACATATACCATTAGTGCTATTTAAATTTTATATTTCTCTTCTTTATTTTGGTGAAGTCATGAACTCTGCCTGTTGGGTTCAAGTGATTCTCCTTCCTCAGCCTCCTGAGTAGCTGAGACTACAGGTGTGTGCCACGATGCCCAGCTCATTTTTGTATTTTTGGTAGAGATGAGGTTTTGCTATGTTGGCCAGGCTGCTCTCGAACACCTGACCTCAGGTGATCCACCCACCTCGAACTCCCAAAGTGCTGAGATTACAGGCGTGAGCCACCATGCCATCTTCTCCTACTACATTTGTCCTCCTTTTTGGATAACTGTTCACTGCAGCAAATCCCATGCTTCTCATTGCTTGTCCACACAGAAAAAGAAACTAATAAAAAAAATCCCTACTCCCTCTCAGCAAACCAATGAGTGTTCCTATTCTTATTATCTAGAAGACCAAGAATAGCAATGTAAAGGTGGAGCAGCACCATCCCTTTTTTCCCTACCTAAGACATTGTCCCACCTTACCGTAAGATACCATTAAAACTTGCCTACTTACATATCATGAAACATGTAACTCAGAAATGAGTAGCACATAAGTCTAGACTAAAATGCATCACAACTGAGCTATGAAGACACCACTGACCTCCTCTTCTTAGGACTTCTTGCAATGAATCAAAGTAAAATGACTTGATAAAACTTTCAGACAAAATTATAAGCAGAGCATTTCGGCTAAATTGCTCTAATGGTATTACTGTCAAGAACCCTATTAGTCTTCAAATCCAAAGTATCTGTTCAAATCCAGTTGCTCCTCTTTATGCAGAGTTCTTTTCAAAGTTTCTTGGAGGTCTGGGGTCAGAAAAAAATCAGGGGGACACGGAGGAGTAGAATAATCAATCTCTAAAAAACCAATGACATTTCTGGTCTTGTTGAAATACATGATTTTGTGGTGAAGACTAAATACCATGTGATGGTGTTAATGAGATGTTTCTGTCCCATGAGCCATACAAAGGACATGCCCTGGTGCCCCTTCTACTAGACACTGACACTCAGGTTCAACACCATTTTCATGGCGGGTCTTCTTTTGTAGCTCTATTGTGTTGCTTCCACATTAACTGTTTTTCGTCTTGGAGCAAGTTGAGAAAAACAAAAACCATCACATTCCCTGTGGTGCCCTCTCTGCATGTGTGGAGCTGCTTTGAGTTAAGTGTCTCCAGTTGGTATGTTGGATTGGCCATGGGCCACTCAGTACCTCCACCATGCCTGAGGAAATGGTGATTTTTCTCATCCCCTTTGGATGAGGAAAGACAGTCTATGACCTCCCCCACGAATTCCTTCCGAGATCTGAACGTGATTGTTTTACTTCTAAGGCTCTTACTTTCTACCTTTAAAAAATAAAACAGGCCGGGCGCGGTGGCTCAAGCCTGTAATCCCAGCACTTTGGGAGGCCGAGACGGGCGGATCATGAGGTCAGGAGATCGAGACCATCCTGGCTAATACGGTGAAACCCCGTCTCTACTAAAAAATACAAAAAACTAGCCGGGCGAAGTGGCGGGTGCCTGTAGTCCCAGCTACTCGGGAGGCTGAGGCAGGAGAATGGCGGGAACCCGAGAGGAGGAGCTTGCAGGCTTGCAGTGAGCTAAGATCCAGCCACTGCACTCCAGCCTGGGTGACAGAGCAAGACTCCATCTCAAAAAATAAAATAAAATAAAATAAAAAAAATAAAATAAAATAAAACAGACAAACAAACATCTCTCTTCTAGCTCATGTACTGGACTATTCTGAAGTTTGATTAAGTTATGAGAAGTGTTTTGGAAATCATAAAGATGTAAATAAATGCAAGATATAATCATATCACCCGGTCATATTCACTTCCTGTCAATGTTATATTATTTAGTCTTATTATAAGGGATTAGCCATGTTCTGTGTGGTATTAAAATCTTGTGGTGTCTATCATCATCTGTTGAAAAGAATTAAACTCTTTCAACATAATAAAATTTCAATTGGTTTTGTGTAGTTTACCTACTTTTAAACCAGTTTACCTACATTATACTTCTTTACATATTTCCAAAGTAAATATTGTAACCCTACTTTGTCTTTCTCTTCAATGTATGTAGACTAATTTCTATTAGTCTGAGAACCCATTTACTTCCCTTGGATTAGAACCACTGTCAACTGCTTATTCATATTCTGATGAAAGTTTAGTAGATGGTATTTCTACATCCTACTGCCTCTTTCCCTGTGTGCTCATCATCCTATTTTCTCATTTTCCTTCAAATTCTCACACATCTACAGGATCGCTCCAGAATTTTCTCATCTACATCCTGAAGCTCACTTCCTGGTAAGAGGTTCAGGGACTCATTTCAGGTCCTATACCTCAACCTTTTAGCCACTTAACAACTCCAGCTCCCCAGCTGTCTAACTCATCTTTGTAGTTATATACAATAGATTATTCACAACTTCATAGGGAAGGTATTTCTGTCCCATATTTTAACATTTAGGGACCTCATTTGAGTCATATTGCTCACTAATTAGTGAAATAAGACAAGGGATAAGGTCTAGATAAGGGACTGATGTGGAAGATCAGGTACAAATATTTTCCTGGATGTCAGAGTGCAGATATGTATACTTCTCCCGTCATTACAACAAAAAGAAATTACACTAATGGTTATTTCAGGTGTAAATTTGCCTCTCAAATTCTCCAACCCATAAGGATATTGACACATATGCCTTGTATTAGTTACTCGAGTCACCTCCAATAAGAGGAATTTATTGGAGTATACTAACTAAACACATAGGATCTTTTATGCGCCTTGGATAGGAAACAGAGTATTGAGTCATCCAAGCTGCTTGATTTTGCAGTTATAGGCGTCAGTTACTAAAGTGCTATGATATCAAGCACGTGCACATGGAGAGAATATTGTTGAGTATTTTTATAAGGAATTAGTCAATGTAATTGCGGGCTGTAAAGAGATTGTTACACAACCTCATTAAAGGTTGTAAACACTTCATCACATGACATCTTTCCATGTCATAAATACATCATCAGGGACCATTATGTTCTCTAATGATGACTTCTTGCATCCATTCATCACACAAAAATTAGTAAATACCATAAGGAGAGTATAATCTGTGCAGTTTTTCACTGCTGTGATAACTCCATCTGTAGAATTTCTTGTGACTGTATATTTACATAGGCTGTCAAACAGCACAAAGATAAGGATACTTGCTCTTTGCTCTTTATTCTTAAAACCACCTTTGGCTAGAGGTAATAAAATCTGACCTGACCTGTATGGTTTAGAAAATTATTTTTAAAAGAAGGAGGAAGAGAAAAAGACAAAAAATAGGGGTGGTAGGGGGAGAAGGAGGAGAAAAAAATGGAAAAGAGAAAACAACCTAAAGCTATTTAAAATAATTCTGTGATATAGACCTTTTTATGTTTGTGTGCATATGAGTTAATTCTTTTAGACATGTTTGACTTTAGACATGCTTGGCAATTAGTTTACATAAAGTAGTAGAACTGACAGCTCCCTGTGCCCAGTGTTAATTTCAACTTCTTGAAAATTAAAATGTTAATATCAGTTTATTTCTCCAGGATCACATGTTGTATATTTTCACTAATTAACAGTTTTCACCTTTGTGTACCACTCCTCCCTAATACTCACGTCTTAGATTATAGAATAGAGGAGGACATCTATAAAATTAAACTAAAGCAATCATTTCTAAACTTGTTTTATGAAGCCATGGGTTATGTTTGTGTCCCCAACGTCTCTAACAGAAATAGGTTGGTTGGTCAGGCAGCCTCTGCAACCCATTCTACCTCAACCATGGAAGCTCCACTTTCATATGTTTTTAAAATTTGGGCATCAGAGTATGAAATCCACTAGAGTAAATGATATGCATGTTTATCTGAGCCCTAATCTCCCATCGTGTCTTATTTTTGTGTGACTGCCAGGGTTTATCATGGGATAGTGGTGGTAGGCAGCAGGAGATTGGCCTAGGCCTCTTATTGATTAAAGCATATGAGTTTAGACTTTTGATCTTATCACCAAGTTAAGTCATATACAGTCAATGTGTTTGTGTGTTCCCATGTATATATGTGTTAACTGTTAATTTGTTAGACACAGGCATTTAAAATACACCACATTTTAATAACCCTGAGTTGGCATTTCCTTATTTTAAAATGTGCTTGGGCTCTCAAGCTATAAGAATTTCTTGTTCATTTCTTGACCTCTGTGGAGTTCTGATGATTACCCTGCAATATAGTGGTAAAATCTATGCCACGGCTTCTACCTGCAGGTCTAGGAAAGCATCACTGGGGGTTATGAACTTCCTCTGTTATTAGAGGATTCTCTAGCACCAAGTGGGTTCTTTCCAAGTAATAACTGTAGAGATCACTTCACTAGGTTTCTTCATTTAATTCTCAGAATAGTCCTATGTAACTATGATTATCTAAACTTTCATATGAGGAAGGTGAGGCTTAGAGAGACTAAACAAGCCAGTAAGTGACAGAATGTTATTCCAACTCAGGTAGGCTACCCCCAGAGACCAAGATCTTAACTATTAAGTTCCACTTACATTAATGGCAATGCAAATTACTGCTTATTTCACTTTGAAACATATTAGAAATGACCAAGAATTAAATAACTCAAGAGGAACTATTTACTTTTTGTTGTTTATGTACTATTATTTTAGTGTCTCTGATTAAGGATGGCTAAAGAAAGCAAAAAAAAAGTTTAAACTTAATTTCCTAAAATTTACAAACACACATATGCATATACATAAGACACACACTATATACATGAAATTATCTACTCCTATACATACATACATACATAAAACATAAAATATAGCAAAATAATATACGTTAGAGAATTCATTTCGATGTAGCATGAAAACATCTGACTGAAAAGAAGCAGAAAAGTCAGAATATATTACATAAAGAACTCATAAAATTGAATAACAACAACAACAAAACCCAATTCAAAAACTGGCAAAAGAAATGAATACACATTCCTCCAAGGAAAATGTACAAATAGTTGATAAGCACATGAAAAGATGCTTAACCTCATTAACTTTTATGAACATGCAAACCAAAAGCACAGTTAGATGCCCTTCATATCCATGAGGATGGCTATTATAAAAGCAGAACCAGACAATAACAAGTGTGGACAAGAACGGAGAGAAATTGGAACACTCGTGCACTGTTGATAGAAATGTAAAATAATGCTACCACTGTAAAACACAGTTTGGTGGTTCCTCAAAAAGTTAAATACAAACTTACTGCATAATAGGCTAATTCTACTTGTGGATATGTATGCAAAACAATTGAGAGTAAAGATTCAAATGGATACTTGCATGTCAATGCTCATAGCAGCATTATTCATAATAGTCAAAAAATGAAAACAACTCAACTGTCCATCAACAGATGAATATGTTTTTGAAAAAATCCAGGGGTATATACATACAATGGAATATTATTGAGCCATGAACAGGAATGAAATTCTGACACATGGTACAGAATGCTAGAGAATGAATGAACCTTGAAAACATTATGCTAAGTGAAATAAGCCACACATAAAAGGACAAATATTTTGTGAATTGACTTATATGAGGAACCTAAAATAGTCAGATTCATAGAGACAGAAATTAGCACTGTGATTGCAAAGGGCTGAAGGAAGGGAAGAATAGGACTTATTGCTTAATACATAGAAAGCCTCTGTTTGGAAATAATTTAAAAGTTCTGGAAAACAATAGTAGTGACAGCTGCACAACATTGTGAATGTGTTTTAACGCTACTGAAGTGTACACTTAAAAGTAGTAAAAATGATACATTTTATGTTATATATATTTCACTACAATAAAAATTAATGAAATTATAGTTTTATTAAGGATTCCTTTTGAAATAGTAAAAATAATATCCTCCAATTTGTAAAATATGTTTATTAAATTCTGGCCATATCATTGGCCAGGATACTTCTAATTGGGAAGTTCAGCTCTTCACTGAATAAAGAAATCTTGATCTACCTCACATGGTCTACTTGCTTGTTCTCTGTACATTTAAATTATAGTGTTACCAAGAAGAGGGAAAATTATACCCTAAGAATAGGTTCATTCACTATGTACTGTCTATAACACATTTATAGCTGCGTCCTTCCCCCACAGTACATTGAAAAGAGAGGAAAAGAGAGAGAGATTGAAAAGAATTTAGAAATGAATCATATTGAAAGTTAATAGCCTTTCTTATTTTTCATGCATCCTTAAACTTGAAGAGGTAAACCTGAAGGACTGTATCATGGCTCTACATTTCCCAATGGTGACAGACGAAAATAAAGTTTGACTCAGCCTAACAGGAAAAGTCTGACTCATTAAATTCAAAGCCCTGACTCTCTGCGGAAGGTGTTTGGCGCAAACCCTTGATGTGTTGATCCCTAAAAGAGAAGACTAGCAGGGGAATGATCTCACTCATCCACCACACACTGAAGGAAAAGATGAATGAACCCATCACTATGATGATATTTCGATGATCTGAAAATATGTCTGTTGATATTTAAGGAATATGTTTTGAAATAATCCCCATTTAGAATTTATAAGATCCAAAGGTAATTCTGTCATATGTAGATTTCTTAGCTTGCTTTCTCTAAATAACACTGCCCAAATACCCCAAATATTCTTGACTGTACATGTAGACAATTACGGGAGAAAATAATTTACTAAAAATGGTCTAAGTACTGTTCAATCTCCCCATGCCTTTTTGTGTCTACATTAAGGGGAATAAGAACTATCCATTCCTGTAGCTTCTTTCACAATAAGGGAAAGAAATGGGGGGGAAGTAAATAAAAACGTTTTCTCTATCTTACGTAACTTGAGGGAATTTGCTTAAGAGAAGGCTTCTCTGTTAACCCTGGTGAGTTTTGCAGTCTAAGGAATGGATAGATGTAACAAGCCAGCACAAGAAAAAGAAGTTCAGCTCTCCACTCACACACACGCTCTCTCTTTCCAGCTTCTCCTTTCTTTTTGCCACCTGGCTTTTCCTGTCTGAATCCACTGACTGCCGGCTTCAGTGTGTAGGGAAAATGTACCCTCTCTCATAAAACCACCTCATTCTTTCACAAGAAGAAACCTTCTGAAAGTACTAGGAATTCTCACCAAAGTTTTCAAAGTATAACAAATTAGAATTATCATGGCAACTACAGTCAAACAAAATGGACTATTTAGCTTCAGTTCCAGGCCAAGTCAAAGAGAAGAGGTTTGCAGGGCCCCAGGCTAACTACATTCTCCGCTTTCCTTTCCACATACACCTCAAATTAGAGAGTGGCTAAAGGAGCCTCCCTCCCAGGGAAGAGGAGATGGTGGTGCTATAGGCATTGCTGGAATGTTTCAGGAGGACCGACTTGGAGTAGGGGTATTCTTTGGGGCGGGTGGATGGGGGCGCTTGAGCAAAAGGAACAGTGCATGTTTAATGAGTTCAAACCTCTTCCACATATTAAGTAAAATATTTTAAAAGGTAACAATATTACTTAAGTTTTATTTGTTTCAGCTACTTGGTTACAACTCCACACGGACACAATTAATGGAGGAAATAGAGTATTTTATAAGCCCAAGACTCTCCCTCAATCTGTGACCAAGAGAATTTCTTTGCCTTAATCACTAGGCATTTTTTTTGGGATGGCTGTATATTGCCAAAATAATTATATACTAAGCTTCAGAAAAGATTTTGTCTAGTCACTCCCTAAAAAGTTATAATGGTTGTTCCTATGAGTAAATTAATAATAAACTCGGTGCACTTTTGCAGTATTTGCATGCGTGTTTTAGCAACTCTTAATATTGCACTATTTCGTGTGTGCATGCACACACACATGCACACACACACACAGGTCATGGAAAGCAATGTTTCCTGTTAATCCAAGAATTGATGGGCAGACAGAATGCCCTGAAAGCTTGGTTCCCAGGAAGTGAATCCCTTTCTCCAGCCTAGATGCTGTGGCTCACCAATGAAAAACAAATGGCTTTTAATTGATTGTGCAAATAATGAAATGTCCTGGATACTGAACACATTAAAAAGTAAAAGAAAGAAAGCAAAAGCAGCGAACAAATTCATTCATTTTGCCCAAATGTTAAGGAAGAGAAAACTAACCCCAGAAGTAACTGAGTGTACACAAGCATGTAAAGTTTACAAGAACAGAATGCTGGTGCTATTAATTCATAAAGATTTTTCTGCTGGTTCTCTTTCAGTCAGATGGAGTAACGAAAGATCTTTCACACAATCCCAAAATAAGTTTCTCGGAGCTTTCACAATTCTAATTGCTGAAAATAAATTGTTTGACAATTTTTTCCCTTCTGCCAAGGATAATCTTAAATGTAATACGTGTCCTTTATTTTTCTTCTTTTACAGCCAAAGAAAACCAGAGAGCAAGAGCTGTGGTTAAAGCATGATGAAGGTGAAATGTCAGCAATGCCTGAGCGATTGAGATACGCTAGGACCTCACTGTGAGTATTACCCTCACATGTGATTCCATCCTCATGTTTTGTTCAGACACTATAAAAGGCAGCCAGTCCCAGGCCGTCCGTATAGACTGTGTGAACATTCCTAATCTCTGCACAGCATGGCAAAACAAATAATCACTCCATTCACTTTGTTTCTGCTCTTCCCTTCCCTCCACCCTATAAATATGGTTTATTGTATACATAGCTTTTAGGGTCAAGTATTAATGGTGAGAACCATTAACAGGGCAAAGGTCAGTGGCTCCTGACTTCAGTGACCGTTAAATTTAATCTAGCGTGGCAGAAATAAAATTACATGTGATGAACTTGCAAAGTGTGACAAAACCTGCTTTACCCATACAATTGGGTGGCAACAGAAGAATGAAAAAGTTTGAAATAGTGAAGTCTTACTTGGGGATCTAGTGATAGCCCCAGAGTTAAAGGTTAACATTCATAACCAGCTGCCATGTTTGAGGGCCACATTCTGACATCTTTAAAATATCACATGGTTTCTGGGCTCCAGCAACCTTTCTGGAATTTTATCAAACACACACTCGTCTTTATTCTTATTTAGCTTTACGTTTACTTCAGTAAGAGAGATAAGATTGCATTTTGGAAAATATAGAAACTAATCTATTTAGCCCAGCTGAACTTGATATTTCAAATCACTCACACTTACACATACTTTTTATATCTTTTCAACTTGAGTGCTTGGTATTTTAGTCTTTTGTCTTCCTCTTTGTCCACCTGTTTTCATTTAAGCATATCAATTATTGTCCCCTAGGATTTGAAACATCATTTCAATTTTTACATTTTAAAAAAATGCTAACTATACATTTTTTCTGACTTCCTATTATTATCATTGCCCTTCAATAATTCCTTTCCCAACATTTTTCAGCTTATTCTAAGACCATCTTCCAAGAGTCTGATTAAGTATGATTTTCTACTTTTTATTTTGAAATAATTTTATTATTTCAAATATTTAATTTCAATAATTTAAAAGTTGCAAAAATAGTACAGATAGTTCTTCCATACCATTCACACAGATTTCCTAAATCTTGAACAATTTATATCATTAGAATTTAATCATCAAAATAAGGAAATTGATATCGCTAAAAATATTAACTAATTAGTAGAACTTATTCAAATGTCACCAATTTTCCCACTAAGGTTCTTCATGTCTCCTTCATATTTTCAGGTTTGTGCCAGTAGCTCCATCTTTCCTTATTTTTCATGATGTTTGGTGTTTTTAAGTGAATGATTTTGTAGATTATCTTTAGGTTTGGTTGTATTTTGTTTTCCTTGTGATTAGACTGCTGTTATGCACTTTTGTCAAGAATAGCACAGAAGTGATACAGTGCTCTTCTCAGTGCCTCATACTAGGAGGTAGGTGATGTCAACCCATCTAATGTCTGATAATGTAAACCTGGATCATTTTGTTTTACTATGGTGTCTACTGAATTTCTCTGCTCTAAAATTACTCCTTTTATCTTTATAATTAATAAGTATCTTGTGGGCAGATACTTTGAGACTATGCAAATACCTTGTTTCCAGTCCTTTTTCCCCCACACATTTTAGCATCCATCAGTGGTTCTTGCCTGAGATTATTATTATTTGTGATTGCTTGATGGTGACTTTTTTATTTTTTTCATTCCCTCTATATTTGGTATTTGGTGGTTGAAATTCTTTTTTTTGAGACGGAGTTTCACTCTTGTTGCCCAGGATGGAGTCCAATGGCATGATTTCGGCTCACTGCAACCTCCACTTCCTGGTTCAAGTGTTTCTCCTGCCTCAGCCTCCCAAGTAGCTGTGGTTACAGGAGTGCACCACCACATCCAGCTGATTTTTGTACTTTTAGTAGAGATGAAGTTTCGCCATGTTGGTCAGGCTGGTCTGGAACCTCTGACCTCAGATGATCCACCTGCTTTGGCCTCCCAAAGTGTTGGGATTACAGGTGTGAGCCACCACGCCCAGCCTAGTGATTGAAATTCTCCAGTAAAAAAAAGCTGTCCTTTCTCCTTTTTTATTATTTGGCTATTTATTTGTGTCACTTCCATGGATACTTGTTTTGTTCTATGTGTTATAACTTAATATTGTCATGTTTTGGGCTCAAATTAGTGCCAGTTTTTGCTGAGAACTCCTACTAGGTAGACCCTGTGTCCTTTTATATCTTTTTTATTGGACAATAACATTTAGAAACTAAGATCTTGATGGAAGGCATGCTGATTGCTGCTGAAGTGTCACTGCCTCTAGACCCTTGCAGCAGTTAAAGGTAAAAAGTAATCTATGTACCCACACATACACAAACATGTATATTTATTTATCTATCCACCTGTTTGTGTGCATATGTGTATGTGTGTGAGTATATATAAAAAAACATACTGATCCTATAACTTCAATCCAGCACCACAGCCTTCCCTTTCTCCTTGTATCTTGTTTCTCTGACAGGGAGAAACTCAGCTGTCAGTATCCACAATATGTTTACTCATTTATTCAATCCTAGGATACATACAAAGTAGTTCCAGAGCTGCCAACCTATACATATGTCAGAAATAAATTCACTAAGTAGAGAACAATATTTGTAGATAGTTCTTTTTGTCTTTTGCCTTAACTTTGCAGTCTAAATATTGTCATTTTAAAGCTACTCAGCTCATTTCTTCTCCCTTTCCTCTCTGTGATTATGTATTAATTTGTTATTTTTGTATTCCAGAACACACAGACACACAGACACACACACACACCCACACACACCCACACACACACACCAACCATACATAACCAACCAGCCTTTTTATTTTCTGGTTTATCCTTCCTGTATCACTTTTTTACAAAAATCAGCAGACACATGCATATTTTACTATATCCCCTTGTTTCTTACATGAAGTGTAGCACACTACAGGCATCCTTAACGCTTTGCCTTTTTCACTTAACAGTGTTTCCTGGATGTCACCACATATCCATTTTTAGAGACCATCCTCATTCAGCTGCACATCTGCACAGCAGGACTTCACTGTGGGGCTGCACCACTGTTTCTTCAACCACTGTACATGGGCGTTTAAGTTGCTTCTATTTTTTTTTTTTTTTTTTTTTTTTGAGACAGAGTTTCGCTCTTGTTGCTCAGGCTGGAGTGCAGTGGCACAACCTTGGATCACTGCAACCTCCACCTCCCAGAATGAAGCGATTCTCCTGCCTCAGTCTCCTGAGTACCTGGGATTATAGGTGCCCACCACCATGCCCCCTCATTTTTTGTGTATTTTTCGTAGAGACGGTGTTTCTGCATGTTGGGCAGGCTGGTATCGAACTCTTGACCTCAGGTGATCTGCCCGCCTTGACCTCCCAAAGTGTTGGGATTACGGGACGTGAGCCACTGCACCCAGCCGTTTCTAATGTTTTTAAATCACAAACAATATAGCAGTGAACAATCTTTCCTGTAATTATTTTTGGATTGTTGGAAATGTATCTTCAGGATAGGTTCCTAGAGGTAGGATTTCTGGGTGAAGAGATAAGGGTGCATGTAGTTTTCTTAGATATTGCCAAGTTTCCTTCCAGAAGGTTCATATAATTTGCATTTTTACCAGAAATGTAAGGGAGTGACTACTTCCCCAGAGCCTTGCCTACAGAATGTGTTGTCCTATTTTGAAATTTTCATCAATCCAATAGGTGAGAAATAGCATTGTTTTAATTTGTGATTTTCTAATTATGAATAGATGTGAACTTTTAAAAAATATTTTAAGGGGTATTTTTACTTTCTTTATTGTGAGTTACCTGTTTATATCTATTGCCCATTTTTCTATCATGTTTTTAGACCTCTGCCCCACAATTTACAATATTTCTCTGATATTGGTGATATTAACTCTGTCTGTGGTATGTATCATGATTTCCCGAGTATTTTCTTCCAGGTTTTACCTGTCAGGAGTTTATAATTTTTTTTTGGTTGTTTTTGAGAAAGAATCTTGCTTTGTCACCCAGGCTGGAGTATAGTGGTGCAATCTTGGCTCTCTGCAACCTCTGCCTCCCAGGTTCAAACAATTCTTCTATCTCAGCCTCCCAAGTAGCTGGGATTACAGACACCTGCCACCATGCCCAGCTAATTTTTTGTTTTTTTGTATTTTTGGTAGAGACGGGGTTTCACCATGTTGGCCAGGCTGGTTTTGAACTCCTGACCTCAAGTGATCCACCCGCCTTGGCCTCTCAAAGTGCTAGGATTACAGGCGTGAGCCACCGCGCCCAGCTTTAATTTTTAATGCATGTTTTATGCAGTGAAAGTTATCAGTCTTCTCTTTCCTTACCTCTAGATTTTCAGCCATGGTTAGAAAGTCTTTCCCTAGACTACTCTAAAGGCTGGAGAAATTCATTCATGTTTTCTTCTAGTCCATGTGTGCTTCCATTATTTTGTGTTTAGATATGTAAGCCATTTGAAGTTTATTCTTACGCTGTGAAGTTTGAATATAATTTTTCTTTTTACCAGTGTCTAATTCATTGTCCCTGCATCATATCTTTAAAAGTTGCTGCTTTTCTTCTCAGTGGCTTAAGATACCACTTTTATCACATGCTAAATTTCCATATGTACTTGGTGCTATTTCATGCTTTCTCTTTTATTCCACTGGTCAGTTTGTCTATCCATGGTTCAATACCATACTATCATAACTGTTTTGAGCTTTTTTTCAATTCCTCATGGAGCTATTTTTCCCTTCTGCCCAAATTCTTCTTTTAATTCATGGGCTATAAACTCGGGATGCATGTAGAACAAATAAGGCAACACAAATAGGGTGTAATTAATTAGGGACTGGTGGGGACTATGAAAAATAGGGGAGTTTTCAGCCACCCAAACTAAAGGAAACAGTTGCTCTTTAGTTCTAGCCAAATGTTTCTCAGTGGGAATGTAGGTCAAATATAAGATCTGATTTTTCGAAGTGAGACAAAACATGTGAGTTTTATGAGAAATCTTCCAATTTTAAAATGCTAGTTCATTAGCAAAGAATTACAGTTCATTTTGTTTTGTTTTGTTTTGTTTTGTTTTTTTGAGACAGTGTTTTGCTCTTGTTGCCCAGGCTGGAATGCAATGGCATGATCTTGGCTCACTGCAACCTCCGCCTCCCAGGCTCAAGTGATTCTCCTGCCTCAGCCTCTCGAGTAGCTGGGCTGTGATTATAGGCACCCACCACCACACCTGGCTATTTTTTGTATTTTTAGTGGAGACAGGGTTTCATGACGTTGGCCAGGCTGGTCTCGAACTCTTGACCTCCAGTGATCGACCTGTCTTGGCCTCCCAAAGTGCTGGGATTACAGGTGTGAGCCACCACGCCCAGCAATAATTACATTTTCCTTTACTTTCCTTTTCAGCACTGTTCTGAGCCAGAAAGTTGAGCCAGCAGTAACCTACATACGGCCCAAAGACTTCTAGATTGCATACTCTACTATGTACAAGAACTTGCTAAACAGTGATGTAAGCAAAATAAAGTTCTGATACATTTTGTATCAAATTGTTGAATTAATGAGTTTTTCAGAAAGTAAATATAGTCATCTCAAAGATGTGCAAAGGAAATAAAGATGCCCATAGAATCTAATTCAAATGTGCAAATACTTTCTATCATTGTATTTTCAGAAGGAAAGAGAGTAAAATAGCTTTATGATGACTGCTGTCTCATTGCTATCTCAAAATGATATTATACTTAGTATAAGTGGTTCATTACAAAATAGATTTGAATAGAGTTTTAGGACTATTTATAATTTAAAATGATATATATGTATATTCTAAGTCATCAATACCTACAAAGAGAAAGACTAATAGAACACTTTACTTCAGATTATTTTTGAAATATATATGTACAGTTTTTAATAATAAAACCTGAAAACAAAAATGAAAGTTAATAGTATTATATGATATAAAATGAAAAGTCTAAAATCTTACCCTCACCAAAAAATAATCATATGGCCAAGCACGGTGGCTCACGCCTGTAATCCCAGCACTTTGGGAGGCAGAGGAGGGTGGATCACTTGAGGCCAGGAGTTCGAAACTAGCCTGGCAAACATGGTGAAACCCTGTCTCTACTAAAAATACAAAAATTAGCCGGGCTTGGTGGTGCACCCCTGTAGTCCCAGCTACTCAGGAGGCTGAGGCAGGAGAATTGCATGAACTCGGGAAGTAGAGGTTGCAGTGAGCCAAGATTGAGCCACTGCACTTTAGCCTGGCTGACAGAGCGAGGCTCTGTCCCCTCAAACCCAAAAGAATAAAAACATCAGATTTTTATTAATGCTTTTATATTTATGTATGTACAAATTAATTAGTAAAATATATCATGTACATATTATTCTGTATCTTTTTTTCATTTTCATATCAGTTTATATGTAGCTGCCTCATTATCTGTATTGCTATAAAACATCCTATTATGTGGATTGTACTTAATCCTTTCATTGATAGTTATTTGCATTGTTTTTAGTTTTGCTATTTCAAACAATGCTGAAATGAACATTGTGTGCACATGTAGGTGTATCTATTAAGTAAATCCTTAGAGATGTACTTGCTGGGTCAAAGGATGTGTGCCACTCAAAAATTTTAAAACAAAATAAATATGTAATGGGGATGGCAATATTAATTTCAGTATTTTTCTGTAAATTGACTCCAAATGTTTTAATTTATTATTTAAAAGTTAAATGTAGATTTTATGTATTACAGATATTATCCTATAAAAATTATATTCTATAGTATTTGTTTTTAGTTTTAAAAACATTTTCTTTATTGTCATGATATATATGTTTATTAGTGATAAAATAGAAAACATAGATATAAGCAAAGCCTAAACATTTTACAACATCCCAAAATAAATAACATCTTTTAATACAGATTTGTAAGCATATTAATTTACAAGTATGGCCATAGCATGTAAATTATTTTACATAAGTTACTAAAAATGTTATTATAAATATATTTTAAAATTTATAAAATTATTTTAAATGGCAAATTTGTTTTCTAATATAATATAAAACACAAATATAATCAATGAATCAATCCTTGTTAGGTATTTCTATGATCTTTAATTCCAAGTTTTCATTGCTAGAAATATACCATGAACTTTCAGAAGGCTGAGACTTTGAATATTTGAGACAATTCCATGACATAGTAGGTGCTTGATAAATATTTCATAGATGGATATAAGAATTATTGAATAAATACAGTGTTAAATTTTGTTTCTGCTAAATATTTATTATTTCCTTAGGATAAAGTCCTAGTGTAGTTGTTAGATCAAAAGGCTATTGTTTGTATCAATAAGATGCCAGAGGCCACCCTGAGTTTTATAATTTTGTCTGCTAGCCTTTTACACTTCTCCCATGTCTGGATACTTGCAGAATTAAAGTCCTTTCACTTTGAAACATTTGCCCAGATGAGGCTAGGTGTAAGCCATGTGTGCCAGTTTTGACTACAACGTGACAGTTGTTCATGAGAAGGAAAATGAGGATTTCTATAATTCTCCAAACCTCAATCCTCAGTTAATATCTTTTTGATAAATTGCTGTGGATCTATTTTTCCCAATGGCTCATTTGGAAAGGGAGATTTTTCTTAAGTCCTCCCTCTATTCACTATTCTCCTTATTGATCACTTACTTTCTCACCGTCTTTACTTTGTTGACCTTTCCTCTGACTTCCGAGAGTGTTTCTCAAATTCATTCTCTAGTTTAGAGATATTTCTTAGCACCACTTGCACTGCAGGAGCAAATATTTATTTCTAATGTTGAAGCTTGATTAGTTGTTTATTTTTCCTTGTAATTTTATCTTATTGTACCTTCTTTTCCTTGTAACCATTGCCTTTTCATTATCAAGCTATGTGCCAGCTTCGTGGAATTCGTGTCTTCTTAAATTATATAACGAATAAAAATTTCCAGAAATTTTCTCTAGTACATGCAGTAGTTTATTTTCAGAGATTTGCACTGCTTCTGAATCTTCTAGATCCTATCCTATTTTCATTATTCTAAAATGTAGTTTGGCCTTAGTTTCATAAATAAAAAATTTAGAAATATTTAAAAATTAATTAAAACAACAATAGCAGTCAAGATATTATGTAATACTAACTCAATTTAATTTAATAAATATTTGCCATATACTTGCAATGTGTCAGGAACTACTCTAGCCAGTCATAGGGCAAATATTAAAAATTGATTTTCCTGCATTTGAAGAATTTACAACCCAATGAGTAAGATAGTTGAAATGACTCATTATGATGCTCATCAAACGAACATAAATGCTATGTTAGAGGCAAACTGACCAACTCTCAATAGGTTTGGGAAAGTTTTCATTGATAAAATTTTAACTGGGGTATAAATAACATGAACTTTAACAAGCAAAAAATAATTCTGAGAATCATTTGAATAAGATGCAAAGGTGTTTTGAAATTTGAGAAAAATTTATGATATGTATATGTAGGTTATATATATCATTATTGTGTATGTATACATTCATATGTGTATATATACACATACATATATAAATATATTTCTTGCTTATATTTCCATACCTGAAAACATGGAACCTTATGCCTTATTATAGTTTACACTCTACAAAGTATACGAAAGATCCAGTTGAAATTCAAGTCTCAGGTTCTGGAAGCACTGGAGCATCTAGCCCTAAGTATTTGATGGCCCAGCCATGTTTTTAACATGTTCACCTGTATGTTTCAACAGCCCTTTTGGAAACAAAACCATTTTTACTTTTTTATTCTTGAGTCACACTTTGAGGGACTACACCCTATTTGGCTGCAGTTTTCATTTCTGCAACCAATTTGACGGTTTTTACAAATCAACCAAGCAGCCCCTCCACGGGCTTAATGATTTGGTTGTACAACATGAAAAAGGAGGGAGCTATGAAATTGAAATGTATGGACAGAAAGAATTCTCACCCTATATATGCAGTATTGATCTAAGTGTTTGGTGCAACAAATTCGTAAGTGAACTTTTCTGGTTCCATATATCAAGAGTCCTATATTCACACAACCATTAAATATTGCAGTCAGAATCATTAGAAGTTATCAGTACCAATACCCTGAGACCTAGACAGGTGAAATGACTTTCTCAAGGCCATCTAGCTGATTAGAGACAGATGGGAGAATAAAAATTACCTTTCCCAATTTTACCTCTAGCAGTTTTTTTTTTTTTTTGCTATAATCAGCTATTTAATATAATCTACTCTTTCTTCAAATGCCAAAATTTGGCATCAAGAGTCTGAGGACCAGCGAATATTAAATACTGTGACCATCAGCCAACGATGACTCGAGAAGAATCAAACTTCCATGTGCATTATAGATCACGTGGGGATCTTGGAAAATACAGATTCTCATTCAGGAGGTGGAGGGTGAGGCCTGAGACTCTGCGTGTCTATCTAACAAGCTTCCAGGAGATGATATCAATGCCACCGGTCTACAAACACACTTTGATTAGCAAGGAGCCAGTTGACCTCAAGTTGGGTTCCCAATAAGTTTTCAACAAGAAATTCTTTGTATTGTTGGTGTTTTATACAAAGAGCACCCCATCCTGCTTCTCTCTAAGGTCATCCCTGCTACGTGTCTTTCCCTACCTCCCCTCATACCCAGAGAAATCCACTCAATAAAAGGACTATTTGGGAGCAACTTCCAACTGCCTTCAACCTTGCTACTGAAATGCCTTAGGTGTAAAAGCAAGATAGAAATCAGTCAGATTCAGAGATAGAGGGTCCACCACCAAAAGCTGCAAAGATAAAACCTGGAAGAATTAGAGTTGGCTTAAGACTGATTAATTATCTTTCTCCTCACCCAACCAGCTTATCTTGGTCCATTGAGGAATTTATCTTCATTTTGTCTCTTGCATTTAACTTGTTTGAATAGGAAATGAACTGCTTGAATTTCATGGGGCTGAGTGTTTAACCTCAATGGAACCACATGGACTAACTGCAAATACTGAAATGCCAATCAATGAGCACTCAAAAGAGGAGATTCCTGAGTCCTGGACTTGCAACGAAAGACAGAAATACTATTTATACAAAGTCAGGTGGTTGAAAGATATGTAAGTTATCCACATAAATTACTTGCTTTCTTATAAATAAAATAAGAAAAATAAATCAACATTGCCCCTCAAGGAAATCAGGCAATGTGCTTAAAAGAAACTAATGATCTTTGCCTTCATTTATCACTGTGTTGCTTTCCTAGGAATTTGGGTTTTGGAGGGAAGTTCTTCCTGTGTTATCTATGGGCACACCATGTCCCTACACACTCAAGACATACGGCAAGTGGAGACGCACATTTTTGGCAGAGGACAGAGAAACCAATTATATTTTTACCTCAAAACAAAAAACGGTTTTGCAAAGGGAGCTCGGCTTCATCTATTTCAACAGTGTAAAGATTTGAAGGTCAAAGTTTTCCTCAATATGGCTGATCTAATACAAAGCTCAAGAACATTTGTGTTTTTCACCAAGGTAACTATAACTAAAGGGATGGAGAACTTTTCTGTTGAAGCCACATGGGAAGAAAAAGAAGGACACATTGTCTTCCTCATGGGAGAAAAGTGCAATTGCTCTGTGTATATAAGACAGAGAAGTCAATGGCCTAATGAACTACCCAATCATATTCCCAGAGCATGTTCAACTACATTGCCTGATTATAGTCAGACTACTAGAAACCAAAATAATTCTTGTAAAAACAAGGCGCATATATTATTTATACTACTAGACACAGGCAACTGGTAGGGCTGGAAATACAAGACTTATCCCACCTAGAAGTAGCAACCACCTGATTCATAGCCCTGTATTTCCAAAAATATCCTCTCCTTTTCTGTAACAAAAGAGGAAAATGGAGGAAGATACTTCCACGTCAGGGTAGAAGGGTATGTTCTTGCATCTGATGACTAAGGATGACCAGTCTCAATAATCCATTTCTAAGCCCCTACAAAAAAAAACCACCTTTTCTCCTCTCCATGACCCCTAAACAAGAGAGACTAATGACCTCCCAAACAAGTTACCACAAGTACAAGTTATGACTATCACCATTCCTTCTGTCTGCAAGGTGGGAGCCTCTTCCTCTCTCAAAGACCTTCCCCAGAACTCTGATTCTAATAGTTAACACTTTTTGTACAATACACTTTGTTTCCAAAGTCTGGTGATGGGTCTGAAAGAACAAAGTCCACATTCAAATTTCAAAACAGAATAGTTTTTAATTATATCTGGATTCTGGCTTATAGAATCACAAAATTTTAGAATTAGGCCAACCTCTTTCACTTGACTGATTAGAAAATTAAGGTTCAGCACAGGCTGATGATTTGCTACTAGTAAAACTAATAACGGTGAATATGCAGTGCATGTTTACTATGTCTTTGGCACTGCCCTGAGACTTTTGTGAGGGTCGCCTCATCCCTCACAACCACTGATTACATACTGCTATTGGATCCATTTTGCAGATGAAAACTTGCAGCAAAGATTGCTTAAGTAACATGCCCAAGGTCTTCACGCCAGTGCACAATGGGGCCAGGAGTGAAATCCAGGCAGTCCAAAACCAGATCAGAGCCCTCATTCCAACTTGCAATGTTGCAGCAGAGGCAAGACTGGCACTGAGCTTGCCCCCTGTGCAGCCTGCCTTGTACTTCTCATATCACTTAGCTCAGCTCAAATAGGAACATTCTGTTAGGAGCCTTAGGGACCTGAGATCTCATTAACCTCTCTAGTACTTCTCTCAAATAGCCTCATGGGTACCCATACGTATTATTTTATTTCTGGCTCATAAACTTTCCACCAGGACAGGACACCACATCAGTGAAGTCGTTAAATCTTTATAATAACAATATTATGCTAATGGAAATTATTAGTCTATTCCTCATCCCCCAAAAACCATCTGGTAGGTTTACCTGGCAATTACTTTGAGATGTCATAGTGAATCTTAAAGCATAAAGAATATAGGGATTCATAACTTTCTCTGAGCAATGGAGTTTTCCATGTGGTAACAAGCTGGCATGGCTGGACTATTGGATTTAGACATAAACAGGATACTGGAAAAGGCTGGGGGAGAGCACACGGCAGCTCTCAGATTAGAATTCAGGTGGTAGGGTAGAAAGCATAGGTATTTCCAAGTCCAGGATTTCTACTGGGAGAATGGGTTGCCAATATTTTGATGACATTATGAATTTCTTCATAAGATGGTTTGTTCTTTAATATCAAATAATAAAACGTAGGTATTAGGGCCCATTTAAGTAATTTAGAGTAATTAGAGTCTTAAGTAGGCAGCACATGTTCAGAGCAGAACAATCTCTCTCCAAACAACGGTGATGTCAGAGGTTTTAGGTGTGAGTCTGTTTTCTCTCTCTCCTCCCTGTGGTTCAAATGCATGGTGTAGTTTCCCTTCCTGGAGCCCAGTTACCCAGTAACTCCTGAAATGGCTGGATAAATGTTGGCTGCCATGCACATTCAACCTTGAAAGCACAACAATCTGGGATTTTAATTCAAACAAATGTGAAAATGGATTATAAATAGGATCCAGCTGCATTTCTAATAGTGAAAAGAAAAAAGGCGCTGTGACCAAAAAAGTAAGGAAAAGGAAAATGAAAGCACCTTGTCTTTCTTTCCATGGCCTCCTCTCGTGCTGCAATCACTGCCCTATTGAAAGAGGCCTCGAGAAGTTCTGAAATGTTTTA
The DNA here is from genome assembly GCF_008728515.1 of Papio anubis. Taxonomy (NCBI): domain Eukaryota; kingdom Metazoa; phylum Chordata; class Mammalia; order Primates; family Cercopithecidae; genus Papio; species Papio anubis. The sequence continues at coordinate 51,429,354 of NC_044991.1, forward strand.
ATTGTATTTAATTAAGTTGTCATTTGTTACTCGGCTTCCTGAAAGTCCTGGCTAATTAAACCAGGCTGCATGTTCAGATCTACATGGTTACCTCCAGCCTAGCATTTAATAAAGGAAAAAAAATAATAAAAGGTTAGCAGAGGCTGTCTTCCTGGAGATTTCCCATCCTGCTGCCAACAACTCCAGTTTATATATTAGCACAGATGTTGGCCAGCACAAACCAAGATTTCTGCAGGGGTGTTGACAAAGACGACCCCCACCCCAACCCTCCATAATCCTTTTCTCTTTCCCACAGCAACTTTCGTATAAGTCAATATTTGAATATGGAAAAACTGTGTGCAATTCATCTCAAATCATCAGCACCTCACAAAATAGAATAATGTTACCTACAGCCTGGATCAGTGGGGAAATCCAAACCGCTCAGTTCCAAATTCATTCTAATAGAAAACCTTAAGGTCACTGACTATTTCTTAAGTGTCAACCTCTACCAGATGTTTTAATTATGCCTGGTAAGATCCCCTAGAGGGTCACTGTGTGATCGTGCAAGTTATACCTTGCACAACCATAGAGGGCGCCTTCCGTGACATGATCACCAGTGATCTGTAGTTTTACTAGGAAGATTTTCCGGCAGATGGCAGTAAAGTGTTTTGAGGACAGGTCCCCAATTTCTAATCATGTATTAGGCCTGGGACAGTACAGACCCACACGATTCATCACTGGGCTGAATTTTAAGTAAAGAACAGGTCATCATACATCTTAAGCTTTTTCACTCGTGTCCTAAGAATTACATCAACTTTTTATCAAATGAAAACACTATTAGTGAATCTCACTCTATCATCATAGCAAACATAGGTGTTTTCACATTGACACAGAACTCCTATGTTTGTTTAAAGAAGAAAAACTACCCAGAATTAAATAATTTTGAAGGAATCTGTTCCATGTATGCAGCACCCAACAGACCACAAATCTTTGTTTTTCTGACTTAGATATAAAACCCTCTACCCCTCTCAAATTTGCTCACAAGAATCAATAATACAGGTCAGATACTGAATTTGCCTACAATGGCAAATGCTTCCCAAACATTTCAGCAAACAGTCTCTAAGTTTGTCTTTTCCCTTCCAAGCATTGCTTGTTTCACCTGCAAACACTCCCAATGTGAACATGTTTAGCCCCTTCATTGTTGAAGGCAATTATTTGTTTGACGGGAAGTTTAGGGAGATAGCAGACAATTTTGCAAACACACCTATAGGTCAAAAGTAATTCTAAAACCTCCTGTTCCTCACTCTCATCTCCTTGAAATGTGTCTGTCTGGGGTTTTAGTAAATATTCTTGTGGTGTCTCTAACATGCCTTTATATATTTTATGCACAGGCAGGATTGGCCAGTGATCTTCCAAAAATGTGTGTGTGGCTTACAAAACCATTAGCCTCTAGGGATCGGTCAGTTGAAATAGCACAATCCAAGACCATGTATAGGCCACTGAAGACATACAACCACCAAGGTCCCCAAGATGTCTGTTTTCAAAGGCACCCACACTTCATTGTCAATGGGAAATAAATCAGGAGAAATAAAAGTGAAAATAAAGAAATGTAAGAGAAAGGGTCAAGGACATCGGTAGACACATTTCATGTATGTTCAATATGGGACTGGTATTTTAAAGCAGGAAACTTTAAGGATACCAATATTGTCATGTCTGCAAAACAAAGCTAATTTCTTCCTATTACATTTATTAAATTTAATCTTCTGATTAAAATATGAAGTATCTTCATATTAAAATAATGAAAAAGATGAAATAAAGATGAAGAGGAGGAAGAAAGAGAAAAGAGGAAGAAAGGAAAAACAAAAAGGAGGGAAGAGAGGGAAAGAGGAAAGGAGCCAGGGAAGGAGGAAGACTAAAGCTAAATGTGGATAAAAGTTATGTAGGACCCTGTGTATCACAACCTTAAAAAGGGCAAACTCCGGCCCATCTATTTTACTTGAGATAATTTATTCTATAAAAATAAGAGATATGTAGAAGATATATGCATAACAGGCCAGCCACAGTGGCTCAAGCCTGTAATCCCAGCACTTTGGGAGGCCGAGGCAGGTGGATCACTTGATGTCAGGAGTTCAAGACCAGCCTGGCCAACATAGTGAAAACTGGTCTCTACTAAAAATATAAAAATTAGCTAGGCATGGTGATGGACACTTGTAATCCCAGTTACTCGGGAGGCTGAGGCAGGATAATCGCTTGTACCCAGGAGGCAGAGGCTTCTATGTTGAATGTGTCATTTTTAGAATGAAAGGGAAATGTTTCAAAATGCCTCTTATTTCACTGTAATCTATTTACATGTTCTCTGTTTTTCAAGGTACTAAATGCTATATGCACCTACTAGAGTACCTTCTCCATCATTGGTCTATGCAAATCTTTGTATTGATCTCTGTATTAGTTATCATTTTGATCTCTGTATTAGTTATCTACTGCTGTGTAACAAACTATCCCAAACCTAATAGTAGAAAACAATACAAATGCTTTTATTATTATCTCACAGTTCTGAAGGTTGACTATTCTCAGTAGGCAGTTCTTGCTCAGGATATCTCATGCAGCTGCAGTCAGATGGTGGCTGGCACTGACATCATCCCCAGGGATACCTGGCTCATATGTCTGGCAATTGATGCTAGCTGCCAGCTGGGAGATATTGGACAGAAATCTACACATGGCCTCTCCCCATGACCTGGGATTCCTTACTGCATGGCTGCTGGGGTCCAAGAGCAAGTACCTCGATGGCAGCAGGCAGAATTCCTATCACCTTTCATGACTTAGCCTTAGAAACCACAGGTCATTCACTGGCCATCAGAGAAATACAAATCAAAACCACAAAGAGATACCATCTCACACCAGTTAGAATGGCGATCATTAAAAAGTCAGGAAACAACAGATGCTGGAGAGGATGTGGAGAAACAGGAACACTTTTACACTGTTGGTGGGACTGTAAACTAGTTCAACCACTGTGGAAGACAGTGTGACGATTCCTCAAGGATCTAGAACTAGAAATACCATTTGACCCAGCCATCCCATTGCTGGATATATACCCAAAGGATTATAAATCATGTTGCTATAAAGACACATGCACACATATGTTTATTGCGGCACTATTCACAATAGCAAAGACTTGGAACCAACCCAAATGTCCATCATCGATAGACTGGGTTAAGAAAATGTGGCACATATACACCATGGAGCACTATGCAGCCATAAGAAAGGATGAGTTCATGTCCTTTGTAGGGACATGGATGAAGCTGGAAACCATCATTCTCAGAAAACTATCACAAGGACAAAAAACCAAACACCGCATATTCTCTCACTCATAGGTGGGAATTGAACAATAAGAACACTTGGACACAGGAAGGGGAACATCACACACCGGGGCCTGTCATGGGGTGGGGGGAGGGGGGAGGGGTAGCATTAGGAGATATACCTAATGTAAATGACGAGTTAATGGGTGCAGCACACCAACATGGCACATGTATACATATGTAACAAACCAGCGTGTTGTGCACATGTACCCTAGAACTTAAATTATAAATATACATATATATATTCTAAAAAAAAGGAAAGAAACCACAGGTCATCACTTCTGCCAGACTCACATGCACCCAGATTCAAGGGGAGGGAACACTGACCCCACTGCTCAATAGGAAAAGTATTGGAGTTACATTATAAGAATAGCATGTAGGCCGAGCACGGTGGCTCACGCCTGTAATCCCAGCACTTTGGGAGGCCGAGGTGGGCGAATCACCTGAGGTCAGGATTTCGAGACCAGCCTGGCCAACATGGTGAAACCCCGTCTCTACTAAAAATACAAAAATTAGCCAGGCGTGGTGGTACATGCCTGTAATCCCAGCTACTTGGGAGGCCGAGGCAGGAGAATCACTTGAGCCAGGGAGGCAGAAGTTCCAATGAGCCCAGATCATGCCACTGCACTCCAGCCTGGGCAACAGAGCGAGATCCATCTAAAAAAACAAAAACAAAAACAAAAACAAAGAACAGCGTGTAGGATGACAGATATTGTGGGGGCCATATTTGGAAAGAAAACTGACTGCAATGTCTTGAAACTTTGATTTGTAATTCCCCATTACTATGCTAAATTCTCACATTATGTAAGAAAATTTCAGTTGGACATTTTAAAATAAGTTTATTTATGGTATTTTACACTCAGTAAATATTGCTGGTAAGCATTTAGAGGCAGAGGTAGCTCCAAGCTAGCTCTCTGGAGTCCTGGGATTTCATTCAATGACTGTCATTGTCTCACAAGTTTCTTACCCTGAGTTTTACATTTTTTAAAATTTAATATCAGCTTGCCCTTTCAATATCACAGAATTTTGAGAAAGAATGGGAAAAAAAAAAAAAACCCACAGAATTTCCAAAAATGAGTTACTCTAATTGCTAGTTTTAGAGTTTCAGGGGTTATTACAGGTGTTACATTAAAAAAAAAAAAAATAGAAACTTTGGGTTGGTGTATTGAATGTGCTGGAGATTATTGCACATCTGTGAGAGAGAAGATCAGAACTCAGAAGATCAAGTAAATAATAGTGCTTTCAATGTTTCCTATGTTTTTTCAACAGGGAATCTTTTTTAAAAATGTAACATCTTACAAAATCTTAGTCTCTTTTCAGTGCAAAGAGATTGAGCAAAGTACACAACATAGCCATGGTATATGTCCTATCTGGGTTTTTGTTTAAACGTTAAATGAAAGAATAATAACCAGTTCGAGTATGTGATATAAAGGGAAGCAGCAATGTATTTAATGTGTCCAGAATAATAGCTTCCACATAATGCGTCCTTAATTGGTGATGATTATTTCTATGCAAAGAAAACAAAATTTTGTCTCTGGTCTTGAGCTTACCACATACTAAATCAATGTTATAAAAATACAAGGTATTAATCAAAGGATCCATCAATTAGCTCCATATCTGCCCTTTTAAGCATACCATAATAAATGATATTTATTAATTATCTTTTTAAGTGAAAGGAGTACTAAAAATTCTATCTACTGGCCTAGAAAAATGGTATTTTTAAAAACATCTATCTTGATCTCAGTAAAAATCAAGGCTCAAAATCACATTAGAACTAGTCTAGACAATGTGTAAGTATAAAATGTGAATTTGTATCCCAGGCAACATAGGAAAATGCTATTCCAGGATATTGGTCCAAACCATGAAGTTGTTATGACACTGGCTGATGTACAGACACATCCACAACCCAAGTCCCTATCAAAGAGGAGCTTGCTATTAAAAACTACAAATTGTAAAAGGAAACTCACCATCACAGGAAGTAACTCAGAGTATCCCTAGAAGTAACCAATAGGAAAATCAGCATCCGAAAAATAAGAAATTATAAAACAATCTAAAACTCTACAAAAGAAACGTATTTTAAATGTTCAACGAGCTAAAAGTAGAAATAAATACACTGAAAAAAAGAGCGATTGTATGAATAAAGAACACATACTTTTAAAAGGACTAAATGGAAACTCAAGAAATAAAAAAAAACAAAAACAAAAACATGAACTCTGATAGAAAGTAGTAGGGTTGGCCGGGCGCAGTGGCTCACGCCTGTAATCCGAGCACTTTGGGAGGCCGAGACGGGCGGATCACGAGGTCAGGAGATCCAGACCATCCTGGCTAACATGGTGAAACCCCGTCTCTACTAAAAATACAAAAAAATTAGCGGGGCGTGGTGGTGGCGGGCGTCTGTAGTCCCAGCTACTCCGAAGGCTGAGGCAGGAGAATGGTGTGAACCCGGGAGGCGGAGCTTGCAGTGAGCCGAGATTGCGCCACCGCACTCCAGCCTGGGCGACAGAGCGAGACTCCATCTCAAAAAGAAAAACAAAACAAAAAAGTAGTAGGGTGAAGATGCAAAGTGATATAAAAATTTTTAATCGGCCGGGCGCGGTGGCTCAAGCCTGTTATCCCAGCACTTTGGGAGGCCGAGATGGGCGGATCACGAGGTCAGGAGATCGAGACCATCCTGGCTAACACAGTGAAACCCCATCTCTACTAAAAAAAATACAAAAAAACTAGCCGGGCGACGTGGCGGGTGTCTGTAGTCCCAGCTACTCGGGAGGCTGAGGCAGGAGAATGCGTAAACCGGGGCGAACTGCAGTGAGCTGAGATCATTATGCACTCCCATACAAGTGACAGAGCCAGACTCCGTCTCAAAAAAAAAAAAAAAAAATTTTTTAAAAGATTCAAAGTGGTAAATATACAGCAATGTATATAACAATTAGTATATGTTTACTAATTTGTATCACTTGAAATCAAGGATAAACTAAACAACAAAAGCATGAAAGATGGAAGTTACTTGATTAGCCATTTTTATAGTTCCTTGTATTGATTTGGAGGAGGATTGAGATATTGGTTAACACTAGATTTTGTCACATAAATAAAGCATGTTTAAAATATAAGAGTAACCACAGCAAAATAAAAACAAAAAACTGTATAGCATTCAAACTAAAGGAAGAAAAATGTAGAAAGTTCAGTTATCCTGATAGAATTTTTCCAAAAAAAAAAAAAAAAAAAAAACACATTCAAGTTAAAGAGAAAACTTAACATTCCTTGGTATAAATTCATTCAAATATAACATCAATAACTAAAAATAAAGCTGGATTATAGCTCCGTTAAATGGCATTTTTCATAATGTATTTTTATATATCTATAAATTTTTATAAGAGATATCCCATACGATGTTGATGGTTTTTCTTAACTTTACTGTTATTCTAGTCATTTACTTTTCAATCTAGCACATCCTATTAATTCTAGATACTTATTTCTTAGTCAAACACTAGAACTTGAATGAACTCAGTATGCAAGCATAGGTACCTTTTTAAACCCTTGATTTTATCACAATTCTTAGGTACTATAAAGAAGGTATATTGGGGCTTAATCTGTTCATCTGTAAATAAGGACAGAAATACTTGCTCATTTTACAGGGTGGTTGATCTTAAAATAAAGGAGGAAAATAGACATAAATAATGGTGAAATTATAAATAAAAACTTCTCAAAAGTATTTTAAAGTAAACAATCCAATTTAAAAATGGGCAGAAGACATGAAAAGATATTTTACGTAAGAGGATATACGGATAGCAAATACACAGATGGAAAGAATGTTCAACATTAGTCATTAGGTAAATGCAACTTAAAACTCCAATAAGATATCAATAAACACCTATCAGAATGGCTAAAGTAAAAATAATGACAATACCAAATATGGGGAATACCTTCCCATGAGAATGTAAGATGGCACAGTTACTTTGAAAAATAGTTTGGCAGCTTCTAATGAAACTAAAAATTCTCTAAATATATGGTCTAGCAATTATACTCCTGGATATTTATTATAGAAAAATAAAGGCGTATGTTGATACAAAAACTTATGCATGAAAGTTTATGGCAACTTTGTTTGTAACTGCCAAAAAATGGAAACAGCGCAGAGATCTTTCCATGGGTGGATGGTTATACAAATGTGATGCGTAGATACTATGAAATACTACTCCACAATTAAAAAAAAATACTACTGATATAAGCAATGACTTAGATAGACCCCAGAAAATTATACTGAATGATGACAGCTAATCACCAAAAGGTTATATAGACTGTATGATTTCATTTATATATCACGCTTGAAATAAAATTATAGAAATGAACAAATTAGTAGTTGCCAGGAGTTTGGAATGAAGGGGGAAATGGCTATAAAGGGTTAGCTTCTGTATCTTGATTGTGGTGGTGGTTACACAAACCTACACATTATGATAAAATTGCACAGGACGCATTCATGCATACACACACCCACACACACAAATGGGTTCATGTATATCTGACAAAATGTCAATTTTCTGGTTTTGATATTGACTATAGTTATGCAAAATGTTAACATTGGAAAAAGAGTGCAGGAGACCCCTCTGTACATTTTCTTGCAACTTGTTGTGAATATATACTTATTTCAAAATGAAAACTTTATTTAGAAAAAAGAAAGCATTGTTTATTCTTCTTAAGACATGGTAAGGTTGGCTGTGACATGGGACTAACTGCCATCAGATACTAATGTCAGTCCTTGTCTCTCTCTTTTTTTTCTCTGTGCCCCTCTGATAACAGACTAATAGTGCTATTTACTGAAATCCTTTTCATTCAATTTCCTTTGACGAGTTTTTAAATCCCATTCGTGTATTCTAAAGGGAAATTTACATAATGTTGTCCTTGGACAAATTTTGAAAAGAATGTAAATTTCAATGAGTGTGGGTGTGAGGAGGAGGGAGAACGTCATAGGCCAAAGCACTTGAACAAGATTTAACAAGGAAGAAAACCTATTACAGAACTTTACCAGGAAGGTTCTCCATCTTTTATTTATCTGTGCTTTTCTCACATCATCGTCCTTTATCTATCCTTGTCCTCAAATGTCTTTCAATTTTGTTATTTAATTCAAGTATTGATTAGATTCACGAGAATCCCCAAGGTTGCTACTAATTTTTTACTGATAGCTGATTTTTCAAAAGCTGTAATCTAGAGTCTCCAATAATTTCTTCCCAATCATTTCTGAAGCTCATTGAATTAATAACTTTTGTTTAGCACTCAGTGTTGCTCCAGCTTCACCCTGGATGACCAATGGTTTGTCCCTTTCCACCCTAGCTTCTATCTTTATCTGCTTAATGTTCCTTCCCATTAGGCCAAGAATGTAAGCGTTTGTTTAAAAAACAAAACCAGTGAAACAGAACTCAGAATGCTGCACAATCCCACTCTGTAGAAACTGAAAGGCAAAGAGTGAAAAGATAACCGGTATAGATTCCATGTGGCATGAGGACTTGTTTTTGAGATGGGGTCTCCCTCTGTTGCCCAGGCTAGAGTGCAGCGGTATTGTCGCTGCTTACTACAGCCTCGACCTCCCAGGCTCAAGTGATCCTCCCACCTCAGCTCCCAAGTAGCTGGGACCATAGGTGCACTGTCACCATGTCTGGCTAATTTTTAAACTTTTGTAGAGATGGGATCTCACTATGTTGCCTCGACTGGTCTCAACCCTCTGGCCTCAAGTGATCCTCCTCACTCAGTCTCCCAAAGTGCTGGGATTACAGGCACGAGCCACACTGAGCCTGGCAGGGATTTTTACTTGGCATCTTTAAGTCCACTTTCGACTTACGCTCAGAGAATATCAGTAAGTGCTTCTTTTCAAAGCACTTTCAGGCTTCTTCTTCACCATAATATTTATTACAGGTTAATAGACAAAACATGCTTTTTCTTATCACAGCTTAATTTTCTCACCTCCTGTGCCAGTTCTGTCAGGCCTTTGGTCCTCCCCTATTAAGCCCTCTTCATTGGTGTTTTGTACTTTTCTACCACCCGACCAATGGGCTGTATACTAGCAATTCCTTACAAACAGCTTTTTTTGACCCTCAAACTTCCGGCTTAGTTGATTTTTGACTTTTGTGTCAACCAGGGATATTTAGATAGCAAGAAGCAGATAGACTTTATACTATCTCAAGAAGAAAACCTATTTGTAATCTCTCAAAACACAAATGCTAGAAAGTTACCAAGCAGTATCTCTGGCCTACTGCTTGGCTGTCTCCTTTTATGGTATGGTCTCTCATCTCTACCCTCTACTCACCTCTCCATTATCTGTTATGTAAGCTAGTCTAAGGGTTTTTAAAAAATTTTTATTTCCTCTCACCACTTTAAATTGAACATATGTCACTTTGGGTCGCTATGACCCAACCGACTTTAAATCTACCTGACCTATTGTTTTGTCATAATTTTTGATTCCTTAAAAGTGGATTCTGAGACAGAAATCTGAGTACAAGTATTTTATTTGGGAGGTAATCCCAGGAAATACTGACCAGGAGGTTGGGGAGTAAAACAGGGAGGAGAAGACAATAAATACAATGTATATGATCAAGCCAGTTACCTCTGTGGGCAAGTGGAACTTCATCTTGCCAAGAAACTCTGGAAATTGGTACAAAACACATGCCTCAGAGTTACCCAGGCAAGAGGCAAAGAAGCTGAGGTGTTTATATCCCAACTTTTTAAGTCATTGCTCAAGAGCTCTTCCTAGGAATATCAATTTCTGGTACTTCTGACATGCCATGATCATGTGCAATGATGTCTTTGGTTACCAGAGAAAACACTCAGCTTTGGAAAATCCATCCATGGTGCTCCACAATGGTGAGGTCCCATGGAACTGGATAGCACCTGACAGCATCTAACATTCACTGCCTTATTTTCTATGTATCTTAGTTCCAATTTAAAATGAGAATATGATGGGCTCAGCTTGGATTACAGGTCCTTGATCCAAATAACGTTAGTCATTGAAGCAAGGTCTTCTGGTCTGAACATATCTGCCTAGGCCTACCCCTTCAGTAGTGGCTTTGGGGCATCTCCAGAGAAGGTGACAGAGCCTGGGAAAATGTCTGAGAAGACAATGCCTTTGGCCACCATAACGACCCTGAATCCCTACTTTATCTCTTTGGTTGCCAGGTTACCTCAGTGAACATCCATTCCTGCTTTCACAAACAAGGCAATATTCTCATGAAATAATCTGCCTACGCTCTGCACAGCCTGTATAATTACCCATATATATGGGTAGATACTCCCTTGTGAAGTATTTGTAGTTTAACTTCCCTTGGGCAGGATTTCTCCCCTCTATCATGTGCTGCAAGGATCATCTTAAAGGAAAACAGCACCGTCACATAAAGAATCCCATTTAAAAAAAGAATAGTAGTAGTTTGACCTCTGGCTTTGAGTTCAACACTAACTCCATTTCTGTCCAATGTGTACATGTACCTTCCCTGTGCCATTGGATATCTCATAGTGCTTGAGGATAATTTCATCCATTCAACAGTGTTTTAAGTATTTGATGGAAAGAAAGATTGGAATTCCCATTAGTGTAGAAATCAGATATGTCAAGTAGAGACAGTTCCCATAGTTTATTGCTGTTGTGGATGCAAACACAACCAGTACTGAATGCTCACAACAGAGGACTGAAAATAATGCCATATTGTACATCTCCTTGTGGCATCTGAGATGAGGACATGAAGGAAAGACATGCCAAAGATGTCCGAAGTTTGTATTGGAACAAAGGAATTTGCTTAGCAATGCTTGCAGTTATGAAAAGTGAAGTAACTTCCTGCTTGATCCTAGGTTTCATGCTAAAATTTCCTGTTAAGAAAATCATGTTGATAATATTGAACATTTCCTGGGCAATAATGCAAATGATTTAATTGTATTGATTCTATAAGGTTTTAATCATGTCAACTTTTTTTTTAAGAGACAGGGTCTTGCTCTGCTGCCCGGGCTGGAGTGCAGTGGTGCAATCCTAGCTCACTGCTGCCTTGAACTCCTGGGTTCAAGTAATCCTCCCACCTCAGCCTTCTGAGTAGCTGGGACTACAGACATGCACCACCATGTCTGGCTAATTTTTAAAACTTTTTGTAGAGATGGAGTCTTGCTGTGTTGCCCAGGCTGGTCTCAAATTCCTGGCCTCAAGCAATCCTCCTATGAAAGTGTGGGAATTACAGGCCTAAGTCACTGCACCCAGCCTCAAAATTTCCTTATATAGGTGGAAGGAGGTAATGCGTTAGGTTGTAAGCACCCAAATGCAGGACAACTATCTAACTGTAAAAGGAGCTCAGCTTGTAAAGTTAGATAAGTTCAAAGCTAACAATTCCAGCACAGTTTCCTAAGAGGGAAATGTCATCTTTAAGATCTTCAATCAAAACTTACTGTTGAGAAATAAACTAAAGCTTATTTATTGGAAACCATTTGTATTGCATCAGAAGCACTAAAGATGCTAACAGATTCCACAGGCTTCAAAGGGCCATTGTAGTTTTATAAAAATGAGCAATTCAATAACATTTGAACAAATTATTTCAACACAATTTCCATTTCTTTGTTATATAGACAATTTAACACTTCTTAAAATTTCTCCTATGTCTAGAGTTTGCCCAGTTATTTTTTGAAATTATTTATAATCAATAATTTTCCCAATTGAACTTCTTAACTTTTCCACTTTTGTGTTTTATTTTTCTTATGTGCAATACATGTTTAAAGAAATGTATTGGCAATAAGCAATGCCAACATGTATGAAACAAAGAAGATATCATTTTGATTCTCAGATCTTAAAGGAAAACCACATAAGACCCTGTCACTATCATAGTCACACTACATAGAGTAGTAACCTTTAATAAAGTTTACTTTTTAAACAAACAACAAGAAAACACTGATGTTCACTGTAATACTGGACTTGTGGATTGTAAACTCAGCAAAAAATTTGTATCTAACTTTGTTACCAATAAATACTCAATAATATTTCAGGATAAATTGCATATTCTTTCATATTATTAGATTTTAGAGTCTAAGACTTAAAAAATTGAGATTGAGAAAGATTATGTAAATAGCTTATGTTCCTTATACATGTTTTCCTAATTTGGGGGGCCCATTGATGGGAGCATTCTCATGCATGCCTTTCTAAATATGTTTTCTTTCTCCAGAGGTTAGACACTGGTTCCCATGTGGCACAGATACACTTTGTGTTCTGCATTTGTGCACAACATGCCTATTTTGTGCCAGACACTTGCCAAATATGGAACAAGACATGTAAGATACCTGCTTTCGTGATGTTTATGTTTTCATGGAGGAAGACAAATCACAAATAAACATTCAAACAGCATTATTTCACAGAAGTGCAATGTAAAAAATAAATATAATTTGTAGCAAAGGGGGAGTAAAGCAGGATGTCTACTTTGAGACTGGGAGTTCAAAAGAATATTTATCAGTCAGGCTAGGTTAGGTTATAGTGTAATAACAAACAAGCCCTAAAATTTCAATGACTAAGATCAATGAACATTCATTTCTCATTTAGGCAAAGACGTCCATGAACCCAGGAGGCTCTGCAGTGACTTATCCACTGCGTGATGGCTCAGCATTGTTCTTCCATATCAGCATAGACTTCTAGAGTCTCCATATCAGAAGAAGGAAACTTCATAGACCCTCCCACTGGAAAGGAAATGCTTCTGCCAGGAAGTCACACGTGTAACTTTCATTTATATTTCATTGGCCAAAGCAAGCCACCTGATTAGTCTTCCCTAACATCAAAAGGCAGGCAAGTTCTGATCCCTCCCTTGTATCCAGAAGGAGGAAAACCGGAAATATTGAAAGTGGCTACTGCATTTATTCTGACTCCAGAGTGATTAGGAAGAGTCATTACTGAAGACTCGGTGGGGAAAGCATTTCAGCTAAAGGGAATGGCAAAAGTAAAAGCCACAAGCTGAACATGAGCGTGGATTGTTGAGGAATGAAGAGGAGAGGATAATGAGCATGGAGGAGCCAAAAAGGATGAAGCAGATGTCTGAGAAAGGCCGCAGGCCACATCATATCAGCCTTGTAACTACAGAAGGACTTGGATTTCATTGTGTATCCAATGGGAAAGCCCTTGGAGTATTTCAAGCAGAGGACTCAAACGAACTGAATTATATTTTAAAATCATACATCTGCTCTTAAACTGTCAAAGCCCTCCTTCTCTTTGAAGCTTCATCTCACTCTCTCAGCTGGACTAAGCAATCCACCCTCTACATTCCCTGTCTCCTTGGCATTGGCCTCCCTTTAATCAATCACCTTGTTGCAGTATAATGATAGGTTTGCCTGTATTTTCCTCATTCAACCATAAAAGCCTTGAGGGCAGGGATCATCTTTTTGTTCTTTATATTCCTAAGGCCTAAGGTGATACTTATAATGCTGAATTGTGTTTCTTCTGAGAATGAATAAACTCTGAACCTGGTTCTGATGCTCAGGATCACCCAGGATGGTGGAATTAGAGGGGAGCAAGCTTTAAGGTTGAGTACACTGACTAGTAAACAGGCTAAGTACAGAAGTTATTGTTCAGAGTTGTACATCCAAACCTAAACTTAGGAAAATATTTTTTTTTTTAAACTTTAAGTTCCAGGATACAAGTGCAGAATGTGTAGGTTACATAGGTATACATGTGCCATGGTAGTTTGCTGCACTTATCAACCCATCATCTAGGTTTTAAGCCCCGTATGCAATGAATTGGAAGTAGAGAGAATAGAGTTCTTCCTGCTTGCCCTACTTGTCTGCCAAACCTGTGATGGGCTTTAGTGGTTGTTGAGATCATCTGAGGTTTCTAAAGACTATAAGAGCTCCAAAGTTCACAATTTTAAAACCACTGATTCAACTCATCACCTTTATTTTCCTCAAATTAAAAAAAAAAAAAAATGAAAGAAGAGGTCAATGAGTTGCAAGAGTCACAAAAATAATAACATGGCTAGGTCATGCCACTCTGACTAGGAAACTCAAAATAGTTCTTCTGACCCATGTTACTCTGAGCAGATCTCCCAGGGAGTAATACAGTGTTCTTTTTCTGGGTTCTTAGACTGAAACCTTCAGAAGTGGGAGGCATAATATTCTCTGGGCAAGGCCATAACTTCGAAATTCCTCTCATTTCATGTTCTGACAGATCACCTGCTTGCTGCCACTCAGGGCACCCATCTATTCACTCAGAATTTTGCCAGAGGCAGGTACCTGACTCAGTTTTCTGGGCTTTTGATTATTCCCAGCATTGTGTGTTTGCACAGGACCTTCCCCAGCAGTGAAGCAACCCTCCCATCCTAAGAGTAGAAGAGGAGGAGGAGATTCACAAAAATATATCGAGTTTTCTTTCCCCTTCACAACCCATGAAAAGTGGGCACTTTTCCTGGTTGCCTTAAATCTAATTGTCTCCAGGCTCAAATTAGAATTGAGAATCGTGCCTCCACGTGTCTGGAATCAACCCTCCCATGCAATTACTTTCAAGTTGTGCTTACCTTGTTTGAAAAGTGCCTTATAAACAGAATCATATTCTTATATTAGCTGTGTTAAAGATATTATCACAGCCATCATCCACATTATCACTCGTAAACTGTTAGCTAGTCAAACAGAGACATAACAAATCCTAAGAAGACATTTTTCACTGGTTTCGTTTTCTTGAGTGGGGGTGGACTGACTACATTACTGCCTCCAGCTACTTTACGCTCAACCCTCAATCTGATGTTACCTCGATTCAAAGGAAAGATTTAAAAAAAAAACATTATGTTTTCCATCCAAATTTTTAACTATAAAACCTTACCTCCAGATACATTAATTCAAGTGGAATTTGAAACTGAATGTTTCTGCTTCCTCAGGAATTTTTACTGCCCAGTTGTGATCATTTAGGCAGCCTAATACTCACGGCTGGAACTCAAACAAAACAAGGGACAGTATCACCCTTTAAAAGATATTTTCTTCAAGTGGCTAGAAAAGTCCCCAAATCAAAACAACCCCAGAAGTGAAGGGTCACAAGCGATTTCAAGAGATTACCAAATTCAGCCTCTGTTTTAGACAGGTTGGTAACAGAACCAGGACAGAGAGCTAGTGTGGTTTTTGTTTTTGAATTGAACTTTATAACAACTGTGCTCCCTCAGCCACAGGCTATATGAAAAATCTTTTCATGCATGTTACATTAACTCCTCATGATGAATTGTCAGGACAATTGTTTTACCCATAGTGCAAGACAGAAAACTCCCATGGGAGCCTCACAAGGTCCTGTACTTTGCATCATCGTACCAGCCGATCCCTTCGTTGTATTCTTTAACCAGTCTCTCTTCACCTAGTTCAACCTCCTGCTTTAAAACAAGACTGGAACATGGTTTTCTTTATCAATGCAGCATTTTCTAGAATTGAGAAGACACATCTGCCATTAGTAAGCTGCCAACTCATCCTTATTGTCTAACTTAAATTTCCTACAATGTAGTGAAGCCAGAGCCCAAGCTCTGACACAAGACATCCTCGGGTAGATGTCCTTTCTCCGGCTCTTACCAGAATGTGGGAATTTGACCACATTATTTAATGTCACTGAGGCTCTTTAGCACAGTACCTGAAACATAGGAGGCACCCAAAAGAATGACAGGCATTATCATTATGCCTTCAGATACTCTCCTTTATATTTTTTAAGAGACAGTCTTTCTCTGTCATCCAGGCTGCAGTGCAGTGGTGTGGTCACAACTCACTGCAGCCTTGAACTGCTATGCTCAAGCGATCCTCTCACCTCTGCCTCCTGAGTAGCTGGAACTACAGGTGCATGGTACAGGCTAGCTATTTTTTTCTGATTTTAGTTTTGTAGAGATGGAGTCTCATTGTGTTGCCCAGGCTGGTCTCAAATGCCTGGGCTCCTGTGATCATCTTGCCTCTGTCTCCTGAGTAGCTGGAATTATAGGCACAAGTAAGTCACCACATCCAGCTATTCTCCTTTAATCTTATACTCCCTCTATAGTTCATTATATTTGTACAATGTTTGATATAAGATTTTGAATTTCAAAATCAAATTACACAAATTGCTATTGAATGTCTACCTCAGTTGATAACTATAACACTGAAGTAATCCCTTAGTCAGAAGGAAGCAGTCATACAGTATTCCACTTATTTCAAAACTAATTTCAAGGTCAGGTGCTGTGGCTCATGCCTATAATTCCAGCACTTTGGGAGGCCGAGGCGGGCGGATCACGAGGTCGGGAGATAGGGACCATCCTGGCTAACACGGTGAAACCCCATCTCTACTAAAAATACAAAAAATTAGCAGGGCATGGTGGCAGGCACCTGTAGTCCCAGCTACTCGGGAGGCTGAGGCAGGAGAATGGCGTGAACCCAGGAGGCGGAGCTTGTGGTGAGCCAAGATCGCACCACTGCACTCCAGCCTGGGTGACAGAGTGAGAGTCCATCTCAACAACAACAAAACAAACAAACAAACAAACAAAAGCAAAGCAAAACAAAAAAAAACTAATTTCAACATCGTTAATATTAGAACAAAACTTGAATCTTTCAGGAATGCACATATCTCAGTTCTTAAAAAGTAGCCATTTGTTACATTAATGTATTTAAAATATTTCACATTGTTTGTTACTATATTTACAGCAGATTTAGAATTCCATGATTCTATAATACCTAGTCCTTATTTCCTTTGGTTAAGTTTAGACTGTGGTAGATTGTTGGTCATCAAATACTCACTCCGTTTTCCGCATATTTGTAGAAAGAGTGCCATTCTCCACTCCCTTGATGTTGGACTTAACCAAGTTACTTGCTTTGTCCAGTGGGATGTTAGTGAACATGCCAGAGGAGAAGGCTTAAGCTGGGCTTGTATAATTGGGATTGCTGTTTGGCATTGCTTCCAGTCACCATGAAAAGTGTAACATGCCCCAAATAGCCACTTGTTCAAAAGGGATAAGAGATACATGGAGTACACTTGAACAATCTGAAGCTAGGAACCTACCCTAGCTAAACCCAGCATGGACAAACCCAATCTCAACTACCTCATGAATACATTAAAAAGAACGACTTTACCCATGTAACAAACCTGCACATGTAACCCTTGAAACTAAAATAAAAATTGGAAAGAAAATAAATAAATAAGAAAGAAATGACTATTGTCAGATGTTCTTGAGGTTTTTTTTTTTTTAAGTATCTTGTTATGCAGCCTTATCATGGCAATAGATGACTGATACCTAGACTTTATAAAATACCACATATTATTCAAAGCACTCTTCATTGCAAGCAACAGAAACATAACCCAAACTAATCTATGCAAAGAGAAAAATCAATTAACTGGATCTGCGGGTTTAGGCAAAGCTGAACTTAGATCCCCTTTTAATATAACACAATTGGTGTTATCAGGAATATAACCCCTCACCATCTCTCAATTCTATTTTCCTCTGGATTGGCGTCATTCTCAGAGGAGATCCCTTTATGTGGTGACAAAGATGGTCTCCAGGAGTGTTAGGTTTACATACTGCTGGTACATCTAATCTAGAAAGAACAGAGCACCTATTCCCTAAAATCTCTAGCAGAAGCCCTGGGAATAAGGCTCTCTAATTGTATGGTACACCAGGAGCATACTCCAAACTAATCCTTCTGTCTGGGGATACAGTGCTCGGATTGGTCAACTATGGGCCACGTGACTATCACTGGTGGCGGTGGAAGCAGAGAGAGGCTGTGTAAGTCCCATCCAAACTTCAGGAACTGAAAATAAGAAAGAAATGGTTCCCCAGGGAAAAATTAAGAAACTGTTACCAAAATGGTACACAGAAGAAAAAATAACAGAAGAGCATGACAGACACAGCTATATAGTATTTGACTTTTTTTCTGCCTTCATGTAAACAGCCACTACTTTACAGCTTCAAAAAGAAGTGCCATCAGCCCTCTTAAGAAATCTTTCGGGCATGCCCTAGCATTGGTTTTAAGCTCTGTGCCTCAACTTGGCTGCTGTAAAGGACACTCCTCATTTCACTTGTCCTGGTATTTTCCTAGTCTCTTGGCCTATTTGGGTTGTGGTTGTTTGGTCAGAACAGAAGGCTTTAGTTCTCTCCACACTAACCAGAGGGAAATGATCAAACCTAGAAACTAAAAAAAGCTAGAAACCAACCTCTGCCAGTTTTGCATAAACTATCCTAAATGTATAGCCAAATCTTGATTTTAAAAGCAGTACATTATAATTCAGTGTTTCTGTGCTTTTCTGGCCAAGCACAAGAAACAAGGCTCCCTCAAAGCACAGTTTTCAAACCAAGCCTGGATATCAGCCACCAGTTTGGTAAAGAGCTATCCCTTTGTGATTTCCCAAGGGTGACTATGCCAATAAGTTATCACGCCGACCTATTTTTAAAGCAGGCGGGACATCACTTTGAATTAGGAGTGTCAATGCAAACTAGCCTATTACTATGAATAATAGCAATTGTTAAACTAGCCCTGGGCGAATCATTCTGCACATGTGGATACATACCAACTCCTTCCATGTTGGACACCAGTGCAGATATGAGGCAAATGAAAATCACGTATTTAGCAACCAGTTGGTTTCTTTTTGCTGTTTGGCAAACTGACAGTCTTTTAGAGAATGATTGATCATTTCACTCCTAAAGGCAGAACTATATCTTACCCCCTCTGTTGTCTTCATAGTGTCTAGCCCAGTGAGTTGTATACACAATAAATATAAGACAAATTGAAACTCTCTTTAAGTTTCTGTCTCCACATTCAAAACAGATGAATGCCCCAGTCCATTAGGGGATGAGCTATGTTTTTTGTTGTTGTCGAACTTTTTAAAACAAACATGCAGCTAAATCTAAGCTGTAAAATAATAACTTGTGTAAAATACATTTATTAGTTGTAATAAACACATAGGTAATTAGAGGCAAGGCAGGTATCATTTTTAAGTTAGTCCATGTCCAAATGGCAGGAGGCTAGAGACCATTATGAGGGTTTCTAACCACTCACTGAACTTTTTAAAAAAGGTCCTTACTAAGAACTAAGTAGATTTTTAAATAGCGTTATTTTGTGAACGAGATTTATATTACCAACTATGGGAAGAAGCAAGAAATATGTAGAGGACCACCCCAAAATTTCACCTACCATACTCTTCATCAACCACTTTTTAGCATCATTCTCCAAGAATGATTCTCAAGAAGGCTGAAACATAGGCCAAGTCTGGGGTATATTTATTCTACAGAAGAGGAAGGTGAGATTATAAATAGAGCAGTAACTTCCCTGGTTTTTTAGCGATCAACCAGGGCTAAAACTTAGGGATCTCCTATCCCCTTTTACTCCCCAGGGACTTGACTTCTTCCTTGATAGTCGGCAATTTTCCAACGGTTACATGATTTTTGTTTTGAGCAACAACTTTAATAAGTATGAAGTTTGGCTTTTACTAATGCTTAGCTGTTTACAAAGACTTTCACATGAATTATCTTATTTATCAGTCAAACGATTATCCCATTTAAAACATTAACTACATATGAACAAAAGCTCAAGTGCAGATATGAATCTGTATATATACACTTACCTCAGTGCTCACACCCTCATTATGGGAGGAGCAGAATCACTATCTCGACTTTAAGAAATTCCATGACTTCACACGCACACTGATTAATCCAGCATGTGAGGCAGGTAAATGCTAACTACTATTAAGACCCTGATTTTTTAGTTAGCAAAACTGACAGAGCCAGTTACTTAATAAAAATAATAATAATAATAATAATAATAATAATAAAACAAGATTATTAAGAATAAAGGAAGTAGGCCAGGCTGTTGGAAGACCAATGTGAGAACACTCCCTCCCCAGTGGGACGGGATTGCTGGTTGATCACAGAGGCAAACACAGCAGATGTGTCAAAACAGCAGCTGCTCATAGTCTTGTCACTTCTGCCAGCTCAGCTGACACACTCACCTGGTCACAGCAGCAGCCTTCCAGAAGCTACCCTCTATTAAGTTCTTATTACATGGTATACTATGCACTGTGACAAATGTCTTAATGCATTATATGCCATCAAATTCTTTTCTTTTCTTTTCTTTTCTTTTTTTTTTTTTTTTTTTTTGAGATGAGTCTCACTCTAACGCCCAGGCTGGAGTGCAGTGGCACAGTCTCAGCTCACTGCAACCTCTGCCTCTCGGGTTCAAGCGATTCTCCTGCCTCAGCCTCCCAAGTAGCTGGGATTACCGGTGTGCGGCACTGTGCCCGGCTAATTTTTTTTTTTTTTTTTGAGTAGAGACGGGGTTTCACCATATTGGTCAGGCAGGTTTCAAATTCCTGACCTCAAACGATCTGCCCACCTTGGCCTCCCAAAGTGCTGGAATTACAAGTGTGAGCCACCATGCCTAGCTTATCAAATTTTTATGATAACTCTTTAAGTGGATACCACTATTATGTTCTTTTTACAAATGAAGAACTGGTAGTTCAGAGAAGTTAAGCTACATGCCAAAGATCACACAGCTAGGAAAGTTGCAGAGCTGAGATTTAAATCTAGATATCTTTGACTGAAGTCTGTGTCTGTCCCCCAGGCCCCATAAAGTTCACTGCCCACATTTTCTTCCCACATTCCTCCTCCTTGCTTTTTCTTTCCACCACCTTGCAGAATCAAAAGATATCATAGAAGCAAAAAATAGCTTTTTCTGACAGGGCCTCCTCCTCTCAATATTACTCTGATGAGACTATTTTAACAGAAACTCTGGAAAAACATGATGTCTCATTAGACTCACTTTACTTCAACTATTAACTCCCAAAGTCAATGTGGTTCACAGCTGGAAATTTAGCATACGCAGTGGCTGTCAGTTTATATCTCTAGCCCCTACTGACAATACCACTGTGTTGTAATATGTGGCAGATTACTGATATTATCATGGGTTTACTGTCCATATTTATAATAGATGGAAACGGTACATTTCAACTAAAGCTTAGGAAATACAAAGAAGTATTATTTTCCCATGTAAGTTCATAGACCCTTCTGTAGTCTTGCAAATAAACCAACCTCTCCCACAGATAATAGCAATCTCCACGGCAAGCTGGTCTTTTATTATGGCTGTAAATATCAGCAAAGACTTAGGCAGGAAAAGTTGTGAGTGTGTGATGGTTTGGAAAAAGGGCTCAATCAATGGCACAGCAGCTTTGCCTACAAGTTCCTATGGAAAGTAACACTGAAGTGCATGAGCATCTTCTAGAACATAGCTAAAATTACATTTCCTAAACTGCTAAAACAAAACAAAACAAAACAAAAACAAAAACAAACCAAAAAAAGGAGCTTGAGTATTAGCACCAGAAAGAAAAATTGTCCAAAAAGAGGGAAGAAAACATAAGAAGGCTGTTGTTTTTTGTTTTGCTGTGAGACTTTTTGTGGGGTTGTTGCGTTTTTTGTTTTTTCTTTTGAGACAGTTTCACTCTGCCACCCAGGCTGGAATGCAGTGACATGATCTCGGCTCACTGCAACCTCTGCTGCCCAGGTTTAAGTGACTCTTGTGCCTCAACCTCCCCGAGTAGCTGGGATTACAGGCACTTACCACCACGCTCGGCTAAATTTTGTATTTTTAGTAGAGACGGGGTTTCGCCATGTTGGCCAGGCTGGTCTCAAACTCCTGACCTCAAGTGATCTGCCTGCCTCGGCCTCCCAAAGCGCTGGGATTACAGGTGTGAGCCACTGCACCCAGCCGGGTTTTTGTTTTGGTGCTGCCCTAGATGTCCCTGTCTAGTGTATATTATGTTTTTTTCTTTCTTCCTTTCTCCACATTTGTAAAAGGCTATTCAGGTGGTTAGCTCTGGATACAGAACCAACAGAAGCAATCGGAAACTCTGTTAGGCCCCAAACAAATTCCAGATTCCTTTTCTCCTCTTCCTCTATACCCCTCCCCTTCTCCAAAATCAAGGACCACTCAGTATCCAGTTGGAAGAATCATTTCCTCTCAGAGTCAAGGTTCTTAACCTTTACTAGTTACATGGACTCATTTTACAATTCAATGGAGCCGTGGACTGCTTCTCAGAATAACAATTTTTAAATGCATTAAATAAAATATAAAGAATTAAGAAAAATATCAATAATGAAATATTTATAATCTTTTTTAAATTTTGTTTTTCCACAACTTATTGAGGTACAGATGATATTTGGTTAGATGAGTAAGTTCTTTAGTGGAGATTTGTGAGAATCTGGTGCACCCATCACCCGAGCAGTAGACACTGTGTCATATTTGTTGTCTTTTATCCCTCGCCCCCACCCTCTTCTCCCCAAGTCCCTGAAGTCCATTGTATGATTCTTATACCTCCTCATAGCTTAGCTCCCATGTATCTATAATAATATTTTTAATTGCTATTGTGAGGCATGTGCTCCCTTATTAATGCTTTAAATAGAAAGATCTAGTGATAGGTCTAATATTTACCATAATATCTAAGTAGTGTTGGACATAAAGCATCTGTTGAGACCAGATGTCTCTACATCAACAACTGTATTGTAATATGTTACAGAATGCTGACATTACCACGGGTTATTTGTCCATATTTATAATCGGTAGAAAAGCTGTATTTCAACTAAAGCTTAGGAAATACAAAGAAGTAATGTTTTCCGATTAAGTTCATGGACTCTGCTATAGTTTGAATGTCCCTTCCAATACCCTTGTTGAAACTTAATCCCCAGTATGCCAGTATTGGGAGGTGGGGCCTTTAAGAGGTGATTGGATCACAAGGGCTCAATTCAATGAGAATTGAATGAATCCATCCATTCATGGATTAATGGATTAATGAGTTATCATAAAAGGGGAACTGGTGGCTTTACAAGAAGGGGAAGGAGCGACCTGAGCTAGCACATGTGCACGCTCATCCTCCTTGCCATGCAACCTGTAAGGAGGCTGTCATTAGATGTAGCCTCTCAATGTTGGATTTATTAGCATCCATAACTGAAAGAAACAAATTCCTTTTCTTTATGGATTATCCCGTTTCAAGTGTTCTGTTATAAGCAACAGAAAATGGATTATTACAAACTCCTTGACTTCTATCCATGGATCCCAAGATTAAAATCCTTTTCCTAGAGGCATACATATTGGTTTGCAATCACCCCTAAACTTTTACACCTCTGCACTCTTTACCTTGTCTCCTTGACCCGCAGAACGTCTCTCACCAAATGAAGAGCTTATGCTTGACACCTGAGTTCCCAGCAACTTTCAGAATGTTTTAAAAGGCATCTTGAATGTGGTAGAAATGTTAGGAAGCCTGAAACAGCAGATATTTTTGTTTTTCTTTTCTCCAGCTATTAAATTTAAGGCTTTGGAAATGGAAGTTGTCCTTCAAATGGCTTATGGAGAGAAGATCTCATCTGGCAACTGGGCTGGAATAAGCCAAACTTAGGCCATGCCTATGAAAAGATTTTAGTGCAATTTAAACTTTGAAAAAAAAAAAGGAATATGCAGAAAAAAGATTTTTTAAAAGGCCATGAAAATGGCAAAGAAAAGGAGAGAAAGAGATGGACGAAAGATAAAAGGAAAGAAAGAGAAAACAGAAGATTTTTAACAAGACTCTGAAAAGCACGGCAATCCAACGGATATTAGAAATAAACTAGAACCTCGTCATTGTGACTTTAGTTTTGATCATTCAAACAGCTCTGAATATCAGCATTCAGTTTTCCAAAATGACAGGCTTTGACTTCTGACTCCTTAATATCAAGACAACTGTGCAGAAAAGCAACCATCACTCCACTGAAAATTACACTCCTTATCTCAGAGGAGTCCAGAAAATTCGGGCAACTTCAAGTAAAGGCTCAGCTCTCAAACACAGTATTTTCCAAAACGACTATGACTATCTTAAACATATATATAGCTATGCAAATTCCACGTTTCCTTTCATGCTATTTTCAGATTGTTTTTCAAATTAAACATTAGACTCTGCAGCGCACAGAGGATGTTAGATTAAAGGGCCGGTTGTGTTCCACAAGGTTTGGGTTTTCCGCATTTGCCTAGAAATAGATTTTCTCTGGGTGGGCCAGGTGAAATGCAACAAAGTTATTGTTACCTCACTTCCCTTGGCTTTTTGGGTGGAGAAGCCAGATGAAAGAGAAAAAGAAAAGAAGAAAAATAAAGGAGCAGCTAGAGAGGAAGAACAAGGAGAGGGAGATGCCATTTTGGACTCAATGAGGTCAGATGGATCTACCACCAGATTTTTTTGTTGTTTAAATAACAAACAGAGAAGAGGTAAGAAAAAAAATTGTGGCTTACGACAATGATAAAAGCAGAAATATTCGCCTCTCACATTGGACATCAGTGCTGGTTTGCCCAAGATGCTACAAAGCAAGGGCAAATAGACCCCAAGCATCTAGGTCTCATTTGGTTCTGTCCTGTGAAGCAGATGGGCCTTTGGCTGCATTTAATTCATTTACACAACAGTGAGCCTTGGCTGAGAGCTAAAAGAGAAACATTCGGCTTGAGTGCTTAATTTTATACTCAGAATCATACTTTTTAAAAGGCACCGTCTACAGATTCTTCATTAAATTATATAACCTGGCACAACAAGTTGGTTTTCTTTAATTTAGAGTGTACCCGCAGATTTCTTCCCAACCAGAGGAGTATGCTAATTACGTGACCAATTCAGTAACTGAAGCACACCATGCTATTAGCAAGGGGATTGAAGAGCAGTTTTGACAAGCTCAGAGCCTGTCAGGGACATGAACTTAAGGCCTTAGGCCAACATCTGACTTTCTCCTGCCTCTAGTATCTGAATGATCCATATTTTTACTTGGGGCGGGGTGATGTTTACATATTGCACAGATCTTATTTTTAGCAAACTTAACAATAGCTGGAAAAGCAGCAAGGGCCTTGCACCTCTGCAGAAAAGCAGGGCTTCCAAAAAGCCATTCCCTCCATCTCCTGTTATAATTTATGTTATGACAAAGCTGTAAATCAGTCATCATGCCCGTTAATTTTTTTTTTTTTCAACAGCTATTACCTCTGTTAGCTTTGCTTCAGGCTATGTAGCACAAACACAATTGTTATCAAGGAATGAATTTTGGGGAATCACAGCTTTGTCACACTGTTTTCTACAGGAAGATGATGCCGGAAGAGAATTATCCAGGGCTCACACCATCTACTCCCCTCTTCCTTCTCCAACAACAACAGTGAAAAGTCTGCACTGGCATCCCGAACATTGAGCTCCTGATTTTTTTTCTATTTTTAAAGACAGAGTTTTTACTTTGTCACCCAGGCTGGATGGCAGTGGCAGGATCATAGCTCACTACAGCCTTGACCTCCCAGGATCAAGCAAACCTCCTGCTTTAGCCTCCTGACTAGCTGGAATGACAGGTGCCCATCATACACCTAGCTAATTGTTTTAATGTTTTCAATTTTTTTTTTGTAGAGACAGGGTCTTACTATATTGCCCAGGCTGGTTTCAAATTCCAGGCTGGGCTCAAGTGATGCTCCTGCCTCAGCACCCCAAAGCACTGGGATTACAGGTATGAGCCACCATACCTAGCCCTCAATCTTTTCATAGTCAAATACAGATGCTCAATAATGATGTTGAGCATTTTTTCACATGTTTATTGGTCATTTATATATCTTCTTTTAAGAATTGTCTATTCTCATTCTCAGCCCATTTTTTTATGGGATTTGTTTTTTTTTTTTTTTTCCATGCTAATTTGTTTGAGTTCCTTATAGATTGTGGATATTAGTCCTTTGTCAGATATATAGATTGTGAACATTGTCTCCCACTCTGTGGGTTGTCTGTTTGCTCTGCTGATTGTTTCTTTTGTTGTGTAGAAACTTTCTATTTAATTAAGTCCCACCTATTTATGATTGTTTTCATTGCATTTGCTTTAGGGTTTTTGGCCAAGAAGACCACCTTACTCCTTAAAGACTTGTCATAATAAAAAAAATCAAAAAGTAATAAATGTTGCCAGGGATGTGGTGAAAAGGGAATATTTTTACACTGCTGGTGGGAATATAAACTAGTACAGCCATTATGGAAAACAGTGTGAAGATTCCTTAAAAACTAAAAGTAGAATTACCATTTGATTCAGCAATCCCACTACTGGGTATCTACCCAGAGGAAAGGAGTCATTATATGAAAAAGGTACTTGCCATGCATGTTTTTAGCAGCATAATTTGCAGCTGCAAAAGTATGGAACCAGCCCAACTGCCCATCAATCAATGAATGGATAAAGAAATTGTGCTATATATACACCATGGAATACTATTCAGCCATAAAAAGGAACAAAACAATGTTATTCTCAGCAATCTGAATGGAATTGGAGATCATTAATCTAAGTGAAGTAGCTCAGGAATGGAAAACCAAATATCGTATGTTTTCACTCACAAGTGGGAGTGAAACTATAAGGATGAAAAGGCATAAGAATGATCCAATGGACTTTGGAGACTTGGGGGAAATGGTGGGAGGGGGTGAGGGATAAAACACTAAAAATTCGGTACAGTGTATACTGCTCAGGTGATGGATGCACCAAAATCTCACAAATCACCACTGCAGAACTTACTCATGTAACCAAACACCACCTGTTCCCCAAAAATCTTTGAAAATAAAAAAATATATAAATGCTCAAAATTAAATTTTGCAAAGATCCCAAATGAGGACATTATCCTGGGTTCTCTGGGCATCACTCCCTTCACTTCCATAACGTATTTTACAAACCTCAGAAGCTAGAACATAGCTCTTCACCATTCCCCTCCACCTCTCAGGCCAGAGGTGTTTTTTCTCCTTGTCTTAACCAGCGTCCATGGTCAAGAAGGGGTTTAAAGGCCCCAGCTTGACTAGACTGAACTTTGGGATCACCTGGGAAGCTTTAAAGAATCCTCAGGCTTGGTACCACTGCCTGAGATTCTGATTTAAATAGTGTTAGCAGTTTTCTTTGCTGAGAACTTGACACAATAAATCATTTCAAGGCTAGTTTTGAAAATAATGGTAAAAGATTCCTGTTAGGATCTCTGGGAATTTGAATGGGAAAAATGAGTGTGTGTTCGTGGTTAGGAGGAAGTGAGGGGGTGGTTGGAGGTCACTTACTATTAAAGTCCTCACTCTGTTTCAGCCACATTTTCTTTCTCTTTCAAGTCATATAGCTATATATTTTCTTCAGCTGTTCTCTGTGCCTGAAAAGCTCTCTCTCCTCTCATCCCATCCCCACCCCAGGCCTTCTATCTCACTTCCTCCAGGAAGCCTTCCTGATCTTTAGGACAGAGCTGGACTCCTGCTATCCTACCTCCTGGCCCTTTGGGCTTCCTCTTTAGAATACATGCGGCAGAGTTGCTTTTATCTATTTGCCCCCTAGCCTATATGTATCACAAGTGCAAAATTCACACCTGTATTGGTCAAGGTTGTATTTGCATAGCCTTGCACTGTGCCTGTAACATAGTAAATGCTCAATAAATATTTGTTGAATGATTGAAAGTAGATCCTTATTTACTCTTTCCAATATTTAGATTTAAAATGTCTTCTTCTAATGGACATGAGACACCAGCATCTAAAAGATGCTGTATTCCAGTGGTAGCAACACACTTTGCTCTTTGGTTTCAAGGGCTCAACTTTTGGCCTTCACCCTTTCTGTAAATACAGTGGGTGCAGGGGGAGATGATCTCTGGGAATTTGCCCCATCTTGGGAGGAAAAGAGCACTGATTTATCTCAAGTGGTGGAGCTCAAGCCCTGCCTCTCTCAACGTAGTCTATCTGGAGGGTTTCTGTGACGGGTAAATGAGAAAGCATATTGAAGTTCTATTTAAACAGCAACGTGTTGAGTAAACTGTGTTAGCTGTCATGCTCAGCACTAGAGTTCAGCTCTGGAGATCACCTCAAGAACTACGACCTTCCGGCTATTTATTGGATGTCTCCTAACCTGTGGTCTACAAGCAGGTGCTTAGGGCTATCTGCACATGGAAGAAACTGCCAGTGTAAGCTCACAATCTGAAAAGCTCAGCTTCTCCATGAGTCTATAAATATGAAATAAATATCCTATCTTACTTGAGATTACTTCCGGGGTGCATTTCACTTCGTATCTATTCCATCTTGTAACTATTTCTTTTGCTGGCCACATCAGCCCCTATCTGAAATACCTTCCTTCTGAATTAGATACATGCATTGTTTACTCCTTCCTGTATTAAGCCCATTTTTGGATTATTTTTACACCATCTACAAGCTGGGTCTGCACAGCAGCTGGCTTTGGAGGTGGTCATCAGAGTTTTGTCCTTGTTTACGTTCAAATGGAAAGAGTGTGTCTCTTAGCAAAGTCAAAGTGGTAAGACATCTCTCAGGTCAGAGTAAGGAGTCACAATACATGTGTTAATTCTGAATCTCTGAAATGATCTACAATTTCTCAGTTCACCTCATTTCTCCTCCCACTCCCCAAAAAGTCTCTCACTGTAAACAGAGCTCTTGACTACCATTTTCCCTGCTCTGTCTGTGTGTGAGCCTGGCCAGAGCTCAAGCAAAGGCCACTGGAGAGCATCAGAAGGCATCTTCAGTCCCAGCTCCTCCATCACCCTCCTGGGAAGCACCTGAGAGGGGATTTCACTTCTGGGAGCTTCTGTCTCCTCATCTGCATATCAAGAGGGTGAACTCCCTCTTCTCCAAGACCTTCATTACTGACCCTATTAATACTTAATGAGAACTACAGAATACATTGAACAGGCGTGGGTTTCCTTTCTTTTGTTGGGGGTGGAGGAGAGTTTAGTTAATATAAATTCAAATTGAGAGAAAAGTTGTAAGAATAGTACAAAAACTTCCACATATTCTTAATCCAGATGCACAAATGTTTACATTTTACTACTTTGCTTTATTTTCTGTCTTTCTAAACACACACAAATACACACACACTTTGTAGTGCTTGAACCTTTTGAGAGTAAGTTGCAGGCATTATGTCCTGAATAATTCAGTGTTTATTTCCTAGCAACAAGGACTTTGCGCCAATACATAAGGCATACAAAGATCATAAAAACAATACAATGATGAAAACAAGGGAACTTAAATGTAATTAATTCATAGGACTTATTTTGATTTCATCAGTTTTCTCAATAATGCAATGCAGACTCTCTGAGTATTTGGATGTCTCAGTTACACATACTGTTCATCATCTCTGCGTAGTCTTTATTTTGAGCAAAGGTTATTTAGTTCTCTTTAATCTTGAAGTTCTTCTGTCTTCCTTTGACTTTCAAGACATGGATTTTTTTTCAACAGTACAGACCTGTTATTGTATGAAGTTTTCCTTAATTTATGTAGGTCTGATTGTTTATCATTAGATTTTGTTCGTGCATTTTGGGCAGAAATACAATAGCAGTGATGTTTTGTTCTTCCCGATGTATCCTATTTGAGGCTTTTCCAAATAGGATGATGTAGCATTGTCCCCATTGATAATTGATTAAAGGATGTCTACCAACATTAGAGATTAACTTGAGATAATAAAAACACCATGTTCTTCATATATTCCCTGCTATAAATAGTGAAACAAAACTCCTAATATGCCTACTTTAGAAAAAAAAAGATAGAAGTTTTTTGGAAGAATACGTCTCTCTCTCTAGATAAATAGTGAGCTAGAGAGACATAGATACACCTATATACAGATATTTGTATATATGTATGTAGATTTACATATATAATGTATGTATAAAAAATTCAATTATTTATTGATTTCCAAGTAGATAATAAATTGCTAGATACTACACAGAGAATCACTATATTACTCAGATATTCTAAACTGGCCATCAATCTGCTCTATTTTTACCACCCAGTTCAGAGCAAGTAAATCATCTCTGATGTGTACTAGCGATAGGGTCTGGTTAAGCTCACTTGGCTTGGATTCAGGAAACCTGAGTTCAAGATGAAGCATACTGCAGCTCACACACGCTCTCTCTTTTTCGTACCTGATTCTCATCCAAATACATTAATTTTGGTCTCAATTATTAAAATGGATCCCCCTTTCAGATGGCATACTAGCTCTTAAAGTATACCATCTGCAAAATACTGCTAAGAAGGATGTTCAACATCATTAGCCATTGAGGAAATGCCAAGTCAAGCCACAATGAGGTACTGCTACACACCTGTCAGCATACCTAAAATTAAAAATAGTAACAACAACAAATACTGGAGAGGATGCAGATAGACTACATTCCTTATAGATTGCTGGTGGAATATACATGGTACAGTCACCCTGGAAAACAGCTTGGCAGTTTCTCATGAAACTAAACATGTAATTACAATACTACCGAGCAATCACACTCTTGGCATTTATTACAGAGAAGTAAAAACCTAGGTTCACACAAAAACCTGTACATAACTATTCATAACAGGTTTATTCATATTATCCTAAGATTAGAAACAACCCAGATGTCCTTCATCTATATCATGGAATACTACTTAGCAGTGAAAAGGAACAAACTATTGATGTACCCTCATCTGGGATGACTCGCCAGGGCATTATGCTGACTTTAAAAAGATAATGCCAAAAGGTTATACACTGTATGATGTAATTTATATCATATTTTTGAAATGACAAAATTACAGAAATGGAAAAGAGATTAGTGCTTGACAGGGATTGAGGATGAGGGAGAGGGTGAGATGGGAGGGAGACATGGTATAAAAGCTAAACAAGAGGAATTTTTGTGATGATGAGATTATTCTGTATCTTAACTTCCCCATAAGAGGAAACTCGGTAAAGGATGCTTAGTACATGGGATTTCTCTACATTATTTCTTTTAACTGCAAGTGAACCTACAATTACCTCTAAATCAAAAGTTTAAGTTTTTTAAAGGCTACTGCATAAGCTGATTGTGTTGTATTTCTTGGCTCCAAGATTAATGGAAATTTTGGGGAAGCCTGGGGAAAAACAGACAAGGGATTGACAAAATGACAGCAAGATTCCCGCCTGGCCTTTGAGCTCCCTTTGTGATGCCAAATGCTAGGAATGTGTGTCTGTCTTCAGCAGCTGTGTGGAAACTCCAGGACTTAGCAGAGAGACCCTCTTAAGTTATAAGATGCAGGTGGCCTCTCCAGGGAGAAAGTGTCCCTTGGAGATAATGCAAAATAGCCCCAAGCTCAATAGAACTTTTACTTCCCTGACTACTTGAAAAGCTATTTGCAGGGCTGTGCTAATGAAATTGAAGTGGTTTGTTTCTTTTGGCAGAAGCAGCCAATCTGGTCCTAATGTCTAGTCTTCTTAGAAACCCAAATGCACTAACACCAGGACTCACACTACCAAATGCAGTCATACTGAAGCTAATACTACATCCTTTTCTGATGATAATATTGCAACAAGAAATGTAAAGGCTTTGAAGCCCAACCAAGAGAACTCATTCAAAGTCCATGGGGTGAATAATAGAACTAACAAAAATTAGTACTTACTGAACACTCATGGTGTAATTTCATGAATTATCTCGTTTAATCCACACAAGTATGTGAAGAATTAGGTGTAATTATTCCTATGGTTTACAAGAGGAGGAAGCTAAACTTCAGAGAGGTTAAGCGATATGCCTGAGGTAATAAAGGGACAGGCCAGGATTGCACCTGAGGCACAGAACTAAATTCTCTATCCCCATGCTAAATAACATGCCTTCAAGACAGGTATACCATGGAACACAGGTATGTTTGGATGAGGACAATGTGTGTGTTCCCAGAGACACTCAACAGGGTGCATTTTAATAGGGAAAAAAATCTGAACCCGTGTTTGTTTTTTTTTAATAGCCATTCAAAAATTTAGAATAGCATATGGTATATAATCTGAATGGCTCCTTCAATCAATCTCTTGAATTTAGTAATCTGTTGAGGTGTATGGCTTTAATAGCTAACACCCTCCTCCAAAGTAGGTAAACCATCCAGTGTCCCCTCCCCCATACACACTGGAACAGTTCAGTTAGTTTGATTATGACTTTAGTTCAGATTTGGGTTAGCAATTGAATTTCCATTTCTCATGCACATATGAAACCTAGACCTTTGCTTTAAATGAAGTTTGGTCTTATTTTTACATTTTTTCATTCTGCTAACAGAATATACGCATGGTTGTTATTATTACTATTGTTATAATCACCTGGAAACAGTTGTTCCTCAATTCAAAAGAATTATTTTATTTAATTTCTCAGTTGTTGCTTAATAGTTACAAAGTCTGATGATTAATAGAATTATAATAAACTACAATTTGCCGTAGGAAATGAAAAAAAGGTGTGCTTCTAGAAACAAAGGTTGAATGTTTAGTTTAAATAATTCATTAATTAAAGAGAACCAAAGTTTTCTGTGGCCTAAAAAAAAGATTTGTATAAATAGTTATTGATCATAGAGGAGTATAAATATTTCATGATGTTTTCACCATTTTAATTACTAAATACAATAAAATTAATATACATTAATAATTTATTTGATATTTACTACATGGCTAATATTTAAATGATATTGTGACTTGCTTTGAAAATTCTCAATGATGTGGACATTCATATTTTTTAAATTGATTTTCTGAATCTTTAAAAGTCTACAGTTCCTTTAGGTAATTTGTATTTAAATGGCTTTAATTTTTAAAAAAGATATAGATAGATAGATAAATAGATAACTTGTCAACCAGGAAAGTCAATGAAGAGTATGTCACATTTACATTAGTATAACTCCACAATTTTTCTTATCCTCAACCTAAATAGTTTACTTTCTGGAAAAAGTTATGAAATAAAGCCATGGTGGTCTAGCAAACTATGTCATCAACTACCACAAAACATCCAGTTTCCCCAGGTGGGGAAATATTAGAACACTTAAAAACATCTGCAAGCGTGAAATAAGAAAGTATCAGATCAAAGGGAGGAAGCTAGTTACAAGGTCGGTTGAGCAATTAATAGGTAAGGACAAAAAATTCATGTGCAAGTCCAGAAGTGCTCATGTTCCCTTCCTGCATGGAAATTGTCAAATTTGTGTTTGGAAACAATGACACAGGAAATAGAAAAAGTTCCACTTTTGAATAACACAGTTCGTAGATGGTGTCATGCTAGATAAATAATGACAACTGATCCCAAAGATTATTCCTGAAGGATTGACGACTCTTTGGAATTCAGTAACCACAGTCAATTAATGGCTTTGGTGAGTCTCTGACAAGATCTCTTGGAAGAACATAGTTCTACAAAATAATAATTAGAGTAGTATCAATAAGTTAACTAAATTTAAAATACATATATATATCTCCAAGATAAACTACTCAAAATAGTAAATGAATCATTTGAAACACATTTAAAATATCACAGAACAGCTGGAAAGTTTGCACCTGCAATAACAGAAGGATAAAACTTTACATCAAGAGTTTGTTTAGAAAACTCCACATTTCCAGTAACTTATTGTTTTATTCACAGAGAAACTCAGTTTTGAGGATTAAGATTAAATGTGAATAACAAGTTACCAAATTCATTTTCCTGTCAATTTCCTAACGTGAATATAGAGTGACAGTCCAGCTTACTAACCTGAGGCAGTAAGAGTATACAATTAACTTCACATTAAGTATCCAAGGAATCAATTTATTCAGCACTTACTATGTGCATGTACTTACTCAAGCACCAAGAATCAAGTGATGAATAAGACAAACAAATCCTTGCCTTCATGGAAGTTATCTTTTTAACAGGAGAGATAATATGAAAGATAATTATAATTGTGATAAGTGCTCAGAAGGGGAAGTACAAGGTGATAGGAAAATGTATAACAGAGTCCAGATATGATCTGGGGAATCAACAAAACTAACCTTAAGGAAGTGACATTTGAGTTAGGGTCTGAATAAAACTTCAAGATGAACCAGGAACCAGGGGTTGGGCAGGACAGGGCAGAGGGGAGGAGGGGAGGGTTGTGAATTTGGAGTTTATTTTGAGCAATCTTAATTCTAGAGACATTATAATGGCTCCGAGACTTGAGGGAGCATGACACATGACAAAACTCTGTTTCTATAGGTCTGTGTGACTATGGACACATAGAAACTTCTAGCAGGAGATCCAGGTAAGAGATGATGGTAACTTAGACTGTGGTGCCAACAGTGGAGATTAAGTGAGGTGAATGGATCTGAAAGCTATTTTCCAAGTGAAAACAACTGGAGTTGGAGATGACTTTGACATTAATGCAAGGAGATAGAGATGTTCAAGGATGGCTCTTAGCTTTCAGGCTTGACCATCTAGATTGGTGTTATTCAGTGATGTAAAGACCAAGATTGAGAGAGGGGTCACACATTCAGTTCTGAGCATGCTATATTTGAGAAAGATGAGATGAAAGGAGTGAAACTAAAAGCAAGAGGCTGACAGCATTATCCAAGTCAAGGGAAGACTTTGATTTAAGTCAATGTTCTAGTGTATCTCACAATTTCATTCAATGTCTTTGTGGCTATTGAGGTATGTGGTTTAAACAGTGATTGTCATCATAAATAAATAGCATATTTGCTTATTTTTGTTTTCCTCAGGAACTATAACTCGGATGAAATCTGTGTAGGAGAAGATAGTTCACTGTCCAAGATGATGGCACTAGCTATCTATGGCTATTTAAATTAATTAAGTTAAAATAAAATTTAAAATTCAGTTATTCAGTTACACTAGCCACATTCCAGTAACTACATGTGCCTAGTGGCTAACATCTTGGACAAGATAGACATAAAACATTTCCATCCTTGTAGAATAGTTCCACTGAACAGCACTAGTCTAAGGAAACCCTAAGTCAATGAGAAACCAGGTTTAAGTGAAGCAAAACTTACATTCCAGATCTTCAAATACTGTCAGCATTTCAGGTCAGAAAGTCAGGAGGGAATAAAGAAGATGACAAGGGTCATAAAGAAGTTGTAACATGGCACTTGCCTCCACTACAGATAAGAGGACTGGGGCCAAGGACCAATGTGTTTCTGAATGTGTTCCAAGGGAAAGGGCTGAAAGTTGGATTGGGGAACTTTCAACTAAGGACCAAGTAATGCAAGGTCTTCAAGTATAAGCTCTGACATGAGGGGATGAAGTCTTCCATAAGCAGAGAAGTCAACTCTACTGTAGGGACTCTTTTGACACACTTGCCTAAGATCTACCAAACTTCATATTTCTGGGTAAATTAGAAGTTCTGCCAATGCTACCTGCAAGGACAAATTTATTTATTTATTTATTTATTTATTTATTTATTTATTTATAGATGAAGTCTCATTCTGACACCCAGGCTGGAGTGCAGTAGTGTGATCTTGGCTCACTGCAACCTCTGCCTCCCAGATTTAAGCAATTCTCCTGCTTCAGCCTCCAGAGCAGCTGGGATTACAGGCATGTGCCACCATGCTCAGCTTATTTTATTTTATTTTATTATTTTTTAGGAGAGATGGAGTTTTCACCATGTTGGCCAAGCTGGTCTTGAACTGCTGACCTCAAGTGATCCACCTGCCTTGGTCTCCCAAAGTGCTGGGATTACAGGCATGAGCCACTGTGCCCGGCCCACATTTTAACTTTTGTATTATAAAATAAAAAAAAAAGAATAGTAATAGCAGTGGTGAGTTAAGTTCATCTTACTTTCAGAAAACCCATGAAAATCTGTTAAACTATGGTTTTCAAATTTAAATTCCAGGCATTTTTTCCCACCCACTTCACTATAGCCAATATGCTCTCATATGAAGGAGTAAAGAAAACTGAATACCCACAAACACAGCTTCAAATATTGAAATTAGAGTGTTTCAGGAAAAAATAATTTTTAAATCTGGTATCACTGCACATTGAATGTCATTCATGAGTCTACCAGACATGACCACTTTACCTTATTTGGATCAACATGCTTTTAAGTCATTAAATAATGAAGTCACTATTTTTTTGTTCAAATATTAGTAAGTGCAATGGCCTCATCTCTTCCCCAGAAGAGATAATAAAAACAACAATAACTAACATAAAATGGGAACTTAGTATTGGCCAGGCTCTTCATATTTATTAGCTGACTTAATCCTCACAATACACTTATGAGATTTATGAGATAGGCACTATACTCATTTCTATTTACAGAAGAAAATACCAAAAGAGGACCCTTTTTTTTTGGGATGAAGTCTCGCTCTGTCACCTAGGCTGGAGTGCAGGGGTACGATCTCAGCTCACTGCAACCTCCGCCTCCTGGGTTCAAGCGATTCTCCTGCCTCAGCCTCCTGAGTAGCTGGGATTACAGGCATGTGCCACGACGCCCAGCTAATTTTTGTATTTTTAGTAGTGATGGAGTTTTACCATGTTGGTCAGGCTGGTGTTGAACTCCTGACCTCATGATCTGCTTGCCTCAACCTCCCAAAGTGCTGGGATTACAGGTGTAAGCCATCATGCCTGGCCAGGAGTACATTTTAATAGAATCAGTATAATAGAGATAGAATCCCCATGCCTAAATTAATCAACAAAATGGAAAAGCATTTCATTAAATATTTAATATGCAATTAAAACTAGAGATGACATAGGATTTCAATGGAGGAAAAATTTCATATAGGCCAGAGTAGTTGGGAAATGGAATTTTTAGGAGAATTTTAATAGAGAAACTTGCTCATTTATGTATTTAAAAATTATTTACTGACTCTCTAGCACATATGAGGCACTGGGTTATAGGCTGGAGATAAAAAGCTAAATAACCCTGTAGGCACTCATAAGAAAGAGGCAGAGAAAGGGGAGGAAAAACTGTTTTAGGTAAAGCTGTGCCACAGGGGACTCTCAAAATGGATCTTTGATTTATCCTTAATCTCCCTGTTTCCCTCTCTCCCTCCCTTTTTTTTCTCTCTTTCTCTCTGTCCTTCTCTTTCACCCTATGTGTTATTTCTACATCCACATACTTGTAGAAAGATTCAAGGTGGTCTACATTTTTAATTAGATAATCAGGATAACCATGTCTTGATTTGCTTAAGATAGTTTCAATTGATGCTTAATACTCTGGTATAATTATAACTATAATTATAACTAGTGCTCTCTTTTACTCTCAAAAGTATCCTGACTTGGATGATAAGTAATATGGCCACTCTACAAATAACACTTGCCTTTGTAGAAACCAAAACAAGGAAGAGAAAGGCACGTACTCTTGTCAACACAATCACAGTCAATAATCTCCCAGAAAAAAACAAAAAGTTGTGACTTTCTATTGCTGGAAGAAGTTTTAGACAAGAAAATTCTTTCGACTGAGTCAGGGCAACTAGGGTGTAAAGGGCAAGTGGCAGAGTCAGAATTAAGCGGGAAAGAAGGCCAACTTGAAAGGCAGCACCTTCCACAGATGTCCTGTTCAAAAGGTCTAGGTTTAAGTTCCCTAGACTCTCTCTGGAAAAATCTCATCAAAATCCTAGATGCCTTCAAGTAAAGCCCACCAGCCCAACTCTCTCCATGAGTGTCTACCTCTGAATTTCCAACTGCCTGCTGGACATCTCTGTCCAGAGTTGTAGGAGTAGTTCACTCACGGTGCCCATATGAAATTCATTATGCCCTCCCACCACAGTTTGCTCTTCCTCCTGTCATCTCCAGCTCAGAGAATTGCAG
Organism: Papio anubis; assembly: GCF_008728515.1. Taxonomy (NCBI): domain Eukaryota; kingdom Metazoa; phylum Chordata; class Mammalia; order Primates; family Cercopithecidae; genus Papio; species Papio anubis. The sequence goes on from NC_044991.1 coordinate 51,467,120, forward strand.
ATCTTTCTACCAATCACACAAGGAGAAAGAAAAACTGACATCATGCTTGATACCACATATTCCTGCACTTCTGCAGTTGATAAATGACCAGGCCCTGTAATTCCATGTCTCTTACAGCTTTTTCCCCTATATTCTCATCTCTCCAGACCCACTAAAACTGCCTGTCTTAGTCTGGATTTCCCCAGTATCAGACCCTGAAACCAGGTTTCAGTTCAAGTGGTTTATTTGGGAGGTGATTCCAGGAAAAACAGTGAGAATGTGAAGAAACGATATGGAGAAAGGAAGACATCAAGTTACCACTGTGGGCAAGCGAAGCTCACCCTCACTGGTGTCCTCTAAGAAACAGCACTGAACATGCCTCAGCAGAGTTGGCCTAAGGGGTGAGGAAGCTGGAGTATTTATCCACCTACTCCCATCCCTCATTAATTGAGGGTTGCTCCTGGGACATTATCTCCCTTAGTGCCTTGAGGGTCTACACACAGGCCAAGCATCCTCCTTCTGCCAGAAAACACATTTGGAAGAGAGTCGCAGAAAGCCTTTGGTGTGTTCTGGTGCATTATTCAGTGGCTTCCAAGTGAGCCACACATGCTGGTCTCCTGCACCACCTTACCTCAGGTTCTTGTGACACTGAGCCTTGATTCTGGCAAGAGGATCCTAATGTGTTTCCTTATGTCCCACCCTTGCTTTCTTCTTTCATTCTCTACACAGTAGACCATTGTGATGATTCTACAGTTGATATAGATGTGATCATGTCCTTCCTAGCATGGAGTCCTTTAACAGCTCTCCAAGTTCATGGAAATACCTCAACTTCTTCTTGGCTTCTGCCCAACTCTTTCTATACCTGCTGTCACCTCTCTATCTTGTTGCTCCAGGATGTTTGGGTAACTCGCTTTCTCTGCAGAGACCCCTCCTTTTTCATGTTCCTCCCTCTCTAGCAGCCTCTTGCCTTTACTCCACCCTTTCACCCACCTGGTGGACATGCACCTGTCTTCTAAAACTCAGTTTAAGTATTAGTTCCTTTATGGAATCCTTTTCCATCCTTCAGGTATATTAATTCTGCCATGCTTTGTGTCCCAGTGTGCCCTCTGCACCATTCTGTCCTCTCCACTTTGAAGACAGCCTCTTGAATGTAGATGCAATGTTCCCAGTGCCTTCTATGGGAACTTTTCACTTTTTTGGTGCTATGAAACCCTTTGGCAGTCTGGTGAAGCCCTGAATCCCTTTTCCACATAGCTTTCAGTGCACAAAATAAAATACATTAGATTACAAAGGATATGAATTATATTGACATAAGTATTCAAATATTTTCCAAAAAGTCTCTTCAGTCTTATGGGTGATAATGGCTCCCTGCTGTTGTCAGACAGAGAAAGCTTCACCATCCCTTGTAAGTTTCTTTTAGTACTGTCTACGCTCTTGTAAATAATTCCTTTCTCAAATACCTCCATTTAAGTGTGCTAGCTCTTCCTCCATCCACCCTCACCTTGATGAATCCAGAGCATAGCCCTCTCATGGGGTTTTAATTTTACCCATTGCTGCAGATCTATCCGTGCATCAGACACACTTATACACAGTTGAATCCCAGTGTAGATTCCCTGATACTCATCCCTGACATCCCTCCAGAAAGATCATTTTACTGTACATTTGACCACTTTCCTGTCTGCTTTGACATCTCATTTATTCATTCATTTGTTCAACAAATGGTCCACATTTTGGCATACCTTTAAGCTGCCTTTGCTATTTTTAAAACTGTGAGGCAGCATACAGATTGTGGAATTTGGAGAAAGGCAGACATTTTTGCCACTTACTAAGAGGAAGCTCAGGCAAGTTAGTTAGCCTGCCCTGACCTTGGTTTCCTTAATTCTTAAGGATGGCAGTTCTGAGTATTAAATGGGCTAAGGAGGCCGGGCATGGTGGCTCACGCCTGTCATCCCAGCACTTTGGGAGGCTGAGGTGGGTGGATCATGAGGTCCAGAGATCAAGACCATCTTTGGCCAACATGGTGAAATCCCACCTCTACTAAAAAATACAAAAAGCCGGGTGTGAGGGAGACCCAGTCCCAGCTACCGGGAGGCTTGGAGGCAGGAGGAATCACTTGAACTAGGGAGGCGGAGGCTGCAGGAGCCAAGATCACGCCACTGCTCTCCAGCCTGGGCATGCAGGCATTCTGTCTCAAAAATAGTATAGAATAGAATAGAATAGAATAGAATAGAATAGAATAGAATAGAATAGAATAGAATAGAATAGCTAAGGTATGGAAAGTGCCAAGAGCTATGCCTGGCCCATAGCAGATGTCCTAGATCAGAGTTCTAAGGAAAATGACTTTAAGGCAGATATCTGTGTAAATAAGTTACTGCAGGCCGGGCGCGGTGGCTCATGCCTGTAATCCCAGCACTTTGGGAGACCAAGGAGGGCAGATCATGAGGTCAAGAGATTGAGACTATCCTGGCCAACATGGTGAGACCCTGTCTCTACTAAAAATACAAAAAGTAGATGGGCATGGTGGCGTGTGCCTGTAATCCCATCTACTCAGGAGACTGAGGAAGGAGAATCACTTGAACCTGGGAGGTGGAGGTTGCAGTGAGCCAAGGTTGCGCCACAAAAAAGAAGTTACTACAAAGTGTTCCCAGGATCAACACACATGGTTGAATGAGGATAACAGGACTAAGAAGAGGACTGGGTTACAACAAAAGCCTCAACCAACCCCAAGACAGCTCTGAAGCTGGGACAGCCCTTTTAAGTTGTCCCACTTTGACACAGGGTGCTTTCCCTTTTACCCACCGGTCATGGAGAAGACTGTTCCCAAGAAAAGAGGATAACTTCGGGGATGAGTGCTCAGAGAGACACAAGGCTGAGAGGTGTTAGCTGCCAACAGTCCCAGCCACCGGGGGACACACCACAGCATCTTCAACACTGAATATTTGTTAAATAACTGGACGGCCATCACCATCTCCTTCACCTTGCATCCCTTAAGGTGTGTAAGGACACAACCACTCTGAAAAACATCGATACACACAGGAATAACCAGGTAAAATGGTTTTGAGCAATGATTTATCAAAATTCATTTGAAGGCTGGAGTTGAAAGCTGAAAGCATTTGAAGAGAGGTTTCAGATCATGCTTCTTTGGGAATGGTGAGGCGAGATGAAAAGGGAGATGTAGGACGATGTTAGAGCTGGAAGAATTCCAAGCTTGACTTTATTCTATATATGATTTCTCTAAAGGTTTGTCTTCAAAAGAACACCCTCAGAGTACACATATGTTTCCTAAGAGGGAAGGAAAGCTCCTCACCTTTTTTCAGGCTGTGTCTATTGAGGGGGATGCTAACAGGCCTGGACAACTTGGGATGTGTTAGCAGCAGGCTTTCTGCCCCTGTTGGTTAATCGGCACACCATGGTGCAAGCGAGGCAGCAGGCTGCCACAAGGGCAGGGCTGGGAAAGTTAAGTATGGCATATGCAGGAGGCTTGGACAGAAGCGCTTACAATGTTCATTGCTAACAGGGTCCTCTGCTTCAAATCCTTACTGCTCAGGGAGAACAAAAGAATTCATGGAGACTCAAGGCCCTTTCTGGAGTCTTGCACGTAAGCAATAGTCATTCTTCATGGCTATAAGGCAGGATGGAGCCCTCAAGGCATCCTTCCTAATTCCGGGCATCCTTGGATTGCTGCAGACAAGCTTTCCATTCAGGATGGAAGGAGACCCGTGGGAAGCAGCACCTGCCCAGGGAGGGGAAGTGCTGGAGGAAGTTCCAAGCCGAGAACACAGGTTTACAGCTGGTTTATTATATATGTACTCTCTGTTCTCTTTCCAAACAAACAGCAGGATTGGGAATGACAATTCACCTCAAGGATTTTAAAAGAAAAGTGATGGAAATAAAGGGTGGTTAATTCACCTAAAACTCCAAACACAATCTGTGTTTTGGATCCACGTTATTTTGCCGCTAGGCTTTTTTTTTTTTTTTTTTGGATTTTTCTCATTCAGTGGCACCCTTTCCCTCTTTCTTTTCACAAAAATTCTGCCCATTTTTTCTAAGGCCCGGCTAAAAGTTTCACCACTAAACTTATTCCAACGTTTTCCAACTTCCCTTGACTACACATGCCTTTCTTGTGTAAAATCTTTCCTTATATTAGGGTCATGGAATGATCAGAATCATCATTACTAACACAGCTGACATTTATTAAGTGCTAATTATGTGCCTACACTGTGCTAAATGCTTTACATGGATTATCTTATTTAATGCTCAAAACAAGTCTATGAGTGAAGTCACTTTGTTAGCACCATATTCCATGTAAAGAAACAATCATTGCCCCAGTTCTTTTCCCTGTCTGTATCCTCCCCTTGGCCACAGGGGTTCTTCCCAGTGGATGTAATGCATGCTTCCCTGCTCATTGTCTCAAGTCTCAGCGTGTGGGTTGCTTCGGTCAATGGGATATTCATAGCCATATGTCAGACAAACCTTGACATGGATTTGCACAGGGAGTTTTTCTCTAGTGCTTCCACCATTGCCATAAGAATATGCTCCAGTCAGACTGCAGATCCAATGGGGATAACAGACATAGAAAGCAGACCTGAGCCCAGCTGCCAGCCTAGAACCCAGGCCAGCTAGATCTGCAACTTGAAGCCTAGCTGCTCAACTGACTAGCTGCCTCTTGTGTAGTCACATGAGCAAGAATAAATAATAGTCATTTTAAGTCACTGAGTTTTGAGGTGGTTTGTTACTCAGTGATAGTTTACCGATACAGGAACCCACCAAGAGGTTGTTACTTGTCCAGGGTCTCACAAGTACTGGTGATAAGAAGATTCTAGCACAGACTGGTTCCAGTTCAGCTCCCGCTTTCTCAGTAACCATGGCTCCCACTTTCACCACCACCACTACCATTATCATATTCTTCCTTTTCCTCCTCCTCCTCCTGTTTCTTCTCCTCCTCCTCTTCTCCTTCTTCACCTTCATCCACATCCATTTATTGAATGCTTCCTATGTGCCAGGCATCCAAAGAAGTACCATTCATGCATTATCTTATATATCAACAACTCTTTAATGTAAGTACTATTACTGACCACATTATACAAGAAACTATGACACAGCTTGTAAGGGACAGAGCATGGGTGCATCTCAGATCTGCCTCATCTCAAAGTTTTCATAACTTCCATGTTCTACTTTAATATACTGCTACCTTTTGAGAGAAATCATAGCCATTACTAGAGAAAAATATTGATCACTTATGCCTCTTTATACCCCAACTTTTTCAGGAAGCCACCTCAAACCGCCCAATGGTTGCTTTTGAAAGTTTTTGTCTTGCTTTTGAACATTTTTAAGAATATTAAAGCTGGGCGCAGTGGCTCATGCCTATAATCCCAGCACTTTGGGAGGCTGAGGCGGGCAGATCACAAGGTCAAGCGATCAAGACCATCCTGGCTAACATAGTGAAACCCTGTCTCTATTAAAATACAAAAAATTAGCCGGGCGTGGTGGTGGGCGCCTGTAGTCCCAGCTACTTGGGAGGCTGAGGCAGGAGAATGGCGTAAACCTGGGAGGCGGAGCTTGCAGTGAGCAGAGATTGCACCACTGCACTCCAGTCTGGGTGACAGAGTGAGACTTCGTCTCAAAAAAATAAAAAAATAAAAAAAAAATAAATCGTTAAAAAGAAAGATAGATAGATGGATAGGTAGATAGATAGATAGATAGACAGATAGATAGATAGATAAAATTCAGTTTTCAGGCATCTGGAAGATCTGCTTTAAACTATGATTTGAGAAATAAGGACACTTGGGCTTAGAGAAATGAATTTATATGCAGCAAACAGTAGAATATCCAAGGCCATACCCTGAATGCTCAACTTCAGCCTTCTGCTGGTAGGAAGACAGACCCCAGCCCATCTGTGTAGAGCAGAAATGGCAATCTGATGTCTCATTACTTAAATAGAGTTTTGTTTTAACCTTACTGTAGCCTTCACATCCAGAGGTGTCTGAGGGCAGGCCAGCTTCATGGGTGTGCAACCTGAACAGTGACATAAGGTTCTGCACTTAGAAGATTCCCACACTTGGTTTAATGCTCTACTGCCACCATCTTTAAATTCTTAATTATTTTAAAATAAAAGGGCTGCTCTTTTATTTTGCACTGAGCCTCACAAACTGCATAACCAGTCTTGCAGAGGTATGTGATGCTTTAATTCCATAGATTTTGGGGGACTCTTCAATATGCAGTGAGTTGCTTCTCAATTTTGCACTTTGCTAACTATCATCTACAAGGGCACAGGCCCAAGGAGCAGAATGTTAAGAACAGGATGCTAAGCACCATCATAGTCCAACAATCCAGTGGTATCTCCATGCAAATATAGCCTCACTAGCTCTGAGCTGAGGGTGAGACTAAAAACAGAAGTAGTGGAAAGTTGAAGAAGCAATGTGCTCCCCCACCCCCACCTCAGGGGATCTCATTTCCCTTCCTTTGGACAATATCATGCCCTTAAAAAATAGAAGTGTGTGGACTTCAAAATGCTGGCAGCCAGATTTCAGCCACTGGTTGAAAGTGACTCTTTTTCATTTGAATATTCCCTTCTTCCATGCTCACAGGAGGCTTCACTAAGTCTTTGTGCCATGAAGTCATTCCAAATTATCACCATCCTTGAAACATCTTACCTTCATAAGAAGTCACTTTGAATGAATAGCACTATTTTGACCCTGAGAATAACACAGAATGATCTTGCAGCTATTTTAATAAAAATAAATCATGAAGTATCTCCTTCCATTCTCCCTACCTTCATAAGTAACATAGTTAATACAGAGCCTTATAATAAAATATATCAGTGTCATGTAAAATCCATATCAAATATCAACCTTAATATCACAGTGGTATGAGTCAGCTTATTTCTCCTCCTATCCCAACCTTGTTCTTATATGTAAAACTTTTTAAAAAGTTTAGATCAATAGAACTACATGGTGGCTGTGAAAAAAAGTGATTTACCCCATGAGATAGGAAAGACTAAAACCTCCATAAAGGCAAACTAATAGGAAACCATAAATGAATTGTGTTGCCACATAGAGTCATCTGAAAAAGTTTTATTAAAAATACCTCCAAAGTATATTACATTTTATATTATGCCAGGTGGAGCTAGGATGAGGGAGTGAGTTTATAGAGGAACTGTTGAACACAATTTTATTAGAATGGTTGTTCCCTTGATTATAATAAGGAGAGAAATAAGACTTATTAGTTTGGTTATTTGAAACATGTACACGTACACTTTCTCACACAACTCTAGTTCTGGGCAGGGTAAGAGTTTCCTTCTTCAGCTGAGAGTGAGCTTGAAAATGTTTTATTACTATTACAGGAAATGCTGTGTAAGTATCGTCTTTTATAAAATGCTCCCATTGTTAAGACACATTCTTGGTTTTATTTTCTGCTATGATGATGGTAAATTCTGATTAAACATAGGGGATTGTTTACAACACGGGGAAAGACCAGCACGCAGCCCTAAGCGATTTAAAGTCAGAAGTAGATAAGATGTTTTAGAATGTCAAGGTAATTTGCCAAATAAAACATGGGGAGAGGTAGAAGAAAAAAGGCATATTCTTTTATGTTTCATTCCTTAAGGGGGACATCTAAAACATGTATCGATTTAACATGGCTCGGAAATTAAAGTTATGATATCAATAACATATACCTAACCACATGTCAGAATGAAGGAAGATTGTATCTTGGAATACAGGAGTCTTCCTTGTGCAAATCCCATTAGGACCAATAGGGAGTTATTCATGCATCCAAATCCCTCCCGTCCTTCCCCTCCCCACCCCCAGACACAGACACCCTTGTTCTGAATGATCCGTGTATTTATCTATTTCACATAAATCAAGAATTTAATTTAAAAAAATCCACAAACATGGCTATTTGAGAAATGAATCATGAGAGCTGTATGTATAAATCACATAGACCTTAAAAGCATTTATGATATAGCCCCTTTCATATAAACTGACCAAATGTTTTGGAGAGCTAAATCATAGACAAAAAGGAAAATGTAGTAAATAAAATAGAAAATCAATGGTTAACCAAACTAATGAACAAAATGTCTAGATGTCACTCATCTTTGAATGGCTTCCTTAGAAATTTTAACAGGCACAGGATTTGCAAGAAATTATTACTTTTGGTAAAGCAACTGAACATGTTTATAGTCAAAGATTTCTTTAAGAAATATTGCCAAAAAAACTTTTATAAGAAAAAAAGGACAATGGATTTAGAAGAATACATTAGAAATAAAAAGAGTCAGTGGGTGACAAAAATATTCATTTGTTGTTACTGGTATGTTGTACAGAATATTTGTTTATGATTTTACTAATTCTAAATCTTCCTTTCTAAAAATGTTATTTTTCTCTGAGTAATTATTTTAATTATTTTGTTCTTTTTGCCAAAAAATTGCAGTATAAAAATATTTTCATTTATTTACCATAGGTTTCAATCATAATGCTTAGTTTTCTAGCCTTCTAAATTACTAGTGATCTGCATACCTTGTTGGATTATCAAAGATTTTTTATTCCACTAGATGAGAAGAACAGTAAATGATAGTGTTTTCCATATTTTTCTCTTCAGTAATACATGTGCATGTTTATTTTGTATTTCCTCTCTGATTCTTTTATTGCCTAAAGCATTTAGCCATTTCTGAACTAATTATCTTTCTAGGTTTATCTATTTATTTATTATCTCTCTTACTAGACTAAGTTTCCTGAGCACAGATACTTTGTCTTTTATTGCTTTAGTGTTTAATATCATTTCCAGCACCATATATGCTCTCTCTATATATATATCGGCTAGAAGACCAGTTGAATGTGTAGAATGAATTGATATTTGGGTAGCCGATAAAACTGATCGAGGTCCATATTTTTGGATGCACCTAGTTTAGCAAGCAGAAGATGTGTTTCCTAATGTGGCCTGGGCACAGTCTTCAGCCATTCACCTTTTTCAGGAATTGATTCAGTCTCTGCCCCTCCCCGAAGAGCCACATCCAGTGATTAATCAACATGGAAGTAACTAACTCGGGACAACTTTGAAGGGATATTTCAGCTTTAGATCCCCCTGTGAGTTTGGCCAAAGATGCCAAGGGGCCTGTATCACAACTCAACTTCTCCATGTGCCCATAATAAACATCCTTCATGCTAAACCAGTGAGGCTAATCTCCAAAAATGGAAAAAAAAAAAAAAAAAAAAAAGCAGAAACTCAGGCACCAAAGTGACTCACGGTACTTCTTTCAATCATTGATTCAAGTGGTCTCAGCCAGTTATAAGGACAAAACAAGCATTAGGAGAGATGCAACACAGTTGTCAATTTCAGGAAGGAGATGGTACGTCTGGATTATAGGTAGATAGGGTGTGCTCTGAGGCTCAAGGCTGCCAGGTCTGAGGAGCCTTTAGTTCTCCAAAGTTTTAGGTCAGAAAGTATGGCCGTTGGAGCAAATAACCTGTCTGCCTCACGCTGCCTGGTTGAGAGAACTTGTTGGAAGACCTCTGCTTGGAAACAAGCACCTACATCTGGCCTCATCAGAGAAAGAGGGGCCTCCTGCGAGGGTCTTTTCAAATGCTGCACCTGCCCTGGTATGTCCTCAGGCTCTCCTTCTAGTTCCCAGGGCCTCAGTTTACCCACCTCTACATATTTCGTACATTACTTCAAAGAGGTGCTGGGAGACTTAATTAATGTTTGTCAAGCACATCTCATATGAAAGGAATCGTATGCAGTAAGTTCAAAGTAGTCTTGGCCCTGCTGTTTCTTTCATGTGCGCTTAGAAGATTTTTCAACCTTGATAAGAAGAAAAAAATAAATAAATCCCCACTTGCCGAAGCGCTTGGATTTGGGTTGTCACATTACGATGCTGTCAGCATTTTCTTTGAATTTCACAGGAAAAATGAATAAAAATCAGTCAAACCATTGCTTCCATAATCACATCGTCATTCTCTAGGTGGTCAAGCAATTCATTCTCCTGCTTCTGTTCTTTCTTCTGCTCTTGCTCTTTAAAGCCTCTGGCTGAAACTTCATTCAGGTCCTTATCACTTTCTCAAATATGGCAAATTTAAAGTCAGGCAAACCCCATCATGGTAAGAGTGCCTTTCCTCAAATATACGGGTTTTTTATTTTGTTTGTGTCCACCCCATGCTCAGGTCCCATGTGTGATTTCCATGCCTTCAGACTAAAATTCAATAGTTTAGGAAGTTATTCTTAATGTGGTCCCTGTCTACACATCCAATCTCATTTCCCACCACCATCCCTTTCAACACAAACACAGCTTTGCCTTTAGTTCTCCCAAGTTTTAAGTGTAGGCTGCAGGCATAATACCTCAGTGCTCTTCATCATCTAAATCTCAGCTTTCACTTTCTTCTTCAAGACTTATCCTCCTCCTAACCCAATATATACCCCAACTTTCCTAACCTATGCATACCTCCACTATATCTAGAGTGTCAAATAATCATGTTTGTATCTAATTTACCACTGGTCTGCAGATTCCCTAAGGAAAAGGGTGATATCTTTCATCTTTGTATCCGCAGTGTTCCCAGGATGCTAGAGATACTCAATACATATTTGTTGAATAAATATCCATGAGTAAGCAAGGAGATGATGATGAGGCATTTTTAAAACCAATGGATTTCAGAAGCAACCTCTTTTCTAACCAAAAACAAGCAAACAAAGCAAGGGACCTGTTGGTTTGTACATGAATGGACAATTCCACAAGAGTTGGATAGAACAGGATGGAACATCTGATGATCATTTTATATTTATTTATTTATTTATTTATTTATTTATTTATTGAGACAGAGTCTTGCTCCATCGCCCAGGCTGGAGTGAAGTGGCACCACAACCTCCACCTCCCAGGTTCAAGCAATTTTCCTGCCTCAGCCTCCCGAGTAGCTGGGACTACAGGCATGCACCACCACACCAGGCTAATTTTTGTATTTTTAGTAGAGATGGGGTTTCACCAGGTTGGCCAGGATGGTCTTGATATCCTGACCTGGTGATCCAGCCACCTCAGCCTTCCAAAGTGCTGGGATTACAGGTATGAGTCCCTCACCCAGCCCTGATGATTATTTTAGTTGGAAAGTTTCTAAGGCAAAAGTTCTGGAAAAATGTCACCATATTTCATTTGCAATTCACGAGGATGACAGGCAGGGCAATCAGCTAGTCAGATGGAGAAGGAAAAAACAACTGGTTAATATTAATCTGCAACTAAATTCAGTGTGGGGCCAATAGCAGGAGAAATGAGAGACAGAACCTAAATGATAGCTGTGCTGTAGGTCTAGGGTTTTGAAACCTGGCTATCATTGGAATTCTCTGGGAAGCAGTTGAAAACACAGATCCCTGGGCTCCATTTGTGACCTAATGAACTGGAAACTCTGGGGTGGAAAGGAAAGGGCTAGACGAGGGATCTGTATTATCAAAAGGGCTTCCATTTGATTCTGAAAATGAACAAATTTGCAGAACAGACCTATGATTCATTCACTTATTCATTCAAAAATGTATTCAATCACTGGTTTTTTATCCACATATTCATTTTTTCAATGAATGTTGATGATAAAGAGAAGAGAAAGAGGCTGGGCACAGTGGCTCACACCTGTAATCCCAGCACTTTGGGAGGCCAAGGTGGGCAGATTGCCTGAGCTCAGGAGTTCAAGACCAGCCTGGGCAACACGGTGAAACCCTGTCCCTACTAAAATACAAAAAATTAGCTGGGTGTGGCAGTGTGCACCTGTAATCTCAGCTACTAGGGAGGCTGAGACAGGAGAATTGCTGGAATCCAGGAGGCGGAGGTTGCAGTGAGCTGAGATCATGCCACTGCACTCCAGCCAGGGTGACCTCCAGAAAAAAAAAAAAAAAAAAAGAAGAAAAAGAAAAAACGGAGACCAGAAAGAAGGAACCTAAAAGAAGAGAAGAACAGCTCCTTTGTCTTTGTTCCTGGTATTTTGTTTCTTTCCAGGTTTTTTCCTCAAGTAGCTTCTGATTTTCATTATTATTTTATGAAACTCCATTTTGTAAGGCCGAAATGCTCCAAAATCACAAACTCCTCTTTATTTTTCCAGGATTACCTTCCCTAAAGAGTAGTCCGAAGGTTAATGCACCTTCCCCCAGTGTCAAAATCCACCAAAGAAAAGTATTAACAAACTTATGGAAACCTATGGACAATTATATTCCCCTCTGTCCTTTCTGCCCTTCCTTTCCTTGACCCAGGCTGACATTCAGATTCTGCATCCAGAGTGGCCTGAGGGAGGAGGAGGGTTATTACTCCTGGCAGAGAAAGCCTTAAATTACAGTGAATAAATGAATACTTAGCAGGCTGGTCCTGAGAGGGTGCCAGCTCTTGCTTTAATCATTTAGATAGAAAATGATATGGATTGTAAAATTCATGGAAGGTTCAACCTAAAGGGAGGGAACCTGGAGCAAGGAGGAAGAGGACTTTTCAAATAATTAAGAGAATCTAATAGAGTAATGTTCAGTTAACAAGACCTGTAGCAGGTATGGCTTCCACTTCTGACCCTTCATGAGGGTTTTCTTCTTCCTGCCAAGAAGCCAGTGCTCCAATCCACATGGTATTCCAATACACTTTTATTATGCAGTGGAGCACCTAAAATCTTGCTATCTAGTTTAAAACCTGCCAAGGAGAGTGGAGGGAAGCACCAGAGGGAGGAACTATGGAATCATAAACTTGTACTATGGGAGACACCCTAGTGAACATCAACCCCCTCACCACACTTCGCTGTTTAGTTTCTGGCTCCCTTTCAAATAAGGAAGGTACAATACAGTGATTATTTTTTAATGGGTAATAGTAATAATCCTTCTACTTAAATACGATTTTCCACGTGAGGAAGCTTTGGGCTTAATCAATAGGATTCACTCTATTTGCCGAAGGCTTAGAGGCCAGCAAAAGTTCAGCAACCTTCTTCAATTCACATGGTCAGTTGAGAATGGTCCATTTGCAAAACTTAAACATCAAGACAATCCAATTCAGTGCAGGGTGCTGCCTGCTCTGCTGCCATATGAGGCATTCATGTGAGAAAACACAAGCAGCCAAAACTCATCCCTAATCTTTGGGACTTGGAGATTTCATTTACCTTAAGTCTTTTGGTGTTGAGTTATCTTGGCAACCTGGAGCATCCAAGCATGCAGTATCTACATCAAGGAACAGCTTATAAAATTCATCCAAAAGGACTCCCAACATTCTGGGGGCATCAAATAGCTCACACACAACATTTTGCAAGGAAATGAGTCAGCACTAGGTAGATTCCATTTTTCAGATAGAGTGCTAGCTTCCTGTCCTACCATCTCCAGTCCTGGGAGGAGAGCCTCAATGGAGAGAGGACGATTGAAGATTTTCTGGGCATGGTGAGCGTGGGTTTCCTTTGAGCCCTCGGTGTTTATGAAAACAATAAGGAATATTAGATAATATCAAAACATGTTCAAGATGACTTTGCTTTAGGCAAAAACCATGCATTTCTAAAGTTAGCCATGAGCCTCCTAAAAGTTCCTCTTTGTGATCACTAGCCCAAGCTGACTAACCCCAATACATTTAGCAACAAATGATGAGTTTACATTGACATTCTCAGCACCAAATTCTTTAATCTTCAGCTTTGTAACTTAATAGATATACTGTGAGTCCTATAAATGAAGGAATGCAAGAAAGAACCAAGTCTATGTGGCATCTGTGATGCACCAGCTCTACAAGAGGGGCTTTTCCAGTAAATAAGATTCAAATTTACCAACATCCTTTAAAGTAGTTAGCTCAGTAGTTATGACATGGGCTGTGGAATGAGTCTGTTCTGATTTGTTCCCGGATTCTCCACCCATGGCTGGGTGACCTAATTTAACCCCACTGTGCCTCAGTTTTCCAGTCTGTAAAGTGTAGATAAGAAGACCTACTAGTTCAAATATCAAGTCTTAGGCCTGCAAATGAACAACTTTTTAGTAAACTTTTAGAGCAGCTTTCTGAAGCAATCAGAGAGGAGAGGGAACGATACACAACTCAAGTCAGTTGGATTTTGCCAAAATCAGTTCCTCGTCCCTGTCAACCACCTGGCTTCACGGTCATTCCATGTCCTCTGTTTTCCCATGGAAATAATCAGAGTTATAGCTACATTGTGCCTCACTGCCCCTGGCTGTGAGCCTTCCTGGGGAGCTCAAGACAGGCTTTATAAGTCCTTTGCCTCGTCATGAAAGAGTACCCTGACTACACACTCAGCCCAGTCTGGCATGAGCACCCACTTCCAGTCTAGACGGCAGCCTAAGAGAGGGGCTAATGCTAGGTTGCACCAGACTGAGCCTCGCATTTGTCATGGCTCTGCCCACGGTGATTCCTTTGATCTTGATCCTAGCAAACCACAGTCATCGACAAAGGTAGAATGGATTTCTGCTTCTGCAAAGCTGTGATGGAAACTCCCTTGATTTCCCATTCCCTCCCCAGCTCCTTTCTGTTCCTTTAGATTTACCTCCAACATTTAGCCCTAAATCCAGCTGTAAATCCAGCCTGAGAGAGCCCATCAAGTCAGCATGATTCATGTGCCATCCTGTTTGGATATCTGGGGCCATAACTGACCCATTTGGGAAAGTACACCGTCATTTTTACTTCACCAGGCATCCTAATCACAGATTCCAGGCTCAGCATTCTTTGTTTAATTTTCTCTGAGAATTGGCTGGACTGTGATCTGATCCTCAGAGAACGGCAATCATTTCTAAAAGGTAGATTTTTAGAAAAGTTTGCAATTACAAACAACGAAAAAAATATGCAGGCTTTCTGCGGTTATGCTGAAGGAATGTGCGGGGCATCCATGCCCCTGTCATCTCAAGGCTCTCTTCTAAAATCAGGACCTGTTTCCAGGGCTCTTTGCAGCAGTGTTTCCCTTTCATTTCTTGTGTGAAGAAAGGAGGTAACTTGAGAAAGCAACTTTCAAGAAACTTGAAATAAGTTTACTTGTTTCCCAGGCTTCAGGTTAGGGCTGATGGCTCCACAAAGTAAGTGCGGCCAGATTCATGAAACTCATAACATTTTGGAGGTGATGTCTAACTGACCCTCTCATTCTACAAATGAGAGCACTGAAACCTTGGAAAAGCAAAAGCTTGCTGGAGGCCTAAGTGATTTCGCAAACAGAGTTCGTCTGGAACTTAGTACTTTTAATTCTTAAGCCAGTTCCTATGCCCTAAGCCAATGGGTCAATCCAGTGGCCAGTGGTCCTCAAGTTAGGCCAGGCCTGAGCTGCTGATAACCCTCTTTATCCCAGTCCTGTGAAACATCAATTTCAGTTAATGCCAATAGCTTCAGTGTCCGTTTTTTAAAGCCCTGTCTCCAGGAAATTAGCCTAGATGCAGAGCACAGAGAAATAAAATAATTTACATAGTTTACTAACTCTAAAACTCAGAACTGAGAAGAGAAAGGGCCACTTTTTCCATATGCAGACTTCAACCTTCTCAAGACCCAAATGATGGCTAAGTATACACATTTGAATCTCTCTCCTTGCACACACACCATCAAGACCACTTTGACTTCCCTCTTTCCCAAAGAAAAGAATGGATATGCTGGGAGTGTTTGGTAGCCTGCTATCAGAAGAAAATAGAGACATCATCATTTTCCCTTTTTGGCATTTGTTTTTTCCTGCCAGTAAAAGAGAGATAAACTTGCTTAGGGATCAAAATATTAGCTGGAGAAAGAATTTACAGGGGTGCTGGCAGCTGGCCGTCTGTGGAGGGAAAAAGGCTGTGGGGTGTGGACCGCCAGTCTCGGAAAAGTGCACTGCAGAGCAGGGTGCAGGAAAGCCCAGCAAAGCAGGATTTGACAGGTGCCTGGCTCAGGCTCCCACTGGCCAGGCAATCGTCAGCTCTGTTCTGCTTGGCTCTCTTAAGCAACAAGTTGAGAGCCAGCTGCTTTCTGCACTTGGCTCTAAAATCAGCAGGTCTCTCTGCTCTGTTCAGCGGAGGCATCCCCAGCAGGGAGTTAGTCAGGGTACTGGCTAGAGCCTTCATGCCTCAGAGTAAAGGCATATGAAGGAGGTAATTATGCAGCTGGAAATGGGCAGGCCCTTAGGGCAAAAGAGAAAGAAAGGAAGGTGATCTTCTCACTTACTTAATGCTTAAAAGAAAAAAAAAAAATACCCTATGCCTGTCAAAGAGAAGCATCCTAGTATTAGTGGTGTTATGATCAGAGATCCCCTCTTCCATACCCATTGTGTGGTTACTAAATCAACACAGGAAGCCTGTCCACAAGACTTCAATGTCAACATTGCCTGCCCCTACCTGACCACCAATTTTGCATTGATTAGCTTCCATGATTCCCTGTCAGGTAATTTAGTTGTTTAGTTGCTGGTTAGTTGTTTCTACTTTCCTGAACATTCTTCTCAGAATTGTTCCCGATGTTTATACTCTGGGGCTACTGACCACCCTTTCCTTTCCCCAACTCTTCCACTGTCATCAATTCCTCCAGAGGTCAGCGTTACTGCGGGCAGAAAGAAAAATGGCTGACCCTTGCCCTGGACTTGCCTCTCACACACTGAACACCCTTCGTCAAAAAACCATAATCCAAACTGCGATGTTGGTGCCTGTAAGAGGGCTAGTCCCGCTCCCTTCAGAGAGCCCAGTTTGGAGATTTCTAATGTTAAAGTTACCTGCCAATTAGAATGGCCACATTGCAAAATCCATATGTATTTTACACAGGACAGTCACTTCAGATCTTCATTCACTCGAGGGCCTGTAGTCTTGTCTGTAAAAAGGTGTCACAATAAATGAACTCATTAAAGTACCACTCGTTTTTCTGATTTCTTGCAAGGTTAGCAATTAGAAATCTTTTTCCTTAGCTTCAGAAAGCATTCTTTAAAGAAAAGCTTGCTTGGAAGAGATAAACTACAGCTGCTCTGGTTGAGGACGAAGTAGTGGGGTATTCTGTGCTCTAGCCCTTAGTCCCATGAAGCATGGTTTGGGAAACTAATTTGTCCTAGGGTCTCCCTTTTTTGAACATTTCTTCCTTTCATGCTTGCCTCTTTGGATTATTCGTTTATTTCATAAAACTTCAGGCTATTTATGACGTCTTTTAAAATTGCATCAAACAACTTTACTTTCTCCTCAAATTATATTACGATTATCTGTTGCTCCTCAATGCAAAACAGTCATTTCCCATCAAGTTCCTCTTGTTTCCACTCAATGCTTTCTTTCCAACTCACCAGCCTTTCCTAGCTGCCATTCTTTCTCTTTCCAATTTGACACTCTTTTCATCCAACTTGGTCTGGCTTCCAAATCACCCTTTCTTAGTACTTTCATCCTACAACAACATTTAATTTAGTATTTTGTGGTTGAAATGATCCAGAGAGGATCAGAGAATTGGAATGACTTGCCCAAGATCACACCACTAATATGGCAGAGAAAAGACAGAACTCAAGCTTTTGAAACAGCTTGATTCCCCTTTTCTTCCTCTTTTCTTCCTCTACTGGCTCTTTAGTTCTCACTCTGGTCCACATGCGTATAGACCCAGTGAATGGTTTCTATGGATATCCTGACTGCCCCTATAAAATAAGTGGGTTGCATTAGCAATCTCCAATGTCATCTTTCAGCTTCATCTTTCTACGAAGAATGGGAGTGGTTAAGATCATTGACACTGATCAAACTATTCAGGCTTTATTCTAGCAGAGGTAAAACTATTTGGACAATTCTCAAGTATACAGGTAACTTTCTATTAAACGGTTTCCTCTCACACATACTTTAGTCTCCAGCCCGAGCCAAAACCCAAGCATGCAGAAGTGGCAAACTGCTTAGAGGAAGACCTTCCAAAGATCTCAGAAATTTCAAGAAAGGCTTTTGTGGTATTTCTGGCCCAGCCAGAATCAGGAAGTACCTGATCGCTCACAAGGAAACTAGTTTTTGCACAATTTCCAACATCTCTCCCTGCAACCCCCACTTCGCCCTAAAGCCTTTCTTGAGCCACACATTCCTGCCCCTTCCCCAAACACAGGTTTCTGCAGAGTCAAAACTTTTGATAGTTCAGATAAGGTTCAAATGAGCTGCTGAACTCTTGGAGGCTGGAAATGAACCTAGCATTTTGTTCCTTGCTCATCCCCAGTAATGAGTATACCAGGCTGGCTGTGTCAAGGTGGTTTGGGTCACATAGTGAAAATCAACATAATTGAAAGCATTAATCAACAAACAATTACATGTAATGGTACAGAATGACTACTTATGAGGCTTTACATGATTCTGACCAAATCTGTCTATGGTAATAACAGGAGGCACACAACTGTACCAGAGTTTTTTTTTCCCCAAGAAATAAATGCTGAGGATTTGGTTTGGTTCAAAAAAAAAAAAAAAAAGATGCTTTCAAAGGTAGAGATGAGGAGAACAAGATTTGTGTTATAAAGCCAATGAACTTCAAATTGTCCTCCAAATGTAAAGTATATTCTACTTATTTTACTGGGTAGAGTGGGAAAAAACTTTAACACATTTCAAGTGGATGTTGCTCTGAGTTTTTCTTTAAGGATTTTCTAAAGGATTTCATTATCCTTTAGTTGCTTTCAATCATTAGAACTTTGGAGCTGATTTTGAAATACTTATTTCTTGCATGAACTTGGGGAAGTAGGGGAAGCAATTAGATCTTGTGATTTTTAAGGCTGCACTGAGGATAAGGTAAGAAAATATCATAAATTTTATTTCATGCTTTCTTGCCAATTGACAGAAATGTGCAGTCCATATGAATTCATATAACAAGGGTGGAATGTTGGAAAAACCAATAAAGATTTTGTGGTCTGACCTATAATACATGTAGTTTGATTTAGAGTCTGTTTTTCACAACATGGCAAAATGAATCATAAAATAATGGGCCCTGAAACTCCTGCACTTTTTAACAATAGCCTGGGGACAGTTTACTGTGTAATGAATTGTAATTAACCCACCTTCAAAATCTTTTATGAGTATTTTGCCAATTAGCTTCGCATGCTTGCTAATGACTCATGGCTAGTGCATGTCTTTACAGAACCGGGTTTTACAGCGCACATCGCCCTGTTAACTCAGCACAAGTGTGCAACGCGGGAAGGATGACACAGGTAGGTTGGAACACCCTCAACAGCATCCCTGCTTTGCCAACCCAGTGGACTCGGCCATCATCCCCCAAGCCTAAGATAATCATAATGCCTTGTGGTGTCAGAGAACTTTGGTTTCTGATGGATTGCAAGGAATGCTTCTCTCCCTGCAGACACATCTGTTGTTACTTAGCACTAACATATATAATGCTACTAATTGTGGAGCCATCTTTGTTTTCTTTACTTAGCACTCTGGTTAGCATTATTTTATCTTCATGGTTCATGGATTTCTGCCACTGACAACATAAGTCCACTCTAGAGAAAATAAAACAACTACCAAGCTGTCTCCTTACATTGCTTTGCTTTGAAATTAGAGGGATCGTGTACAGCCAAGCATGCTTCCTAGCCTTCTAGCTCTGATCTTCCTATGTCAAGAGTTGGCTTTTCCTTAAAAACCTAGTGCTTCCACTGGCCCGTGTACTGACTAAAGGGACTGCAGAAAGAAGCCCAGTCTGGCTCTAAATTCCATTCACTAAGAAAATTAATCGCAGGCGAGGTCAAACTTTCCCAACTCTTTCTTCTTCAGAGGCCAAGTCAACAAATTCCAAAGCCAACTTAAGAAATCTATCCAGAGGTGGCAAAATAGTTCCATTTTCATTTCACTCAACTATGAATAAAGAATCTATAAGGATTAATTAAGGATCTATATAATTAAGGATCTATAATGTCACCAGTGTTTTTTCTGCCAGCAAGGTCACATACCATAATAAAGATACAGAGGCTAATTTTCGGTAGTACAACACAACAACCTAGTGCTTGGGGAAATCTAAACTACACAGGAATTGTCTCACCCTGATGCCTAGAAAGGTAAACAGTAGCTTTTAGGCTCACACCTTGAGGCAATGGTGGTCTAAATTGCAGGGAAATCTTGTTACATAAAAAAGGCTACTCTAAAGTAGGCCAAAGACAAAGGCAAAAGTATGAGTTCTTCCTGAGGGTTCTGCTTGTATCCTAGAGGGTATTGCCTCAGCAGGAAAGTCAATATGGTCCCACTCCCCTCAGTGAAGAAGATGGAGTAAGAAATACTTGGGTCTTTTGGAACGGGTATGATCCCAGCAAGACATTTCTTCTCTTCCTGGGAGGTTTAAGAGTATTCTTCTCAATTTCCTCTCATTTACTAGGCCCAAATCCCTCACCCATTAAAGAACCAAATAGAGGCATGAGTTTTCTCTTGCTAAGATGAAATAAAAATGACTGTAGTTCCTGGCAGCATTAACTTTTAGTAAGCCCCCATCACACACAGAGAAGTGACATGAAAGGTTAGGTAGCTTCTTCCTTTTCCCTGGATCTCAATCAGTTTATGAAGGTGGCCCTTAAGCTACAGAGAACTAAGGCATCCAGGAGCTGACTGAAGTATGGATGCTTGCATAGGCCAGTGGCCTGAGGAGGAGGAGAAGGCACTATGTCTGCAGAGTCTCCATCTTTAGCCTGGTCCATGGCAGCTGTAGCTCTAGTCTATGTGCCTCTTACCCTCTCCCATTTGGGGACCAAGATTGAACATCTTAACCAGACAAGTCATTGTTCATCCAGCAGCATATGAGTGATGAACTGAATCAACCAGGGTTATGTCTGTTGAAAATCTTAATAAAGACATACACAGACTTTTGTTAACTCATGCTGGACAATGTAGAAGTTTGAAAGCATAGAAAACCAACTGAAGGAAAGCAAGAAAGAAGAAAGAGCTGGAGAGAGACAGCAGATATGATGAAATTTTGGCTCCTAGTGGCTTTCCAGCTTCCTATTTTAGTTTTCAGTAAAACCCAGCCAGACTTTCTGCCTTTATGTAGGTTGATGTATATTCCCCTACTTGGAAATAAAGCAGCCCTTACTGGAAAACACTCTGTGGTTCATCAGTACATAAGAAAAAGGCTTTAGGGTCAGACAGCCTGGGTCTGAATTCTATGTCTGCCACATACCACTCTGTAGCTTTGGACAATCTATGACCCAGTTTCCTCCACAACAAAATGAAGCATCTAATATTCCTCTGCCATAACCTGTAAGTACTAACCAATACAAAGCACAGTATTTAGAACAAGAAAATAATGGATAAATGCTGTTCATTATTAACACTGTTTCCCTGGTAATAGACTTCCCTTCCTCTGTCAAAACTTGGCTAATTATTTCCCAATACAATTCATTAAATTGAGAAATCAACCTCTCTAGTTGATAAGATGTATTTCTTTTATTTATTTATTTATTTATATTTATTTTTTTTGAGACGGAGTCTTGTTCTGTTGCCCAGGCTGGAGTGCAATGGCGCTATCTCGGCTCACTGCAAGCTCTGCTTCCCGGGTTCACATCATTCTCCTGCCCCAGCCTCCCGAGTAGCTGGGACTACAGGCGTCCGCCACCATGCCCCGCTAATTTTTTATATTTTTAGTACAGACGGGGTTTCACTGTGTTAGCCAGGATGGTTTCCATCTCCTGGCCCCATACTAGCGATCTGCCACTCTCCCAAAGTGCTGGGATTACAGGCGTGAGCCACCGGGTCGACCAAGATGCATTCTTAATGCTAAGGTGTTCTATGTTCTCACATTCAAAGACCTTGCTACCACCCTAGTGAATCAGCTGACTGATAATCTGATAATAACATAAAGATATTACTTAAACAGTTAAATCTATATGAATCCTAGTTATCCATATCACAGATTTTAAGATTTTTTTTAAAAAACGGTGATGGATCTGTAGAGTGCATTGTTCCAAATTAACATTTGCAAGGTAGCAGACCAAGTTTGGGAATTCATTTCATGGTTTGGGAATAAAGTGAAATTAACTGCAACATTGTATATGAACTATGCCCTGAGCTGTGTCTAATGAATACCATTGCAGAGAGAATAAGGAATTAAGTTGAGTTCAATATTTTTTAGTTGAGTCACAGAAGAGCAGATCGCAAGATATAGCATTTTTATTATCACTTACTTCATTCCTTGATGTTAAACATCAACTTTCCCTGTTCAGAGTGTTAACTACTGTCTTTGCAACTGCATAGCATATCAGTTTCACTTGAACGTATGTTATTTTCTAGGTTATCAATCTAGTTAGCTCTCAATGGAATTTTTATAGAAATTAGTTGATTGTGCAAATTATATTGATAGAATCTATAGTAAAAAAATGCATCATTGATAATATTCCTTTTAAAATTCAGAGGTGGTAGCAAAGTTGAGAATTATCTAGATTCTGTTTCCTCTGGTTTGGATTACCGTGTTAAAAATTGTGAGTACTTCAGATTTTAAGAGAAGTCAACACTCTTAAATTCAGAACGCTAACATCTCTTTTGAAATGCTTAAAGCATTGGAGTTTCTCAACTATCTCAATGTTCTGACAAATGTAAGAAATTTTTACTTCGTTCTAGTTTAGCTCCTTTATGCGTTTTAATTTCATTTTGTTTTCACTGCATTTTGCCTTTAGGGGAAATGGAAGAAGAGACAGGCAGCACACTTTATATTATAGCCAATGTTTCTAAAATCCACTCAGAGTAATTTAGGAGAGGTCTGTTGGGCAAGGGGAGAAAAGTGATGACTAGTGCAAATCAACAGTCTTGTTGCTATGGGAGTGAAAAAGAGAAAGATTAAATCAATCTCAAAAAATGCTATTTATTATTCTGAAGTATTTAAAAACTTTAATAAAAACACATAAATCTTTCCAATTTGAAATGGAAGATTCTCAGGAATGAGGTTTAAAAGTCAGCTAACTTTTTCTAAGCATAAAAAAATTCACGTCTGAATATAATTTTTGTTTTTGTCCAGTGATAGTATACATGTGTATATATACCAGATATTTAAAAGAGGAAGAATTTGTTTATGCTTTCAAATTATTGAAGTACATTTTAATTATCCTATGTTAGCACCCTCTGTATTTCTGTTCTTTTACATGAGGTTTGCATTAATGCAGGGGTTTTTTTAGGGTGCATTCCTTTATATTATGTACTTCCACTTTATGTGACTTTGTTCAGAGTCACACTATATAATCACACCATATAAAGAAAAAATAACCATATAATCATAAACCAATTCTTATGAACCAAATTGGGCTTAATATTATGCTAGGTACATTGTAACTCAAAGGAGAGACCTTGGCACAGCCCTCGAGGAACTTATAGCAGAAAAACACTCGATGCGTTAGATTTGCAAATAGGAGAGAAACTTAAAACCAGTTCAGCAAAGGTCAGTGAGTCATTCCCATCACTTACAGGTCAAGAGGGGGTATAATTAGAGGGAAGAGATAAGGCTGAGCATATAATTTGGATGGAGATGAGAGAGTAGATCTCAGAGTCCTATCTAGGTAGTGATTGTTTTAGAGCAAATTTTTCTATTCCAGTGGAATATTTTTATTTCTTTTATTTAATGAATTTAATTTAGCATATGTTACAGGCATAACACAGTAGGTGCCTGGAATGAGGGCAAGTATCTATCAGACTAACTTTCAATGTGCTTTGGACTTCAATAGAAAACATAAGGATAACTCACACACAAAATAGTCATGTGAAGCTTTAGAGCTGAAAACATTGCGAGAGATCATGTCTTTATTGCAAAGAATGGTATAGTAAAGATCCTAAATGTAAAAGTAAGAAATACTGAAAATAAGGGCAATACATGTTTTATTTCATTACATTATTTGATGAAATCAGGAAAGATCCCATGAAGAGATGAGATTTCCCAGAGAAGAAGGAACCGAATGGCCAAAATCAAAGATGAGGCGTTTTCCAGGACAAATAATGATATATTTTCACCCCCAGCAACATTTGGATAAAAGTTTTCAAATGCAAACCACCTGCTGGATATTTGTTTCAGAAAGAGGGAGCATGGTCTTGTCCATTGTGTGTTTCTGACTTTTGAGAGAACATAGATGTTTCTATAACTACGAATATGGTACTTGTCTTGCTGGTGATGGTTCCCTTCCCCCTGCCTGGCATAGATAGTAGCCAGAAGTTTGGGAAGTACTGCTACAGTTACAGTCTCAGGATCTAGAATATTTTTCAAGGACTTGACAGAACAACCTATGCTTTTGTCATGGCTTAATGTTCAGAGTTTAATATGCAAATCTGTCACTGTTAGGGAAACAAACCTGAAAACAAGGTACGAACACAGGTGAGGGAAAATCAAGAAAACCACGAAGAAAGGAAGTCATAATTAAAACTCACATGTCTCATCCTTACTCTGACCTTTGCAGTAACATGACCCAATAAATCACTTCTATTGCTTAAGAATTATATCTTCTACAATGTGCCACAAAACATATTACATTATTTCTATCTATTAAAATATAGGACTCCAATTTATAAGCAAAACAAAGTCATACGATTACAAATACCAAAGTTTTTTTTTTTTTACAAAAAACTTCTCATCAAATGTTTAAATAACCTGTTGAAAAGATGACAACTCTCAAAAACATTGACACTAAAAACTTATAGGCAACTTGATGCTAGAATGTAGAAGGAATTGTCACCAATGAGAATGTTAATGGAGCTGGTTAGCCAAAAAATAAATAAGTGATGTGCCTATAAATCACAAGATGCCTGCCACCTGAAAAAGAATAGGAATGAATTTTGTTCTTCTTTACTATCTGTCCCTAATTTAGAGATATATGACCTTCATTAACAAGAACATCAGGACACTCAGTAAGTGTGACAGCCTATCTAAGGCATTTACCACAATATCTAATACATAGCAAGTATTCCATGAATGTCAATATTATTGTTGTTGTCATTGCTATGTTGTTGATGGTACTTGACGAGGCTAGATTAACACAACCTTTAACACAACCTTTAACACAAGTTAAACATAAGTTTAACACAACCTTTATGTTTCTGGATTTATTTCTGGTTTCCAGGAAATGATAGGGCAGAAGTTGGTATAAGAGAACAGGTGGAAGGAAAGACAAAGGAGGCAAGGCAGGAGGGTAGTTTGCAAAAGTGAGTTATTAGAAGCCCTGGAAGGGCCACACTCTGGGGCCCTTCCCATTTCTCTGGTGGTCATGGGAAAGACAAGCAGTAAAGCAGAGCCTAGACTATGGGAAAAGGAAGCAGAATCACTTAGTCTAGACCAAGTGCATATAACCCTGTCCTATACCTTTGGCTCTGAGTATAGGTACATCCAAACAGTAGGTAAAAGCAAGGGAAATCCACATCCCTGGTCTTTGGTGAAAGTAAACATTAATTGTACCTATCAAGGATGAATACAAGGAATCAATGAAAACTAAGAAAATGACTACATAATAATATTTGTAGAATCTTTTGGAAATTTAGATATTTGACCATTTTTTTGCTTTTAAAATGGCAATGTTACATGATACAGGGTAATAGAGAAAGAATATCAAGTTGGATTTTTTTAAATTATACTTTAAGTTCTAGGGTACATGTGCACAACATGCAGGTTTGTTACATATGTATACATGTGCCATGTTGGTGTGCTGCACCCATTAACTCATCATTTACATTAGGTATTTCTCCCAGCGCTATCCCTCCCCTCTCCCTACACCCCACAACAGTCCCCAGTCTGTGATGTTTCCCTTCCTGTGTCCAAGTGTTCTCCTTGTTCATTTCCCACCTATGAGTGAGAACACGTGGTGTTTGGTTTTTTGTCCTTGCGATAGTTTGCTCAGAATGATGGTTTCTTTCCAGTCGAGCTGGAATTTTTAAAGATAACAGCTATGAAAATTATTTACTATGGAAATGAAGTAAATTTTAAACAGCTTTAAACAAAACTGGTGGCATCTCTACTAGCTAGAAGGTTGTTAACTTAAAGGTGAACAGAAGACAAAAAGGGATTAGGTGGACTGAAGTGAAAAACTGTGGGGCATGATGAAAAGGGAAGACAGAGGTGAGGAAAAACTGGGAGAAAATGATTTTTTAAAAATAAGATAATTAAAACCTATACTGGCCAGCCTGGGCAACATAGTGAGATCCTGTCTCTATAATTTTTTTTTTTTACATTGGAATTAGCCAGGTGTGGTGCTGCATGCCTGCAGTTTGGGAGGCTGAGGTGGGAGTCTCAGGAGGTTGAGACCACAGTAAGTCATGATTACATCATTGCACTCCAGCCTGAGCAATAGAGCAAGACTCTATTTCCAAAAAAAAAAAAAAAAAAAAAAAGGGAAAAAGAAAAACAAGGGGAGAAAAAAAGAAAACCCATATTGCGAAGAAAGAAGGAATAAAATACAGGCAGGATACTGTGGCAAATTGTCAGTGATATGTAGTTAGGGTAACCAAATCATGTCGGTTGGCCCAGAATTTTCCCAGTTTGAGCACTAAACGTTCCATATCCCAGGAAGCCTGTCAGTCTGGGGCAAACCAGGACTAATATTCACAGTTTACCTCAATGTGGAGAGCAAGAACAAAAGAAATGAAAACAACAAAGGAATGGCAATCCCACCAAACACTTAAGCGTATTCTCAATAAGAAACTAAGTAAAATTAAAGCCTAGGTAATCACAACAGCATTACAATTTTGGGGGGTTTGAGGGGAAAAAAGCAAATTAACAATTATTTAAAAGTGTACTAAGTTTAGTGAAAAGGAACTAACTGATACGTAGAGATGTCCTGGACAATTTTTGAATGACAAAATAAACAAAAATATCAAACAATTGCCTAAGCAAGAGGAAAAGCTTTGTGCATAAATTTTAACAAGCTAAAAAGTAGAAAACAATTGTAAAACTGATGTCTTTTTAACCTCTTTAAAAATGTTAAATCTTGAATATAATTGAGGATAAAAAAGACAAAATTAGAAATGAAAACACATATATAACTGAGACCGAATATTTTAAATGTGGGAT
This sequence comes from Papio anubis, assembly GCF_008728515.1. NCBI lineage: Eukaryota > Metazoa > Chordata > Mammalia > Primates > Cercopithecidae > Papio > Papio anubis. Next base: position 51,493,956 of record NC_044991.1, read on the forward strand.
AGAAAGCACACTGTCATGTATAAAATTTATAGATATTTATATAGCATATTTTTGAGAAGGCAAAAAAATATTGGCAAATGAAGGACTAATAATAATAGTGAGTTGTTCACGATTTGCTTCCAAAACATGGTTCTGATGAGATGTTTTACTCCTGAGTTCTGTTAAACAATCATGGGGAAAGATAATCTCCATACTACATAATCTATTCCAAAAATATTTAAAGCTATCCAATTAATGGCATGTTGTTAGCATAATATTGATAACACATCTGACAAATATATCTCAGAATAAGTCTATCTCACTTAAGAATACAGATTCAGGCCGGGCGCGGTGGCTCAGGCCTGTAATCCCAGCACTTTGGGAGGCCGAGACGGGCGGATCACGAGGTCAGGAGATCGAGACCATCCTGGCTAACACGGTGAAACCCTGTCTCCACTAAAAAATACAAAAAAAAACTAGCCGGGCGTGGTGGCGGCACCTGTAGTCCCAGCTACTTGGGAGGCTGAGGCAGGAGAATGCCCTAAACCCGGGAGTCGGAGCTTGCAGTGAGCTGAGATCCGGCCACTGCACTCCAGCCTGGGCGGCAGAGCGAGACCCCGTCTCAAAAAAAAAAAAAAAAAAGAATACAGATTCAAAAACCGTAAAGAAGATACTAGCTAGCTGAAATCTAGCAGAGTGAGGTAAAGTGTAGAGTATATGTCTAGCCCTTAAGCGACCCCTTTCTCCAAATTGTGTCCCCATGACCTTACTCAGAAATGGAATTCACATGGGGTTAAGTGCCAGTCTGCCATATTTGTATGAGCTGATGCCTCACTTTGACCATACTGATTGCATCAGGATGAAGACAAAACAAATTAGATTATTTCTCTAGAAAATCAGACTGAGGTAGAGTGACAAAGAATTTGGAGCTGGACTATCTTAGTAGCAGAGCTCTCGAGAGTAGGTGTCTCTCTAAAATCCTTGAACTTTGGTTGTTCATTTGTCCGTTTGTGTGTCATCCTGGCCTTGCCTTTATATCCATTTCTTACTCTTTTTCTTCTCCGGTCTGAATCATGCTGGGGCTGACCTCTGTAGACTCTGTTTCCCAGGCTTCCCAATCAGCATTTATTCTTCTGGGTTCAGCCAATGTCAGGCAGTCACTGGCAGAAGAATGGAAGGAGAGTGTGATGGAGAGACCAGGTTATGGTCTCCTTCTGTCCAAGCCCCACTCTGGCTCCCACAGGTGACATCTTCAGCGCTGGCTATATCTCTTCCATGACACTAGCTCCTCCCAGACAGGCCTACCATGCTTCCAGCTTGCATTGGTGAACCTGGTTACTGAATTCTGATAATAACCCCTCTTTCTCTGTTCTTCCAGTCACTGGGGTGGTAATAACTTCCTGTTGTTGCTAATATCTGAGTTACTTTAAAAATATCCCAGTTTTAGCTTCTTGGCTCTTCCATCACCTGTGTAACTAATGTTTTTTCATTGGTATGTCAGTTTTGATTCTGTAAGCAATAGATAATAATGGATGCAAGATTTTTGAAACTTCTAAGATAACGATGTCTTCCAAATGCCATAGGTTTTTGCTTCATGGACTCCTCATAGATTACCTTATACATAATTCATCAGCCTGTCTTTCTTCTAATTAAGCCTCAAATGCTTTAGATTTGGCATTCTCTGTGAACATCCTTGTCAGTAGGCAAAGAGCGTCCAACTGCAGGTAAACTTCAGAACCAGCAGATGTCTTCCCACTCACTTTAACAACATTAACAGCAGGCTTGCAAAGGCAATGCTTTGAATAAGATATTTACAAAGGCTCAGAGCTTGAATGGATTTAATGGAAGGCAGACAGAAGGAAAAACGAGTAGGAAAAAAAAGAAAGATTTCTAATTTTCTTAGCAACTTATCTGAAATATTTGGGCCCAATGTTGTCACACATATTTTTCACATTTCCCAATTTATTTTGTCATAGGGCCTACAGTGATGCACATTATTTGTGAATTTCTCTTTCTGAATATCCATTGTAAACCCTATGCATTAACTAGTTTGCTATGTTGAAAGCCATAGATTCCAACTTGAACTTCAAATACCAGTTGCTTTCTGTACTTGCCCTTGGCCCTCCCTTTGCTTAAGAAAACTAATTTTTTCTACTCAACGTGGTCAGAATACTATAACATTACCCCACCGCCAGAATGATGATCACCACTTCTACTACTGCTACTGCTTCTACTAATAATTTCTCATTGAGAGTCTACTCTGACTAGGCAGTTTGCCAGTACATAATACATATTCTTTTAATCCTCAGCTATTCTACATTAAGCATTAATATTACCATCTTACAAATTAGGAAGTTTAGTCACAAGAAGATCTAACTCAAATATATTGTAATGGTAACTTGCCACTTCTCACTTATATATCTATTCAGATATGTTTGCATTTATTCATTCTATTATCACTTTTATTATCATTGGCTACTTCTATCTTATCTCCTACCACTTTCCCCTTGTTCTGCTTTAGCTACACGGGTCTATTGGCTCACCCTAGAATGGTCACGCATATTCCCATTTCTTTCTTTCTTTCTTTTTTTTTTTTTTTTTGAGACAGAGTCTTACTCTGTTGTCCAGGCTGGAGTGCAGTGGTGCGATCTCGGCTCACTGCAAGCTCAGCCTCCCGGGTTCACGCCATTCTCCTGCCTCAGCCTCCTGAGCTGGGACTACAGGTGCCCACCACCATGCCCGGCTATTTCTTTGTATTTTCAGGAGAGATGGGATTTCACCGTGTTAGCCAGAATGGTCTTGGTCTCCTGACCTCGTGATCCACCCAACTTAGCCTCCCAAAGTGCTGGGATTACAGGTGTGAGCCACTGCGCCTAGCCGCATATTTCCCTTTCTAGGCATTTATACATGCTCTTCCTGTCTTTGGAATGCTTTCTCCTCAGATATCTTCATGGCTTTCTTCAATTCATTGAGTTCAAATGTTCTTCCTCAGAGATACTCTCTAAGATACATCAGTACTCCACCCTCCCTATATTTACTGTCACCTTTATCTGCTTTATTTTTCATCTTGCCCCCTTAACTCACCTGATACCCCTTGAGACAGTCATTCCGCCAGAAAATACTGAGCACCTTCTACCTACAAGGGACCGTGCTAGACATGAGAGATGCAGCTGTGAAAGAAACACTTTAAGTGTCTGCCCTCATGGTGCTTACACTCTGCAATACAATGGAGTGTGAGGAATGTTATCATGAGAGTAAGTCCATAAGGCTGTATGGATGACAGGAAGGAGGCTCGACCGGTACACATGGAGAAGTATGAGTGAAGGACTCAAGTGCAAATAGTTTATTTGAAAAATGATCCCAGGAAATATTAACATGAAAATGGGGCAGTGAGATGAAGAGATGAAAAGCCAAATAAAAGATCATTACAGAGTGAGTTATCACTGAGAGCAAGTAGAGCTTTATCTCCTAAAACTACCAGGAGTTGGTGAATATACCTCAGAGTTTTCTCACTTGTGGGAAGGGAAAGGGTAGCTGGAATTATACGTCATTGTGGTTAGAAATTTTTTTTTTTTTTTTTTTGAGATGGAATCTTACTCTGTCGCCCAGGCTGGAGTGCAGTGGCACGACCTCAGCTCACTGAAACCTCTGCCTCCTGGGTTCAAGCAACTCTTGTGCCTCAGCCTCCCGAGTAGCTGGGATTACAGGCATGCACCACCACACCCAGCTAATTTTTGTATTTTTAGTAGAGACGGGGTTTCACATCTTGGCCAGGCTGGTCTCGAACTCCTGACCTCATGATCCACCCGCCTCGGCCTCCCAAAGTGCTGGGATTACAGGCGTGAGCCACCGCCCCCAGCCAGTTAGGAATTTTTTTAGGGTGACTTCCAGGGCCAGGTGGGGAAAAGGTTAATTTCTGTTCCACTTGTGAGCTGAGTGGGCTCTGACAGTAAAAGAAAGCCCTCAGGCACACAGTGGCAGGTGTTTGTAGTTGAAAGCTTTTGAGTTGGTCATGCATGAAAATGGTTAGTGCCGAGTATATGGGGCATCGGCAACATCTGCCACAGCGTCTGACAATTGAAGACCTGCGCTACTGGTATGACCATGAAATGGTGCAACTGGTTTGGAAAACAGTTGAGCATTATCAAGGAAAGTTGAAGATGTGCATACACATGACCTCGTAATTCCACTTTTTAAAATATGAACCAGAATAAATATTAAAAAAAAAAAAAGCCATCCCAGTATTACTGTAGTAGTCCCAAACTGGAAAAAACTTAAAAGTTCACCAATAGTAGAATGGAGAAGTAAATTGTTATATATTCATAGAACAAACTAAGTAAATCAGACTTACAAGAAAAGGATCTACCTGAGAAAGAAGAATAGTTAGTACTTCATAAAACATAGTGCAAGAAAGGGAGAAAATCTCAAACACCTTGAATTTGTAATCGAATTATATCTCTAAGAATAATGCATCATAAAGCAAGAATTAGTGGTCATTAAAATGTATCGTTTTGAAGATAGCAGGGAGTTCTAAAAGACGAAAAATCAAAGGGTCTATTCAAAAGTCACTGGAAACAGTGAAGAGCAGGCTGGGGATTGCAGAAACCAACTTTCTGAAATAGGCCTGGTGCTGTGGCTCATGCCTATAATCCCAGCTACTTAGGAGGCTGAGGTGGGAGGATTGCTTGAGTCTGGGAGGTCAAGGCTGCAGTGAGCCATGATCCTGCCACTGCACTCCAGCCTGGGTGACATGGTGAGACCCTGTCTCTCTAAAAAATAAGTAAATAACTCTGAAACAGAAGAGAGCATAAAGAGAAGAAATACACTCAACATAGTTGGCTTTTATGAACATTTTCAAAGGCAGAATATATTGCTGAAGGACCTGCTTTTAAAAGATCAGGTCTCAGAGGCAGCCCAGCCTGAGTTTCTAATTTATTCAGGGCAATAGGACTGATAACAACATCTTTCATATTTCATGTTTTATATTTTGAGGTATTTTGAGATACAGCGACATTTTATTGATTCTCGTAACAACCTGGCATAGTAAATAAGATGATAATGATTAACCTTCATTTTACTATGAGAAAGCAGAGAGCCAAAGAGGATAAAGAAACTTGCTAAAGGTCATACATTAGCCTGGGTTTCTTTCTGGGGATTGCCCTTGGCTAAGGAAAGGCTCCAGCCCAAAACCTTAACCCCTCCCCATAGCAGCCTGCATCTAACTACTGGCCTATGCAAGGGGTGCCAAAGCCCAGCTCTATTTCCTTAAAATATATTATCATGAGTGAAATTAGCAGGTAAAAGGGTAAAAGCTCTTCTAAACTATTCCATATATAACTGGGAAGGTATATATATATATATATATTTTCCCTCCATTTCGAGAAATTGCCATAACAATAGTCCCGAGCTTTAACTTTCTTACTTGCTGGAATTTGCTATCATCTTTATGATGCAGTAAAAGTAAAATAAGAGCAGGTAATGTAAGTTAGCTATGAATATTTTTAAATGGGCAGATTTCTGCAAACCTACATGGTCATATGCACAGGATTCTCCTCATCTCATGGGTGAGATTTGCTGGGCCTTTAAAGATTATTTTATTTATTCAACCCTTTATTTGCACACTCTCTCAATCATTTATTTATTCATTTTTGGTTAGTTCCTTTCATAATTTCTAATTTCTGCAAGTTAGAAATTTACAGAACTTCTAGTTCAATGCTTTCTGATTCATTTCAAGCATTCTAATTCAATACTTTCCCCAAAATATAATATATTGTATCCTTGAGTAAGTGACTAGTTCCTAGAGCCTTGGTTTTCTAATCCATAAAATGGGAATGACACCCATTTAATACAGGTATTATACTGAGTTAATAGATACAAAGCACATAGCACAGTTTCTAAATATAGTAGCAAAAAGAAACTCCTACTTTGATTTCTTCATTTCTTTTTAAAACTCCAACACTGAATAAGTTTGTATTTATTGCCCAGTTACTCCTTAATAATTCATCCCAATTAGTATAGGATCATTCCCATTTCTGCTATTCTAGATAATTATTAGTGGCTTTTCCTTTCACTCTCAAAAATGCCCTGGTTTCATTGCCAGAGTCACACCACCAATGATCCACTCAGTAATGAGGAATAAGCCAGAGGACGTTCTATAAATGTCCTCCACACGTCGATTATTTTGACTCCCAGATGGGGCAGCTTGCAGGAAATTAAGATTCAAGCAGTGAAAATGCATATTATATGATAACCTTCCATTCCTAAAGATAACACATCAGCAGCCACTGGGAATTTCTGCCTGGCTTTGAGAAAGGAGGACCCGCAAAACAGAGGCAGATGGGAAAGGTCAAGACATTTTAGAAAGGACATTTGTTGCAGGGGAGACATTACGAACCCTTTTAAAGTACTTTCTTTTTCCACTGTATTTTTGTCTTTCCTTATGCATGTAAATGGTCTTTTCCTGGGCCGTCATTAGTAATGACTGGCTCTCCCATACCTACTGATGGTTTGGTACCTTCTGGATGAGAAGTTGCTAGCTCACGCTGTAGAAGGGAATGCACACAAGGATTAATGTGCTCTTATTCTGAATTCCTTTGGCATATGCTTCAATTATTCTTGGAGGTACCATCTGATAAATTGGTGAGATTACCAAAGGCTATTGAAATAAGGACAGAGACAGTTATACTTGGGTTTACAGAGGAGAAACTCCAAAATGGGGGCAACAATGTAGCCATGATCCATACAAGAAGAAAAACATGTTTTGGTCAAAATATAAAAGTTAATACAGCAAAAAAGGGCTAAGAGATCATCTGTCCTCTTTGTATTATGGGAAAGAATAAAAGTCACATGACATGGAAATGTGGGAATTTATCCAGTCTATTGCCTAACAGAGAGGTGCCTAAACTTCATCAAAGTTTACCTGTCTTAGGAAAAGACTGGAGGATAGAGCCTAGCTATATAGATGGGTTTCCTTAAAATCTTAAGGCTTAATTTTCCTTTCACTTCCCCTTCTCCTTCCCTCTCATTTAAGGTTCAAATTAAAGAATGGTGCAGTCCCCCTCGGGATCATAAAGAGACCAGCGAATGCAGCACACTTACGGGTTTATAGCTTAATTTGAAACAAATCCCTGAACCAGGAAAGCCTTATCACCCTGTGTACGATTAACTTTCAAGTGGATCTTTTAAAGCTTTTCCCAATGAGAATGACCCTAGAAAAATAACATTTTACTATTGTAAGGAGTGTGTGAAAGATGAACAGATGCCAGAGATGTCCATTCATTTCCTAACTAAACTATTCCGTCAGGTTAGCCAGCCTTCCCTCTCCTTTGCGATGATAAGAAGAATAAATGTTGATACAAACCAGAACAAAAGCAAAAGCAAACACACACACAAAAAACTATCTTTAAAATCTCTAAACTGGTATGCAGGGGCTTCATGGCATATGCTTTACAAGCAGAAGAGCTCTTAACTGCAAGGAAAATACCCTTGATTTCAAGGGGAGGGTGGCATGTGGATACCAAACAAGTTCCACTGGGAGCACCTTAATTAGGTATATCTTGGCATTAATGAAAAATTATCTACTGCATGAACAACATTTGGATTCACAAATATGTGATTACTAAGATATTTAGGGTATTATGGGAGAAACACGTGCATGTTGCTTATGTAAGTGTAATATCACCCTGGCACTATTTCAAGAACTTTATGTAGATTGATTCGTTTCATCCACATCCCTTGAGATGGGTGGAATTACTACCCCACTTTATAGATGAGCCAACTGGGGCTCAAACAGTTTAAATGACTTACCTGAGGTCATACAGCTAATAAGTGGGAGAGTAGAAATTTGAGCTCAGGCTGTCCAGTTTCGAAGTATATACATCTTTCACTACAACATTATATACTGTCTATACATCTGTTCCACATAAAATCAATTGCAGACCATTTGTTGTTATGTGATTTGAGGGCTCGTTGAGGAAGAGATGACTTTCTTCTCTTGATTGTATATAGTGGATTCTGAAAGGCTGACACTTTCAACTGTAAGGACAAGGATGCATGGTGGGTAGATAAATGAAGTGTATCTGTGTGTGTGAAGTGAGGAAGACAATCAAATACAAAATTTTTTAAATCTTTTTTTTCTATTTTGCATTTTTAGTAGAGATGGGGTTGCACCATGTTGCCCAGGTTGATCTCGAACTCCTCTCCTCAAGTGATCCACCCGCCTTGGCCTCCCAAAGTGCTGGGATTACAGGCGTGAGGCACCGCACCCAGCCGACCACAAAATTTTAAATAACATTTTAAACTAGATTTAATTTTGCTTCCAATGGGAAATCATAGAGTGCTCACGATATACATACACATACATGTGTGTATGTGTGTGTACATGTGCGTGCCTGTGTGTGTGTGTGTGTGTATGTGTGAGTGTGTATATATATACGGGAGACCGTAGATTAAATAAAGTTTTTTGAGTACAAACAATTCCCATTTTTAGACAACTTGATATGGACAGTCAGTATCTTGTGGAATTAAAAAGATCATTTAGTTATATTTTGAACATACTGGTAGATAGAATTGAAAAGATGATGTTCAGTTTAGGCATTTAATTTTGCTACATCAGAATAAATGTCTCTAGTGCGTGTATCTGTTTTACTGATGGCTTAACTATGACTATTTAATTTGTTTTCCAACTTTTCATTTGAGTTTTGATCCAAATCTCAGGATGAAACAGATGTTTAATTAGCTTAGAAGTAAAATTCACCGAAGATGGAGACTTTCAAAACATTGGGTTTTCATGGTTTCTATCCACAACATAACACAATTAGTGCACTTGAAAAGACTCACACTCTCAAGTTTTAATCAGCTTGGGCTGAGTTTCAAGGTCTTGGTGAAGCCTGAAGCCAAGCTCCTCCTATCCAGTTTCAGGTCAGGTTACAAAAGTTTCACAATGTTCTGGTTTCTAGGCCCCTTCTCACCCCGATGCTAATAACTGGAGAAAAGCCTCAGCTTCTAATTGGTGAAACGGGCATTCCCTCCTAAATGGAGAATGAGCTTCTGGGAGCCATCCTTGATTTACACGGGGAATGGAGGAGGAATTGGGTAACAAGGGTGGATTTATGCAGCCCACTTTAGATCATCACATCAACTGTATCCCTGTGATCAGATACAGAATACAGCCAGCTCCTCCAATCCACAACTTACAACTAAATCAAATCTTCATTTTATGAAGACAAGAGCAAATTCAATTAGAAACTCTAAGAACTCTGATGGATCAATCAGGTCATATACAATTAGCTCTAATGGTACCTCTTCAGAGGTACATTCCTCACCTGCAGTCAAGGGCTACTCAGAGAGGTGTAAAATTCTTTCTTGACTTTGAAAACATCAAAGCAATTTCTTCTAATCTGAGCTTTATAGCTAGCACTGAGCTAGTGGCTAAGGTTCCAACACCAATAAAGAACTGAGGATGTGAAAGGAAGAAATTCCATCTAAATTTTCTAAAAGAGCAGATGGTGATGCTAAATTTCATACACATTTAACTTGTAGAGTGTAATTCCCAACTGCTAATTGTCCCAAGAAATACCAAACTTGCATCCCAGGTTGCAAAGATGATTTTGTAGGCATTTCAAGAAAGAGACATAGGGAATAGCCAAATATGGCATTTCAATCATCCTTTAGGGAAGGGAATTAATTTGTAAAGATAATTAAATACAAGCTAGTTGATGGTAACAGTTTGTCCCTTGCATCTGGAATGAAGATGTGGCTTCATGGTCCTTTTAGATAATCAGACCCACAATTAAGACTCTTTAAGAAATAATAGGAGAGGAAGAGATAATTTTTTAAAGATACTGTACATAATCAAGAAAGAGCAAAGAAATATTGAAGTCCTTTCAGGGGCAGAATGTCCAGTGAAGCAGTTGGCATATAACCTGGGAATGAGATTTAGTGTTTAGCCTCGAGTAAGTATCTGGACAGAACCCGAACAATCATTATTACTCCCAGACTTGATGTTTGCATCTGTAAATGAAGAAGTTGGATTAGAGAGATCTCCAATAGCCCCTCCAGTTCACAGACATTGATGTTAGGGTATTAGAAAGCACTGCAGGAAGCTTGCACATGGCCAAGTTTTCTACAGTACCTCTTCCTTGCAAAGCCAGAAACAAAATATGAAAGTGAACGTTTCTATTTTTATGCTAACATGGAAACAGAGGTGGGAAGGATAAAAGGAATCCATCATGCAATAGAAACAGATTTTGTTTTCAATTTCAAACCCAATAGAAAGTCTAGCCCTCCAAGGATATCAGGAGGCTGTAAACTTAGCCCTCTACTTACCTGACCTTTAGCAGCAGGGAATAGGCAGCAGCAATAGGGCTTGGAAGTCTACTTCCTAAATCAGTCTTATTCCCTCCAACTTCTGCCCTTTTGGTGAATTATTACACCACCTGGCACCAGGAATATTATTGACTCTGGAGCAGGGAGCTTAATTTTGCAATAAATTTTACAGATTGCTAACTGAAAAACAAGAACAAAAATGAACTACTAGGTAGCTGAAACCGCTGACTCTCACTGCTCCTTCCTGCCCCTGGGTAATTTATGGCAGCAGAGCTGGGCTCCCACACTGTGGCTGCCACTCTGGCTTGGCTGCTCTGCTCACCGCGCGTAGGGCAGTGGGCCAAGGAAGGAAGCCATCGCCCCTTGTCTGTGGATTTCAAACCACACTGCGCATGCTGGATTTCCCACAACCACCCCTGCAGTCTTAGCTCCTAAAATCTCAGAGGTAAAAAAAGTTAGTGGGAAAATTGGGGTATAGCCATAATGTTCAGTAGAAAGAGAGGAAAGAAAAATGCTTTGCAGTAGATTGGAATTTTCATTGTATCTCTTCTAGGCTTTTCAGTTCAACATATATTTATGGAGCATCCAGTGGATGTTAAGTACTGGGTTAATGTGCTAGAAATAAAAAAGATGTATAAGGTATGATTCCTAATTGTATCAGTTATTGCTGTATAGAAAACTACTCCAAAACTTAATGCTCATGAATTCAGCTTTTGTGTCAGCTAGGGGCTGGCTAATCTAGAAGGGTTTTGATGAGGATGACTTGGTTCTACTTGAAGTAATCTCTCTTCCACCATCAGGTAAGCCCAGATGTATCTGCATGTGGTAGCAGGAGTCTAAGAAACTCAAAATGCACAAACACGTTCAAGCCTCTGCTGAAATCAAGTTTGTATCATTCCATTGGCCAAAAGAAGACACTAAGTCAAGTCCAAGTGTGGAAGGGATCCTACCAAAGGAGTGAATACATGAAATGTGTAATCCTTAGTGCAAATCAGTCCCCCACAATAACTCTGAAAAGCTTGCAATACAGAGAAGGAGGCTGGCATGTAGGTACTATCCCTGCAATAACACAGGATGGCACTGGAGCAATAGGGTCAAATGGAAAAGCAACTCAAGTAGTTTGGCTGGGTGAGACACTGAAGCAGGAAAGTTTGCCTGCAGGGGACAATGCCTCTATGTTGAGTTTTGAAGGATGTGTGGGAGAATATGCAGGAATATGCACAGAGAGGAGCAAATGAGAAAGAGAAGCGATCCGTAGAAGGCAGGTATTTGTCACATATAACACAATGCCTACAGGATAGTTTCGGTCCCCACTATATAGTGCATGTTTACCTCGGTGACATTCCGGAAACGACTTCTTTTCTTGATTATTTACTTCTATTTGTTTTCCTTTTTCTCCTCCCATTTCTTCTCTGTTTCCTTAAAGAGCTCCTTTTTCTTTGGCTTATTTTACAAGTTGATGATTCTAGCTCATCACTGCCCATATACAGTGACTTGCCAGAATGCAGATTATTCTTAAATTTCTCTTTTCTGCCTAGATAGCTCCTCTAATCCCAACTTAAACATCTCAATGCCTTCTGGATAGTTTCCTGAGGATATATTCCAAGGGTCCATTAAGCTCATTATCTTTCTCTCAATTTTGTTTATTCCCCAGCAACAGTTCCAGTTGTAATTCTTGACAGCAATATCTGCCCAGTCCCAAGTGAGAACACTGAATTCTATTTTTTATCTTCTGTTTTACTCGCATTGTACCTCACATCCAATCAACTTCCGAGTCCTGCTGAAGTTACCCTGAAGGATATCCCTTTCACAAGTTCATTACCATCAAGCTTTGAGTATGATTTATCTTGAAATGCAAATCAGACTTGCAAACCCTCCGCCTAAATCTTTCCATGATTCCCCATTAGCTACAGCACCTTAGCAAGGCCCAAGACACCTGCCTGAAATGACCCTTATAAATTCTGATGTTCTGTTCCTGGAGGGCAATAACAATCCATACTCTGGAAATAAAACCAGTACCCAGAAAGTCAAACTATTTATTTCATGTACCCTGCTCACACATATTTGATATCTCTTAAACTCTATGCCTTGGTTTCATCTTTTATATTGTGATCCTTTTAAAAAAACCTTTCACCTTGGCGACTGCTAGTCTACATGTTTAAAAACCCCTCATTTGGAAACAGACAACCTACAGAATGGAAAAAATTGCAATCATGCATCCAACAAAGGCTAATATCCAGAATCTACAAAGAACTTTAAGTCAACAAGAAAAAACAAATAACCCCATTAAAAACTAGGAAAATGACATGAACAGACATTTTCCAAGAGAAGGTATACACGTGGCCAAGAAATGTATGAAAATTGTTCAACATCACTAGTCAGAGAAATGCAAATCAAAACCACAATGAGATACCATCTCACACCAGTCAGAATGGCTATTAAAAAGCCTAAAAACAACTAATATTGGCAAAGAGTCAGAGAAAAGGGAACATTTACACTGTTGGTAGGAATGTAAATTAGTACAACCTTTATAGAAAATAACGTGGAGATTTCTGAAAGAACTAAAAATAGAACTACCAATCAATCCAGCAAGTCCACTACTGGATATAGACACAGAGGGAAGTCAATCATTATATCAAAAGGGTACCTGCTCTCCTATGTTTATCACAGCACTATCCACAAACGTAAAGATATGAAACCAACCTAAGTGTCTATCAATGGAGGACTAGATAAAGAAAATGTGGTATAGACATATATACACACCATGGAATACTATTCAGCCATAAAGAATGAAATCACAACTTTTGCAGCAACATGGAACTGAAGGCATTGCCCTCAATGAAGTAACTCACACAGAAAGTCAAATATCGCATGTTCTTATGTATAAGTGGGAAGCAAACAATGGGTATACATGCTCATACCTGAGTGGATTAATAGACACTGGAGACTATGGAGCCTGGGAGGGTGAAGGTGGGTGAAGCTTGAAAAACTACCTATTGGGTACAATGCACTCCTTGGGTGATGGGTACACTAAAAGCCTAGACTTCACCATTATGCAATATATGCATGTGAGAAACCTGTACTTTTACCCCGTTAAATACACAAAAATAAATAAATAAATAGAACAATACAGTAAAAATCACTCATTTGGGTATAGAAAGCTTTCTTTGGGTGATATATCATTTGGAATGATAGCAGTCATCTTGGATCACACAGAAACCAAACCTTTACTTTCCTCAGATCTGTGAAGCAAAGCCAATCACAGCATGTATTCATGACAGTAATTTCATGCCTTCTTCCCTACCTCTTAATGATTTAAAAGAAGATCAATGCAATGCATGAAAACATAGAAAAAAAAGTCTCCACTGAAAATCTTGTCACATAGGATTTTGAAGGAGATCGTGTAGGACAAAGATAAGAGGCCTCCAAATTGACCCTGAACCTGACTTAAGGTCACACCAGATGAACATACATGTATTTGAGAAGAAGAAAATCTTAAAGATCTAAGTGATAGATTTATTTATCAAATCATGCATTTTTGTTTAAACATTTTAGAAAGTGGTATCAGAGCTTCTTTTTTGTTTGTTTTTTAATAAAATCAATGATTTTTCCTGGAGCCATTAGAGGTGAAACTGTGATCCTATGAAATCTTGCCTAAGCTGAATTCAGGAAAATCTAAACATCTGCTCAATTTTATTTTACCTGTGCTGTTATTTAGGAAGTGCTCATTAGTGGTGTTTTTCTCAAGCCAATCCTAACTGAGAAAATTAAGCTCTAATCAAGGGCTGCGTTGTCCGATAGAGCAGCCATTAGTCATATACATCTGTTTAAAGTAAATAAAATTTAAAATCCAGTTCTTTCCTCACACTAGCTATATTTCAAGCACTCAAATAGCCACATGTTGCCAGTGGCTACCGTATTAGCACAAATTTAGATCATCTCCATCACTGAAGAAAGTTCTGTTGCACAGCTCTGCCCTAGGGTATGTTCATAAATACAAAGGAGAAACTAAAGGAAATGGATTACATTTTTTATTTTTACACCAAGTTTACAAGTGCATGCTCTTCATATACCCCTTACTAAGAAAGATTCTGGGCAGCAAAGCTTATAAATCTTTTTGGAGCCACGGAGGTGTGGGAGAAGATAGCCTGTTAGCAAGATGTTTTGACCCTATTACAGGAAATGGGAGTCGCTGCCTGCCACATCCTGAAAAGAGATTGGTCTTTGGTACATCATTTTGATTCAATGTAGAAAGCCCTTTCATTGCTCTGCTTTTTGTAAATATTATGGAAATGATGTCCAAGACATATCACCTCCGTCCTCTATGATTTTCTCCATCTGTAGTTACCATTATCAGTACCACTAAATATTCTGGCACAACCTAGTTCACCCTGAATACTTGCAGAGTAAGCAAACAGATTCCACAAATAAAATATTTACGTCTCCACAGTGACCAACAGAACCTGCACACAAGTTATCCTTGGATTTTCAAGACTTAAAAATATTAAGAATTTCATTGAGTCATAACATTGATTCATTTTGTAAGTGTTGAATTTTTTTCATAGGGCTTGGTAGTAAATCTCTGATCACAGTTAGGCATAAAAGAGATCGTTTTGGTCAAAGTCAGAAATAAAGCACTGAACTGCCACCATTGTTTCACCTGATTGCAGGCAATAAAAGCAAAAGAGAAAACGTATACAAATAAAAATAATGTGCACTTACGGTGCTTGGACTACGTCTCTTGTAAAATTCGCACACAAGAACTGAGAAAACTGCCCAGAGGTTTTACTCTCCAAAATAGTCATTTTAGATCAAATAATCTCCCTAAACTTTCTAGTTATTTTTCAACTGGATATCTCTCTCAGTCCTTTTGTGTTTAATTTTAACTCCAAGTTAAATATGTTTGAGTTTCTGGGCCCATCAGCCATGAAAACTTCCTTAAAATATTAATTGGAAAAGCAAGAGTGCCCTAGGTATGCATATCAGGAGGTAGTACCCGGGATATTTGTGACAAGATTTTGACACTGTGTGTTGCACAATGGTGAGGTTTTTCATTCCTTTCCCAGAAAAGCACCATGCAAGTTCTCATAGGCCTCAGAAATCTGGACATCAGAGAAAAGAGAACCTGCAGTTCTCACCCCGACTCAATGACCATCCACTGCCAGGCACTACTTGCCAAGGTGCCCAGCAAAGCCATCAAGCTCTCAAGCTTGTGCTAGAGTCATCAGCGACAGGAACCGCTCCAATAGCAGAAGCCAGCTCACATCCAGCTATACTCAGCCCAGACTTCCTAACGGTATCACATCATAAAACCATCGTGCATCTGGCACATATTGAAGGCCAAGTTGGCAGTATTTGATATGAAAAAGAAACCAAAGACTGAATTAGCATCCCACACGGTTGTTTTTGCAAGTCATAGACATAGTGCAGAGGCATGTGGAGTGGAGGCCACAAGACGCCCACGAACCTTTCCTTAAATGAAAGCTGGGCTGCCTAGAGCCAATGAACCCTTGGAAAAAACAAGCCAGCAAACAAACAGAAAACTCACAAAAACAACAACCAAAATCTCATGCTTTGTTGCCTTAACTGTTGCTTGTCCCAGAGAAGATCTTGTTACCTGGAGACTCTTTTTTTGGCTTGTGTGGAACAAGTATCAGGACCATCCTTCAGATGGAAACTTAAGATAGAAAAAGGATCTACCTCTTTCCTTAACCTATAATTCTAAGTCACTTTTAACTCTGACTTCCAGAGTGAGTGAGGTCTCATCTGAGCAAGTCTGGAATGTTGAGGGGAAACCCAGCTCTCAGAAAACAGTGCTTTGCACTAGAACACAAATTGATCATTTACAGGGGGCTTTCTAACTGCATTCCTTCTCTGGAGCATCACCTTCCTGAACACTGAAGGAATGATTGGAAAGTTGTTTTTTGAGAGCATAAAACAGGAAGGTGGAAGAATGAGTACAAATAGTTTCAAAGGATGTCTAACTAATGTAGACCATGACATAGCTATGTTGTGGTAACTAGAGTTACTGTAGCTGTCTTATTTTTGAAATCAAATTCTGGTAGCATAGTCTGATAATACTGTACAAATATTACAGACATTTGTAATCAGAAATTTTCCAGAAAAGCAGGAATCTATGTGCTTCTTTGAAAGTAAACAGAAAAACCCAGATATATTAGAAACGTCATTCCAAGTCAGACAGAATACAGAAGCCACAAAAAATTAATAAATCCAATAGCAAAGAAAAAAATCAATGAAATCAAATTGTAAAAAAAAAACAAAGAAGTCTGTAAGTGGAATGTAGCATAGTCTCAAAATTACTATTTCCTCCTTAACTTTCCTCATACTTTCCACTCATTTAATTACTGCAAAATACTTGACAAATAGTAAATTTTTTGAACTTAAACTTCACACCCACAAATTAATGGTAATGAATTAAAAGAATGATCTTTAAAAGATATGAAAAAGGCAACTTTTGCAGGAAAATAAATGCAAAAAGCAAATAAGCTTATAAGATGAGGTTCAAAACCATTTTTAAAATGTCAATCAAAACAATGAAATAAAAGTAAAAATTTTCACCAAAAAGACTGTCAAAAATTAAAATTTCTGAGATGCCACAGTGTTCTGCATAACCGGGGCCCCTGTAAAGATAAACATTATTGGAGGTCAATTGGACAGAATTGAGATTTAAAAATATATCTTTTCTTCCACCTAGACATTTTCTACTAAGAATTTGGCACAAAGTCATGAAAGTATCCCAAGATATGTGTAAACAGTGATCATTTTAGCATTATGGATAACAGAAAAAACATTGCAAGCGAACTAAATGTCCAGCAATATGGGACTAATAGGTATCTGTGTATCCGTACAAGAAAAATCTACAGCATGGTCTAAAGAATGGGCTGTACCCATGTCCCGAGATATTAGGTCAAACTAGCAAAACAGTAATTTCATATGGTTCAACCCAGAAGAAACATGTTCTAGACATATTATCAAGGTGGGGGGAGGGGAGTAAGATATATCACTATTTGGAAAAAATATAAGTTACTGTAAAGCATAAACAATTATTTGTATTTTTTTAAAGTATGCATATGGGTGAAAGTGTGTACTCACTACTCCCAGGAGTGTACAAAAAATATTTCACAGTGACTGTGGAGTTAGGGGCATAGGGAGTATTGCTGTTTCTCATCTTGTACCTTTCTCTATGGTTAGATTTTTTAAAACAATTGTACATACTACGTTTACTGAAGAAAAATAACAAAAATAAAATTCTGCTGTCAAGTTTGCTAAAATGTTATTCTGTGAGAAGGAATTAAACCAGGCTTCAGTTTAAAAGAACTTGTCATCTGGTGAATGGCAGGGCCACAAAAGAAGCTCATTACCATCTCCTTCAAACCCAATGAAAGGGGTAAATTTGGTCCTTGAGCATAAACAGTAATTATCCATGCATTTCCCTTGCAACTTCTTTATAAAGATTTCAAGAGAATGAATTACAGTGGATTGAGTTTCATGTAGCAGTGTTTGCCCAATACAGGTGAGAGTCTGAGCTGTCTTTGATCCAGATGGCATAAATGTACAAAAACTGCAACAGCCAGGGCACATCTCTCATGAATTCCTAAACCCACCGAAATATAAAATTTACCAAGGGAGGTAAAATTTCCACACGGTAAAATTCCCTTTCTTTTCCATATGTGGCTCAGGAGAACAATGCCTTCTATCTTAAAAATAGACATGAAATAAAACGCACAGACAAATCTTCTGGTTTTAAAATAGATTACTTGTGATCGAGCTTCTCTTTTATCGTTTGGGATATTTTAAAACTTTTACTTAAAGATAAGTTTAAGCTTACAGAAAAGTTGCAAGAATAAAAATATGCTCACAAATCTTTATCCAGGTTATATATTGTCCCATTTGCTTTATCATTTGTTCTTTTATACATTTTTTTTCTAAAACATGAGTGTAAGTTGCATACATCATCCCCCTTTATTTCTAAACATTTCAATGTGCATTTCCTAACCATAAAAATATCCCCTTACATAACTACAGTTGATTATAAACTTTGGTAAATTTAACATTCGTGCAATACTTCTTTCTCTTCTAATCCAATTTTGCCATTTGACCTAGTAATGTTCTTCAGAGCATATTTTTCTCTTCAGTTCATGATGTAGTCTAGGATCACATATTGTGCTTAAATGTAATGTCTTCAGTGATTTGCTGGTAAACGCTTAACAACCAGTGCTCCAATGGATGATGCCCCAATTTGTAACCTTCGTCATTTCTGTAAACACTCCCAATATAACCAATTTTAAGCTACCAAAATGTTATCACCAAACCTACAGTTGAAAAGAAATGTGCAAAACTGGCTCTCACAAACCAGTGCAAGCTGACCGTAAGCCTCCTAAGACTCAATCTTGATCAGTTCCTCGTCTTTTTTCTTTGAGGACATTGACAATTTTGAAGAATAGTTTCCTTTTTAAAAAGAATGTAATGTTTCTCATTTGGGATTTGTCTGATATTGCCTTGTGTTTAGATTCAGTTTATGCCTTTTCGGTTGGAATATTGTATATAATGTGTCTTTCTCAGGGTGTCACACTTGCAGACATAGAGTGTCTATCTGCCTCACGTTTATATTATTTTTGTTATTTTATTTTGTTGTCGAGTCTGACTTCTTCACTACTTACTATATTTTTCTTTTTATTTAAAGAATGTATGCTTTAAAACTATGCAAATAGGCTGGGCATGATGGCTCACGCCTATAATCCCAGCACTTTGGGAGGCCGAGGCGGGTGGATCACAAGGTTAGGAGATCGAGACCATCCTGGCTAACATGGTGAAACCCTGTCTGTACTAAAAATATAAAAAAAATTTTTCAGGCGTGGTGGCGGGCGCCTGTAGTCCCAGCTACTCGGGAGGCTGAGGCAGGAGAATGGCATGAACCAGGAAGGCAGAGCTTGCAGTAAGCCAAGATTGCACCACTGCACTCCAGCCTGGGCAACAGAGCGAGACTCCATCTCAAAAAAAAAAAAAAAAAAACTATGCAAATGTATTCCTAAATTTTTTTTCTATAGTCTTCGTGCAAGAACATTTAAACAGGAAGATCTTAGATTTTATCAGAATCAAATTATTTAAAAAGTAAAAACAAGTAAAGTGCTACTCTGAAGATAATTCTATGGACATGAATTAACATCCTAATGAGAATCATAGTTGGAAAATGTCAAAACCCAAAACAGTAGATTTTCAGGATGTTTGTGTTGTCCTTTAAATTCTAAGCTATGACATTACTTTTAGCTGTGATGTCAGTAAAATCTATCTTGCAGAATTATTATGGAGATTAAAGATATATCATGTTCCCAGGAGTACCTGCCACATTGACAGACTCAGTAAGTGGGAGCTAACGAAAGTATGTATTTAAGATGGTTTACTTTCTCTTAGCATCGAAATAATCCACTATATAATTATAAGGAAAGAAGATGGTTTGGGAAAAATGGAGCAAAATCAGTTTAATGAAGTAAGAATAATTTTGTTTATAGGGAGACCCTAGCCCATAAATGTGGGTGTGATATTTAAAATCCTAGGTTCACCAGTGATCTGACACACTTTGATTGCTCTTGAACAATTCTAGGAGCTACATGATAAAGCTTAACAACTTTGAAAAGCCCCAGATCTCCTGGAACAGGAGATCTAATATAAGAAATAAGTTCCCAAGCGCAAAACAGGAAGCACTAATGATGAAGGGAAAAAAAATTATAAAGTGAACTTCACATGAATTTAAACTCATCAAAAGACACTATTAAGAAAATGAAGAGTTGAATCAAAAATTGAAGGAAAATACTAACAAAATGTATTTGATAAAGAACTTTGATTAGTTTTGTATTGTTGCATATTACCACAAACTTAGTGACTAAAAGCAACACAAATGTATTATCTCCCAGCTCTGCCGATCGGAAGTCCAGGTGGGTTGGACTGGTTGCTCTGCTCTGTGTCTCACAAGGCCAAAATCAAGGTGTCAGCCATCCTGGGCTCTTATCTGGAGACTCTAGGGGAGAACCTACTTCCAAGCTCGTTCAGGTTGTTGGCAGGATTCAGTTTCTTGAGGCTGTAAGGCTGAAGTCCTCATTTCCTAGCTGGCTGTCAGCCAGGAGCCTCTTTTAGCTCCCAGGCTGTCTATATTCTTTGTCACATTGTCACCTCTATCTTAAGCCGGCGATGGTATACTCAGTCCTTTCTCAGACGTCACATCCCTCTGACTTTTCCTTCTGCTTCCAAAGACAGAGAAAGTTCTCTGCTGTTAAGGACTCAAGTGATTAGATTGGGTCCACCCAAATAACCCAAAACAATCTTCCTATTTTAAGGTCCCTAAGCTTCATTACATCCGGAGAATTCATTTGGCCTTATAATGTAACATATATACAGAATCCAGGAAACAGGGAATGGAGATTTTGGGGGGCCATTCTGCCTACCATAGACATATTCAAAATACATTTAAAAAGATCTCATACTACTTAATAATAAGACACTAATATCCAGAATCTACAAAGAACTTAAACAAATTTACAAGAAAAAAACAAACAACCCTATCAAAAAGTGGGTGAAGGATATGAACAGACACTTCTCAAAAGAAGACATTTATGCAGCCAACAAACATATGAAAAAAAGCCCATCATCACTGGTCATTAGAGAAATGCAAATCCAAACCCCAATGAGATACCATCTCATTCCAGTTAGAATGGCGATCATTAGAAAATCAGGATCAAGAAATAACAGATGCTGAAGAGGATGTGGAGAAACAGGAACGCTTTTACACTGTTGGTGGAACTGTAATTTAGTTCAACCATTATAGAAGACAGTGTGGAGATTCCTCAAGGATCTAGAACCAGAAATACCATTTGACCCAGCCAACCCATTACTGGGTATATATATACCCAAAGGATTATAAATCATTCTACTATAAAGACACATGCACACATATATTTATTGCAGCACTGTTTACAATAGAAAAGACTTGGAGCCAACCCGAATGCCCATCAGTGATAGATGGGATAAAGAAAATGTGGTATATATACACCATGGAATACTATGCAGCCATAAAAAAGGGTGAATTCATATCCTTTGCAGGGACATGGATGAAGTTGGAAACCATCATTCTCATCAAACTAACACAGGAACATAAAACCAAACACCGCATGTTCTCACTCATAAGTGGGAATTGAACAATGAGAACACATGGACACAGGGAGGGGAACATCACACACCAGGACCTGTCGGGGTGTGGGGGGCTAGGGGAGGGATATCTAACGTAGATGAAGGGTTGATGGGTGCAGCAAACCACCATGGCACATGTCTACCTATGTAACAAACCTGCACGCTTTGCACATGTATCTCAGAACTTGAAGTATAGTAATAAAAAAGTAATAATAATAATAACACACATAACCCAGTTGTTTTTAATGGGGCAAGGAACTTGAATCTTGTAATACAATACTTGATTGAATAAGCATGTGTAAACATGAAAATCATTTGTCATCAGGAAAATACAAATTAAAACTACAATGAGCTACCACTTCACACGCACTATGATTAAAACAAGTATTGGCAAGAACATAGAATAACTAGAATTTTCATATATTGCTGATCAGAATACAATAATACAATCATTTTGAAAAACAATTTAGCAGTTTCTTATATTGTTAAACTTACACTTATCATATGATCCAGCAATTTCTCTCCTAGGTATTTAACCCAGAAAAAAATAAAAGCGTATGTCTACAAGGAGACTTGTATTTACAGGTTCCTAGAGAATTAACTTATAATCACCAAGACCTGGAAATAATCCCAATGTTGATCGACGGGTGAAGAGATAAACAAATTATGATACATCCATACCTATCTACTTAACCATAAAATGGAATGAACTACTAATACACACATCATTATCAATGAATCTCAAAAACTTTACGCTTGGTGAAAAGACCCAGATTGAACAAAAGGATATACTATATGATTTCTTTTATATAAAGTTCAAGAACAGGAAAAACAAATTTTTAGTAATAGGAATGAGATTAGGGTTGCTTCTGGAGTGTAAGTCTTGGGAATTGGATGGAAGTGGTCACAAGAGAACTATCTGGTTACGGAAATGCTCTAATTTTTTAACAAGGGTGACTGTGACATGTGTCTGTACCTTTATCAAAGTACAACAAATAGTACAATTAAGATTTATGTATTTTATTCTACATATAATTCAATAAAGTTAAGTTTTTAAAAAAAATAACAGAAGTAATAGCCACATTGGAGAGTAAGGTTAATATTAAGTTTTTTAATGATTCAAAATTTTATAGCCATAATAATCTTTTGTTTGCTTGTCAGTTTTGAGAGAAATGTTTAGAAATACCCCTATGATTGTACCTTTGTTCATTTTTCTTATAGTTGCATATATATCTGTATTGTTAAGTACAGATAGATTGATGATTACTACATCTTTAATTACAGTATCCACTATTCTTCCTTTTACGTATTTTCTTGGACTTAAACGATTTTTTTTTCTGATAATATTGCTATGCTTGATTTTTTTTATTCTCAAACTTTCTGGTGGATGTTTGTCCATCTCTTAGTTTTTCAAACTGCTTTGTTGTTTGCTTTAAGTTTTTTATAAGATATAATACTTCATTATTTTTATTTTTGTTTTATGTTTGTTTTAAATATTCAACCAAACATGTTTTTATAGGAGAGTTTAATCTTCTTGTATTTATTATGGATATTTAGTTTCTTCACCTGTCAAGAAGGAGATCATAATTTAACTTACCTCAAAATTATAGGAGGGTATTCGATAATTCTTAACACAGTGTCTTCCTAGAACATTGAAAACAATAAACCTTATTTCATGTATTTATTCAACAATATTAATTACACATCTATTAGTATCACGTTCTCAGTAAAATTGTTAGGTCCTGGAAGCTAAGGCTTTGTCCTCTTAAAAATGGTTTTCTAATAGAGAAAACACACATATAAGTGAATAAATGTAAATAAATGCAAAGACTATGAAGGAAACTTACTCAGGGCTCAGACACAGAAAAATAGATGGGAAAATCGTTAGAAATTTTCTGGAAATAAATCAAGAGTGGGTGTTCTGTAAAAATAATTCACATATTTTAAAAGTGTGGACAGAAATATGTATATATTTCTTACCATATACTATCCATACATATTAACCTATATTAGTAAACATGTATGCATAAACACACATATATGTGTAGCATATGTACACCTACAGTCAGCTCCCCATATCCATTGGTTTTGTGTACGTGGCTTCAACCAACTGATGATAGAAAATATAGTTAGGCCTATGATGGTTGTGTCTGTATTGAACATCTATAGATTTTCTTTCTTGTCATTATTCTCTAAACAATACAGTATAAAAACTATTTACATAATATTTACATTTTATTAGCTATCATAAGTAATCTAAAGATAATTTGAAGTATGTGGAGGATGTTGGTAGTTTACATATAAATAGTACATCATTTTATATAAGAAACTTAAGCATCCATGGATTTTGGTATCCTCAGGAATCCTGGAACCATGGACACCAAGGGGTGACTGTGCGTGTGTAACTAAAGTTAGTGCTGAAGAAAAGTTCTAAAGCTACAAAAGCACTCAGAGAATTTTAATCAAATACCTAAAATGGTTATTCTTGCTCTGGGAGTGAAAGTTGTTTAAGGAGTGGGAGTTCAAAGTTAATTGAAGCTCATATCTTATTATTATTGACTCACAGGGAGACCTAGGAAACATTACTCTGCCTGGACAAAGCTCAGAAAGATCCCGGGGCTTCCTGCTTTCCATGCAGGCTCACTTGAGCTGTGCTGTATCATGACCAGCACTTTCCTACACACCGATGGAACCGCGTCTCCACGCATTGGGTTGAGACAAGAAGTACACAGTTAGGTTCCATGTGTCAGCCTTTCCCACATTAGTGTTCTATGAAGGAATAACTTCCACTTTGCTAATCCACTGTCTGAGATTAAAATTTGAAATAGAAGGACACTTTTTAAATAACCTGCTTCAACCACCTCATTTTACAGAGGAAGAAAGTAAGATTCAGAAAGGTGAAGCAATTTGCCCACAGTCCCACAAAGAACTCAAGATTCTCCAGTGGTCTTTCTGCTCTATTCATTGGAAAATGGAAGAAACAACAAACCATTTCCACAAACCTACTCTCTAAGTGATTTATGTCAGTCCCATAGAGATAAAACTTCTCCTTAATATTTATAAATTTGTTAACACACATCTGAGAGCAGGGATGCAAATTAACAAATGTGATTCTGTTACCCAAGGCACATTACATTCTCTAAAATAGTACTCAATAGGGTAAGCTTATAAGTCATGATTTATTTTCCCATGAACCCGCAGTGTAGTAAGGGATCTGAGGTTAAATGCCCAATGCCAACAACTAAAAATATAGTATTTACATGCTCTAAGCATAATACTTTCTAAGATTCGTCTAAATTGGTTAAGTGAGGCAATCTGGTTTCATGTACATAAAAATTTCACATCCTATAATATGTTCCATAATTTTATTTTAATCTTATTTCAATAATCTTACTTTTTTTTTTTTTTTTTTTTGAGAAAGAGTCTCGCTCTGTCACCCTGGCTGGAGTGTAATGGTGCGATCTCCGTTCACTACAAGTTCTGCCTCCCGGGTTCACACCATTCTCCTGCCTCAGCCTCCTAAGTAGCTGGGACTACAGGCACCTGCCACAACACTCGGCTAATTTTTTGTATTTTTAGTAGAGACGGGGTTTCACCGTGTTAGCCAGGTTGGTCTCAATCTCCTGACCTCGTGATCCGCCCACCTCGGCCTCCCAAAGTCATTAATTTTAGTGTTATAATCCATGTAATTGTTTCTCTGGTATTTCCTAAGCATTTTTTCTGGGTTTACAGGCATGAGCCACTGTACCCAGCCTCAATAATCTTACTATTTTAATTTTATTTACTTTTTGTATTATGTTGCTTTATTTTTACCAAAATAAAGGATGAAAGGCATCCTTCATCAGACGCATCATATTCCAAGTGAAGTCTCCAGGAAGAGTTTCACAGATCTTTACTTTTTAAGGAAAAAACCTAATCCTACTAAATGAGTTTGGAGGCCTTGATCCAGTAGTGCCTCCTCTGTTGTTCCCTTTTTTCTGGTTGTAAATAATTTGTAGTTGGTCATGTTACTGTCTTAAAAGATAGCCCTTATGCCTTCTGGAGCCACCATTTCATCAGCACAAGGGTGGTTCCCGCCCCCCCTCTTTTAATGGTTTCATCTTGGAATTAAACTTTGATTTTTTTTTTTTTTTTTTTTTTTTTTTTTTTTTTGAGGCAGTCTGCAGCTCCTGTCGCCCAGGCTGGAGTGCAGTGGCCGATTTCCAGCTCACTGCAAGCTCCGCCTCCAGTCCTTGTTCTCCTGCCTCAGCCTCCCGAGTAGCTGGGACTACAGGCGCCCACCACCCTCGCCAGGCTGGTTTTTGCACAGTGTTTTTAAGTAGAGGCGGGGTTTCACCGTTTAGCCAGGATGGTCTCGATCTCTGACCTTCGTGATCCATGCATCTGCGGCCTCCCCAAAGTGCTGGGATTAGAGGCTTGAGCCACCGCGCCCGGCCAACTTTGATGTTTTGTAAGTAAGGCATACTTCAATCTAAAATATTTTCTTTCTTTTTTTTTTTAAAAAAAAGCATGTCTTTTGATAACTCATTTTATTACATCCCAGTGTCAAAATTCCCCGGATTTCTTTTCACTGGTGATCAGACTCCACGAAGAGCTAATGCACTTGATCATGCATCCTAAATGCAAATCATTCCTCATGTCATCTATAACCTATAAGGGGAATATATCACTTATGTGTGTATCCTTCAGATTTAGAAGGAATGATTTTCACATGAAGATGTCAGCAAACGAATGTCCAGGCATCCAATGATTGCTTGATAAAAACAACTGTTAATTGATAAATGTCAATGCTTAAAAGTTACAGGTGGGGTATTTAATAAGAATGGCATGCATCTGAACATTAGTTTACTTAATTTATAAAAGTAAGTCCAACTTTCTAATATTATCTAATCACAAACTTATGTCTCTTATTTGACATTTAATATAGGACACAAAATGTTTTAAGAGACCTATGAATTTCTAATCATGTACTTATTTGGTCAAATAACTGTATGTGCTTCTGAGACTTAAGCAAAAGTTTACGTGTTCTAGGATGTATTAAAATGGTTGAAAGGTGAAAAAGAACCCAGAAAAAATTCTTAGGAAATACTACAGAAACAATCACATGGTTTATAACACTAAAATTAACCATTGATTACGATAAAGGCTTTTAAGTAAAGAGAACACTTGGAACTAGAAACAAGAATGTCATAGGAATTAATAATAGCATCAGAGATGAATAATCAACAAGTATGATTATGAATATGAAATTGCATGTGTGACTATGGAAGACTATGATGTGAGAAATCTATTAAAGTTTTGAGTGGTACAAAACAATTCAAAACAGAAATACCCTAAATACTGCCATGTTGCACAGCTGTCATCTGACCCACTGCCTGATATCTCTAAGTTTTCAAAAGTAGCTTATAAGAATAAGATTGCTGAAGATAAGCCCTTTAGAACATAATTGAAAGTACAACCAGGCAAGGCATTGCCAGGGGTAGACCCTATCCCCAGAATCCAGTTATGGCCATCTGTACTTTGCTTTCCCAAAAGTTAGATCATTGTATTCACTAGTTGTTTAGTATGAAAAGGCAGAAAGTATATAGCATTGTAAACAAATGAACACATATGAAGAGTTAACCTTTTATTAACAACTATTGACAAGTAATAATAGTGAATTATAACCATCACTAAAGCACTGTTAATTTATTGCCCTTTTGCAATGACTGTGATATAGAACCACATAGTAACAAGACAAACCTTATAAGCTACCATCATTAAATTTAAATATTTAGGGAAGCATTGTTCTTCAAATTAGCACCTTGGAATTATATAAAATGTGAAATTAACAATAAACTATTATGGATAGATACTAACTACATGTTATATAACATTAAATAGAATATATTGTTATTAATTCTAACATTAATTTTCTATCCACTTATTCTACATTGTTTAGAGATACTATCTTTTATATTTATCAAAACAACTCTAAAATATAGTAACTAGCACTTTGGGAGTACCTAAAATGTACTAAAAATGATAGCAATAAATTATCATTTTGATGATTAATTCTACCATTCACTTTGTGCCCATTTTTTTTGCCAGATATTACAGTAGGGACTTTATAAAACACTATATTTATTAATCATCAATAAGGCCCTACACAATAGTAATTATTATCCATCTTACAATTGAAAAAAAAGAGACAGAAAAATAAACTGCCACATCCAAGAACTCACAGTCTATAGCTGATGGCACAAATATCTTATTGTTTGATAGAACCACTTTGACTTGATTCAGTTATACTACCTCAGATCCACTTTTGGTATTGCCTGAACTAGCTGCAGAATAAAATTCCCTTTTTATTGTCACACTCTCCTTTGGTGCTCTCTTCTTTCCATCCCACACTCATTTTTTGCAGCGAGTTTCAGGGTGATCTCTCTTGCGTTCATTCCACACCTCCCTTCCTGTGAAAGTGTCTGGAAGTACAGACTTGGGGGGGTAAAGAAGATTCTCTCTATTGTTCTAACCGGGATTGATTCAAGCATGAATGTGCGGCTTAAGTCAATATGGCCACAGTGACTTCTGGGGATTCCCTGAAGATTCTCGAATGGGGACTCATTCTCTGAGTGAGGCAGGGTATGGATTTGGTGCCATGAGCACAAAAACACACAAAACAGGGCTGAACTGAGAGACTGAGAAGAGAAGCCTGAACCCTGAGCAAACGAAGCTTGAAGCTTATAAACCTTCCACATGTGAAAACTGATACAACCCCATATTGCTTAAGCCAGCTTGAGTTGGTCTTCTCTTATTCATAAGCAGAATGCATCCTGATAAACTCTCTTGCTTTTGTGTTCAGTACATCATTCTCTCCCTATCTCTTTGTAACAAAGATGAACTTACAAACTGCATTCTAAGCATACTCCCCAAAAATTTCATGCCGAAGCTGTGGTACCAGGTAGAGACCTGGGAACAGATTGAAGGGAACAGATTGGCATAGATCATACAAGCTGCAGGATATCATAAGCCCTATAGGCAACACTGACCAATTCAGATAGAATTTTCAGGTGCCAGGAATCCAGTGACTGCAAGTTAAGAATCATCGACACCATTTCATTTAATTGACATCTTTCCAAAAGTTCTTACTTAAAGCAACCTTTCCTTCACCTTATTCTATTCCCAAATTCTCACTAATGGAAACCAAGGCTGGAAATCAACATTCACGTTCTTACTTTATAGTTTCTCTGGAACCTATTGACCAAAGATCAGAAAGGAAAATAAGGTCAAAATCTAGGCCAGGATAGAATACTAGTTCCAGGTTCATATTCTAAAACCTACAGTTTTCCACGCGAACAGGTCAGTAGTCAAGAATTAAAAATAAAATTAAGGAGATTTCCTTCAAGCATTTTAATATGTTGGAAAAAAAGCATTGCTAGAAACCCTATTGTTCCATTCCAGGGGTATCTATGGCAACCATTTTGAGCCACTAACTTTAAAGATAGTTATTTGTGTCACCAGCTGACAGTGTTGTCCAGCCACTCCTTAATATTGTCTAGACACCTTTCTCTTGGATTTCCTTCAGAATTTCCCTGGCACACTTGCCTTGTAACTTTCCGCCTCTCACAAGGTGAACCAATTCTTCCAACTTCGATTATGGTACTTTCATTAGTTAAAGCACAGCTTTCCAGTAAGCAGGTCAGCATTGCATTTGATTCCACTTCCCGTGATCGTTCCTAACAGCCCAAGTGCTGTTACTATTTCATATTGCAACCTAACTTTATTGTAACCTAATTCGTATGGACCCAATTAGTACATTTTGTGAAAACACGTTCTTGTGCCACGATAGTGAATTTTCTGAGGCTCAAAGGAGTGTGCAGATTCTACTAGAACCAGACAGTAGGCTTCGTAAGAGCAGGGAGGGTTTTGCCAGTGGGTTGCCTGAGTAGGAGATTGGAAGGAAGGAGGAGAGTGCAGCTGGAATAATTCCTCCCTGAAGCCTCTGGGGACATTACTGTGGACTGGTTTTATCTTCTGCAAACTTTCGACTTCTGCCAGGTGGCCCTTTCCATACATCCCTTTCTGTCCTTGGGTCTGAGAGCTATACCTTCCTCATTCCCTTCTAGGATTAATAACAGAGACTCAGTGGCGTGTCACAAATCTCGCTTTCTCTACCCTCTGCCACTTCTTTGTAAATAGCTCTTTTACTAAACTCTCCTCCACCTGTTACCCTGTGGAGAGATGACAACTGGCTGCCTTTTTAGACAACATAAATAGATAAAGGCAGTTCCAAATCTCAGTCATTTACACTCTGAATACAGGTATCTTTATAAAACATGTATTATTTAAATGCTTAAAAGAAATAAAGTGCCAGGCTTGGTGGGTAACGCCTGTAATCCCAACACTTTGCAAGGCTGAGGCAGGAAGGTAGCTGGAGCCTAGGAGTTTGAGATCAGCCTAGGCAACGTGAGTGAGACCTCGTCTTTCCAAAGGCAGGGTAGTGTGTGCCTGTAGTCCCTGTTATGCGGGAGACTAAGGTGGAGACTAACCTCTCTTGGGCCTGGGAAGTTGAGACTGCAGTGAGCCACGGTCATGCCACTGCACCCCAGCCCAGCCTGGGCGACAGAATGAGAACCCGTCTCAAAAAAGAAAAAAAAAAAGAAAGAAAGTGATATGCAGTGTAATGTGTTAGGGTATCTAACAGAACGTTAATAGTATCCACACACTTAACTGATATTTCTTGATGGTCAGTTATGACAATGGCGTTGGCCTGGGTTCTAGCAGTGGTGCACTGGAGCCAGCATGAGTTTGGAGAGCTGATGGTGTGCATTTCTTCCCACTCTGAGGTCAGCAATATCCTGTTGGTAGCTGAAAATAGCCATGGTGGAAGTATTTGTGCCACAGAAATCAGCCAACACTACAAATGACGAGTTTTTCTTTGAGAGACCTGGATAACCAGCACACCACTGCCTATGTGGTTCATAGAAAAGTTGCAATACTGTCTGTGCTTTTGCATATAACAGTTTGTCTTAGTTCGGGTTCTCCCAAAAGTAAAGCCTGATTAGGGACTTGGGTGCAGGTAGCTCATTTAAAAGGTGATTCCAGGAATGATCCCAGGAGACTGAAATGGGAAATGAGGGAAAGCCAGGCGAAAGGTGAATTGATCTATTCACACTGTGCACGACTGGGCTCCAGCTCCTGGGGACCCCTGAGTCCATCCAACCATGCTGGATGTGCTGCAGCTGAAATCCAAGGTCCTCAGAGGGAAGGTGGCATAAGGCACAAAAATCAAGGCTTACACATTGGAATCACCCTGGAACTGGGGGAAAAAATAGCTTGATAAACAGACAACTCTTATTCCTGGAACATGGAGCATAAAGCTGGGATCCTTTCATTCCAGAAGATGATACAGAAAGACTAAAACCTAAGAAACAGCCTGAAGCACAAGATACTCTGCTCATTTTTATACATTGCTCTTTGTCCTGAGAAATTGTGTATGCTCGGAATTTCATAATATGTCTGTTAGAGAAGAGAGGAAACCTCTCTCTCAAGGCCTCAGATGAGAAAGGAAAAGTGGTAAGTGGATGTCACCAAGGTCAAGCATCTGCTTATTAAAAAGAGAGTCAAGTTTCCTTGCCTCCCGGGAAACTGTAACCTGGTCATGTCTATAGATCTCTCTGGTGAATTAACTTCTGTTTTTCTTTATTTAAGGGGGGCGGACAGGTCTCCATACATTGGACATTTAAAACAAGAGGAAGAAGCCTCCTCAACAGAAGGCTGAGGATCCCAAACTAATAGTACCGGATTCTAACCTATATAACTTCAAGTAGGAAATAAAAGGGGTTTGTTTATGGTCAGGCCAGGGAGCTGGGGAAATTGTTTGACTTTTATGCCTTAGAATTCATAGTCTCCATCCCAATGCATTTGAAAGATCCAATTAATTAGGGGATGGTGAAAAAAATTTATTTTCTCCCTAATATTTACAAGGATTTCTAAAGAAGAGGTTTCTTACTCTTCTACAGCCACTAATAATTTTAAAGAAAGAGGCAAGAGAGACTTTGGAAGATGGTCACAAAGCCTGGAAACTCAGGGCCAATAGCCTGGGTTTATTCCAGAGATGTGCTGGGGAAGCTGTAGGGTTTGTGTGTGGTCATTTCTTCTCTAAATATTTTTGAGTACTCACTATATGCCAGACATTGCCTTAATTGCCAGAGATATAATAGGGAATCAAACAGACATATACATGAATTTTTTTTTTCTATTCTTTTCTTCTACATGAGGACTAAACTGCCCCACACTGTTCTCTAGGATGTTTCGGCATTTTTCTAGTGTTCACAGGACACTTCTGTAAGCCTCTTCCTACCGTAGAATTGTCATGTAATCCTCTTGGCAACTCATCTGCCTCCTGCCTGCTTCTTCACCACCACCTCTGCAAATTGGTAGAAGAATCCGTTTATCCAAGGGATGACCTCTCCAATGCTTTTGAGAATCTATTATAAAAATGGGTCTTTGAAATTTGCAAGGGACAAATAAGTTAGTAATTGAGAGCTTGTGTTAAAAACAGTAGAGCGTGCCAGGCACGGTGGCTCATGTCTGTAATCCCAGCACTTTGGGAGGCCGAGGTAGGCAGATCACTTGAGGTCAGGAGTTTGAGACCAGCCTGGCCAACATGTTGGTGAAACTCTCTACCAAATGCAAAATTTAGCCGGGCATGGTGGCAAGTGCCTGTAATCCCAGCTACCCAGGAGGCTGAGGCAGGAGAATTGCTTGAACCTGGGAGGCGGAGGTTGCAGTGAGCCAAGATTGTGTCCACTGCACTCCAGCCTGGGTGACGGAGTGAGAATTCATCTCAAAAAAAAAAAAAAAAAAGGAAAGAAAAGAAAATAGTAGAGCATTAAGACAAATATCACGAGCAAGGCAAACATCTTAAGAAACAGCTGATGATATTACAGACTGATATTCTTTTCCAGTTTCCTTTTTAGACCTAAGAAATGTTCAGAATGATACGCAATAAATAGACCAACAACAACACCACAAATTTTAGCCCCTCTCTCTCCCCTGGGAAAGTCTGTTTTGATTTCCTTACTGGCTGATGATCCAGTTCCCCTCTGGGTTGGAAGTCCTTTTCTGAACCACAGCTCAGACAGGCTGCCTGATGCTAGCTGGCCTCTCACTCTCAGAGATGCTGGATCATAAACACCAGGTAAGACATTACCTCCACATGGATGAGCTTTGCTAGCAGTTGCCTGGCATTGAACACCACTTCTGCCCCAAAGTTCCTAACACTAGGCCCACACCTAACAGGTTGAATTCCTGGGATACTGAGGACAGCTGAGATGGTTCTTAATGTACAATCCTTCTCTCCACTTAGTTGCCATCCAAGTTTTTTGGGGATCAATCCTGGAGAACCGTTAAGTCCTGTTAGTCTCAGTCTTATTTCTCACTGAAGACTCACTGCCTTATGTGTATGTTCACTGCAGCACTGTTCACAATAGCAAAGACATAGAATCAGCCTAGAAAGATGCCTATCCTGGTGGGTTGGGTAAAGATGATGTGATACACATACACCATGGAATGCTATGCAGGTATAAAAAAGAACAAAATCATGTCCTTTGCAGCAACATGGATGTAGCTGGAGGTCATTATCCTAAGCAAATTAGAAAACTAAATACCATATGTTCTCATGTGTAAGTGGGAGCTAAACATTAAGTACACATGGACACAAAGAAGGGAACAATAAATACTGGGGCCTACTTGAGAGTGAAAGGTGGGATGAGGTGAAGATTGAAAAATTACCTATCAGGTACTATGCTCACTATTTGGGTAACAAAATAATTTGTACATCAAACCCAGGCAACACGCGATTTACCTATGGAAGAAACCTGTACGTGTACCCCCATACCTAAAATAAAAGTTGGAAGGAAAAAGACCCACTACCTTTTAGATCATGTCTTATTTAAGGCACTGCCTGGCCTTGAGAAAGCTAAAGCTGCCAGGATGATGGTAGTGACTGAGGTTGGAATTCACACTTGCCACTTTCATTCGTGTTGTGAAGCATCTCAAAGGCCTTCACCATTGCTTCTAGGAGCCTGAGATAGGTCTGAGAATAATAGCATACCATTTATACTCATGTGACAAGTTGTTAGAAAATTAAGCTAATCCTGGACAGAGTTCCAAGGAGTTTGCATTTAAATTATGACAATGGGGCAAAGTAAATGCTTCAGAAAAGTGAGACAGGGTCTATTCTTTGTGGGTGGCTCCCATTTTAAAATAAGTGATTTGCAATATTTGATCATTAATGGTTTTCAACCTCTTTGGATAAATTCAAAAACAAAATGTTTATATAAATTTGTATTAGATCTGTTTCTGCATGATTAATCATCCTAAAATTTGGCAGCTCAAAACAATTGTGTGTGTGTGTGTGTGTGTATATATAATTTTTTATTTATTTTTATTTTTTGAGACGGAGTCTTGCTCAGTCGCCCAGGCTGGAGTGCAGTGGCGTGATCTTGGCTCACTGCAAGCTCCGCCTCCCGGGTTCATGCCATTCTTCTGCCTCAGCCTCCCAAGTAGTTGGGACTACAGGCGCCTGCCGCCATGCCCGGCTAATTTTTTGCATTTTTAGTAGAGATGGGGTTTCACTGTGTTAGCCAGGATGAAACAATTGTATATTTTGTGCATGAATATGTAGTTTTGGTTTGGCGGGGACCGCTCATCTCTGCTCCATGTGGTTTAACTAGGGGCTGGAGGTACCAGTTTGGAGATGGCTGACACTGGCCTGGCTCAAGATTGTACTGGATGGTTGGCAGGGACCTTAGCTGGGGCTGTGAGCTGGGGGATATGATTCCCCTCAATGTAGCTTCACCATGGGCTGTCTGGTGAACATCCCAGATGTCCTGAAGCACATGATTCTTATGAGCTAGCCTCAGAAGTCACACAGTGTTTGCTTTCATTTTACTTTATTCATTGACACAGTTATAAGGGCCCATCCAGTTTCAATGAAAGGGGACACATACTTCACCTCAGAATGGCAGTAAGGGAGTGTCAAGGTTCTTGACTATGTGGGATGGAAGATATTGTTGCTGCCATCTAATGACAATACAATATATAATCTACTCAATACTCAAATGATTTTTGATTGAGTTTGCTCAAACCAAAGCAAAAACTTTGGCTCATAGAAGGTTACTGGCCACAGACAGGTGTCCCTGTCAGAGGCATTTAAACTAGAGTGACTCCATCTTGAATAGGAGCTGGGTAAAATAAAGCTGAGACCTACTGGGCTGCACTCCCAGGAGGTGAAGCCACTCTTAATCACAGGGTGAGATAGGTGGTCAGCACAAGATACAGGTCACAAAGACCTTGCTGATGAAACAGTATGCGATAAAGAAGTCAGCCAAATCCCACCAAAACCAAGATGGCAAGGAAAGTGACCTCTGTTCATCCTTACTGCTCATGATACACTAATTAAAATGCATTGGCATGCTAAAAGACACTGCAATGGCACCGTGACAGTTTACAAATGCCATGGCAACATCAGGAAGATACCCTACATGATCTAAAGATGGAAGGAACCCTCAGTTCTGGAAATTGGCCACCCCTCTCCTGGAAAACTCATGAATAATCCACCCCTTGTTTAGCATATAATCAAGAAATAACCACAAAAATGGCCAACCAGCAGCCCATGCTACTGCTCTGCCCATGGAGTAGCCATTCTTTATTCCTTTACTTTCCTAATAAACTCGCTTTCACTTTACTCTATGGACTCCCTCCAAATTCTTGATTGTGTGAGATCCAAGAACCCTCTCTCCTGGCGTCAGGATCGAGACCCCTTTCCAGTAACATCCCCATGAGTGAACTAATTGCATAGTGTTTGCTCAAATGCAGTTGAATATTCAGGGCCGAGATGGGAGTTTTTGTCTTTTTAGATCCATTAACTTGCTAAAGTAAAAGACTTGCTTTTTTTTTTTTTTTTTTTTTTTGAGACAGAGTTTTGCTCTTTCGCCCAGGCTGGGGTGCGGTGGCACAATCTCAGCTCACTGCAACCTCCACCTTCCGGGTTCAAGCGATTCTCCTGCCTCAGTATCCCAAGTAGCTGGGATTATAGGCATGCACCACCATGCCTGGATAATTTTTGTATTTTTAGTAGAGATGGGGTTTTACTATGTTGGCCAGACTGGTCTTGAACTCCTGACCTCAGGTGATCCATCCACCTCACCCTCCACAAGTGCTGGGATTACAGGCATGAGCCACTGCACCTGGCTAAAATACTTCATTTTTTAGGCTAGAGGATATACTTCAAGAAATATAAATAATAATTGAAAATTTCTTTAAAATCAGAAAAAGGAATATAAAGACATTTGAATATAGTCAGTAATTCACAGTATACTTCAGTTCTCAAGGGTACATGAAGGCATGAAAGAAAATAAAGAAGAAAAATAAAGTAGATGAAAAATGTGAAGAAAGAAAAACTATATAGCAAGCAGGAAGGAGACAAAGGTAGGGAGAGGATAGGGCAAGGAGTGCAACTGTATCAGCGTAACAGGAGATTACCGAAAATAGTTGTTCCAGCAACAGCCAAATTATAGGCACCACATCTCCAACACATTATTTCAGCATGCCTCCCTCCCTCCCACAATCCTGATTTCCTAGAATTCTAAGCAAGGAGAAGTAAGCAGCCAGTAGCAACCCCTTACCTTATCTAGCAAGGTAAGTTCAGTAACATCAACCCCAGTAGTTTCAAAGATTTGGGAAAATGAAAAGTAACTCCATATTAAAATATGATTAGGGAAATGGATATCTGGTTGATGGCCAATATCCACCCACTCCAGGAAGAATTCACATAATTCCAAGAGTGCTCATTAGCTCTAAATGCTTGGGTAGACCATATCTATGTGTAATGGATTATTTTTTATTTTACTTTGAGTAACATGGGGAGTCAACAAAAGGTGTTAAGCAGAGAGAGAGATGAGTAGTGAGTAGAAACAAGGTAGAAACAAGACAACGACTAAGCAGGCTCCTGCAATAATTCAGGCAAGACTTGATGAGGGCTTAGAAAAGGATGGTAAGGGCCAGGAATGATGGATCATGCCTGTAATCCCAGCACTTTGGGAGGCCAAGGCAGGTGGATTGCTTGAGGTCAGGAGTTTGCAATCAGCCTGGGCAACACTGTGAAACCCCGTCTCTACTAAAATACAAAAAATTAGTGTGCACCTGTAGTCCCAGCTACTCGGGAGGCTGAGGCAGGAGAATTGCTTGAACCCTGGAGGCAGAGGTTGCAGTGAGCCAAGATCATGCCACTGCACTCCAGCCTAGGTGACAGAGCAAAACTCCATCTCAAAAAAAAAAAAAAATAGAAAAGTATGGTAGGGTGGGTTTGGTGAGAAACTGAGAAACGGAGTCAGGATTGTTTGATATTGTCGGAAATACACATTATATTAGCTTTTCTTAGTATTGCTTGATTTGATCTTTCCAGGAATTCTGCACTCTAATACTAACAATGGGGGCAGAATTCAATATTAGCTTAAAGAATATGAGCTAATTAGTGTTTCTCAAACTTCACTTTCCCTACAAATCACCTGAGGATCATGTTAAAATGCAGATTCTGGTTAAGCCTGAGATTATGCATTTCTAAGCTCCCATGTGAGGCAAACAGTTCAGAAATCAAAATTGAAAGAGAAAGTTACTAAATGTCAGTTGGCCATGTTGAATTTTGAACGTCTGGAGTCGATGCTAAAGGCTCATCTTCACCGTGACTTCATCCAAAGTTTCTGAGGATGAATCACGAGTGTCTTTGTCGGCTGCTCTTTACACTCTAGCCAGCAAGTTGATGTACAGATAGATTACTATGCATTTCTATTTTGTTTCTCTTAAAGACTGATTCTTCAATTTACAGGTGCTTATCTAAGTAAAAGTTTCTTACACAAATTAGTAGCAATAAGGTACACTAGGTGAGCATACAAGAACATACGAGAAAATCATACGACATGGCAAATGTAAAACTATGCATGTATATTTAACTGTTAAAAATCACAACAAAAATGTAAAGTCAGAGCTCATTAAATTAGAGACTGATTTAACCAAATGATTATACAGCCATTACACAGGTGTTCCATTTCAGAAAGTATTAGAGCATAGTGCCGGGGGGCCTCAAAGCTAATTTCTAACCTAGACTAATCATGCCAGGAATAATGACCTGCCGTTACTGCCTTGTGAATCAGACCCTATGATATTTAAAATAATTAAGATCAAAGCCTAACGAGAAGGTCACTGAATTCACCAGTCATAAAACGTTAGTACAAAACCCAAGGCTGTACTTGTTTGCTCAACAATCTTCAACGCTCAAGTTATAAAAGGGTCTTAAGAGGGACACAAACATCATCTTCAAAAAATGTCACTCCCCCCAAAGGTGCTGCCAGAGAGCAAGGGAAGTCTCTCAATGAAGTGGTTATTCAAAGCAAAAGTGTTACTCAAAAGTCATTATACATTTGAAAAGACCAGGTGACTTAAGAGATGGGCTGATGGGATATATCAGCTTGCTGGCTGCAATCCCAGAACACAAACTGGGATGAAGATTTGCTTCCCATTTGTAGGCGGCTGGAAAGGAGTGTGAAATGAATTGGTTTGTCCGGGCTGAGTTCCCAGGAAAAGGGTGTCTTTCATACCAAAAGCTCCCACCCAAACTGGCAGGGTGCTTCAAGCCAAAGATTTAGACAGTCAAATAAGTGCTAATTGAGTTAGAGGTTTGGTTAGGAAGTGGGTTGACAATTAAGTTCAGCTAAGGCCCGTTAATGGCCCAACTACCAGCCTTGAGAGGCTTTGGTACAGCACACCAAAGCAGAAGAAGGCTCCTAATCCACTACTAAGACTTTGATTGAAATTCCTAATCTTTGGCTGGAACAAGTGTGAGACATCATAGAGAGAAGTGGCCTGGGGTGATAGTGGCAGAGGAAGTTATGAGGGTGATACTGAGGATGTATTTGTTCACAAGATTCCGCTGGAGATATTCAAGTCTGCAGAACCACAATGGGGAGCCCCAAGAAGAAGCATTTCATTTTTAAGAGGACAACACTAGTCCATAGCTTTATACTGCTATGGCCAAGTTCCCAGCAAGGTTTCGTTGCTTTGTTTTTAACCAAAGCCAATACTTTTAACCAAAAGCAATTGGCTTTAACCAAAACTTTTTTTAAAAAGTATTTTTATTTAACAAACAATTTAATGGGGCTTTACTATTGCCATTCTTATTATTCCTTTTGCAAATACCATCTCACTTATATCTCAAATAATCCTCTGAGGTAAATCACATTATTGTCATTACTTTATAAACAAGAAAACTGAGACACAGAGAAGCTCAAGAACTAATAAGTGGCATATTTGGAATACAGAAATGGTGGAAAGGCATCTGGGTTAAAACAAAAAGAATGTTACAAGAGAAGTAAGGGAGGAAATTTTTATTATTCCTCTTTGGAAGGAAGGATATAAAAACCCAAGAGAAAATTTAATAGGCCTCTTCACTGCCCCTTTCCCACAAGTGCCAAAATGAAAGCCCATTAATAGGGCTTAAAACTAAAATTTAGTACAGATAAAAGCAAGTCCTCATTACCCAACATATAATTAACTGGGGAATTCACAGCTGTGGGACATGATGGGGAAAGATGAGGCTTGCCGATTCAGGCTGCTGATTTTCAAATAAGGTGTTAAAACCAAGTAACCAGATCTCTTTATTTGCAGGTTGGAGCTCTGGCTACTCTGCTGTAGATGATGTTGAGAAGTCTAAACTTTGAAAACAGATCCTACATGACTTATGGATTAAAGAAACTGGATTTATGTGGTTACCAAACGTATGAAAAAAAAGCTCATTGTCATTGGTCATTAGAGAAATGCAAATCAAAACCACAATGAGATACCATCTCATGCCAGTTAGAATGGCAATTATTAAAAAGTCAGGAAACAACAGATGCTGGAGAGGATGTGGAGGAATAGGAACGCTTTTACACTGTTGGTGGGAGTGTGAATTAGTTCAACCATTGTGGAAGACACTGTGGGAGATTCCTCAAGGATCTAGAACCAGAAATACCATTTGACCCAGCAATCCCATTACTGGGTATATACACAAAAGATTATAAATCATTCTACTATAAAGACACATGCACACATATGTTTATTGCAGCATTGTTTACAATAGCAAAGACTTGGAACCAACCCAAATGTCCATCAGTGATAGACTGGATAAAGAAAATGTGGCACATACTCACCATGGAATACTGTGCAACCATAAAAAAGGATGAGTTCATGTCCTTTGCAGGGACATGGAAGAAGCTGGAAACCGTCATTCTCAGCAAACAGACACACGAACAGAAAATCAAACACCACATGTTCTCACTCATAAATGGGAATTGAACAATGAGAACACATGGACACAGGGAGGGGAACATCACACACCAGGGCCTGTCAGGGGGTGGGAGGCTAGGGGAGGGATAGTATTAGGAGAAATATCTAATGCAGATGACGGGTTGATGAGTGCAGCAAACCACCATGGCACGTCTACCTATGTAATAAACCTGCAGGTTCTGCACATGTATCCTAGAACTTAAAGTATAATTAAAAAAAAAAAGAAAAAGAAAAAGAAAAAGAAACTAGAGAACTGGAAGTCAGATGTGTTCCACAGCCACCACCCCCCACCTCAAGTAAACTTGCCCTTTTCAAGTTCACTCCTTTTCCCTTTCCTAGGGGCAGACTGTTCAATCTCCCACCACTCATGGACCAGTTCAGCCATTCTCCTTTCTCCTCACTGCCTTACAACCTCCTGCAAAGCCTCCTTCCCACAAAGCCTCATGGCACTTAACGCCATCATTCCCTGTCCGTCTGCAGGGTTGGCACCTACTGGCTCCTAGAATATTTCCCTCACTCACTGAAGACTTTGGAAATTGGATCACTGTCTTCTTAGATCACCATAGCTCTTGCCAGTTGACAACATCCGAGTAGACAACACAGTCATTATCAGGTACCTATGACTCTCTGTCTCCCTAAATCCAATGACTAAAATTTCTACTGCCTTTTGCTAATCTACTTCTCTAGCCGTATCGAATTTCAGCATCGTTCCACTTCCACATTTTTATTTCCAAATACCCTTCTCTCTGAGCACATTATTCCATCTTCCTCAGTCTTTCACTCCCTCACTCAATATTTTTTTTCCACTTCCAACTTACCTCTTAACTTCTTATTGCCTGTCCTTTTACTGCACCTCCAAACTCCAGATCAGTCCAACCATATGCTTTTTCTCCCTAAACTCAAGCTGAAAAAAATACCATGCCACTTTGCAAATTGGTGACACTGTTGAGAAGTACAAGCCTTTGGAAATAGATCTATAGATTTATACAGTTTCCAGGAAACATGATTTAATCCCTGGCCTCTGGCAAGAATTGACTAATTAGCTCAAGACCCCCTATGTCAGTGCCAAAGCTCATGGGAATTCAGGCTCAGCCCAGGTGGATAACAGTATTGGGCTTCAGATAACTTGAGCACAGTCCAAATTCTCTTATACAATAGCTCTCAGGTTTATTACTTTACAGTTCTAAAATTTTATTATATGCAACGCCATGTAAAGTTAGTGATGTTTAGGAATCTCGTTTGCATTTTAGTGGCATTTGTTTGACAATAGTTTACCTATACTGCTAAGTAATGTGCTTAATGACAGAGTGGAAGGATAGTGATGAAATTTAGGTAAAAGATGGCACAGCCACAGGCAAAAATCACAGCTTCAAAGGGTAAGGAGAAGCCTCAAGTCTTGCAGTTCAAAAATCCTTTTACTTAGCAACATCACTTAAAATAACAAAAAAACAAAACTCCTTCTGGACCAATATCAATTGCTATCTCTCTCCTTCCAACAGCTTCAGCTTCAATTCTAGCTTCCTTTGTGCTCCACTAAATAGATCATCGTAACAGCTCATGTATCCAACATCATTCTACCTTAGTAATTTGTATACATAAGTGAAGATTTCCACTTTTTAATGTCATTAAAAGGTGTATCTGTTAACCATCTTTTAAAATTTATTAAATTCTTCCCTGCCATCTTACGGATAATGTGTAAACCACATTTTGCTATTTCTTGCATTTGCAGAATCCTCTCTTTAAAATTTAGTCATAGGATTTGTAACTTCCAATTAGCTGCTCAACAAATTTTTGAGTCCCTCAGGTCTTTGTCTTTGTTCCCAAAGTTGAAGTGGCTAGAAAAATGTCCTATGGATACATTTGTTGCCAAATCACACACACACAAATATGCTACTATCTCAGAGGCGTCAGGACATATAATAATAACCTCTAAACATTTCCCCAAGAGTTCTTCCTATTCAGTAAACACCAGAAGTAGTCTCTGGGATGTATGGAGAGTAACATATTCCACTTAATAATATAAAAAATAACTCATTTGTAAGTTTTAAACCTTCTCGCATTATTTTTGGTTTCAAAGTAAGGACTGTTTTGCTCAATACCAAACTGGCTTTGGTGACTTTACATTTCTTTGTTTGAAGGGTCTGGTGGATAGGGTGGGACAAAGGTCAAATGCCTTTAACACTCTGGGTTTCAGTTAACTCGGTTCTCAGGTGAGGCCTTCAGCCCTTCTGCTCCTGCAGATTCCAGTGTCAGGTGGTTCAAATGCCATAGCACAGATGAAAGCAGCTTGAACAGCAGAAGGAGCTTTATCCATGAAAGGACAGAGCCAACTGAGGCCAGGGGAGCTTTTGATGACTAGCAGGAGCGTTATTCACATTTTCCAGTTTCTAGCCTAGTAAGTGTCAGGCACTCGGTAAACATTTGATGAACAAGTGAATGAATAAATGAATAAAGGAGACTACTTTGATATTACTACAAAGAAACTAATAATATTAAATAATTTTTCCCCAAAGCCAGAAACTCCTTTTTAAAAATATCTAATGCATATTCAAATTGCATCGGTCATCAGAAACCTCTTTGCAAAGCAGAATGACAAACTCTAAATCAGGCCCATGGGATTTTCCTTAGAAAACTGATCAGACAGTCAGGCATGGTGGCTCATGTCTGTAATCCCAGCACTTTGGGAGGCTGAAGCAGGTGGATCACCTGAGGTCAGGAGTTCGAGACCAGCCTGGCCAACATGGTGAAACCCTGTCTCTATCAAAAATTAGCTGGGCATGGTGGCAGGTACCTGTAATCCCAGCTACTCGGGTGGCTGAGGTAGGAGAATTGCTTGAACCCGGGAGGCGGAGGTTGCAGTGAGCGAGATCGCTCCATTGCACTCCAGCCTGGGCGATAGAGTGACACTCTGTCTCAAAAAAAAGAAAATTGATCAGAAAATTGAAATTATCACTTCCGCGAGTCAACAGGCTTTCAGAAAGAAACTAGTTTTTGAAAGTGCATGCTCATGTATGTGAAAGCCTTGTTTACCTATCAAGATCATCCTGTGTAGGCATAGTGGCTCACACCTCTAATTTCAGCATTGTGGGAGGCCAAGCAGGGAGGATTGCTTGAGGGCAGGAGCTTGAGACCAGCCCTGTCTGTCTCTTTTAAAAAAAGAATTACACGTATATACAGAAGTGTGTATATATATAGGGGTGTG
Organism: Papio anubis; assembly: GCF_008728515.1. NCBI lineage: Eukaryota > Metazoa > Chordata > Mammalia > Primates > Cercopithecidae > Papio > Papio anubis. The sequence goes on from NC_044991.1 coordinate 51,537,034, forward strand.
TGTGTGTATACATATAAGTGTGTATATATTCCTTTAATTATAATACTCTACTATTATTGATGATAGGACAGTGTTCAAATATTGAAAAGAGGAAACAGTGTTGACATTGTCTTGTGAGAAATTGTTGAAGGGATTGGGTGGGTTTAGAAGGAGGAAGAAACAACCAAGGAGAGAAATGGAAACTCCAAATTAATCTCTCTTTGTGCAAAAAAAAAAAAAAAAAAAAAAGAAAAGAAAAGAAATCAAATTATTCTAATGAGATCCAGCAGCATTAAGCAAATGTTAGACCCAGATTTTAAGGAAAAGCCTGTTAGCAACTAGAACTGCCTAGAAATGAGACAGGAGACTTTGCAGAAGGCATCTTCCTTTCACGGTATCAAATCGCAAGAGAAAAAGAGCGGCGGGATGGGATTTCATCATACTCCAGACCTGCTGACCTTCCTTCAAAGCATCTGTAAAATCTTCTCCCCAATTATGACCCAGAAAATGAAGAGGACCAATGTGAGGGGATAGAGAAGCAATGCTCAGACATCCAGAGTCCACAGCACAGACATTTCTTCATTATTGAAAACTTACCAGGGCTGGGTGCAGTGGCTCGCATCTGTAATCCCATCCCTTTAGGAGGCCAAGGTGAGCAGCTGCTTGGGAGGCTGAGGTGGGAGGATCGGTTGAGCATAGGAGAGGTTGCAGTGAGCTGAGATTGCACCACTTCACTCCATCCTGGGCAACAGAGCAAGACCTTGTCTCAAAAAATTAAAAATAAAACTTGCCAGGTGAGAATCAGGTGGCAGACGTGACAGTAACTGAATTCTCCAGAGGGCTCCAGCTTTGCAGTTCACAGCACACAAAACTGGAGCCCTTCTTTGCCCTAAGCACAATAAATACTTATTGAATTAAAACATAGGCAGAAATCAAAGGCAGGCAGAGTGACATGGTGAGAACTGCTCTTCAAGACATTTCTAAATATGCCAGAGAAAGTTTCAACTGCATGTTAGAACTTTATAAATTATGTGTAAACATGACCTCTGAAAAAAAAAAGCCAGGGTCTATGTGGCCGAGAGTGACTTCTTTAGTGAATCATAGCTGGGACAGTCATTTTTGAACTCTGCAATTTTCCACATCTTTTCCAAAATAAGTGGTGTAGTGAAAACACACATGATCCAGTGTCCTTCTGCCGGCTTCCCATCCCCTATTACATTTTCTTTTCCTTGTAATAATTCTTTGCCGTAGTTCAGGATATCTCACCTTATTATTCCCATTTTTCCTTTTTTTCCTCTCCAATCTTTCACTACTAGAACTTGCATAAATCATCAATGGCATTCTGAAGGGAATGGGAAAAGAGGGCAAAATCCTACTCATTACTTCATGCTAACTTTGATTTCTACCTCTGATGTATTGAGTCTGACAAAGGCAAGATAGATGGGCAGTCAAGTGAGAATGTTTAGGCTTTCTTGCCTGAAATATTGTCTTCATAATATAAAGAACTAAAATTTAGGTAGCACAGATTATTTTAGGCAATTCTATAATCTGGGTATTAATAGGATTTCTATTTTAAAGATAAGGGAACTCGCCTAAAGTTGCACTCTTAGGAAGTGGGGGAAATGGGAGTTAAACTACATCATGCATTCTGCAGGTCAAGCATTTAATTGCTATATTATTTTTCAATCGGTCCACAACAATTTAAAATTCAGGCTCCTCTCTGGGTCCTCCCAGTTCATTGTCTCTTCTACATAAATGATTGGCAAGTCATTTTTCCTCTGACTGTTTTAGAGATCCTCTCATCTCTGGCAACTCTACAACCATGCCTGCTCAAAACATTGTATTACCTGTGGACCCCAGAAAGGAAGTCCCTTTTTTCAAAAAAAATTGTTGTTTAGGACCCTCCACATTTCAGTCCCACCACCATTCAAGAGTTAGTGTCCACCATTTTTTTTTTCTTTTTTTTTTTTGGATTTGGGTGAACATGTTTGTGAACCCGGAGTAGACATTCATGGACCGACAAGGTTTTTTCTTTTTTCTTTTTTTTAAATTGATTCAGAAATGTGTTTAATTAAAGAGCAAGAGGGAATATTTGAAATTCAGACGGGCCCCATAACATCCGGAGTCCAATCCAATCTATTTATGCACCCTAGAACATTCCTCCCACTCTCAGCTACATGTCACTGCTTCTTTCTATTATTCCCTCTTCCTCTCACACTCACTTAGGGTCACACATGCTCAGAGCTTCGTATATATTGAATTTATAGGCACGTGTTTTACGTTTCCCATGGCAATCCTGAAGGGAAGTTAGAGCAGATCTTCTGCCATTGTCCATTCATTATCTATATAGCATGGCATTCAGAGAGTGTTACTGAATACAAAATTTAAAACATCTAAGATAAATTGCTGTTTGGTATGGAGTCATATAAAAATTGGTTGCAATTTATTTTTAAAATACACAACTACAGTAATTTCAATTTTAATGTTCATGAGCTACACTTTTGATTTTTTAAGTCAATAACAATTTTGAATACTCTTTTCCACAAATCCCATAGAAAAAGTAAAAAGATCTTGAAAATTTCCACGTTTGGCATTACAGCAGCTGTTGAAAATTCCTGTAGACAATATTCCCTGACTCTTGGATCAGAAAGATGGGCCAGCGTAGCAGGGCATGCCTACTAGGATGTCATACAGTTTGTACTCCACAGTTCCTATTTCAGGATAGCACAAAAACCCCCAGACAAACAAGCAAAAATTCTCAAGATTCTTCACCACCTTCATCTAATATAACCAGCTTTCTGTCATAACTAGATGTTGCCCAGTATGCAACAGGGAGCCATGTTGTCACACCATTCGCAATTTCCTAAACTATCACAAGGATTTCCATCAGAAGGAGAGGGCATTTCATATGGTTGGAAGTGCCATCACTCAGGGGCTCACGGAGAATAATGATTGCATTTTAAGGGTAGAGACCAGTCACCCATCTCTCCTCCAAATCTCTCTGCCTCCAACTCTCTATTCTTCCTTTCTCTCTCCTTTCGCTGTCCTTTTTTTCCTCTCTCTCTCTCGTCTCTCTTTCTCTCGAGGATACACTCAGCTTCTGTTTAGGAATTTAAGGAATAACTTTTGGTCCAGCCTCAGAGGTTACAGGTGAAGAACAGAAATAGCACGATATATGGGGAAAGTTGGAGAATACAGTCTTAGTCTTGAAGAATCACAGAGAATGCTATAATGTGCCCTGAGGTACAGTCTACAGAGATACCTCAACAAAGGATTTAAAATAAGAGCTGAAGAGAAATTGGCCACTTAATAATTTGATAGTAACAGCTTTGACTTTATTTTTAAATATAAGGAGAGAAGAAATAACACCTGAATAAATGTAGTATGCCAAGATGTTAGCTTCAACTCTGACAAAAGGTTTGTGCTTATACAAAGTGAGATTCGCTAATAACCTGAATTTTAGTTAATTATTTTTGCACATTTACAGAGGGATGATGATCAGAGGTAGCTTTCTGTTTTTGTATTCTACATTCTGTGGTTTGGCATTAAGGGAATGTTTGTATCGGCTTTGATCTCACCTAATTACCTCAAAATTTAGTAGAATTCCACAATTTATCCAAGAATATTATAATGAAGCAATATTCCTGGATATTGTTCAAAGGATCTCATGATCCATCCATAATATTCTAGTAATAAAAGCTATCATTAACTGAATGCCTAGTCTAAGCCAGGTACAGGCTCAGCCTGTTCTATGTATTATCCTGTCTAATCTCCCAATCAACGCTATGATGTAATAGGATTATTACGTCCATATATTATAGGTGAGGAAACTGAGGCACTGGAAGTGAAATGAATTGCCCAAGGTTGCTGAGCAGAAAGTGGTAGTGCTAGAGCTGTAGCCCAATCAGAATTCAGAACCGACATATACAACTAGTGTGTTATTCATCCTTCTCAAATAAAAATTACCAAATGTTTTCAACTGTGGGTGTGTAATACCTGCTCCTGGTGAGGACTGGGGCAAAAATGTACTTTCATATCACAGGTAGAAATGTCACTCAATGCAGCTTTATTTAAAAGCAACATGGCAATGCTCATTAAAAGTAATTGTGCACATAGCTGTTGATTCTGCAGCCCTCCTCCTGGGAGTCAAATTCTGTGAGTGTAAAAGCATAATCTGCACAAGGACATAATATGAATTCTAATCCACAAGGGGAAATGTTGAATCAACTATGGCGTCATTGCACCACAAACTATTGCACAGCTGTTAAGAGGAATGAAGTAGATCAACCCGGTCAGTTGACTATAAGAAATTGAAAGAAAAATCAAAGAGTAATAAATATCTCATTTTTGTTAAAAAAAAGGGGGGGAGGGTAGAATTTTGGGGGCAGTGAGACTATTCTGAACAGTAATGTATTGGTATATACATGTCATTATTCATTCGTCAAACCCCATAAAATATGTGACACACAGAGTGAACCCTAATATAAACTGTTGACTTTAGTTAATAATAATGTATCTCTACCAGCTCTATTGGCTCATTGGCCATAACAAATGTCCCATGCTGATGCAAGATGTTAATAATAAGGGAAACTGGGGAGCAGGTGGTAAGAGGGATATATGGGAACTCTACTTCCCACTCTACTTCTCTGTAAACCTAAAACTGCTCCAAAAACAAAGTCTATTAATTAAACAAAATTATTAGAGACTACTATATATATTTGGATATAAGTTTAAATATGGTGAGCACAGAAAAATGTAATTTAAGCGTAATTGTGGGGCTAAGGGAATAGAAGAGAATGAAAACAACAAAAAAAGTTTTTTCCTAAGCTTTCCAACTCGCAAGATGAAAACAATAGAAACAGATATTCTGTGGGCTAATTAGTGTAAAATACTATGTGTGTTTGTAGAAAAACATACAGTTAGACAAATTCTCCTGGAATTTTCCCCACGGTCTTTTAGAATCTCTAATTCTAGCATTTTGTAAATGTTCTATTGAGTATCCAATTGTTGTTTTCCTCAACTCACCTTCAAATCATAACAAAAGAATAATAACTGATAAGAGGCTGTCACTAAGTGAGAAGTTGGATCTCCTATACTGAGCTTTGCATTCATCGAAATCAAGGAACTTAAAGTTCCTAGACGTAGTAACTTCAGTCATATTTTCTCCTTTTCTTCTTCATTCCAAACTCAGTGCAAAACTAATAATGATGTTCTACAAGATGGCCTGAGAAATTCTACTGGTGTTTAAGTCAGCATAAACTATAGACTACTTTGCAGTAGATTGCCTTCAAACAAGATTTTAAAGATCTCACTTGGAAAGAGTCTATATCAATCAACCAACCAATCAATCAATCACACACACACTCACCACCAAGCCATGAAAATAAAGATCCCCACCAAAAAGTAGTAATATAAATGTTATAATGTTGTGTTATAATGTACATTTCAGATGTATAGATATGTATATAATTTAATTCACATATTTGAAGATTGAAATCCTGCAAATCTGCTGAAATAATGAAACAGAAGTCCCATAACTCTTAAATGTAGCATGCTCACACAGAGTTGTTGGAGCAGGTTTCGCATACCTCAAGGGACAGTTTCCAACCATATCCTTCAAGGTGTATTTTCCTCTAATTAAACCTAATCCCTCTTACCTCCTGGTGGCCTGTGAGAGCTCGATTTTCAAGCGTCACCACGTCATCTGGTTGCCTTCTGAGATGTTACAAAAGCAGTCAGTCCCACCCGTGCTCTGCTTGCTGAACCCTGAAAAAAGCGTGAGCAGGAAACAGCCAGGGCCTCCTCTACAGGGCTTACGTGATGAAATGCAGCTCACCATTAGTTGCCCCTGCAATTTTCACACCTGGGGCTCTTGAGCTTTGAGGGTGCAGGTGGCCTAATACAGGAGTAATTAGTTCCATGTCATTAATTATTTATATGGAGCTTATCACCCTGGGTTGGCAATTTTTGTTGACTCAAAGCTACAGGTGCACAAAGGAATAGTGGCGGAGGGAAAATGGTGCTCTGTGGGCTGAATATCTTTGAGACTGTCTCCAGGAAAGGCTATGTCATTCATAGCAACCACAGAGTTTTGAGAGTTGACAAGTAATTTTACATGGTGACTCACCATTGCTACAGTTGCAAAGGTAATTCTATTTGACTCACATGAAATTCTGTGTTTAATGTGTGTTTGACAGGAAAATAGTCTTCCCATTTTCTTGTTGTCCTTAAAGAAAAGCAGGAAATGAGAATTTATTGCCGTGGTCTTCTCTTTCAGACCTAACTGTTCTTAGAAAATTCCAAGTAGTTTCAATAAGACTACCGGAAATTCTCCTTATTAACTCTGCTTTTAGAACCCTCTGGTGAATCTGATTTCAATCCTGCTTGTCAATATATAACTTCATTCTAGCCAACTACAGTCCCTAACCCAGGCTTAAACATTTGTTGCAACAAACTTTTCCCTGAACTACCTGATGATTTCCTTCTGATTCTAAACTCATCTGTCTCCATTTTCTTGCAGTGATGCTGGTTTTTCTTAAGCAACTATTCCAACTACTTATTTCTCCAAATGAAAGAAAGGAGAAAAAAAGAAGACAATTTTGTCTTCCATACCCAGATTTCTGGTTCAGGATTTTATTAAGCATTTAGAACACAGAACCATTTCAGATCAATTTTTGGTAAACTTTAATCTCACTTCTATAGTGGTTTGAAAGCAGAGAATCTCTGAACTAGTATATCAGTGGGAAAGAATTTTTGCTGTTCAGTCTCTCTTGATGCCTCCTGCATATCAAGGTAATTGGAGTCTTCTCTCCAATTCAGTAACTCAGTTCCTTCCACATTTCACAGTAGCAAATTAATCATGATCAGTTTAAGAAGCTGTCACAGGAGCCTGGTGTCTCCCATCTCTGTATTTCTAGCAATCTCCAGATGATGCTGATGGCTCGTATATTTTGAGCAGCAAATTTCTGGATCATATCGTAAAAGCTATTTCTTCCTGTTGGTTTGGTAGCCTCCCTGTGTTGTCCACAAAGAATGGCCCTGCACCCCCTAATAAAAAAAACCAACCCAATCCTGCATAACCCTACCTTCTTCTATGAATTTTGTATTTCACTTCACACCTTTAGTTTTTGCTGTGAGAAAATTCTGGTGCATATCAAATAAGTTATATATTGAGAAGAAGAGGTGAACATTTACAGCTGGGGAAGGGCATGCTGTCACCTCTGTCTACCTTTACAGCATGGAAAGGTTGCCTTAACATTGTGTGACAGAGGTTCTCAAAGTGAGAACTCCCTGTAGAAGCCGCATCAGCATCTCTGGGAGCTTGTTAGATATGCAAATTCTCAGTCCCACCCTAGATCTTCAAATTAAGAAACTCTGGGGTGGGGCCCAGGACTCTGTTTTAACAAGGCCTCCAGGTGATTCAAATGCAAGCTAAAAATTGAGAACCACTGGTACCTACATTTCTTGGTCAAAAATCTTAAACGAGCTTTGCATGCATCCAATTCATCTTAAATCATGAATGGTAATAATAAATTAAACTCTGGTTTGGAATTTTAAAGAGTGCATCTCTACTTCACCAGAAACTAGTTTGGTCTAGTTCAAACGCTTGTGCAACCCCTTCAACGGTTGGGGTTTGGTTCTCTCATTAGTAAGATGATTATATAACTAATCCTTTAAGCTAGAAACTCTTGATACTAATAAAAGGTGCTGTTATAATTACACAAGGACAATGGGCATAAATTGAGACTATCCTAGGCAAACTAAAACATATGGAGATTTTACTCTTAAGGAAAATAAAGATTGGTTGGGACAAGACAGCGATAAGCCTTCCAGGTCTAAGGTTTTTACAATGTGAACCCTCAAATTTTTAAGTAGGAACTCGTAACTACTGTCTTTATTTGGAACTGCAAATCTACAGAAGAATTTATGTATCTCTCAATTATGTTATTACATTTTTAATCACCTTGCTTAATTTAAAAGTGCATTTGAAGCTCTAGGATATCACCCTAGGGTATAGGATGATCAGGGTGTAAAAGCTGTCAGAATCAAAGTAGAATCACAAATGTTAAGAAACAGACAAACAGAGCCTTTACCTCCCTGAATAGACATATACTTCACTATGACATGTGTATTACCATTACAATGCTTTATTCCCAAATATATATCTTCTTTTTTAGAGAGCCTCTCTCTTTGTTATTTAGGTTGACAAGGGTGAATTTTGAAAATCCAAAAGTCTCAAAGCCCTGGGTACAAAAAGAATGCCATCTCAGCAACTAAAATATCCCACTAACCATGTGTTGCTTTGACTTATTCAGAAATAGCCTGGAGAACAATTTGATCTAAGAGTGTTATGTTCTTGTTTGATTAGAGGTTTTTTTGGGTTTTGGGGTTTTTTTCCCCTGTTAAATAAGCAAGAGTTATGTGTTATCTTGAAAGGTGAGGATATTATACTCAAACATTTTCAGTGTATTGAAAAGTTTCAATAGACTAAAAAACCATACTAATACAAACTCCCCCTTTCCTCTGTCCCCCTCAAAAAAACTTAAATCAGAGAAATGCAAACAACTGTCATCTTATAGGATGAACTTTGAACCCAGAAGAATCAAAAAGACAAAAGGTTGTTTAGAAAACAGTGTCTTTTCCTTTCTAGTTATAAACGATAGTGTATGTGTGTGTTACAGATATTGGGAATTTTTTCTATTACATTTAACATCATAGGATAAAAAACTGGTCCTTAAGAAGTTTTCATTTTCAGCTTTCCTTTGGGCCTAACATTAACTTAGGAAAACCTAAAATATATAACTTTTCTTTAGAAGTTTCATAAATTTCAAAGGGTTTTCCTTGGTGGTTTTATTTTCCGGTAAGCCTCCCAGTCTGAAGTCCAGCTTTCAAAAAATCTCCTCCGAATATCTAAATGATAGTTTTAGACCACCGTTATCAGTGTGCTGCGAAATCAAGCAGTCAAGAGGTATTTCACAGGCACCTAATATTTTCATAATAGTGATCAGTAATAAATGAAGCTTCGCTTTTTAGGTTTCATGTTTTTCCTGAAAACATCTAAAGTATGCTTTTTCTAAACAATGTTGTTATAACATAGAAAGATTTGGTAATTTGTGCTATCAGTTATCCATTGATAATATCCTGTGAGAATATGACAAAATGTATTTAGAAAGAGCTCATAATATGCAAAGCTCATAATATACAAAACAATAATAGGAAGTAAAAAGTCAAACACAAAATAATGTAGACTCTATAATATGCAGGGTTAGACATAAGATGAGAAAGAAACACTAACATATAAACAGTTGGCTGGCCACAGTGACTCACCCCTGTAATCCCAGCACTTTGGGAGGCTGAAGCAAGTGGATCACTTGAGTTCAGGAGTTTAAGACCAGCCTGAGCAACATGGTAAAACACTGTCTCTGCAAAAACTGCAAAAAATTAGCCAGGCATGATGGCATGTGCCTGCAGTCCCAGTTACTCAGGAGGCTGAGGTGGGAGGATCACCTGAGCCCAGGAGGTTGAGGCTGCTGTGAGTCGTAATCACACCTCTGCACTCCAGCCTGGGCAACAGTGAGACTCTATCTTAAAAGTAAATAAAGTAACTAATTAATTAACTAACATTGCTAGTTTTAAGCAATAGGATCAGGCTGATTTTTTAAAAATACTTTTCACAAATTTACATGTTTTCCATAGTAACAAATATATTATTTGAGAACAGGGGGAAGAAATCACATCTTATTTTAAAATTGTCTGGCACAGAGAGATGAGAGGACCTCTGAGTGAAGGTGTCATGTGTATCTCATCTTCTATTTAACAAGTGCCTTTGTCCAAACCATCAGGGGCCATGAAAAACTGAGAAACCTTTCTTTCTTTCTTTCGTTTTTTTTTGAGATGGAGTCTCACTCTGTTGCTGAGGCTAGAGTGCAGTGGTAGGATCTCAGCTCACTACAACCTCCGCCTCCTGGGTTCAAGCGATTCTCCTGCCTCAGCCTGCTGAGTAGCTGGGATTACAGGCATGCACCACCACGCCTGGCTAATTTTTGTATTTTTAGTAGAGACAGGGTTTTGCCATGTTGGCCAGGCTGGTCTCGAACACCTGACCTCAGGTGATCTGCCCACCTCAGCCTCCTAAAGTGCTAGGATTACAGGTGTGAGCCATGTACCCGGCTGGGAAACATTTCTTAAAGAGGTCACAGTCTTTGTCATAATGTGGCACATCTTGTAACTTTAATGTGCACAAATTTCTTGATTCCCAATAAGGAAAAAAAAAAAAAAGTAATAAATATGCAAAACAGTCATTTGCATAATGTCATAGGTTGCTATCTACTGAATTTACAGAATTATATATAAATTCACTGACAGCTTCTATTCATTCTTAATTAAGACATTGCTAATTAAAATTTTATCCTAGGACACAATATTTGTCCGTGCTAATTTATTATAGCTAATAACATTACTTTGTAACCATATTCCACCGCATTAATTCTCTCTCTAAATTCACAAAAAAATTTTATAAACTTTGAAACTAAACTAATTTATTCTCCAAATTTTGGAAATATGTTCATAGGTGGCATGAAGCAAAAGTCTGAGCTCATGAAGGAAGTCAAATGTTCCAGTTCTAGGAATTCAGATGACAGCTATGTAAACCATTAATTTACAATCCCATTCCCGCCAGGTGTCCATGAGAAGTTCTATAAAATAGCATGAATGTTTCCAAAAACTCAAGACCCACTCCTCATTTGTTAGACAAGAACTACTGTAGCAGTAAAGCAGAAAATCTGGTTTTGAAATGATTATGGTAGTGACTAAACAATTCCACATGCTATAAGAATCCTTTGATATTAGATGTTACCAAATTTAGTGTTAAGTTACAGATGATTTTTCTTCATGATTCTTTTTACCCTGCTATGTTCCAATATTTAATCTCCTCCCGATGATTCTGTTATCTGGGTCTGAGAAAAGATACATAATTTTGTTAATTAAAATTTTTAAACTGAACATTGCTATGTGTTGAGCTACTTTTCAAACCAAAACAACATTTAGAGATCAAATTAAGATCACCAAATTAGTGATCTTAACTTTCTGCCAAAGATGGCAAACTCTCTCCACATCTCCTTGGTTTTTTGTTTGTTTGTTTGTTTTCCCTGAGTCACTCTCTGTTCCCCAGGCTGGATTGCAGTGGTGCCGTCTTGGTACACCGCAGCCTGGACCTCCTGGGCTCAATCAATTCTCGTGCCTCAGCCACCTCAGTAGCTGGGACTACAGGGGTGTGCCAGCATACCCAGCTAATTTTTGTATTTTTAGTAGAGACATGATTTCACCAGATTGGCCAGACTGGTCTCAAACTCCTGGCCTCAAGTTATCCGCCTGTCTCGGCCTCCCAAAGTCCTGGGATTATAGGTGTAAGCCACCATACCCGGCCCACATCTCCTTATTTTTGATGTAGTAGAAAATGCTAAAGCATCACGATTACGTCTTGAAATTGTCATTACTTCTAATAATGTCATTTTCATGGGTAGATATGTGCAAATGCACTTACCCTCCCTCACAGTTGTTCATCTATGACCAAAGAGTTGGACTTGATTCTTGGCTAGATTTGTCTAATATTTGGACAGTTTCTCAGTCAATCTTTATATTGGTATTATCCTTCCTGGAATAATAGAAGTAAGGCTCAATCTCAGGGATGTTTTGAGGACCAATGATGTCGGTAAGAACATCTAAATCTGGCCGGAAAGAGGTAAACAGTTATTGCCAGTGTACCCTATGTAGACTTCACCATGAAATAATTTTGTGCCTTCTTTTTCAGACAATATATGTTCCTCAGAAGTTATCCAGTCAAAAGCCTCTGCAGAGCACACTATTTTTCCTTTTACTTTCTTATCAATTAAATATTTCTTCCAAAAGGCAAAAAGCACAAGATCACATCTAGGAAAGCAGTTAACCTCTAAAAAATGGTGATATAAACTATTGCGTGTGTGTGCCTATAAATGCTCACTTTCTTAAAAAAAAAAAAAAGTTGAGAAATAGTTTTATTAGTCTGGAGAAGAAAAAGGTGAGAAGCAATACCACTCTTAACTTTCTCGAGAAAGGATCTTGACATGCACGGGAAGGAAGAGGTAGATAGCATCTTATTCCATTATTAGGCAGATCTACAGCTAGCTACAAAGGCTGACTCTCAAGAGTCAAATTTTAGCTATACATGAGGAAGAACTTTCTAACATCTACAACTATACAATCATGTAATGCTCTGTTTGGGAAAATGATAAGACTCTGCTGGAGTGTTCAGTCAAAGCCAAATAGCCATCCTAAAGCTGTGGTAGAAGACATGGGGAAGAATCTAGAACTTCTCGCTCAAAACAAGGGAAGATGCAAAGTGCCTGGCAAAACTTGGGAGGCTTCCTTCATGTAATCATAGCCCAAAAATGGGAAACGCTAAACCAAATATGAGGTGAACTAAGTAGAGCTGAAATCCATCCCTCATCTCTACCACCAGTATTCCTTTTCAAACAATACAAAGCCCATATTTTTGTGACTCAAACATTTTGGGAATGCTTTATTTGGAAGGATCCTGGATAAAGAAACATGAATATGAGTAGGCCAAAAGCAATCAAAGCACCTGATGTTTACATTGCAGAGTAACACATTTTCAAGAAAGAAACTCATCAGTTAAGATTCCCTGTGATTTGTAATTTGTGACAATTCAAACACAACTTTGTCTATGTCTCTATAGTTTATTTTCCCATTATCTATACAAAATAGATTAATAAAATTAATGTAAACAAGGAGGAATGTAGAGGGTGTTTCAATTTACTTGAGAACAAATTGTTTTCAAACACATTTACAACAACCCAACTGCATACAAACAGTGTGTTAATTGTAAATGAGTCTTATCTATCCATTCAACTAGGTCTAGCAGGGTGTTTATTTGCAGCGTCTTAGTAGCCCCCTTACTCTTACTTTATATCATACGTCACCGAAGGCATTAAAACTGCATTTTCTCTTAAAATGCCTAAGGAGTTGTATTTCTTCTGTAACATAAACATACTGATTTTGATTAAAATTATTCCAAAGAAAATTAACAGACTCACCTGAAGACATATTCAAACATTTCTAACTGTGCTACTTTTGTAATAGCAGCACAGAACGGGTTATTAATTAACCTCATCAAGTTATAAAATAAATCTAAATTCTCTATACGAGTGTATGTGAGAGTGGGAGTGTGTGAATATATGTATATGTGTGTGTTTTTGCGTGTGTACCTAACAGGACTGCTGTGTTGTCATTCATTTGCCAAATATTAATCAAATCCCTTTGTATGTTAAGCACTTCAATGTATTTGGACACTCCATTGAAAACAAACCAACGAAACAAAAATTGCAGTACTTAAAGAATTTATATTCTAATTGGAGGAGACAGACAGTAAACAGTAATCACAATTAACAGGTAAGTGCTTTTGAATGTGGAAAATGAAGAGGTTAGAAGTCTGGTTGGGGGACAGGTTCTAATTGTAAAATGTACGGTCCAGGTAGACTTAATTAAGAAGGCACCATTTGAACAAAGATGGAAAGATGGTAAGAAATTCTATCATCTGCATATTTGGAGGAAGAGCAGTCCAGGAAGAGCACACAGGCAGTGCAAAGATCCTAGTGTATTCAAGACATAGCAAGAAAGCTAGTTTCTTAGTTTGAATGAGTGAAAGGAGAACAGGAGGAAACAAGGTCAGAAGTAAAGGGGTCAAATGATATACGGCCCTGGAGACGGTGGTAGGGCAGCGGCTTTTCTCTGAGATAGACGGCTGAAGAGCCTGTCTATCAGGCTGGAAATCAGCACATGAATAAGCGATAATCATTTAGTTATCATTATTATTATCATTAAATATTCTATAGGGTCTCCAAGGAAGGATCATTACCCTACTTGACACATGAGTAAGTGGAAATGAAAATTTTGTGACTTGCTAGAATTTGAAATGTCAGCTATCAACAAAACCAAAGTCATAGTCTGATTTCTTATAATGCGCTTTCTTTAGGTGGTATTATAGATAGTTTCCCACCTTCTCAATAATATGACAAGTCATTGGTCTTAGAATATGTGTGAAGTGAGAACAGGCCCCACTGATGGCTGGAGTGGTATCTCAGGAAACTGTGAGCAATTCAGATTCCAAGTGGGATGGGAGGCACTAGATTTCCATAAAATGCTTATACACTTGCTTTCAGAGGAACACGAAGGGATAATTTTTAGAGTTGCCCCCACTAAGGCTGTGCCTGTAAGCATATCCTCCCACTTTTGGATGTATTTGCCTTGGTGCACTGTGATGTCTGAATTCTGACTGAGTTATTAAGTCTGTAAGGTAGTTCTGTGCTCAGAGTGGACTACAGGGGGAGCTCATCCTACTCATTTATAGCTTGTCTCATGCACAACCTGCAAAGGATGTTCTTCTCGGGGTCTGCATCCCTATGGAGCAGATGTTTCCTCAAGAACACTCATCTCAGCTGAGCTTTCCTCAAATAACCTTGCTCCTTGAACCTGAAAGACAGCTTGAGTCCCTCACTGAACATGTGACAAGCCCAAGCATGCCTGCTTTGCCATATAGCATCTGTCATGATGCTAGTCCTGAAATTACACAAAGTCAGTTACAGGGGGACAACGTCCCATCTCTGAGACGAAATCTGCAAAGATATAGGACTCCTCCCCAACCAGGTGGCAGTCCATGCTGGTGAATCCCTCTGACTACAGCTGCTGCCAGCTTAACAAACAAACAAGAAAACAGTGATATCTCTCTTTCTTTCATGTTGGCAAACAACCCCGTCGTCTCCTCCTAGCTTTCTGATATCCCACTTAATGGGTCGAATTAGTTGGCCCTTGCTAAGTCTTCTAGTAAAAAAATTATTCTTTGCCACTTGCTTTCAGAGTTGTTTTAAAGAGGCCCATAGGGGCCGGGCGCGGTGGCTCAAGCCTGTAATCCCAGCACTTTGGGAGGCTGAGACGGGCGGATCACGAGGTCAGGAGATCGAGACCATCCTGGCTAACACGGTGAAACCCCATCTCTAGTAAAAAAATACAAAAACTAGCCGGGCGAGGTGGCAGGTGCCTGTAGTCCCAGCTACTCGAGAGGCTGAGGCAGGAGAATGGCGTGAACCCGGGAGGCGGAGCTTGCAGTGAGCGGAGATCCGGCCACTGCACTCCAGCCTGGGAGACAGAGCGAGACTCCGTCTCAAAAAAAAAAAAAAAAAGAGGCCCATAGGGGCAGGCAAGTCAGAAAATGAGAACTCTTTAACAAACAAGGGCAAACCACCCTGTCCCTGATGTAGAGGAAAAGACCTACAGGCTATTAAAAGGACCTCCCTCTGATTAATAAGAGTATTGACCTCTAGTCTAAATCAATTTTTGTGGAAGAAAGAAAATGGACTCTTGGAGAGGTGGGACAGAGTGGTAAAGCACTTTAAAAAAAAAAAAAAAAAAAAAAAAAAACAGTCATTTCCCTTCTGCATACACTGTGTACACTGGCAAACCACCCTTCCCAGTGATCTGCAGAGATTCTGACCTGGGGTTTTCCACTCTATTGCACTCGCTGTTGCCACCTGCTGGTGACATATCATGATTGACATACAGTACATAGTTGAGGGAGGAAGAATTTTTATGGGTAGGACAAATTGCAAACTTAAGGCCACATCAAAAGTCTTCATTCCCTGGGGACTCAGTCTTTCTGGAGATGGGAAAAGATGTGTCCAGAAAGCAAAAAGAGAGGATGCTACTTATACTCTCCCTTCAAGAAGTTCTGCTATGTGTCAGTCCTATTATTCCACCAATACAAGAGATTCCTTTACTATCTTTCTAGGGGCATGTTGGGCGTGTATCCTCATGACCACTACAGATGTGCTATCTTAATCGTGTATGTTGAAGACTAAATGTTTTCAGTGTAATAGAACTTGACCTCAAATAGAAGATTGCTTTTAGTTTTCCTGAAGCAAACACGGAAGGCAAAAGATAAACCCCTCTGCCTGTTTCAAGGTGCCTGGAGCCGAGAGGTTGCAGCACATCCCATCATTTATGAAAGAACTCTTAGAAGTATACGGCCCTACGTTCCCAGAAAACCTCAAGGTAAGCAAGTTGTTTGAAGTAAAGCAAGTCTATTTTTTAAAGGCCCATGTCGAGCTGTAATTTGCTGAGGAATATGAAATAAAGATACATTTCTTTAGATTTCTCTACACTCATAAATAGCCAATACCATAGTGCATGTTCCCTTGGAAATTCAGACACATTCGAAGCCACTGCGCATAGCTATACATGTTTAACTTGTAAATTTATGGTGCTAGAATAGGAAGGTTTAAAATGAAAATATACCAGGTATCAGGAAGTTCAAGAGTTAAGGTCCCCACAGCAACCTTAACACACACTCACAGTGTATAAATGTCACATCATAAAGAGGTTTAAGAAATTTTCTTCAGTAGTAATGTCTAGTATTGAATATTCCCAGTATGGACAACTTAACACCTATGAGTATTCCCATTTTGAGTTTTAATTTTTAAAGGGAACTGTGTTTTAATATAGATATTCATATTTCATTCATTCATGCCCTGGGTCTTGTCTCTTCTCAATAAATTTTATCTAGGTTATTCCATCCAGTTCCACAGCTTTAAATGCTAACTGTATTTTAGATATTCTCTCTCTCTCTCTCTCTCTTTTTTTTTTTTTTAGAAACAGAGTCTCACTTTGTAGCCCAGGGTAGAGTGTAGTGGTGTGATCACAGCTCACTGCAGCCCCGAACTTCCGGGCTCAAGCAATTCTTCCACCTCAGCCTCCCTAGTAATTAGGACAACAAGCACTTGCCACCACACCTATTTATTTTTATTTTTTGTAGAGACAGGGTGTTGCAATACTTTCCAGGCTGGCCTTGAACTCCTAGCCTCAAGCAATCTGCCTCACTTGGCTGCTATAAGTGCTAGGATTACAGACATGAGCCACTACACCTGGCCCTAGAGATTATTAAATCTATTTCTCCATTCCTAATTTATCCCCATAATTTTGGAATCACAGCCAATTGCCAACTGCCATCTCTATTGAAAAAAGGGTCTACTTCTGGGATCACTTGTGTAGTTGGCAGGCCTCCATTTCTTGCTGGCTGTTGATCCTTGCCACATGGGCCTCTCCGTAAGGTAGCTCAAAACTTAGGAACTTGCTTCTTTCAGAGCAAGAGATCCAAGAAAGAGAGAGATCAGGATGGAAGTCATAGCCTTTATAACCTAGTCTCAGAAGCAGCAGACCATCACTTCTGCTGTATTCTGTTGGTTACATTGAGACTAACCCTGGTAAAATGCAGAAGGTGACTTCCAAAGGGTGTAAATACCAAAAGGAGAGAATAACTGAGGGCAAATATGAAGGTTAGCTATCACAGAATTGTAGCTCCAGTCTTCATCCTCTATTGCCTAGATACCTGAAATTGCTTTCTATTCCATCTTCCTGCTTCTCTCCTTGCCATCTATTAACCACTCAGAAGCCAGAACTATCTTTTTGAAAACATAAGTTATTCTTGTACTTAAAACCTGCAATGACTCCCCATTGTACTTAAAATAAGATTCAATCTCTTAATCTGGTTCCTGTCCAGCTATCAACCTCATGTTCCATCACTGCCAACACTGTCGGTATACTTCTGTTCCTCCAGCAAACCAGATTGTGTTCATTTTCCTTCGAAAGATTTAGGTCACGGCTTAAATATGAAGTCTAGAAGAATGAGCCCAAACTATCCTATCAAAAGTATTCACTCAGCCACTCCCATACCCAATTGTCATTTCTGCCCCATTCCCTCTACCCTTCACCATAAACACAAGTATACTTCATACCTGCTGATAGGATCCTGATATGTCCAAGAGCAGGTAAGGAGACCTTGATCTCGGGGCATGTGGCCTCCTCTTAGCCACAGGAGATGATTCACGCTTGCTCTATAACTGGCAAGGTAATCCTTTGCCCTTCGTCAATGAAGCAAAAGGATCTAGAAATCTCCTGAGGTCCTCTACTAACCCGTGAGAGGTGAGAGGTTGTCTGTTAGGGGCTGTTCTTCCAAGGGGGAAAAAAAAAGAGCAAGTCTAATGAGGAGGGTGTGTTTTGCCCCTACCACTGCCTTTCTGAATGTGACTCTACTATGAAGAAGTAATGCCTGGAGCTGCAGCAGCCATCTTGTGACTATGAAATAAGCAGCATGATGATGAAAAACCAACATACCAAGAACAGTTAAACTGGAAAATATAAAGAGCTCAGGACTTTTATCTTTGAGCCACTACACCAAATCCTCTTCCACCAATCTTTAGACTCCTTGGCATGTAAAATAATTACATATGTTAATCACTTAAGACCCTTGGTCAGATTCTTCTGTTATATGCAGCTGAAAGCATTCCTAATTAGTACAAATACCTCATGACAAAGAACAAGCAGAATTACTGCAGCCTATAATGTTCTTGCTAAAGCAAGAATATTCAGCCCATCAGCAACTTCTTTACTTCCTTTTATTCTTGGCCTGTAGAGTCAGAATCTTAGAAAGCTGCTCATCTAAGTGACCATGGATCTATGCCTAAGGTACAGCTTGCCCCTTGGTTATCTTTTGACAGCTGTACCTTACAGAGCACTCACTGAAGAACATTTAGATGCATTTACTATTATTCACCCAGGAGGAATATTTTTTTTATACTGAAAAATTAAATATATAATTTTTAAATGCCATAACAGAGGTAGAACTAGTCCAACTTCCTCAGGCAAAGAGGATGTGTTCCCCTTCCTATCAGTTCTACTTCACTTATAATCCCAAAATGATGCTGTTCAGACTTTTTTCTTAAATTCCTATATTTCCTCTTTTTTTCAAGTTCTATCACATTTTCTTTTTCTGTTTTTTTTCTTTTAACTTTCATAGGTTTTTTTAATCTTTTTTTTATTATTATACTTTAAGTTCTAGGGTACATGTGCACAACATGCAGGTTTGTTACATATATATACTTGTGCCATGTTGGTGTGCTGCACTCATCAACTCATCAGCACCCATCAACTCGTCATTTACATCAGATTTAACTCCCAATGCCATCCCTCCCCCCTCCCCCCTCCACATAATAGGCCCCAGTGTGTGATGTTCCCCTTCCGGAGTCCAAGTGATCTCATTGTTCAATTGCCACCTGTGAGTGAGGACATGCGGTGTTTGGTTTTCTGTTCTTGCGATAGTTTGCTGAGAATGATGGTTTCCAGCTGCATCCATGTCCCTACAAAGGACATAAACTCATCCCTTTTAATGGCTGCATAGTATTCCATGGTGTATATGTGCCACATTTTCTTAATCCAGTCTGTCACTGATGGACATTTGGGTTGATTCCAAGTCTTTGCTATTGTGAATAGTGCCACAATAAACATACGTGTGCATGTGTCTTTATAGCAGCATGATTTATAATCCTTTGGGTATATATCCAGTAATGGGATAGCTGGGTCATATGGTATTTCTAGTTCTAGATCCTTGAGGAATCGCTATACTGTTTTCCACAACAGTTGAACTAGTTTACAATCCCATCAACAGTGTAAAAGTGTTCCTATTTCTCCACATCCTCTCCAGCACCTGTTGTTTCCTGACTTTTTAATGATTGCCATTCTAACTGGTGTGAGATGGTATCTCACTGTGGTTTGGATTTGCATTTATCTGATGGCCAGTGATGGTGAGCATTTTTTCATGTATCTGTTGGCTGTATGCATGTCTTCTTTCGAGAAATGTCTGTTCATATCCTTTGCCCACACTTTGATGGGGTTGTTTGTTTTTTTCTTGTAAATTTGTTTGAGTTCTTTGTAGGTTCTGGATATTAGCCCTTTGTCAGATGAGTAGATTGCAAAAATTTTCTCCCATTCTGTAGGTTGCCTGTTCACTCTGATGGCAGTTTCCTTTGCTGTGCAGAAGTTCTTTAGTTTAATTAGATCCCATTTGTCAATTTTGGCTTTTGTTGCTGTTGCTTTTGGTGTTTTAGACAGGAAGTCCTTGCCCATGCCTATGTCCTGGAGGGTATTACCTAGGTTTTCTTCTAGGATTTTTATGGTATTAGGTCTAACATTTAAGTCTCTAATCCATCTTGAATTAATTTTCGTATAAGGAGTAAGGAAAAGATCCAGTTTCAGCTTTCTACTTAAGGCTAGCCAATTTTCCCAGCACCATTTATTAAATAGGGAATCCTTTCCCCATTTCTTGTTTTTCTCAGGTTTGTCAAAGATCAGATGGCTGTAGATGTGTGGTATTATTTCTGAGGACTCTGTTCTGTTCCATTGGTCTATATCTCTGTTTCGGTACCAGTACCATGCTGTTTTGGTTACTGTAGCCTTGTAGTATAGTTTGAAGTCAGGTAATGTGAGGCCTCCAGCTTTGTTCTTTTGGCTTAGGATTGTCTTGGCAATGCGGGCTCTTTTTTGGTTCCATATGAACTTTAAAGCAGTTTTTTCCAACTCTGTGAAGAAAGTCATTGGTAGCTTGATGGGGATGGCATTGAATTTATAAATTACCTTGGGCAGTATGGCCATTTTCACGATATTGATTCTTCCTATCCATGATCACGGTATGTTCTTCCATTTGTTTGTCTCCTCTTTTATTTCACTGAGCAGTGGTTTATAGTTCTCCTTGAAGAGGTCCTTTACATCCCTTGTAAGTTGGATTCCTAGGTATTTTATTCTCTTTGAAGCAATTGTGAATGGAAGTTATTTTTCTATTTATTTATTGACTGTTGTCTTCCTCCCATTGTCATATAAGCTCCTTAAGAAGAGGGACTTTGCCTGTTTTGTTCAATCTGTTTCCAGAATTTAAGCATGCACACCATGCAACAGGTACTAAATGAATATTTGTGCAATGAATAAAGAAATGAGTAACTTTATCATGGATAGTGAATTCACATTACTGCTCTCTGACTCAGTTTCCTCATTTATAAAGCAAAGAATAAAAGTTAAGAGATCTCCATGTTTTTAACTTGTTCTATTATTCCACATAAATCAGAGCAAAGGCCAGATTCAAGCTTGAGAACCAAGGGAATGAGCATCAGTACAGAACCAAAACGGGTTGTCTAGGCCCTCCACCCGCTGAGTTTCTGGGTGGCCCCAGAACACTTAACTGTGTCCTTTAAGTTCTCCACCTATAAAACAAGGTTAACATTTACCTACCGCACGGGGAAGTAGGAAGCATTAATTAACGCCTGTAAAATATCCTGGTATTTCTCAATTAAAAGATTCAATTAGAGTAAATTGTTACTATTAGATAAATTAAAATGATAATTCATACATGAAGCCCAGCTTTAAAAAATAAGAAGAAACCAACATGTACATTATAAAACAATCTACAAAAAGCTCTACCCGAAAGAAAAGAAAAAGAGTTTTTCCAAGTTTTCATCGTCTAAGAAGAAACTCAGTTTCAAAGAAGTTGCATGCCAACTTTTAGTAACCTAGAATGTTCCCTGGTTGTCAAATCTAGTTCTGTATATGTGACTGAGATTACAGGTCAAAAGTTAGCATTAAAGAGAAAAATAACTACATTTTAGCACATTGCCTGCTTTATGTATCTTACCCTTAAAGACCAAAAGAAAATAGATATTTCATTTTTATTTATTTATTTGAGATAGGGTCTGGCTCTGTTGCTGTGGCTAAAGTATAGCAGTGCAATCATGGCTTGCTGCAGCCTTGAACTTCTGGGCTCAAACAATCCTTCCGCCTCAGCCTCCTGAGTAGCTAGGATTATGGGTGCATGCCACCGTACCCAGGTAATTTTTTATTTTTTATTTTTTTGTAGGGATGGGGTCTGTCTATGTTACTCAACATAGTCTTGAATTCCTGGTCTCAAGTGATCCTCCCACCTCGGCCTCGCAAAATGCTAGGATTACAGCATAAGACACCACGCCTGACCAAAGATAGATATTTTAAAGCACAAAATATCACAAAGAAAGCATTAAAATTGCTAATATTTGTGAAGACAACCAAGATTACTCAAGAAAAAGAATACAGAGAGCTATATTTTAAAATACTAACACTATGAAATAGAACTGAAGCTCTATTAACCCAGTATCCTTAGTCAAGCTGAGACTCTTTATTTAAATAATCTTATTAAAATAAACTTTAAATCATTTTTAAATTCATCCTGCCCAAAGAAAAGGCTTGCCCACATCTTGGCTGCATTTTCAGCAAACTTTTTCAAAGCAGAATTTGTTTTAGTACTATCAGTGAAAGACAAGGTCATAGCAATACATCTCCTTCCTTCCCTCTCTCCCTTCACACTCCTTTTCTTTTTTCTTTCATGAAGGTCCTTGGTCATGAACGTCCTTAAAGAGGATCTACTTGGCTTGTCTTCTACAGGAAACCTGGGAGGCTGCTTCTTAAGGACCCAACTGACCTCCTGGGATGATGGAGTTGATTGGTGATGCCCAGAGAAGACTAAGTTTAGGAGGCAGAACACAAGGGTATGCCTGCTCAACAGGTAAGGAAACGTGATTTGAGTGAAAAGCTAAACCAATTCACTTCCGTTTTCTTTAGCCCCGTTCTCTACCCCCACGGCTCCGAATCTGCAGTTTACCTACTCTTGCGTCACTAAGGATGACACCTGTAAAGACTTTTCTAAGTAGCAAAAAAAGCCTATGTAAACCTTCAAAATTATTATTACCTGCCAGATCTGCTTTTGGGCAGTGAATTTCATTGGTAACCAGATTCAAGTTATGATTTCTCCTCCCAGAAAACAGCACATAAAAATGGAATTTTATATACAACTTCAGGAGATTTTAAATACCTCTAAGAATCATAGGCTGGGTGCAGTGGCTCGCACCTGTAATCCCAGCACTTTAGGAGGCCGAGGTGGGAGGATCACTTGAGGTCAGGAATTCAAGACCAACCTGGCCAACATGGTGAAATTCCATCTCTACCAAAAAATAAAATAAAATAAAATAAATTAGCTGGGCATGGTGGTGCATGCCTGTAATCCCAGCTACTCGGGAGGCTGAGGCACGAGAATCACTTAAACCCGGGAGGTGGAGGTTACAGTGAGTAGAGATTGTAACACTGCACTCCAGCCTGGGCGACAGAGACCCTGTCTCAAAAAAGAAAGAAATCATGAATCCCGGACACTGTGACTGGTGAGCACGAGATTAGGAAAACCTACTTGAGGAGTTCTACAAAGGGTCTCCAGTGGTACCATGAATTCCTTGAAATTGTGGATATTTTCCTAGAAAAGTTTTGTTTAGCTTTCATCATTATAGCAAGGGTGTCTGTGACTCGCTTGAGGTTATGAATATCTGAGCTCCTTGAAAGCTTAATTTTGCTCCCCTTGCCAGAGTCTGATTTTCTTGAGGAGCTCGGCATGTCTTCATCATCTTTTTTTATTTATTGGCATATGAAGTGTTTAATAAAGATTTGTGGAAGGAATAAGTCAGTTAACCAATCAAAAAAGTCGAAGCCGCTTCAATAAAATATTTGTTGTCATAAAATAGTAAAAATAAAAGAAAAGTCAAGCAGAAACATAGAAAGCTAAATATACACAGAGAGTCTCATGGATTTTATTCCTGGATATTTTCAGATATTTTCCAGAATAGGTGTGTAAGTCACGTGAAGTACATCTTAGATTTAAGCAGCAGCTTCATAATCAGAATTTCCATATAAATAGAAGTTGTATAGATGACTGACAGCTTTTTAAACTTTAATGTGCATATGGTTTACCCAAAGATCTTTTGAAAATGTTGGTTCTGGTTGCACAAGTCAGAGTGAGGGCCTGAGAGCTGCATTTAAACAAGCTCCCAGGTGATGACCAGCCTGCAGACCATACTTGAAGGAGCAAAGACATAACTGAACAGAGGAAGTGGGTGTGAAGATTCTATTTTCTACTCACTGCCTCACTACCTTTGGGACCAGGATATAAATGGCATTTATGGATGAATTTAAGGTAAGGAAAAAGTTCATAACAAAGTGACTGAATGACTGTTTTGTAGAAATGTCACGTATCTCCTCTATGATCCAGTTGAAAGCCAATCAGATTAGATATACAGTCAGACACAGCTTGACTGGATTTTTCCACTTTACACCTAATTATATGGGTATAAAGAAAGCAGATATTCCCCTGGTATTTAGGTTTTAACTGACCAAAACCACATTTTTTTTTTTTATCAAACTGTTCAATATGATCATATTGTCAGGGAAGGTAAAAGATCTTACTCAAAATAAGAATTTCAGGGCAGAATGTTACATACATTATTTAATAGTGTGTTGCCCTTGTTTCTCATTTTTTCTTTAGTAACATAGCCCTGGGCCCTTTATTCCCTTTTCTTTTACCCCAGAAAATTACCAGGTGAAGTTCTATTACTCTCACCTTTCTCTTTACAATTTCTCTATGCTCCTAAAATCCATTAACTAAGAGAAGGTGTTCATTTTCATCTTATGTACTTATAACTCCCTACATAACTTTTTAAAGTTTTTGAAAGGGCAGATTTTAAGAGCTTCATACTCTTGCTTCAAGTATACATTTTATTGATTAATGGGCATCAATAAAACCAGGGTTTCAGGAGTTTTCTTCTACTAGCAGGATCTTTTATTGAAAATAAATTCCAAAGGTTCTCATTCCTCTTCCCCTGTGATGAATTACTCTTCCACTGTTTAAATTGACAAAAGTTTATTTCTAATGAAAGAAACATTTTAATTTTCCAATTGACAGTGGTAAACAATGGCAGGCACAGTTTACCTATTTTCTTCCAAAGAAGGCTTGGGATGGGCCAAGCCTTCATGTCGGAGAAGGAAAGTGGACTGACCACGTAAGCACGCAGGAAAGAATAGGAGACAAAGGCTCAGAGACTCTGCACTTGAATCCTAGCCCTTCCTGCAATCCCCACACTGTAGAGCTAGCGGCTTCTCCTGTGAATCTCTGTAAATGGTGGCAACAGTTTAGAGTTCATATGAACTCTGGATGAGTCGTTGGTTCTAGTTCCTACCCTGTCCCATGAGACTGTGAGAGGATTTATGTTTCCTTCGTGACTTCAGCTTCTTTATCTGTGAAAGAGGCAGTCAATTAAGCTGGTGTGTACTGATGATTACAGTTCTAAAAGTTGGTTATGTGGAACTGGCCTGGGACCACTGGAGAATGCAGGTCTGCAGGGCACATACAATGCTCAGTGAGTGCCTACCCATAACAGGGGTGAGAGCAGCCTTATTTTTGCTTCACCATTTTTAACCGATTGTTAGATGACAGTGCTGCTGGTAAATTTTGCAACCCATATTCCAATGCTTTTCAGACAGTTATTTAAAAATCAAATAAAAGAAACAAAAAAAGACCCTTTCATCAGGCTTAAGTTGAGTTTACATATAAGTACAGTTAGCTTGGTAGATTAATGAAGAACCAACCAATACAAACAAAAAATCAAACCATACATAAATATAAGGGAGGAAAAAAGTCCAACAGCTCCAAATTTAAATGTAAGTAAAACATATTTTTTGACAAGAGAACTACTTAGCACAAGAAAGATATGCCTTAACATTGTGACTTCTTGCCCTGACATCATGAAGTTATATACTGTATATGTATTTTTATTTTTTATTTTTTGCATTTCTAGTAGCTAAAACCACCCATTGCTACACTGTAGCTTTAATGAATGGAGTTTTCAAACAGTCTCTTTCTTGACTGTTTCACTGTATTATCCTGTTACAGTATATTGGGCACAAGGGGGCACTGAAAGAGTGAACAATTCCATCTGCCATACTGGAACTACCACACCTAGGTGTTCACCTTTCACTCGGCCACAACTGTGGCAGTGGCTTTCTCCCTGCCCTCCTTCCTTTTGTTTTTCTTTTTAATGCCTATAAGGAATGTGTGTAGCTACTTTGGACACCTGAAGGGAAATTCATTGAACCCATATATAACGTCATTTTGCATGGCCTTTCTAAGAATATATCCTCCACGTCGTCTTCTTTCATTCACTAAAATGCCACACGTTGGTAGCCAGAGTCTACCAGTTGCCTACCCGATATTCATATTACCCTTCCTTTTTACTAACAGAATCCTTATGTTGTTGAGCATTTCCCCACCTCTCTAGAAGATCATGGTGGGTAATAAGATGGAAGAGGAAGTCTTCGTGTGGTACATTTAAGAGAGTTATCCAAAGGGGGCCTGCTGAACTAGTAGGAATCTTTTCTCCCTTGCTCATTCTTTCTGCTTATGAAATGAATGCTATGGCTGGTTGTTGTAGCAGCCATCTTTCAATTCTGAAACAACCTTCAGGGAACCATATGCTAATGAGAGTAAAACAGAAAGAAAGAACCCACTAAGGCCTTGGTAGGGCTACGGACTTTCATTTCATCTCTGCACTACCTCCTTTCAAGCTTCTATAATGAAATATATATATGTCTGGTTTAATATACTGTGATTTGGGACTCTTTAGCATCACAATAAAGGTATTTGAGAATGCAATTCCCAAATGATACATCCCAAAAATATCATAGTTATCAATGCAGATTAATTATATGTAGCAAAGGAATTGAACCAAAGAAATTGTTGCACTGAGCTTCTCTACAATCCCATGAAAGATGATGCATTACTGTAGAAAGGCATGAGCTAATAAACATCTTTTAAATTTGATTGGATGAATATAAAATAGCAAGTAATGTTCCCTCCTGGATAGTCTTTTAGTGAATCCCAGTAAATTGCAATTCTCCTCTAAATTACTGTTGTTTTATCTGCAAAGGTAACTGTCCTTGTTAGTAGCTCACTGGACGCCACACTTGCCACCCCAGTGGGAAGAGCAGCAGGGTCAGTGCAAAGCTCTGTCCATCTTCACTCTTCACCGGAATGGGCAGGCAGCTGCACTTCTAAGAATTTCTCCTCTCAGTACCCTGGTCAGCAGCCTCACCCTGAATTCTCACCATACCTACACCCTTAGCTCTCACTGCATTCTCATCAGGGACTCTGTCTCCATCCTGCTGGTAAAAGAAGACTACAGAAACCAGCAATCCTAAAGCACCTTCTTCTATGGGGAGATCTAGGCTTCTGTTTATTTTCATCACATTGGTTAACTTACATTTTAAATTTCCTTACAATTTGCACTTTTCTTTTTTATGTTTTCTCAGTACATGGAAAATTTAATCTATCATAAAAAGTGTATCAGTCTGTTTTCACACTGCTGATAAAGACATACCCAAGACTGGGCAATTTGCAAAAGAACGAGGTTTAATGGACTTACAGTTCCACGTGGCTGGGGAAGCCTCACAATCATGACTCAAGGTGAAAGGCACGTCTCACATGGCAGCAGACAAGAGAAGAGAGCTTGTGCAGGGAAATTCCCCTTTTTAAAACCATCAGATCTCGTGAGGCTTATTCACTATCACAAGAACAGCATGGGAAAGACCCGCCCCCGTGATTCAATGACCTTCCACCAGGTCCTTCCCACAACATGTGGGAATTCAAGATGAGATCTGGGTGGGGACACAGCAAAACCATATCAAAACGAAAATGAATGTAAACATTTTTTAAGTGTGAATCTTTAAATTATCAAAATTTGGTAATGTGTTTTTGGGAATCCAGTAAAAAGACATTATCATTGTGAAATATTAGTCATTGGTTTACAGAATAATCAGGAGGATGAGGCTCCAACTGTTAGACAACTTCTGGCGGAATGCCCTATTCTACAAGAAAATGACAGTGCCTGGCATTACAGTCACTTTTTTTTTTTTTTTTTTTTTTTTTTGGAAACAGAACTTCACTCTGCTGACCAGGCTGGAGTGCAGAGGTGCAATCTTGGCTCACTGCAGCCTTGACCTCCCAGACTCAGGTGATCCTCTAGCCTCAGTTTCCTGAGTATCTGGGACCACAGGCATGCGACACCACACCCAGTTAATTTTTTTGTATTTATTTGTGGAGACAGAGTTTTACCATGTTGCACAGGCTGGTCTCCAACTCCTGAGTTCAAGCAATCCATCCACCTTGGCCTCCCAAAGTGCTGGTTGGGATTACCGGTGTGAGCCACTGCACCCAGCCTGTAATATATTTTATACAGAATTTGCATCATTGAAAAACTATTTTTTTTCTTTTTTTAAATTGCACTTTAAGTTCTAGGATACATGGGCACAACGTGCAGGTTTGTTACATAGGTATATATGTGCCTTGTTTGTTTGCTGCACCCATCAACTCATCATTTATATTAGGTATTTTTCCTAATGCTATCCCTCCCCCAGCCTCCCACCCTCCAATAGGCCCCAGTGTGTGATGTTCCCTGCCCTGTGTCCATGTGTTCTCATTGTTCTGCTCCCACCTATGAGTGAGAATATGTGGTGTTTGGTTTTCTGTTCCTGTGTTAGTTTGCTGAGAATGATGCTTTCCAGCTTCATCCATGTTCCTGCAAAGGACATGAACTCATCCTTTTATATGGCTGCATAGTATTCCATAGTGTATATGTGCCACATTTTCTTAATCCAGTCTATCATTGTTGGATATTTGGGTTGGTTCCAAGTCTTTGCTGTTGTGAATAGTGCAACAATAAACATACGTGTGCATGTGTCTTCATAGTAGCATGATGTATAATTCTTTGGGTGTATACCCAGTAATGGAATCACTGGGTCAAACGGTATTTCTAGTTGTAGATCCTTGAAGAATCACCACACTGTCTTTCACAATGGTTGAACTAGTTTATAGTCCCACCAACAGTATAAAAGCATTCCTATTTCTCCACATCTTCTCCAGCATTTGTTGTCTCCTGACTTTTTAATGATCACCATTCTAACTGGTGTGAGATGGTATCTCATTGTGGTTTTGATTTGCATTTCTCTGATGACCAGTGATAAGGAGCATTTTTTCATGTGTCTGTTGGCTGCATAAATGTCTTCTTTTGAGAAGTGTCTGTTCATATCTTTTGCCTACTTTTTGATGGGTTTGTTTGTAAGACCTAAAACCATAACAACTCCAGAAGAAAACCCAGGCAATACCGTTCAGGACATAGGCATGGGCAAAGACCTCATGATTAAAACACTAAAAGCAATGGCAACAAAAGCCAAAATAGACAAATGGGATCTAATTAAACTAAAGAGCTTCTGCACAGCAAAAGAAACTGTCATCAGAGTGAACAGGTAACCTACAGAATGCGAGAAAATTTTTGCGGTCTACCCATCTGACGAAGGGCTAATATCCAGAATCTACAAAGGACTTAAACAAATTTACAAGATAAAAAAACTAATTTTTAACCCTCAAATGCCTTGTTATATTGAAAGGAAATTGCATGGCTTGTGGGAAATAAATCATATCCTACAGTGATTTCTTTAAATAGATATTGGATATATATTCTCACATTTAGCTGAGATCCTATCCAGGGACACAGTCTTTTAAATTGCAGAGTTTAAATGAAACATAGAGAATTTGTTTTGAATTGAAAAGATAATTACATACTGAGCAGGCTATGTTAAATAAGGTTATAACATTTCAGGTTGGGCTCTTTTAAAGTAAAACGAAAAACATCAGACATAGGAGACAGACAACCAGGAGCTGATTTCACCCCTAGAGATGCTTTCACCTGTGTACATTTCGTCTGCAACTCAAAATTCATATCTGGATAGTAGCTATTAACAGTTTCAGTGTTGTGTTTTTCTAATGTTAAGCAGAAAATATGCATGCATACATTATAAATAGTAACATAAATATTTTCATATTAAAGGTATTGTGTATATATGCCCCAACTAGGATTAAACACTCATCTGTGGAAGAAACTTAGCAAGGTAACCTCCTCTCCCTCACTTTGTTTTCAAGTGAAGAAGCTAAAATAAAGACATTTTGCACAAAAAGGCAAAAGTAAAGATCGGTATCATGACTAGTGTTTTCCCAGTTTGCAGTACTTACTCCATTAGACTCTCTCTAGCCAGCATGTAGTCTGCAGACCAACAGCAGCAACATGTCTTGGCAACTTGTTGAAAACATGTAATCTGAGGTCCTATCTCAAACCTACCAAATCCCTATTTCAAAAAATTCACCAGGGGATTCATAGGCTGATTGGAGTTTGAGAAGCACTGCTTTAGGCTCCACACAATGTCATTGAATTACTACATTTTCCTAGAAGTTGGAGAATAATGCAAACAAAATGTCTCAACTCTCTGAATAGAAATATTACAGAAATTCAAGTTAATGCCAGAAATATATATTTGCACCAAATTTAACTCAGGTGCTGACTTTAAAACGTCACCCTCCATCCAATGAGACTCCACAATTTCTCTTAATCCTCATGAACAAGAAATCGATGAACATAAATTATTATTTGAATGCTTACTATTTTAAAAAGTAAGTAAACCCTGGAAAGATAAGAAGACACACATTAGCCTCACCCACCCGTTGCCTTTTCACCACCAGGAAAATGCTAGGACACAGATGGTTTGCCAGGTGTCTGCATGAAGGTGATTCTTTGATTCCTTCTTTTGGCCTGGTGTAACGGTTCTTTAATTCAAGCTTTTGTGAAGATCATTGTTATATGAAATACACATGCACACACATTCTTTAGAAATGATGTAAGAGATTTTCCAATGGTCATTTTTTTTTTTTTTTACCATTCTCTATTTTTACTCTAAACATACGTTTGAGAATGTATCCCCATGTAAGCTGCTTACATTTTTTAAAAACTGTCCGAATACTTGTTAGGTTCACTAGTGCTTTCTTCTGACACGTTTTGCTAGATTGATTTGTGTCAGAGAGCCATAGTTTAGAAACATTGACTCAATAATCAGTCCCCATCATTGATGGCACTAAAAGGTTACAAACTAATCATATAACTCCATGCAGTAGGAAAGTGAGTATGAATGTTTAAACAGTTATTATTGGGATTGGAGAGGAAGTGGGGATGTTGAAGAAGAAAGAATAAAAAAGTAGTGTGAGAAAGCAAAGTATTGTTGGAATGCTGAAATTGTAAATGAAACCCACAGAAGTCAGGAAATTCAAGAGTTAAGGC
The DNA here is from genome assembly GCF_008728515.1 of Papio anubis. Taxonomy (NCBI): domain Eukaryota; kingdom Metazoa; phylum Chordata; class Mammalia; order Primates; family Cercopithecidae; genus Papio; species Papio anubis. Next base: position 51,567,948 of record NC_044991.1, read on the forward strand.
TCCCATTGCTCCCTTAATTCAGCCCCTGTTGTTGGGCGTACACATTGTGTTTGTATCTTTTATTACCAGATCCCATAACACTTAGCAATACAGCCCACTTAGAATGGTGATGAAGCAGCATATGGCTCCTTATGAAATGAGCTTTAAATATATCCAAAGGTTAACAACTAGTATAACAAGGTACTTTTTCCTATAAAAGTTTAATGTTAATTATAAAATCGGATAACATTGTTATGGTGTGAAATATGTAATACACAAGGCAATATTCCCCTGGGGCATAGTTGATATGCGCTGTGTTCGCAATGGAATTCTCCCAGCTTTACTGTATAAAAATGAAAATAATTCTTTTTTCCTGGGAAATATATGAAAATTACCCAATATAGCAAAACTTCAGAATCTTTCCTTTGTTGGCGTGGCACGGTGGCTCACGCCTGTAATCTCAACACTTTGGGAGGCCAAGGTGGGCGGATCACTTGAGCCCAGGAGTTCAAGACCAGCCTGGCCAACATGGAGAAACCTGTCTCTACTAAAATTAAAAAATTAGCCAGGCATGGTGGCAGGCGCCTGTAACCCCAGCTACTTGGGAGGCTGAGGCAGGAGAATCACTTGAACCTGGGAGGTGGAGGTTGCAGTGAGCCAAGATCGTGCCACTGCGCTTCAGCCTGGGTGACAGAGTGAGAATCTGTCTCAAAAAAATAAATAAATAAATAATAAAAATAAATAAAATTATAAAAGAATCTCTGCTTTGCTTTATATAAAAATAATAAATTTCAGAGGCTGTAAACTACAGCTAAATAGCAATATATTAGCAAACCAGTGAGGGACAAGAGATGCAACATTAACAAATGATTTCATTCCCCCACCAAAGGCAACATTTCTGATTGATTTTGGAAAGCTGTGTATAGTATTATCTCCCTTCATACTTATCATCCTAATGATGTTTATTCTTGTCATGCAAATACCTCCCTGAGCAAATTCCGGGTAGAAAACATCAGCCCAAGAGTGTGTCCATTTGGAAGGTAAAAACAAATCATGGCAGGAAAAATATTGCAAAAATCATCTGTAAAATGTGGTTACTAAGTCATTGCTGAAGCTCTTGGCTGGCTGAAGTTTGAAGACTAAATTAACCCTTCCAGGAGTGTTTACATAATTTGTGGAGACCAATGCAAAATGAAAATATGGGACAATTGTTAAAAAATTGTTAAGAATTTCAAGGTGGTGACACTGGAGCATGAAAGCAAACAGGAGCGTTTCTAAACACAGGGCCCTGTAGGATGCAAAGTCACAGTCGGATTCCTTCTTTGATCAAGCCAACTTCTCTCCTCTGCCTTGCTTATGGCAATCATTACTTCTGTTATTCTTATTCACTGTGTTTTATCCTTAATTGTCCAACTAGCCTGTAAACTTTTTGTGGGTGGAGACTCTGGAAAGAGCATGGACTCTGCAACCAGATGAGTCTTTCTTAGATTCCCAGCCTCTCCCACTTCTTATTTGGATGACCTTAATCACACTACTTATTTCTCTAAGACTTAGTTTTCTCACCTGTAAAACAAGAATAATGTAGTACCTTCAGGATAGAAGTGCTGTACAGATAAAGTAATTCGCAGTGCTTGGCCTATTCTAAGAACTCAAAAATAGTACCTATTCTTATTATTTCATCCTAAGGTTGTTGTGAGAGTAACAGTCAGACAATGGAAAGAACTTAAAAGTGTCCCACAATATGAGATTGGATTAAAATAGGGTAAGTTCAAATAATGGCATATTACAACCGCTGAGGTGGCTCTCTAAGTCGGCTTGAAGCAATCAATGACAGCACTACCTAAAGATAGTACACCACCCCACAGCAGAGCAGCCCCTGAGAGCTGGTTAGCAGTGCAAATTCCCAGAACCCACCCCAGACCTACTAAATCAGAAGCTCTGTGGACAGCACCTGATCATCTGAAGGGCACTGAGTCCTCCAGGGAATTTGATGTGCTTTTGAGTTTAAGAACCATTGCTCTACTACATGAGTTGGGTCTGTGAACAGATAAAGAACATCTTCGAGGGGAGAGGAGGAAAACGAAAAAAAGAAAGAAGAACATCTTCTAGGCTATATTTTTATTAAATTACAAAACCAAGGTGCAGAGGAGTTCCCTAATAGATGTTAAGCCTAGAGATTTTCCAAAATTGAGGCCTATTTCACCATCCACGCAGACATTAATGATGGTGTTCCTTAGGCCAGTGTTGGAGAAATCACGATGACTCCTAAGACTTTTTATCCATTTTGCCTTTGGAAAGAGGGACCCATGGAAGTTTTCCTTTTTTCTTTTTTTACTTTCTGTACTGTTGGAAGTTTTTTAACCATACGCTTACATATACATACTCTACACACATATTGCTCTTTTCACGTGGTTTTTAAAAAATATTTTAAAATACATTATTTTTGAATATTATATTCCATAACATCACACTAAGTAATATCTTATTTTTCAAGGAATATTTTAAAGTAAGCACACCCAATCTAACTGTGGAAAAAAGCATGGCTCTGGTTAATCAGAATGAGGCCAGTATAAGAGGTGTTTGAAAGTCAGGTAGAATCGTGAAGGCTGTTCTTCTAGAAGCAGAGAACAACTAGAGTCTGTGGATTTACAACCAATGGAGCTGAGCAAACCCTTTTTGCCTGGGGAAATCCTGACAGCAGGGCCTCTAATTTCATGAAATAAGCCAGGTTGACCTCGAAAACTGTTGGCAAGGAAATGACACAGGAGTGAGGGCACTTCACACAATTCTCTCCTTGGGTTTTCATTCTTTTAGGGTTGGTTTCCATGGAAATCTACACCTGCCAGTTCCCTGGGGTCTTTAAGCCTGAGGACTTTGAGGAATCAAGGAGGAAAAAAGTAGGGACAGTGCAGATTTTATAGGCTTAATTCACTTAGTGTTTTTTTAAATGGTGTTTTCAGAAGCTTAATGGTGAGGCTGCAGAGAAATTCCATTTGCAATATCCCCCTTATTTACCACTCTCTTGCTTTTTGAAACCTTGAAAACATTAGATAGTAAGATTTCAGTGCAAAGTTATCTTGTATGCAGATATGAAATTGGGTTAAACGCCAGGAACAGCATTGTTTTCAGATTGTTTTGGTAATGATAAGAATCCCTTTATATTCACAATGAGAAATCCTTACCCAAAGAACCCAGGGAGCTTTAAATCTTTAAACCTTGCCTTGAGCCAAAGAAGTAAGAGCACACATTTTTACTATTTTGAATCCAGAGTGTTAAAGTCACTAAGACAGGTGGTCGCCAGCTGGGAAGCGGTGCGCTCAGCCAGGTGACCTCTGAAAGCCCCTTTTGGGGTAAGAATGTGTGACAACTGTAGTTACAGACTGCAATGGTCTCCGCTGGCCCCTGTGAGAGGTTCAATCCTGATCAGATACGTGGCTCTGTGCCCTCTTTCTCCTCCCACAAGAATGTAGGTTGAGAAAGGATTACATACAGTTCTCCCCACACTGGGCGTGGACAACAGGGTCTTTCAGGAGTGTCAGTCAACGTTGACTCAGCTTCGACGGTGGATTCCTGAGGGAAACCATTAGAAGGTGATAGCAAATAAATAGAAGAAACAAGTAGCTAAAGGAACTTGCAACTGTTTAGGAACACATAGTATATGATGCATCTAACATTTTCAAAGTGCAGGGCATTTGTGTTGATTTTTTACTCAACAAAAGTAGCTTTGTTTCTGGAACATTATTTCAATATTGACCAAGAGGTTCATGGCAAGACGGGCATACACACACACACACACACACACACACACACACACACATTTTTGATACAGTATTTTTTTTTTTTTGTATTTGGTTTGCCTGTTTTTTGATTGGTTGAATTTACCTAGAGATTTTTTAAAAATTTAAGAGTTTTCTTGAGGTCTAACTTACGTGCTATACTTTTCTCACTTTAAGAACTTCAGAAAGTTTCAGTGCACTTACATTACAGAGTTGTGCAGCCATCACCACAATCCAGTGTTAGGACATTTCCATTCTCCCCAGGAAGATCCCTCATGCCCATTTGCAGTCAGTCTTTACTCCAGACACCCACTGATTTACTTTTTGATCTTATGGATTTCCCTTTGCTGAGCTTTCATATGAAAAGAATCACATATATGTGCCCTTTTGCCTCTGAGTTTTTTCATTTTAATGTTTTTCTTTTAATTCATCCATATTGTAGCATGTATCAGTAGTTTATTTTATTGGTGAATAATATTCCATTGTATGAATATACCACATTTTATCTGTTCAGTAGTTGATGGGCACTTGGATAGTTTCTACTTTTGGACTATTATGCATAATGCTGCTATAAACATACATATAAAATTTTATTTCAGAGAAGAAGGAAACTGGACCCATAACTAATAGCAAATACAAAAATTAACTCAAATGGATTAAAGACCTAAAGCTATCATACTGTTAGAAGAAAACATAGGGCAAAAGCTTCATGACATTGGATTTGGCAGCGATATCTTAGATATGACACCAAAGGCACAGGCAACAAAAGAAAAAGCAAATTGTACTTCATGATAATTTCCTTAACATTTGTGCATCAAAAGACACCACCAACAAAGTTAAAAGGCAACTCAAAGAATGGGAGAAAATATTTGCAAATCAAATATCAGATAAGGGATTGATATCGAGAATATATAGAGAACTCCTAAAAATTAACAACAACAAAAAAAACCCCAAATAATGCAATTCAAAAATTGTCAAGAATTTGAAGAGACATTTCTCCAAAGAAGATATACAAATGGCCAAGAAGCACATGAAAATATGGTCAACATTACTCATCATTAGGGAAATGCAAATCGAAACTACAGTGAGATACCACCTTACACCTATTAGATGGCTGCTATCAAAAAAAAAATACTTGTTAGAAAATAACAAGTATTAGTGAGGATGTGGGGAAATTGGAACCCTGCACACTGTTGGGAATGTGAAATGGTACATCTACTGCTCAAAACCAAATAGGACTTCCTTGTTAAAAAACAGAGTTACTATATGATCCAGAAAATGCAATTCTGGGTATCTACTGAGAAGAATTGAGAGCAGGGTCTTGAAGAGAGATTGGACAACCATGTTTGTAGCAGCATATTTCACAATAGCTTAAACATGGAAGCAACATAACTGTCCACCTGTGGATGAATGGATACGCAAAATGAGGTATATACCGACAATGAAATATTATTCAGCCTTTTTAAAAATGGAAATTCTGACATATGCTACAATATGGTTGAACCTTGAGGTCATTATGCTAAATTATATAATTCAGTAACAAAAAGATAAATGCTGTATGATTCCACATATATGAGGTGCTTACAGTCATCAAAATTATAAAGACAAAAGGACAATGGTGATTGCTAGGGGCTGGGGGTAGGGGAATATGGGGAGTTATTGTTTAATGAATATAGAGTTTCAGTTTTACAAGATGAAAAGAGTTAAGGAAATGGTTGGTGGTAATGGTTGCACATTATGAATGTATTTAATACCACTGAACTATACACTTTAAAAATGGTTAAGATGATAAATTGTACATTATGTGTGTTTTACCACCATAAAACAATGCTAGAAAAGTTTTTAGGAGAGACTATTTTTGGGACTATTATGTATTTGAGCAATATTTACCTTTTTTATAGTTTTAAAATAATGGCAATGCCATGAATTTAAAAATAAATACAAAAGAAACTTTGAAGTCTTCAGGAGAACTTGTTTTCACCTCTCATGAGTAGATAACTTAGGGGAACTACTTGATTGTGCAGTATATTTATGTTTAAGCTTTAAAGAAATTGTCAAATTGTTTTCCAAAGTGTTTTCTGGTTTAAGTTCTCATCAGTTATGTATGAATATTTCAGTTTTTCTACATCCTTTCCAACATTTGCTATAGTCTGCTTTTTTGATTATGGCCTTTTCAGTGGTATCTCATTGCAGTGTAAATTGAACTTTTTAAAAAATAACTAATGAAGGTGAACATCTATTCATGTGCTTATTGGCTATTTGTATATCTTCTTGGCAAAATATCTATTCAGATAATTTGTTAATTATTATTATTTTTTTTTTTTTTTTTTTTTTTTTGAGACAGAGTTTCACTCTTGTCGCCCAGGCTGGAGTGCAGTGGGGTGATCTAGGCTCACTGCAACCTTTGCCTCCCGAGTTCAAGCAATTCTCCTGCCTCAGCCTCCCGAGTAGCTGGGGTTACAGGCACCCACCACCACGCCTGGCTAATTTAAAAAATAATTTTTTTTTTTAATTTTTAGTAGAGACGGGGTTTTGCCATGTTGGGCAGGCTGGTCTCAAACTCCTGACCTCAGGTGATCTGCCCGCCTTGGCTTGTTCATTATTTAATTAGGTTGTTGCTTTTCTTGATATTGACTTGTAAAAGTTTTTAACATTATGGATATAAGTCCGCTATCAGATATGTGATTTGCAAATATTTTTACCCAGCTTGTGGTTTATCTTTTCATTTCTTAATGGTGTTCTTTTTTTGAAGTACAAAAAGTTTTAATTTAAATGAAGCCCATTTCACAAAATTTTTATTTTATGTATCTTACTTTTAGCGTCATATCTAAGAACTCTTTGCTTATCACAATGCCATAAAGAGTTTCTACTATGTTTCTTCTCCCAGAAGTTTTAGAGTTTTATCTTTTTCTTTTAGGCAGATGATAAATTTTAAGTTAATTTTATGTATGATATGAGGTAGAAGTCTGAATTATTCTTTTTGCAATTGGATAGACAATTCTCCCAGTACCATTTGTTGAAAACACAATCCTTTCCCCCATTGAATTATTAGAGTAACTTTGTCAAAAATAAACTTACCATAAATATGAGACTTAATTTTTTTACTTTCAATTCCACTCCTTTAATCTATGTCTATCCTTATTATTATCCTTATTATTATCCATGCTGTCCTGATTACTGCAGTTACCGTAAGTTTATAATTGAAAAATATATATCTTTCAACCTTTTCCCCCAAAGTTGTTCTGGCTATTTTGGGTCCTTTGCATTTTCATATATAATTTAGCTTGTCGTTTTTTTAAAAAAAAAGTCTGCTGGGATTCTGATAGGGATTGTGTTGAACCTATAGATCAGTTTGGAGAGAATAGCAAAAAGGTGGGAGGGAAAAATAGAGTTATATTAGAATATGTTTCTATATTTTCCAAGAAATAAATTAGTATTAATCTGAAGTAGATTATAATGAACTAAGCTCTGTTTTGAAAGTCTTAAATCAACCATTTTTTAATATATATATATACACACACACACACACGCACACACATAACCACACCAATATATACATGCACACATCATATATATATGAAAAAATAAGAAATTAAAATGGTACACTATTATTTATATATGTTATAACTTTATAGTTTATAAGCCCAGAAATGCAGTTTCATGAGTATTGTTTTACACAATCTTACGTATTTTAAGCCAGTTAAGAGAAAAAAAGAGGAAATATGTGTATATACATAAAGTCTTATGCATTTACTTGTATATTTATCTTTTGCCATGCTTTTATTTATTCATGTGGATTACCACTTTAGAATAATTTACTTTAAGCCTGAAGGCCTTCCTTAAGTATGTGTTGTAAAATAGGTCTGCTAGCAACAAATTCACATGTCTTTGATTTACCTGGGAATACCTTTATTTCACCTTCAATTATGAAGGATAGTGTTAATGGATGCAGAATTCTTAGTTGACAGGCATATTCTTACAGCATTTTTCAGTATGTCATCCCGGTGCCTCTGATCTCCTTTGTTTTGAATGAGAAGTCAGCTGTCAATCACGTTGTTGTTTCCCTGTATATGATGAGTCATTTTTCTCTTGTTTTTTCAAGATTTTCTTTTACTTTGTTTTTCAACAGTTTGACTATGATGTGTCTGGGTGTGGTTCTATTTGTGTCTATCCTACTTGGAGTCATTAAGTTTACTGGATCCATAGGTTAGATTTTCATCAAATTTGGAAATATTTAGACAATATTTCTTAATATTTTTTCTGACCTTTTATCTCTTTCTCTTTTTCTGAGACTCCCAACATGCATATGTTGGTATGACTGAGAGTATCCCATGTTGGTATGATTGACAGTTGGTATGATTGATAGTACTCCACATGATTGGTGGACTATCCTGGAGATAGTTTCTGAGGATTTCCTCTTTTTTCTTTATTTTTTTCTTTCTGTTCTTTAGTTTGAACAATTTCTATTTATCTCTCTTCAAGTTTATTGATTTTTTTCTTCTGTGACCTCAAATCTGCTGTTCAGCTCCTATAATAATTTTTCACTTCAGTTACTCTCCTTTTCAACTGAAGAATTTCCACTTCGTTATTTTATATAGTTTTTTTTTTTTTTTTTTTTTTTTTGAGATGGTGTCTCGCTGGAGTGCAGTGGCACAATCTCGACTAACTGCAACCTCTGCCTCCCAGGTTCAAGCAATTCTCCTGCCTCAGCCTCCCAAGTAGCTGGGATTACAGGTACATGCCACCACACCCAGCTAATTTTTATATTTTTAGTAGAGACAGGGTTTTGCCATATTGGCCAGGCTGGTCTCCTCCCAACCTCAAGTTATCCTCCTGTCTTGACCTTCCAAAGTGTTGGGATTACAGGCATGAGCCACCACACCCAGCCTATTTTGAATAATTTCTGTCTCCTTATCAGGATGTGCTATTTCATTAGTCTTTGTCTTATACTATTCTTTCGTTCCTTAAATGTTAACATTTAATTGTTCAAATGTTATTTTTAATATCCGCTTTGAAGTCTTTGTTGGCTGAGTCCAACAATTGGACTCCTCAAAAATGGTAGGTAATGACGTATTTTTTAAAACATAGGTCACATTTTTCCTTTCTATGTCTTGCAATGTTTTTGTTTAAAACTGTACATTTTAGATAATACATTGTAGAAATTCAGGATTTCTATTCCCTGCCCCTGAGGGGGCTTACTTTTGTTGCTGCTCTTGGTTTGTTTAATAATTTACCTGAACTAATTCTGTGGAGTCTGCCTCCTTCATGGTACACAGCCTCTAATGTCTTTGCTTAGATTTTTGTTGTTGTTCTTGCTCTTATTTGTTGAGTCTGGCTTCCTAGAGGTTTTCCTTGTGTTGGCATAGTCTCGTCATCAGTCAGTTATTGGTCAGAGGTTGTGCTCAACACTCCGAGCCAGTAATGCCTACACCATTTGACAGTAGAACTGTGTGTGGATTTGGAAATGCATTTGGTTCCTGGCTTTTACTTTCTGGGTATGCAAAGCCTTATAATCAGCCAGAATGAGCATATAGCTGGAGACTTTTCCAATCTCTCCTGAATGCATAGCTTTGCACAGACACGTACCCTTTCAGAAGTTTAGAGATATCTTGGAGCTTATCAAAGACCTCTACAGCCATATCATTCCCTGTCTCTCTCTGTTATTATTATTATAATTATTATTATGCCTTATCAGGATTACAGCTTCAAGCTAGTTGTCATGATAGCCTTTCTTATTTGTTTGCCACGAGATCATATTCTTTTCAATAACATTTATGGTATAAGGTTTTTCTTGTGCATTCTGTTTCAAATCAAGCCATCCTCTTCCAGCAGTACAGTTACTGGTTTTCTCAACTTGCCATGCCCTAGTAGAACTTCTTCACTATCTGAAGAAGTGGTCATGTGGATGGGTTTGAACAGGAGCATCCCAGGCTAAAAGGCCTTAGATTTTCATAGTTCTTAACCAAGGTTTGGCAGGATTTTTTGAACAAATGCTTCTATGTGTATTTTATATCTTTGGTGGATTTAAGCATTCTGAAATGTTTGTTTTCCACAATTTTAATCATTTTTTGTTGACACAATTTACCCTATTCCTCACTCTTTCTATCTGGAAGAATTTGCCTCTAAAATAAAATTGTGTATCTTTGAAACTCCAGCAAAGGGTCTCTTGAGGGGAATAAATCTGCAAAATATCACTTTATTACAAAATAAAATAAAAATCAACAGTTAACCTGGATTTTGGATTAAGATACTTGGGTTCTTGTTCTGGTCCTGCCACTGATGCTCATGAACCACAAATCCCAGTATATTGGTTTATCTAGCTGAGCATTGTCTTCCTCAGCTATCAGCAAAAGCAGCTGGAATTAAATTCTTTACAAGGGTCTTTATAGGATGAATAGTTGTACTTAAAATAGCAAAACGTAGCTAAGTGATGTTTAAAGTATCACAGTAACAGTGAAAGTATAAGTGAGACTGCTGCACTAAAACACTTAGCGTACCATCTTGGTAAAAGCCATGGGCGAACATGAACTTGGCTCAGCACATAGTCAGAGAATGTGAATGTGTCATGAGACTCAGGCACCCATACCCCTTTGACAGGCTCTTATAGTCAAAACTTTCAACAAATGGTTTGCTTGAGAATATAAATTACAACTAGATAACCAAGGCCTAAGTACCACAAATGAGTAGTATAACATGGCATTTGTCCATTTAAGGACAAAGTTTCAAATCTCTCCTTCTCACTTAATCACTGTGGGCGAGAATTTTTTTTTTTTTTTTTGAGACGAAGTTTCACCCCTGTTGCCCAGGCTGGAGTGCAATGGCGTGATCTTGGCTCATCGCAACCTCTGCCTCCCGGGTTCAAGCTATTCTCCTGCCTCAGCCTCCCGAGTAGCTAGGATTACAGGCATGCACCTCCATACCTGGCTAATTTTGTATTTTTAGTAGAGATGGGGTTTCTCCACTTTGATCAGGCTGGCTTCAAACTCCTGACCTCAGGTGATCCAGCTGCCTCAGTCTCCCAAAGTGCTGGGATTATAGGCGTGAGCCACCACACCTGGCTGGGCAAGAATTTTTAACCATTCTAGACTTCAAGCTCCTCAACTGGAAAATATATATAAAATCATTTATTCTCTTGACAGTTAAGATGATTAAAACAAAAGCGGCATTTCAAGTAGATAGTATGCAGAATATGACACATAAGTGCTCCACAAATGGTAGTTAGTTACAATTATTTTATATCTCCAGGATGGTCCTGTGTGATGGCAGTGGAGGCAGCTGTTGCATGGAAGATGGGAGTCCACACCAGATCTCTCTCCCCTTTATTAGGTCGATGCTAGGATAAGTCACATAAGAAACTCCTTCTTGGCTGGGCATGGTGGCTCACGCCTGTAATCCTAGCACTTTGGGAGGCCGAGGCCAGCAGATCACTTGAAGTCAGGAGTTTGAGACCAGCCTGGCCAACGTGGTGAAACCCTGTCTCCACTAAAAATTCAAAAATTAGCTGGGTGTGGTGGCACATGCCTATAGTCCCAGCTACTTGGGAGGCTGAGGCAGGAGAATAGCTGGAACCCAAGAGGCGGAGGTTGTAGTGAGCTGAGATCACACCATTGCACTCCAGCCTGGGCAACAGAGTGAGACTCAGTCTCAACAAAAAAAAAATAAAAAAAGAAGAAGAAGAAGAAGAAGGAGAAGGAGAAGAAGAAGGAGAAGTAGGAGAAAGAGAAGGAGAAGAAAAAGGAGAAGGAGAAGGGAGAAGAAGAAGAAGAGGAGGAGGAGGAAGAGGAGAAGGAAGAGGAGGAGGAGGAGAAAACTCCTTCTTGAAGCAAATATAAGTACCCATTATTTCCTCACAACTCCATCACGTGAAACTGATGGGAAAGTGCAATGCGATGAGGTGGGAGGGGAAGGAGAAAAGATGAGAAAGGAGGGGGCACTGAACAGAAGGCCACAGAGAGCTACTGATTTGCTTGGGGTATTGGAAGAAACAAAGTGAGAGTAAGTGAGGGTGGCAAGAGGCAGGCAGGGAGTACTGATTCTGCCTAAGGCCACCTTGCATAGATCCCATTTCAGTCATCCAAGGGCTTCTCCCTTCTATCTTTCACAACAACCACAAGCATCTGTGTATCTGTATGACTCACCACTATCTCTTCTCTATCAGCAAAATATACTGTTTCACTCCACCTTGCCACCCAGATTGGTCCCAAGCCCAGAGATTTTCCAAAACTGTGCTTCATTTATCCCCATTTGCAGGAGGTGGTAAGGATGGTCCCTAGGCTGACAGGTTGCCTGAGCTGATCACATTTACCCACTTTGGTGTAGGTTGTATTTTGACATATAGGCTTTTCCACCAAGTATCTAGGAAACAGCCTATGCAAGTGCATCAGTTGGGATGATTGGGGATGTATTGGCTTCTGTAACTGACAAGGTCCAGAGGGAGACTGGGGATCAAGTACAGTTCAATCAGGCTTCTGCTTTGTGTTCCTATGTCTCCCTTGTCTCTGTCCATCCTCACCTTTATCATCAGACTGCAGCAGTTTAAGGAATCATCCCTGGGCAGCACACCAGACAGAGGAATAAAGGGATTATTTTATCCTCTGGAGAAAAAAAAAAATCTTCCTTAACTAGAATCACCTTGACAACATACCCTTTTGAGCCAATTTCTGTGGTCAAAGGAATACCTTATATGATTGGCTACAGCCTAGGTTCTTAAACTGACATTTGGCAAACTTCTCAGAATTTTATATTCACCTGAATCCTCTAGGAATCTTAGTAGACTAGATTCTGGTTCAGGAGATTTGGAGAGGAGTCTGAAGTCATGCATTTCTATTACAACATCCCAGGCAACGTGGATGCTCTGCACTTTGAATACAAGAGGACGGGGGGATGGATCTGGAATCGATATGGAAGCCCTAAAGGCTTCATGAAAATGTGACTTTATTTTTATTTACTACTGAATTCCCATGGCCTATAATGCCACTCACTACATAATAGTCATCCTATAAATATTTGTTGAATTTTGAAAAATATATTCCAAAAAACTGGAAAATTAATGCATCATCAGGTAGCAGATCTTTCTAATTCATCATCCCTCTCCAGGCACAACTATCAACCTTTGAGCCTTTTCATTACCATTTAAAGCACTCAATGGATTCTGAAAGCTAAACATGAATAAAGATACGACACTTGCACTTTGAAATTGCAGCATTACGAATAAATTCTTTCCTTGAGATTATAAATAAGACATCCATACAATGAACCTATTGAGACATCAATATTTAGATAGAGAGATCTTTCTAGGTGCACAAAATTTTGCAACTAGGAGTATTATATAGGAAGAGTACTGAATGTTTGAACATAGAAGTAAACTGCATTATTCTTTGCAAAGTTTTTAGCTTGCCTTCTCAAACAGAACAAGGTTCCATGGCATGTGAGGAAAATGAAAATGACAGAAAGGGTATCCAAATTCGAACTGAGATATAGGAATAAATGTTGAAATAAGATATGCTTTTGTTGATGCAATATCATCTGATTCATTTGAAAACAAAGCGTAGGATTTAGAATTGCCAAGACTTCCAATTCTTTTCTAAGAAGTATTTTTGAAATATTGTTCCATCTCTCAAGTGTTCCTTACTCTTTGCTACAGTCAGCAGTAGTTTTGATTTCTGAAGAGAGAAGAAATTGTACAGATGCCTTCCTGAATGCCATACAGTGACCTAGAAGGATGGAATGGATCTAGAGAGAAACTGTTATCTCTAGACACACAGAAAAAAGAACATCACATGGAGGATTATAAAACATAAACACTCAGACGTATGACCCCTGGCACTTGCCAACCCTGGTACTTTCATGAACCAACTGTTCTGGAGTCCAAGAGAGCAGAGGCATCCTCATAGCAGCCAAAGCTAATGTAAACTCTTATCTAGTTTATCTGCTGGTTAGCAGGACTCAGATGCCTGTTACAGGCCCAGTCAGTTCCTGTGAAAGGGCTAATCTCCAATCCCCATTTCCTTAGGTCCTTTCTCTTATCCGGGGAAAATGCATTTATTACTTCTGGGCTGATTTCTGGAGGTGACAATTAGCCTCATGGAAATGACTGCCAACTAGTAGCAGAGATTTCTTTGTTGACCCTAAATACCCTCCTGCCAAGCTTATAGGATGGGACTTCCTTCTCTGCAGACAGTTTATGTGTGGCTGGTTATGTTCATGGCAGAAAGTTACATTGAGTGGTGGGTGGAAGCAGGAGATGGATATCATTATCTGTTATTTTCCATAAGCAGTCAATGGCCTATGTCTCAGACAAAGGAGATGCAGGAGAGTCAGGCCCATCGCTGTCCGTGAAAATGAAGGTAACATAAGAGCTTCTTGAACCAGCTGAGACAACTTCCAAAGTATCAACTGAGCCACTTCTGTAGCTGAGAGAATGCACCTTAGAAAAAAAGATCTTGGAAATTGTCATAGGTCCTAGAGGCTGCTTCTTTCAAAGAAACATTTTTCTTGTGCTGAGCTGTGTGGGAAGACCAGGGCGCAGAATACAGGACAGAAGCAATTCACTACATTCCTGAGCCATAGGTAGCTGGGATGGAATCCCACATCCCTCAGTAAATCCGGGAAAGTTACAACTCTCGACTCTCCCTGGAAGCAAAGAGAACCTTCCATTGGAATGATGACACCTTTATCTCCCTCTACTCTACCAACCACCCTCTGCTGGTTTCTATGTTCTTTTGAAGAAATCATGCCATTTGCCACCCTTCTTCCTGCAATATATGCCACATCTAAACTCATATGAACTCGGTAAATCAAAATGGCCATGATAGGAGCAAACTGTAGGCCAGTTCACTTGTCCCTGAAAGGTCTTTCCCATCTTCCCCAGTCTTTAGATTTCAGACTCAGCAAATTTTAAAGTGTGGTGCGAAATGATCAAAACTAAAATAGGGAAAGAGGGCCTATGAATGCTCTATTAGGAAATATATTAGAATTGGGAAAATTTGCTCAGGGAAGTTAATTCCCTGAGCTCATCATCGCCTCTGCAATACTGGAAACCTTTGAAGAACTTCAGATAATGGGCTTTAAGGGAGCAATCTAAAATCTTTCTCGAAATGCTAAGCAACCTAGAGGAATCCTAGGACCAAAGGTGTTCTGACGAAAGATGAACGCCCGGCAAAGTAATTGATACAGTGTGGATGTTTGTGCCCTGCAAATCTCACGTTGAAATATACATCCACAACGTTGCAGGGAGTCCGGTGAGAGGTATCTGGGTCTTGGGCATGGATCCCTCATGAAAGACTTGGTGCTGCCCTTGCAACAGTGAGTTCTCACTCTGAGTTCACATGAGATGTGGTTGCTTAAAAGAGTGTGGCACTGCCCCTTTGCTCTCTTGCTTCCACTCTCACCATGTGAGATGGCTGCTCCTCGTTCACCATCCACCATGATTGTAATCTTCCTGAGGCTGTCACCAGTAGCAGATGCTGGCACCTCATTTCTTGCACTGTTTGCAGACCCATCAGCTAATTAAACCTCTTTTCTTTATGAATTATCCAGCCTCAGGTATTTATAGCAACACAAGAATGGCCTAAGATAGTAATGAAACATTTTCATCCTTTTTCCTGTTTTTGTGTGAGTTTTTAATCAAGGGAGTGACAATGATTATTAAAGGTGCACCTTGACACTTAAGTTTCAGGTCACAGTATAAATAATTGAAGTCATTCTTTTATAAGATAAGATATAAAGGAGTAACTGAGATGATTATGTAATCACTTCTGAAAAGTCCTCCTTTAGTAATTTTAAACACTTACTGCTTCCAAGCCAAAAAATAGTCCTTTTAGTCTTTTTGTGGGTAACTATTTCTTCCCCTCCCTCTACCAACCAGTTATTTTTTTCCTTTTAGCAAACAGAGAGAGAAAAAAAGAAAAGTAAAATAATAGCTATTTAAAACTGCAAGGTTTTACTTGAAACCAAGACTGTATTTCTAGGTAACTTTGATCAGGTAAATTACCTTTAAGCGTCTCAATTTTTTCCTTTGGAAAATTGAAATCATTTATCACCTTTTACTCTGCAGATTTATAAGGACATTTGAAGATTAAATAAAAACTATCTGCTGAGACTTCTGTTTCCAGGCAGATGCAGTAGACATACTTTTCTCTATTCCTCTAAGTTCACCTAAAAACCCTGGGCATTATATATTAAATAAATTAAGAATATCTGAAAGGTAGAGAGAGAAAAGCAGGCTCCCTAGGGACATTAGGACTTGAAGAACACAGGTGGAAAGTTCCCTGGGGTTTCTTTTTACTTCATACATCCCAGACTGGATAATAGAAAAGTGACATCTTAAAAACACAAACGGACACAGCCAAAAATAAAAATAAAAATAAAGCCCATAGGAAAGCCTACACTCTGGCCAAAAGACCAGGTAAGGAGTAGTCTAGCAGGACAAGAGACATTTAGATAATAACCACTCTACTCAGCCAAATACCACAGAAAGAAACTTCAGTCCTATCCACACCTCTGATAGCAAAAGCCAAATGAGAGCCTAGGCTTCATGGCAGGAATAGGTACTCCAGCACCTTCTCTCTTGGGATAATGATACCCCCTATCCACAAAGTCAGTGCAAGCCAGATTTGGATCCCGAAATTCCACCCCCACATAGCAGTAACAAAGAGCCCCTCATCCCCTGAGTGTCAGTGGAGGCAGAGTGGAAAACCTGGACTTCTATCCCCACCTGGCAGAGTGAAGGTGGCACTTTTCACCCTTCATCCAGCAGGCCTGCTAAAACACAAGATTTAAATAAGATCTAAAATCCTATAATAGCCAAACTGTCCAGGTTTCAATAACAAATCACCGGTTATATGAAGAACCAGGAAGAACTAAAACTAATGATAAAAGGCAATCATCAGATGCTGCCCTAAGATGAGACGAATTTTAAAGCAGCCACCATAAATTTGCTTCCATGAGCATCTCACTCAGGCTTGAAATAAATGAAAGAATAGCAAATATCAGCAAAAGAAGAGAAGATCTAAAGAAGAATCAAGTGGAACTTTCAAAATAATTGACATGAGTAACTCAATGATGGGCTCAACAATAGAATGAAGAAGACAGAGGAAAGAATCCGTGAACTAGAATAAAACAATAGAAATTACCCAATTCAAAGAGCAGAGAGAAAGCAGCGTGGAAAAAAAAAGTGAACAGTTTCAGGTCTATGTGGGACTATCACAAAAGATCTTGTCATCAGTCCCAGAAGGAAAGGAGAAAAAAAAGATGAGGCTTAAAAAGTATCAAAAATGAAATGGCAAAAGATTTTCTAAATATGGTGGAAAAAATAGCCTATAGACTCAAGAATATGAATGAACCTCAAACAAACAAACAAAAAAAGGGCAAAGAAAACAATTCCAAGACACACTGTGGCCAAACCTCTGAAAACTAAGGACAAAGAAAATCTTGAAAGCAGCCAGAGAGGGGTAAAACAATTCAAATGACAGTGTATTTCTCATCAGAAACCATGGAAGCCAGAAGGAAGTGGCACAATATTTTTGAAATTCTTTGAGAACAAAATAATCACCTGAGAATCCTATACCCAGTTCCCAGTGAAGAATATCTAACATCTTTTAAAAAGTACCTCTGGCTAACATCATATGTAGTGATGAAAGACTAAATGATTTCCACATAGGATTAAGAACAAGGCAAGGATGTCCACTTTCACCACTGCTGTTCAACCCACTGGAATTTCTAGCCAGTGCAATTGACAAGAAAAGGAAATAAAAGGAATACAGATTGGAAAGGAAGAAATAAAACTCTTCTATTTGCAGATGACATTATGATGTAAATAGAAAATTCCATAAAATCTACAAAATCACTTCTAGACCTAATAAATTCAACGAGTTCGCAAGATACAAGGTCAGCATCCAATAATCAATTGTATTTCTATATATTAGCAATTAACATGTTGAAACAAATGTAAAATACAATACTATGTAAAAATCATTAAAAGAGAGAGAGAGATAAAATACTTAGTTGCAAATCTAAGAAAAAATATGGACAAGATTTTGATACTGAGGACTACAAAATGCTGATGAAAGAAATTAAAAAATTAGAAATAAATGGAGAGACAAAGTGTTCATGTATTCAAATACTCAATGGAGTAAAAATATCAGTTCTCTCCAGACTGATATACAGGTTTAACAAAATTCCAACAAAAACCTAGTATGGTATTTTTGTAGATACAAGTAAGATTATTCTGAAATGTATATGGAAAGGCAAAAGAACTGGGATAACTAAAACTATTCTATAAAAGAAGAAAGTGGGGGGAATCACTGTACCTTATTTCAAGACATACATAGCAATAGTTGTGAAAATGTATAATACTATTGTATTGATAGATAGATAGATTGATTGATTGTAGAAACAGGGTCTCACTTTGTTGCACAGGCTGGTTTCAAACTCCTGGGCTTGAACAGACCTCCTGACTGGGTCTCCCAACATGCTGGGGCTACAGGTGTGAGCCACCACACCTGGCTGAAAATGTATGGTATTAGCAAACAAATTGACATATAGATCAATAGAAGAGAATAAAGAACCCCAAAACAGCCCCACTTCAATATGAAAAACTGATTTTTGACAATGGTACAAAAACAATTTAATGAAGGAAGAACCTTTTTTTTTCAACCAATGATGCTGGAGTAATTGAATATCCCTAGCCAAAAAAAAAAAAAAAAAAAAACCTAAACCTTACATGTTATACAGATATTAACTCAAAATGGATCAGGATCATAGATTTAAATGTAAATTAATAAAATTTTTAGAAAAAAACATGGAAAAAAGCCTTCAAGGCCTAGAACTTGGTAAAGAGTTTTCAGACATGACACCAAAAACAGAATCCATAAATGAAAAATTGATCATTTGATCCCATCAAAAATAAAAAAAATTGAAAAAAATTTGTAAAAGATCCTATTCAGATGCAAACAGACAAGCTATAGACTGAGAGAAAAAATATTTGCAAACCACATATCTGAGAATAGATTCATATCTGGATTATATAAAGAAGTCTTAAAACTCATCGTTAAAAATAAGCAATCCAATTAGAAAATGACCAAAAAAATTGAGACATTTTATTGAAGGAAGTGGCAAATAAGCACAAGGAAATATGTTCAAGATCATCAGGCATTAGGAAAATGGATATTAAGAACACAAGCTACACAACTTCTGGTATAGTTAAAATAAATGGTTACAACACCAAGTGCTGACAAGGATACAGAGAAACTGAGTCTCATACATTGCTGGTGATAGTAAAATTGTACTGTGGGAAAGTGTATGACGTTTTGTTAACAAAACCCAAAATGATATTACCTTATGACCAAGCAGTTGCACACTTGAGCATTTATTTCAGAGAAATTAAAACTTACATCCACACCAAAACCTGATTGGTCATAGAAGCTTTAGAACCATGTTTGTTCATAGTAGCTTTATTCATAATAGCCAAAAACTGGAATCAGATCAGATAGATGCTCTTCACAAGGTGAATGACTGAATAAACTATGATACATCCATATCATAGAATAAAAGGAATGAACTACTGATACGTGCAACAACCTGGATACATTTCAAGGGCATTATGCTGAGTGAAAAAAAAAAAAGCCCATCTGAAAAGATCATACACTGTATGATTTCATTTATATAATATTTTCTAAATGACAAAATTATAGACCTGGGGAAAAGATTAGTGGTTACAGAGGGTTAGGGATGTTGGAGAAGAAGGGAGTGGGAATGCTTATTAGGGAGTAGCACAAAAGTGTAAAATAGATCTCTGTGATAATGGAACACCTTGATTGCAGTGATGCTTACACAAATCTAAACACGTGATTAATGCCATAGAAATAGACACAATTGGGCCGGGCGCAGTGGCTCAAGCCTGTAATCCCAGCACTTTGGGAGGCCGAGACGGGTGGATCATGAGGTCAGGAGATCGAGACCATCCTGGCTAACACGGTGAAACCCCGTCTCTACTAAAAATACAAAAAATTAGCCGGGCGAGGTGGCGGGCGCCTGTAGTCCCAGCTACTTGGGAGGCTGAGGCAGGAGAATGGCGTGAACCTGGGAGGCGGAGCTTGCAGTGAGCTGAGATCCGGCCACTGCACTCCAGCCCGGGCGACAGAGCGGGACTCTGTCTCAAAAAAAAAAAAAAGAAAGAAATAGGCACAATTGTACCACTGTCAAATTCCAGCGTTTGCTATTGTCCTATAATGATACAAGATATAACCATTGGGGGAAATTGTATGAAAGGTACACAGGAATCTCTACTGATTTCAAGATTAAAAATTAAAAAGAAAAACTGCCTACTTCTACTTCCACCTTCTTTTTTCTAGTTTCAACTGGGAAAAGCCAGTCTTTCCTCCAAGTATTCTGAATCCATCTCCTCCAAACCTCTCAGATACTTGGATCTATTTGAAATACTTTTCTTCCCCGGTTATCGTCAACCTTTCTCTTTTTTAGGAGATAGTTATGAATTAATATCTCACATTAAACAAACATGCACTCGTACACAAACTTCCGTCAAAATGCTGCCTTATCACTTTGCTATATTTGCAGACAAATGTCTTCAAAGAATTGTCCATGCTCACTGTCTCAGTATTTTCACTCTTCACCTTTTATAACCTGGCTCCTGCTCAAAGCTCTAATGGCTCACTTAAATCAAGGTCACAAACCCCTGTTCTTACTGGAGATGTCAGTAGCACTCAATATTGTGAGTCTGTCCTCCTTTGTGAACAAGTCCTCAAAGTTTTCATGGTACCACACTCTCTAGGTTTCCCTTTGTTCTTCAGGCCACCTCTTTTCAGCCTTTTTTCACTTCTACTTCCTCTATTGACCTCTAAATGTCAAAATTCCTCAGTGTTTGGTCGAAGCCCCTTTTCCTTTTTCTTTCCTATTTCATTCCCATGTCTTTGGTACTGATATGCTGATAACTTCCAAATTTCCATTTCCAACCTAGGAGTCTCCTCTGAGTTCATCTCATGTACCCACTGCCTACTTGACAATACCATTTGCATATTTCCCAAACATCTCAAATTCAACATGTCCAAACTGAACTCATGATGTTTCCCCAGCATCATGTTCTTCCTCCATGCTTCCCCTCCCGAAATTATGACAGCTGAAATTGTGATAGCATTCATTGTGATCACTAGTCACTAAGTAGCTCAAATGTAAAAAATCTTAAAAATTACTTTTAGTTCTTTCTTTTCTTTCCTTGACATGTCTAGTCCATCAGCCAGTAATGTCAAATATACCTCTAAAGAAGATCTCAAATCCACTCACTTCTCTTCCTCTTCCCTACCACAAATCTAATACAAACACCGTCTTTTCTAAGCTGGAATGCTGCAAATAGCTTACGAATTAGTTATTTCCTAAGTAACAATTTACCACAAGTGTAGTGACTTAAAATATAATAGCATAATTTTTTTTTTTTTTTGAGATGGAGTTTCACTCTGTCACCCAAGCTGGAGTGCAGTGGAGCAATCTTGGCTCGCTGCAACCTCTGCCTTCCAGGTTCAAGTGATTCTTCTGCATCAGTCTCTTGAGTAGCTGGGACTACAGGCATGCACCACCATGCCCAGCTAATTTTTTTTTTTTTTTAATGCTGTTAGTGGAGACGCATTTTTGCCATGTTGGCCAGACTGGTCTCGAGCTCCTGACCTCAAGTGATCCACCCACCTTGGCCTCCCAAAGTGCTAGGATTACAGTCATGACCCACTGCACCTCGCCAAAATAACATAAATTTGTTATCTCACAGTTTCCGTGGGCAGAAGTCTAGGTGTGGCCGCTGGTACTTCTGCTCAGGTCTCACAGGCTGAAATGAATGTGTTGACTGGGGCTGTCAGCTTCATCTGAGGACCAAGGTCCTCTTCCTTGTTAACATCTATTTCCTCGTGACTGAGGTCCCTGCTTCCTTTGGTAGCTCCTGGCTAGGGACCAGTGTCAGTTCCCAGAGGCTACTCACGGTTCCTAGCCACATGGCCCACATGGTTACTTCACAGTGTGGCTCTTTGCTTTCTCCCAGGCCAGTAGGAGTACTCTCTCTGCCTGTTTACTTTCTTTTAAATATCTCACCTGGTGAGGCGAGGTTACGCAGGATAATCTCCTTCTGATTAACTCAAAGTCAACTAATTGCCTCCCATCGTATTTACAGGTCAGCTGTTCTCAAAGGGAAGGGTTCTATAGAGTGCATACACCAGAGAGCAGAAATCTTGAAGGCCGGCTCAAAATTATTCCTACTGCAGTCTCCTAATCATTCTCCATTTCTCCTTTCCTATTCAATCTATTCTCCACAGGCAGTCATGGTACCTTTAAAAAAAATTCATTACATCTCATTTCACCCTTGTTTCATACGCTTTCAATAACTTTCCGGCAGATTTAGAATAGCAGAGTGATATATGAGCTCTGCTTACCTTCTGGTCTTATTTGATTCTGCTCTTCATGATCAAGATGCTCCTCCTGCCATGGCCTTCTCCCTCGTCCTCGCTGACATCAAACTATTTCACTCCATAACATTTTGGGGGCACTCGGAGGCCTGGAATGCTCCCTTCTGCCTACCTTCGCATATCCAAACTTTTGGCTCAGCAGGTCTCCGTAGGTCTCTGTCTCTTCCATGAACTTCCAGCTTGATGACTTCCTCAGAGAGATCATCCTAAATAGGTACCTGGTATTTTCTAGCCCAGTGCCCTGATTCCTTTACAGCACATTGTATTTAGTAATTATTCATTCATCAGTATGTTTACTTGTTTATTGGTAAAGACTCTGTTTTTTTTTTTTTGTAGATTCTCAAGAATATCAGTTTTACAATTAATTAGTTGGTATTTAAGCTCACTTCAAAACGTAGTTTAGATTGGCACCCCACCTGCTGACATGGTAAATCTTGAACCTAAATATTTCAAAAATATAAACCCAGCCTACAATTATTTTTCTTTTTGACTCCAAAATTTTAACACGGTTATCAGTATTCTGCTGATTTATATTTTCTTGTGTTTCCTCTCAAGAGAAAGAAGTTTCTATCAAGTTGTTGGTGTTATGCATTTAAATGTCCCTGAAATATAGGGAGAAATGTCCATCTTTATATTTTTCTAGAATAGGGAGAATTCTGAGTGGCAGTTATTAGATTATGAGTTTCCTTTCCTCTGGGAAGTACCAAAACTCAGAAAAGGAGAAGAAAACCACAATTACTAGGAAAGAAACAGACATCCAATAGTCAACCTTCCACAAAGGGCCAAGGGAAATGTTTTGTCCACCTGCATATAAGACAGGAACTATCTATAGGATGAGTTTTCATATCATAAAGGCTTTCCCAAAATAAATGTTCTCTAGCTAGGGAGACAGCTTTGGGACAAAAAGGGGATAAGGAAGACTAAGGACTTAATTTAATCCAGGTACCAGTAAAATTCCCTATCGGCTACCCTAAGACAGCAGAGCAGGGAAATATAAAATGCTTCCACATTTATTCTCAAATCTAGGAAAGCAGTCTCCTCTTCTTAAAATCTCCATTGATAAAAAAGAAAGACCGATTAAGGGTATGAAGAAGGGGCAGTGGTAGGTGAAAGGCTCAAGAGCCACAGTCATTCCCAACCTGCTCCTATGGCCTCCTGACTTCTGCAGCACCGTTACGTCTTTCTCATGCTTATTACTGCATCCCTGGATTCTGCAGGAGCTCCTTCGCTTGGGAAGAGACCGAAGAGGAGTTAGAACTCCAGGAGACTGTTCTGCTGTATCTCAAAAAATGAATTCCGGTTAATGATGGGCAAAGTATTGAAACTGTTAGTTCTACTGAATGTGGAGTTTAATTGGAGATTTTGTTATTCAGAGACTCCAACAGAACCAAAAGTTTGTTCTACTCTGAGGACAACTAGGCCATGAGCTTAATCCTTTATAGAAACAGTGTTTTTTTTTTTTTCTTTTTTCAAATGTGGTTGTCAACATCAAATAAAACATAGAGACAAATCTCTAAACTCAATATTTTATTTGGGAATCATAGAATTGCAATTTGGGGCGTACACATAGACCATGGTGGTCTTTGTTGTGTCCAAAGAACAAAGAGAAGGTTGGGAGTTTTGTTAGAAAGAGAAATGTTCTGTACTGTGTTGAAAAAAATGCTCATTAATACTAGCAAGCTTCTGGGAGCTGGCAAGCTCTGATTGGTGAATGATGGCTTTTAGGTGAAATTACTCTTAGGGTCGTGGTAGGTCATCTCAACAGCTGTGAGGTAAAACTGGTGTTAAGGCTATAGCAGCCCCTTTCAGTAGCTGGGTTTGAGGATAATTCTTGAATTGGATGCTATGTGTCCCAGTTGCTTTTTTCCCATGGTTCCTCGATGCTGACTTAGATATGACAAGAATAATCCAAATTGTGTCATCGACTTTCAGATGGCAAAGGTCTGTGGAGGTGAAATATATGTCCCAAATTTTTTGACAATCTCTTCAAAAGGTGGGGTTCAATCAATACTCCTTCCCACTTCCCTTGAGACTTGACTGGATTTAGTGACTTGCTCCTAATAGAATAAGGTCAAAGTGACAGTGTTTGACTTCTGAGACTGAGTCAAATAGGCTTTGTGGCTTCCTCTTTATTCTCTCTTATTGTTTCATACTGTGGGGAGATTAGCCACCACGTCATGAGGACACTCAAACAGCCATATAGAAAGGCCCACAGGGGACGGAACAGGGGCCTCTTGGCAACAACCATGTTGAATGAACCATTTTAGGAGCAAACCTTCCAGGCCTAGTTCAAGCCTTCAAATGACTTTAGTCCTGGTTGATACCTTGGCTGCAATGTCCTGAGAGATTCTGACATAATAATGCCACCAGCTAAGATACTCCTGAATTCCTAACCCTTAGAAAATATGTGAGTTGATAAAAGCTTGTTTTAAACCACAAAGTTTGAGGTAACTTGTTTTGCAGTCATAGACACCTAATACGGGGTCCACTTATTCAATTTTCACTTTATAAACCATATTTACTTTGAATAATGATACATTTACAAGCATTGTCTCATCCATTCTAAAAAAATCCTATGAAAGAGAAAGGGCTAGAATAACCTGTTTTAAAGGCAAAGAGATTGAGGCTCTGATAGGTTAAACCACCTCCCAAAGGACATGCATTTAGCAACCTGCAAAGCTGGAAGTGCAACACAGATTTCCAAAACGTGAAGCCCGTTCTCTTTCTACCATGTTGATGGCTCCCAGCTTTTTCTCTGCTAAGACACAGTAGATGAACATCATTAACCTTTATCAGGGCCCTATAGCTATTCACGACTTTCTAGTTAAGTGTTGGCTCTAGCTCCATCATTTTCACTGTTACCTGAGAAACTACATCAGTCTGGAAATGAATGCAAGGGATGTGAGTCCACTCTGATTTATT
Source organism: Papio anubis (assembly GCF_008728515.1). NCBI lineage: Eukaryota > Metazoa > Chordata > Mammalia > Primates > Cercopithecidae > Papio > Papio anubis. The sequence continues at coordinate 51,593,086 of NC_044991.1, forward strand.
GCTCTAACCAACCACTGTCCAATAGAAACATAATACTAGCCATATGTGTAATTTAAAATTTTCTAGTAGCTACATTAAAAAACAAAAAGAAACGATAAAATAAATTTTAAAAATACATTTTATTTAACCTACTATATCCAAAATATTACCCTTTCATTATGAAATCAAGGTAGCAATTCTTAATGTGTTATCTTATATCTTTTTTTTTTCATACTAACTCTGAAATCAGGGGCTTATTCAATAATTACAGCACATCTCAATTTGGACTAGTTACATTTCAAGTGTTTAATTGCCTCGAGTGGCTAGTGGCTACTCTTTTGCACAGTTCTGTTCTAAGGATATTATGCACAAAATCTGATACTTCATTTTAATATAAAATGCTTAGAGCCACATCTCACAACTAATTTGAGCATGCAGATAAATACTGAGAACTGGAGTACCCTGCTTTCCACTTGCTTTTGCCCTTCTTAATACATTCTCCTCCTGGAGAACAGAACTGGAAGACAGGAAAGATGACGGGGAAAGGATCCTCTGTGCAGAGATCTAGCATGGTCCAAGGTCCTCTTTATTATAGTCATCAAAATGAATATGCAAGTTTCCAGTGGAAATGCCTAGACTCCTGAGAGTGTCCTCGGCATTGTGCGATGACACAGAACTATCCTTGTTACACTGATTTCGAATAGTTATTACCTATTCATTAACGTAAGTTTCTGAGTATCAACTCATTGGTGTTATTCTGCAGATGTGCAAAAAAATTATGAAGTGGGAGCTGTTGGATGAATCACATTTTTATTACAACTCATTATTAGATAGCAAATTTACCAGTTACAACTGCATTTAATATCAGAAAGTTGGTGAGAATAAGTGTGTGTGTGTGTGTGTGTGTGTTTTTAAATTATGACAAGTACCTTCTGCCAGCCCAGGTTTTTCCTCACCCATTCAGCAGAAGTCCTACAAAACCCTCAGTGAAACTACTCAGAAAGATCTACAATCTTGGGCAAGATCTTAGCTCATGAGATTCATAAAATACAGATGAGAAAGATTGCCTTCACTTAATGCTGCTACAACAAAGACCAGAGGACATAAATGATAGCAGCGGAGCATTTGCTGTGGTGACATTTTCACCCAGTTTTCTGAGCATTTCAATATAAGAGAAAGAATAAGATGAAACAGACTGGCTGACAGTCAGTCAACATTAATGAGATCAACTGGTGTATGGATGCAGGTGGAAGCTGGGGAGGGAAGGGTGAGAGAAATACCCACTCCTCCTTTCTTTCTTTCTTTCTTTTTTTTTTTTTTTAAATCAACCATGAGTACATCTTCTGTTTCAGAGGGAAAATGTATATCCACCTAGGGAATGTTTTAAGTTCCTAAAAAGTAAATAACTGTTTCAACCTTTTAAATTCCATATTAAATTATCAGTGAGTCATGAGAAAAATGCTAATGTTAAAATTAAAATCAAATGAATCACTGTTTCTGGCTGCAGAGGAGAAGCGCTTCGGTCTGCGCTTACACTCCGCTGAAGGCAATGGATTGCCAGCTCCCTCCCCACCCCACTACCCCACCCCCAGCTGGAGCAGCCCTTCTCAGCATCCCAGAACTGGTGTTCCAGGGATGGGAGGAGAGCCATTTCTCCCGCACCACCAGCATTTTCCACGAGGGAAGTCTGTGAAATGACTCTTCCTCCCAAGCCGAGTCGCATTACCATGGAAAAGGACAAACACAATAGGATCCTGTTCTGTGTCCAAACTGGCCTCTCACAGGAGATCCTAGGCACAGCTTCAGTCAGGTTTAACAAACGCTCAGGTTTGTGATGACACAGGACCACATCGCTCTCACTTTGTAGCAAATAAGGTTGACATTTTCACCTCCTCTTCCCCTAGCACATCTCCACAAAAGTTCCTGACACCCAGAGAAAAGTAGAGAGAAATAGAAAAGGAATTGAATGTAAAATGGAAAGTATAGGAAAAGTCTAGTCACACTTTTGGAGGATTAGGTAAGTGATGGGGACAAGATTAAAGATACCAATTTCTACTCCCGTGAAAAAAAGGACCACCACCCAGGTAACTTACCTTATCACAGAACAGCACTGTGGGTCCTGGGCTCCGTTGGGACCCAGAGGTCAAAATCTCACAGACTCATGAAACAGGAGACTTCCAGAAGGTTGCATTTCAGCACCAGCTGCCATTGGACGAAGGTTCTTATTTTCACACCACTGGGACTGAAACATTGCCATCTCTTGAGTTTTCCAGAAATAGTACATAAAACACAAATGTGGCCCCTCCCTCATAAAAGTTCCTTAATTAATCTTCCCATGATTCATGGTGGTGTCACAGTTTCAATGTCCTATCCCTCTTGGTTCTGGGGATGACAGTGCTTTGCAACATTCCTGCCATGCTACAAGAACGCACCTGATTGTGTTTTAGGAATTTCAAGCAGCCCTGTCTCTGCTCCTTGTACCGAATCCTTAATAGTACCTTAGTGCGCTCGATAGTACGCCAAGGGTGAGGCTGAACAAAGGCACAAAGGCAGTGTCCTTACAACAACCTGGCCTCCACCTGCCTGTGCCATCAAAAGGGCTGCTCAGGCATCAGGGTATTCGTGAAAGAGACAGAAGTGTTGGAGCTTCCATGTAGATGTCTAATATGACAACCTCCCATGTATTTCCACAAAACGTAACATTCATACAAAATCTGATACTTGTGTGTCAGGCAGAAAGATATTTTCCTTTGGGCAGCTGTTGTTGGTAAGAGGATTCTAGCATTCTTAGTCTTCAGTTGAGAAGTGTTCTTTCTCCAAAGTTCAATAAAGAGGAAGCCTTCAAAAGGAGCTTCTGGACCCTGCTCTATGCAGGTAAAATGCTTCATACCATCACCAAGAAAGGGATGATTGTGCTATTTAATTGTATCAAAAATCACTGTTCTGGGCCGAGCGTGGTGGCTCATGCCTGTAATCCCAGCGCTTTGGGAGGCCGAGGTGGGCAGATCATGAGGTCAGGAGATCGAGACCATCCTGGCTAACACGGTGAAACCCCGTCTCTACTAAAAATACAAAAAATTAGCCGGGCGTGGTGGCGGATACCTGTAGTCCCAGCTACAGCTACTTGGGAGGCTGAGGCAGGAGAATGTCATGCACCCAAGAGGCGGAGCTTGCAGTGAGCCGAGATTGTGCCACTGCACACCAGCCTGGGTGACAGAGCGAGACTCTGTCTCAGAAAAGAAAAAAATAATCACTGTTCTGCTATTGAAAGCAGCATTGACCTCCCTTTTCTATATACATATGTGCATGTGTTTGTATGTGTATGTATATATATATTTGTATATATGTATATGCATAGTTTTAACCACAAACCACCCCTAACTTCTCCATTTCTCCCCATTTTCTAGTATTCAGCTGAGCTATCTCGTGGCAGCAAACATGCTCCACATCCTATGAGATTAGGAAGTATTGAAATTTTCTCCTGAATCTGTTTTCCTATTTCTATTTAGCTTACCGATTGAGTATCATTAAGTTTGCAGTCTGGTTCACTTCAGGGCCTTAGTGTTCAAGCATAATTATTTTCATGGTTTGTAATATTATCATGTTGACAATACTGATATGTCCTGGAGGACTGTAGGTTTGCCAGTTAAACCAAGTGATTGAACAATTTCTAAGTCAGTCAGATTTCTTTCCAGAGGAATATTTTGTCAAATTTACATATATAGGCCAGACAGGTTTCAGAAGATCCTAATTTTCAAGAGTCTGTGATGAGCACACCTCAGGGCTCCCTAACTGATCCCCATGCCAGGAAACCCTGTCTGGAAATGAACCAGGAAAGTAGCTGAAGTTTGCCATAGATGTGACTTAATTCCAGCACAGCAGACCCCACAAAGAGGAGAGCCAAAGATTCAGCAGCTCAGAGAATGAATGAGAAAGAATGGAAGCTCTCAGTGAGGAACGCATGTCAGCTACAAACTGTGTACACATGCAAGATGAACTTGTGAACACATGTCCAACTTGGCAGATCTATAAAGATTGTGTATTTATAACATGCTCCTGAAACATCTTACCGAAATGAACAAATGACTTTGATTTAAAATTAGGCTTTAAAGAATTAAAAAAAAAAAAAAAAAAAAAAAAACTTTTCCAGTACCATCTACCAAAAAAGCAAAGGTAGCTTCCTGGAAACAGAATTCTCTACACACTAAAGCCTGTATATCTGAATGGTGCCTCCAAAAGCAACCTTTTCTCTTCCTCCTTGCCTTGAAACAATTGAAGCAGCTGGGAGCTGGAGTGCCACTTTATTAGTGATTTAAAACACACCCTTGGAAACTAGCTGGCTTTTTTTTTTTTTTTTTTTTTTTTTTGGTCAACCCAGGTGGGAAGCATGCACTCTCAAATGGGAACAACACTTAACAAAGTTCTCAAACAGATAATGCCTTAAGAGCTAGACTTCAAACAATCTTCTACCAGCCATCTGTCGGACAAAAGCAATGGTAACCTGGTAGGAATACTAAACCCTCCATAGAAAGACACAGATAAAATAATTCAGCCGCCAAGATTTGGCATCTTTAAAAATGCCTTTTCATTCTTTAACTTTTGTCTGCTTGGTCGTCTAGCAACCGAGTGCCGAAAAGAAACTCCACCCTAAACAAAGTGAAACAATACAGACACTGAACTTCATGAGTGTGTACGCGTGCACGTGTGTGTGTGTGTGTGTGTGTGTAAGATTCTCAACATGCAAAGATACAAACTCATTTTGAGACAATTAAAACAGAAAAAGTCTCAATTGTAGATGTCAGGAAAGGAAGTCAGGAGTGAGTAAAAAGCAATGAGAAAATGTGTAATGCAGGATGAGGGTATAGTTTCCACACACCGGGCTAAAGCAAGGTTTACACTCTTAAGCAATAAAAACAAACCATTAAGCTAGGCCCAGCACTGTCAGGAAGTATAAAACAGTTCTTGAAACTTTGCAGTTACTATACAAAAGCTTTTCATAAACTCTGTTTCCTGATCTTCATTAAACGTTAACATCAAGTTGCCATGGGGCAATTAGCTTGCCTCCTGAAATCAATAAAAAATCAACAATTTGGAAATGGTTGTACAGTAAAATAGTTCAATAATTATTCTCTCATAGTGTTGTGGCCAAGTGGTTCCAGTGTAAATGCAGTCCAGATGAGATCCTGCTCCTTATGAGGGAGGCTTTAAGCAGATCGGTGGTTTGCTTAGAGACCTCCTCATCAGAATGAACTGCAACAATAATGTACTCCTGGCAATGCCTTGGAGTGGGGCCCAGGACACGGGGCAAACGCAAGCTTTTAAGTGGTGTTAAAGTCAGTGTCTTGCTTAGTACTGCTTAAGCACCTCAGAGGGACTCAATGCGAAATTCAGAGACCTACGCAAAATGAGAAACTCAATAAACAAGAAGAAGGCGCCCTACGCTTGGCATTTGGACTCCAGACAGGAACAAATCATTACATATGTACATATATATTCACAGACACATACACACATATATGCATATACGTATGTATGTACACACAACAAGGGGTGTATTTGAGATTAGGAATCCATTCATTCCAGCATGTCTTCAACAAATATTCAAATCTGAATTACTTGTGAGAAATCTTCCAAGTGCTCCCTAAAATAAAACGAGGCTGCTACACAGATGACCCTCACAGGACATTTTACTTTACAAAGAGGTGCCAGCACCAAGCAAAGGCAGAAAGTTGTTTATTTGCTGACTCCCTTTCTCAGAGGGAAATCAATTCCTGCTGTTTTTTTCTAGCCTGAGCCCATTTTAAACACCTTATTTGAAGCCAACTGCAGCATTGAGAATTCCAATATCCATTAAATCAAACCTCAAATACCAGCTTTGGAAGCTTTATACCACCATGTAGGCCCAATGGTGTTGAACAGTGAACTGTCTTAGAACTTAAAAAAAAAAAAAAATCAAGCATCATATTTAGTATAAACAAACGCTTCAAATGTATGACATCTATTTGCTGCCTTCAAAGGGAAAACTTTTAACTCAGACGCTTGGCACTAAGATCACACAGGATCAGCTCAGTGGACTGACTTAAGTGTTAAACTTTTTTAAAGCACGTTTTTAAGGGCTTGCACCTGCTCCCCATCCACATAGATGTACTGACACGTATTTGACTAAACTGACTACATACATGCCCAAGCAAGCAAGCGGAGCAGATTTTACAAGATAAGCAACCAAGTGTTTTCATGTCTGAGGGTGGCTAGAACACAAAATTGCCAGTCATCTTGTAGGGGGAAAAATGCCTTTGAAAAAAAAAATATGTAGGGCATCATTTCAGATATGGAGAAAAGTATTAAGATGCCATCCTGTATGCAGGTTTTTTTTTTTTTCCTTTAAGTACTGTTTCTTAGAGAGGGGCCTAAACTTGGTCCAACTCCTACAGTGATGACGAAGCTATTCATTATAGCCTTGGTACTCAATTTGTGGTCCTTTGGCCTGTAAGGGCTTCACCTGGGGGCTTGTTAGAAATCCAGGATCTCAGGCCCCACCCAGGCTCACTGAAACAGAATCAATAATAGAACATGATTCCAGGAGGTCTGTACACACATTAAAGTTTTATTCTCCTTACAGAATTCCTGGTAATTTGGATGCACATTAAAATCTAAGTTTTATTTAGAGCATTGGTCCCCTAAGTTAGGTAGAAGTTGACTTTGAAGTTTGCAAGGCAGGGAAATGGTCAGAAAATTCTGCCCTGGAGAATACCAAAAGGCTGTAATTTATGTCAGCAGGGCGGAGGAAAGAGGAAAGCAATTTACCTAAGCTGAGCAGACCTGCATCTTATTCCCCATTTCAGCCTACCCGTTCCCTGCAAAAATAAAAAAATAAAAAATAAATAAACAGAAAAGAAATGGCACCAGGACATTCTTAACATTTCTTGGATTGTGAATCCATGCTACAATTACTCTGGGCTTTAATTGCTCTTGACTGCAAGGCTATGTTCCTTTTGCTTTAGAACAGATAAGGAGGCTATGGCATGTAAACATTCAGTGAATCTTATTAATATGCCAGTAGAATAGAAATATGCTATTTTTGAAAGCCCTTTGAATTGTGCACATGATTTTCCCTCTCCAATAAAAAATTGAGGGAAAAAATATGAACTGCTTTGGTAATGTAGTGATTACACAGCTTGTTATATAGACCAGGTTTACACATCATCTCTCTATTCTTGGCCTCTTAAGGTACAATTTAAAGCTGCGATTCGAGTAGAAATTATGAAAAGATGGAAGCACAGATAGATCTGTAAGCTGCCCACACTCCCTCTTCCTAATTTTTGAAGGCAAATAATGAACATGGTAGCCTGCATGTGCCATACAGGTTAAAACCATGCCAGAGAGGCACACGCAGTTGAAACAAGCACAAAAACAGATGATCAATGTAATCAATTTTGAAAGGCCGTGGGCCCTTAAAATTCAGAAATGACTATGTGTTGACTTTTTAAAGCCAACTCTGAAATGATTCAAAGGATCCTATAGAATAGTGACTGAAATTAAAGACATTCAGTGTTATGTTCATTTTGACTCTTTATTCCTCGGAATGAAGAATGTGAGCTAAAATGTCTGTAACAATGTAGAATGTTTGTAAAAATACTGTTTCTCATGTGAGCTGCCAAGAGGGTCAGAGTCTCTGATTATAAAATCTCTGAAACTAAACTGAAAATGCCGGCATCTATACATATGTACTATATATTACATACATCTTTATATGTATATTTATGTATTTTGTGTTTTATATATTAAATATGCATATGCAAGAAAACACATTTTAGTTGATACCACTGAAAACAGTTTTAACCAGGAATATTAGAACCAATGAAGCAGAGAAATCAAAAGGGTGGATGGAACTGCCAAAGGATAAAATCCTTGTGCTATACTCTCATGCTCTCATCTAGAGAATGTGAATATGAGAAAACATGGGTTATTAGTTTTAACATGTTAAGACTGTGCAGTCTGTCCTTCATGTCCATGGCAATAGAGGGTGAAGAACAGCTGGAGAACAAAGAAGACCCCATTCCCCTTAGTTGAGTATAATCTAATGGTTCTCACCTAATCAAGAACAATAGAACTAGAGGTAAAAAGAAACTAAAAGATTTTAAAAGTTAACCAGTATTAGCAAAAGATAACCATCATGCACATTTAAAGATAAGGTTTACATAACCTCATAACCTCCAAACCGTAACTAAGCTCATAGTCATCAAAAGTTAATTCCTAGGAAGAATTTGATTATAACAGTCTGTTCCACTATAAACACACCGTTTTTTAGCCATTTCCAAGGAGATTAGAAGTAGGTTTCACCAATCATGCACGGCAGGATCAGAGGGGATGCAAGGTCCTGGAAATTGACCTAAAATACTGCCAGTAAAATAGTGGGTAGTTGTGGGTGCCCTGCTCTTACAAACATCTGCTGAACCCTTCCTTGGGTCTGATTCTAACCCAGGGTACAGAAGCCCTGACACACTGGTAAGTGTTCAATCTGAGCAGCCTAATTTGACTTCATTCTGTTTGGGCGTCAGTCCAATTGGCAGATGTTCTTCTAGAAGCTGATCTCAGACACTTTCCCTTTCTAATTTTTTGGCACTGTTGCCTCTGTTGCATGGGCTATTATCTCTGAAACTTCATCTCGGGTTATCCAGGTTTTGCTTGTTTTGTAGGCTTTAGTTTTCCCTTACATCTTTCTGCCCGAAAGAAGTTCATTTGAAAAATACTAAATCACTGGTAACACCTTTGATGCAAATATGACTTATCAAATAACTTGCCTGCAATTTTCCAGCCATTCATTACCTTTCCCCCACCCCCTCTAAAATATTAACTTCAGAAACAAAAATGCAAACACAAGGTCATCATTGTGAGCACTATACAAATGCACCATTTTCTCTTACAGGTTGGACTTTATAGAATGAAATGCCAGAGCTTTGATATTTATTATCTGAAATAGGTTTAACATTTGGAGAAATGTGTTCAAACACACAACCTTGGAAAGAAAAGCAAGTTGATAGGTCAGCAAACAGGGGGTGAGGAGAAAACACGATGTGCATAATTTTGCTGCGTGTTGGGCGAAAAGTTAGAAAAGTGGGTTCTTTGGAGAATAAAGAGCTCTCAGATGAGGTAAAGGTAAAATACAAATAAATTTCCAACTCTTGATGAGGGCCACAAGATATCAGTTTTAAATATACATGACCACAATATCAATCATGAAGAAATCTTATGTTTTATTGAATACTTTGGCCAGTTCAGCCCCTTTGAAGGGATCACTAATTTAGGAAAGAAGAACAACAAACCATTATTCACTTTCCTGCAGGTTCATCATTTTCCTAATTATTTCTATTGATCCTGCTTTATTCTTTCCGCAAATTAAGGGGCTGGAGGAGAGTTTCTATAATAGAACAGCAATGTCTGGTTCTTATCCAAATATTCCACCTAATAAGGATGTAAATTCTCATGGACTGGACAACCACTCTGCAACATTCCTGAGAATTGAATAATATAATAATCTTGAAAGTCAGCAGAGCGGATTATCCACTTTTTTTTTTTTTTTCTGGACTTGAACTTGTGAACTTAACAGTAGCGCTGCAAAAAAGCAAATGTGCTAAGCACTTTGCCAGAGTAACCTTCCATGTAGACTCTTCATCTTAAATACACACAACTGAAAACAACTACAATTTTTGGAAAATTATGTACAAACCCGATACTTCTTTTGATTACATATAAATACAAATTAGCTATTTTTTTTTTTCCTAAAAAGTGGTTATAATAGTAAATAAATACAAAATAAATCTGACCATTATACTTCATGTGCTGGGGTTGAACCCATATAAAATGTACAACTAAATACATTTTAAATCTTTAAGGAATAATTCTCTGATTAAAATATTTGTTTTCCCAACTTCTTTTCGTAGATATAAATATATTTTCAAAATAGCTGTTTTTTTTTTTTTTCCATTCCATTCCATAAATAAAGTCTTCATTGGGAAATATTAAAGTGTCAACTGGGGTGGGGATTTTTTGTTTTTTTCTTTTTTCTAAAATATATATATATATATATATTTATGTATTTAATTTTGCTGTACTAGCGACACCCACAACCCTCCACAACCATGTCCTGATAGTTCTTTAATACAACCTTTTCATTTTCGTCAAGGTACAGCATCGAGATAGCACTGAGTTCTGTTGGGACACAGCACGCCTTAGGAATCTTAGAGTTAACAGAGTTGACCAACGTCTGAACAATGGCATGATTAGTGGAGTTCAGATGATCAGCCAGAGGAAAAGGGCATTCTCCGTGGCAGTAAAAGGCGTGATACCCCGGGGGAGCCACGATCCAGTCATTCCACCCCACGTCACTGAAGTCCACGTACAAAGGGTGTCTCTTACAGCTGGACTTAAGGCGTTTCCGCTGTTTGTGTTTTGCTTGACGTTTTTCTCTTTTGTGGAGAGGATGCCCTTTCCCATCATGGCCAAAAGTTACTAGCAGCGGCCTTATCTGTGACCAGCTGTGTTCATCTTGGTGCAAAGACCTGCTTATCCTAACATGTCTCTTGGAGACACCTTGTTTCTCCTCCAAGTGGGTCACTTCCACCACGAATCCATGGTTGGCATGTCCCTGTGCAGTCCACCGCATCACAGCGGGGGTGACGTCAAAACTTTCCCACCTGCTTGCATTCTGATTCACCAACCTGGTGTCCAAAAGTCTGGTCACGGGGAATTTCGAGTTGGCTGTTGCAGGTTTTATGATTTCATAAATATTAATTCGGTGATGGAAACTGCTATTGTCTCCTAAAGCATCTTGCATCTGTTCTCGAAAAACCTGAAGCTCTGCTGAGGTGACAAACTCCTCCGTGGGGATAGAACTTAAATTAAAGAAGAATCTTCGGGTTGTTTTCCCACTCATTTCTGGCAGTTCTTCCAAAGATTCTGATTTGATAGAGAAAAACAGGGAAGAAAAAACAAAAGTCTTTCAGTAAACCAAGTAATGACATTTGATTATCTACGAAAATTTTTAAACCTCCTTGTGGGATTTGATTTAACCCACGTAAAAGTCGGTCACAGAACATAAAAATTTCCTCTTTAAATAAAAACGGAGCCTCCTTTCTCTCTGTTCTGTAAGTTCATGTCATCATGCATTGCATACCAGGAAACAACCTTTCATAATTCTTTGTTGTGTTTTTGATCTAATACATGAATACTGCTTCCAGGTGGCTATAATAATGGGGGAAATGGTGAAGCATTTCTTTGGAATTCCAGACTTTAGGGTAAAAAAAAAAAAAAAAGTCAGCACTATAGTTAGTAGAGGTCTAATGAGTGAGGATTTGAGGAAATTATTGCATTTCTTTTTTAAAAAAGGCTTTAATGTCAATCCCTTAAGCAGTATTCTAAAACATTACTCTGCAATTTAGATGATTTACAAATCTCGATATACAGATTTCAGCTTCCTAATTAAAGACTCTGAAACTCAACATCAACGATGACATTTTGCAAAGCACACCCTACTATTTTACTCAAAAGTCCAGAGACAAAGGCATTTACAGGGATCTACTTCTTTGGAAACGTACGGGTGGTACTAGGACACTGTAGCAATTAAGGCCAAACAATTTCAAGAGAAATAGCTTCCCCAACTGTTGTCAGTTCTCTCACCTCTTTATGACCTCAAATATCAAAATCTCACTTTAGACGCTTTTGGAAGAAAAATAAATGACCTGTCTTCTGTTTGTAATGCCTTTGTAGTTTTGAAAGATAAACCATGTTAAAAACCATGTACCTACCCAGTAACAGGCTGCAGGATGGACACAAAACCAAAAAAATGATAAAAATTTATGAAAATATGATTATGATTTACATACCAAGAGGAACAGTCTCATCCTATTACAGAATAATCCTTCTATACCCACTATCATTATTTCAAAATAGCCATTTAAGTGGGCCATGCACAAAAGCTTTGTCTGATTTAAAATTTCTGAATCTCAATTTTTAAGAAGTATTGTTCTCCGAGCAAGTAGTATATAATACAGTATCTTAAATGCTTGTAGTCTGCAAATCATCAAAGGTACAACATTATTATTAAACTGATAGTATATACCATGAGAGTTTGAGATATTTAAGTTTATTTTATTCTAACTTTACCACATCCTATCATTTCACTGCCAACAGAATTTGCCCGCTTCATTCAGAATTCCTACCCAAGTGCTAACAAAATCTATTTTGCCATAGTTCCATGTTATCCTAAGAGACTCTGTTTTTTTTTTATTAATTTTGCAGTTGTATTTCCCCTAAAGACAAACAGCTATAAGTTGTGCACTGAATCTAGATGCCTTAGCAAAGGAGAATCATGTCAGATCACTCACTCAAAGGATCTACCTATATAAGCCTTCATCATCAAAGCAACCATCATTATGCAAGCTAAGTGGACACACCAAGTTCAATCGGGGCAGTGTATACCAAACTATGGAGTAACGCTTTAATGCAGTGCTTTTCAAACTTCAGCCTTCACATCAAACAGCTTGTACACCGTAAAGCTTTAGATGCAGGCTCTGATTCAGTAGGTCCGGGGAGATGCCTGAGATTCAGCATTTCTAGCAACTCCTGAGGAGGGGATTCTGGGAACTGCCAGACCACACTTGAAGTGTCAAGGTTTTGTAGGATGTTTTCCTTATTCAAGTGTAGATTGACAGAGGGGTGCCTTTTTAAAGGGCCTTTTTGTTAAATAATATAAAAATGAATAGAAGAACCATTAGTGGTGGCAAATGAGTAAGAGTTGAATGGACCAGCTCTCGGTGGGCCTAGCCAGGGTCTCAGAACAGAAGGTTCTTCTAAAGCTCTTCTATGTGGATATGGGGACTATCAGGCCAATAGAGTCCTTTAGGGGTCCCTTGTGCCTATTAATCCAAACCTCTGGGGAATACCTTTGAGGATCCATCCACATTCTAAACTCCACTGGAAGCTAATGGTACTTTAGGCCAGCCACAATCATTAAAATAACCTTCCGACCCTTTGAACCTGGACTCCTCTCAGTGGCTCCGAACAAGTACCAAGGACTGTGTTTAGCCTCTTTCTTTCTCCTTCTCCTTGTAATTCAGATATTTCTGCTGAAGGTAATTTTTCAGCCAAGAAGGTAAAAGTCAGCAACCTCAGATCCCAGTGACACCACAGCCAGCCCACCTGAGCTGCTGGCTTATTTGATAAGAATACACATAAGAAGAACCTCTTTTCTTTCAAAGAGGGGGAAGCAAGGAAAATTATCTAGAGCATTCACTGACTAGTTATATTAACAAAAGTGCCCAGAGAAATCACAATTGCAAGAAAAACCCTAAATCCCAATCCATAAAGAAACATACATTCTCACACATTCTCTCTCTCACACACACGTACACACCCACATGGCCAGATGATGACAGTGAAGGGACAAGCTACAAGGCAAGTATGAGGGACAGGTAAATGAAGTTAAGAAGATGGGTATAAAAAAAGGTATGAGATAGAATAATAACCTCCAAAAAAATTAAATGACGAGACTGAATCATATAAAATTGCCACTATTTGACCAGAAACACAGACAACAGCAATTTTCTGCGGTTCAAGGTCTCGGTGGAAGTTTGTAGCCTTAGCAAAGGAGAATCACTTAGTGGCCTTAAGAAAGGAGAAAAAAATACACTACCAAATAATAATAGGTGATACGAAGATCTTTCTCTGACCTTCCCACTGCACCTCAGTGAATCTGTTTCTTGAAAGATCCCATCCTCAATACAAAAGCATCCATTGCAACACCCCTGATTGTGGAGACAGGTCACAGAGGTAAGTTAGAAGTTCACAGAAACCCTCAAACCCAGGAAAGTAACCAGCCAAGGTTAGGGAATATACCATCATTTTCTTTAATCTGCCAGGGCAGAGTACGAATCTTTTCTTAAGGGGTACAAAAATTAAAACCTATTTTAAAGTCAATTAAATAAACGAACCTTCTCTAAATTATCACAGCAACCCTGAGGATGCCAAAAATACAGGGATCCTCAAGTAATATATGCTTTTTTGGAGACTGATACAATTGCTAGTTTTCTGTAAATATCCCTTCCTGAATAAGCTGAAGTTCTTAAGGGATTTGAGGATGACGAACTATGTTTGACCCAAGTTTCTGAGCTCCTAAGTTCTTAACCAAATGGATGGAACTATGGCTGCAAAAATGTGAGAAAGTGAAGAAAAATAAGACAACAATGATATTTGACCCTTCCTCCAAAAATGAAGTCCTAATTCAATAATCTATGCTACGTCAATCATTGATCTACCTTAAAATAATTCAAAAGACAGCTGAATTCTCTCAGCCAGCCTAGGTCCACTCTGGCCTCCTTTTCCCTAGAGAAGGGAAGGCTATAACATTAACGAAAGAAGTCATAATGATAATGATAGCTGAATCCTTTTTATGAGTGTATTCTGCCACTATCCGATTTATATGAATTATTTCACAACAAACCAATTTGAGAAAAACACTCATTGTCTCCATTTTGTAAATGAAACAGTTGGAGTTCAGAGAGGTTGTGTAACTTCCCTAAGGTCACAGAGCTAGCAAATTAAGAGTAGATATATGTCATTGAATCTACTGCAGTTCTCAGGTTTCTCAATTTTTGTTTTGTTTTGTTTGTGAGACAGTCTCGCTCTGTTGCCCAGGCTGGAGTGCAGTGGCACAATCTCAGCTCACTGCAACCTCCACCTCCCAGGTTCAAGCAGTCCTCCCACCGCAGCCTCCCAATTAGCTCAGATTACAGGCGTGTGCCATCATACCTGGCTACTTTTTTATATTTTAGTAGAGATGGGGTTTCGCCATGTTGGCCAGGCTGGTCTGGAACTCCTGACCTCAAGTGATCTGCCCACCTCGGCCTCCCAAAGTGCTGGGATTACAGGTATTAGCCACCATGCCCAGCCAGTTCCCAAATTTCTAGCGGCACTAGCCAGCACAAATAGACGGCACTACCTAACATACACGAGGACTCAAAAACTGAAGCAAAAGTCAAAACCATTAGGGGCACATTTATATTTAGTACAATGATAACATTGGATGAGTACTGTCCCAACTAAATGAACAGAAATATACAACTTAGGTATGATGGACAGAACAGACAGAAATGAGCAGAAAAGTGATGGGGTCCACTGGAACATGTCTCTTTTATAGGGAGCTGCTGCTATTTTGTGGCTGCCCTTTCGTTCTAAATAAAGTATGGTAAGTTTTAGCAAAAAAGTAAGTTACCATTATGCTTTGAGGATTTTAAAACACACTTTGGGCTAAAAAACCTCCAGTAAGACAGCGACAACGACAACAAAACCTGGGGATATTCTGGCAAATCAGTAAGGCTGGAAGTCACTGCCGTAACACAGAATGAAAGAGGCCGAGTATAATAGACAAGATTTTCCAGATAATAAAATAACAGAGAACTGATCAAGGAAAAAAAAATATCAAATACAAAAGGTTAAAAATATTCCATTTAAAAAAAATACAACAAAGGAAATGGCAACTAAAGGAATAGAGAGCATGGTTGTCATCAACAACCCTGATTTGGCCTCTGCCCACCCTTAACAGCAACACCTTTGGAAAAATGAAGTATTCTCTCATTATCTCTGTGAAAATACACAAAGAGCAAGTCTAAGAAGACAAAATAGTTCACTGCAAAGGGATCAAGAGAAATTTAGGGGAACCACTAAAAAAGAGGTGGAATGGAAAATGTCAGTGCCAAGGAAGTATCATTGGACACCAAAGCCTCAATCTCAACAACCATTTCCAAATAGAGTAACTTTCCTACTTAATGCGGCCTCTGTAATGACAATGAAATACCTGGGACCACTAGGGAACCATACCAGGGAAGTATCGACTTTGGTGGATCTATGTGTCCAAATCTGTTGTTTGCACTGGGAATTTGTTCCACAAAATATCTAATGAAGAGCAATAGTTGTTTCTTGAACTTTTCTATTATACGGATATTTTCATAATTGTATTTGTGGAAAGAGGGTTAATCTCTATTTGAAAGCTTCAGTCATAGAGGCAAATAATCCAGTTATTTCATGTAAAAAGAAGACTGTGTCCTTCAGAGTGAGGAGAACAAGCACCTGGTCTTTCTATATTCCCATCTGACAAAAAAGCATAAAGACTTTTTGGAGGGCCAGAGAAGTCAACCAGTGTCAACTTGTTTCCAACTAAAGCAATGCCCACAACACTCTTTCCACTTGCAGAAGTGACTTTTCTATGTTCAATGGCAGTTTCGAAAGGCCTATGTAGCTGAAGCACTTTTTAATGACCTTGAAAACAATAACATTTTAGCAAGCTTATATCCTCCCAAATAAAAGCCATTGGAGAAAGGACTAGACAAAATACAACAGGAAAAATACAACTGATAATTCTGTCTCAGATCCTCTGTGATATGGTTGCATTATACTCATATTGGTTGAAAGAATGCCATCATGATGTCCAGTAATTCCACCAAACCATCCGATCACATCCACAAAGAAAACCCAACAGGTAATTCTTATGATTGGGTCTTTATGTCTTTTATCAAATAAATGCTCATTAATGCTGTAGAAACTAAATTCCGTTCTTGAGCCAGCAACCTTCATCACATGGTTTACCAAAAATTTTTTTAGTAGCATGCATGGCACAAGGATGTTTATAAAAAGCAAATCCTGGGTTTATACAACAATGATTAGTCTTGAAAAAAGTGCTATATCCATCCAGACTAAGGATGATATATTAGTCATAAAGAGACAAGAAATGGATTCGTTGAAATTTGGGGCAAAATTACATAGCTTTTCTCCATTATCTAAGTGCATTAAGAACTGAAGTTATTATAAGTTGATTTTAATCAAGTTGGTAACTTCTGTACTGTTTCTCAGGTAACATTTACACTCACAAAGATATAAATTCTGACTTTATAAACTTAAGCATGCTTTTTAAGTTAAAATAACACAGTTTAATAATGTGTAGCCTGTTTAGTTTTGATCAAACCACTTCTAGATGAATGATGAGAATATGCAGACATCATTGATAAAATCCTCACACAATGGAATATTTTAGGTGTTAACTAAATGATCTTCCTTTTAAGTTGTAACAGAGACACAGCATCTTCTTGGCCTTAAAAATAAAGTTAAGAGCTTCTATGCTAAATTTCCAGAAGAGGTTTCTAAAACAGCTATTCTTACTACATTTCTATACAAAACAAAAAGTATTCTAATCAGCATTAACTGGGAATGATTAGCTGGATCTATAATCATTTCAGGGTTAAGATGGCAGAATGTACACATACACACAAATTTTCCATATGACAACAGGGTACTTCTGCTTTCATTGAATGAATTCTGAAAGAGTGGAGTGAGATCTTACTGCCTTTCAAATCTGATTTCTGCTAGCAGAGAGCACCTCACTTAGAAATGTGCTTGTACATGAACTGATGATCAATGCAGTGTCCCTGTCATAATGTATAGCTGCCTCAATGATAAAGTATCTTCTGCTATGTGACCTGCCTTTGGGACTTATTCCCATTACCAACAGATATTCTCACAAGTATAAGTCATCCTTCACACTGGGAGAAAACATCTGGCTGTGCCATTGCTGATTAGTCTATTATCAGTGTAAATTTCCCACTTGAAATTTACCACCTAAGCAGGGAAAGGCAAGAAAGAGAACTTCACTCCCAACCCCATCAAATATCCTTCAAGTGGTTGCTCTGTGATATCCAATTTTGTACTCTTTTCTAGGATTTGAAGAAACCCATGCTCTATTTTAAATGTATTAAGCCAAAGAGGCATTTAAAAATGTAGAAAAAGAACTGAAGTGGAACATATTTTTGACTAATTGCTCTAAGAACTTAGGTACAGCAGATCTCAACAGCTGCTGTAAAACATTTCCAGTCCACTAAATGCCCTTCTGATGAAACAAGCAGAAATATCCCACCTTAGAAAAACCACATGTAGTATCATAAAAGAAAAAAAAAAAATCCACATTTCAGTGCACATGAAAAAAAACAGGCAGCTGCTACAAACGTTTTTATCTGAAGGCTTGCCTTGTCTCTACTCAGAGCCTATCTCGGATTTAAGCACAGGACAAGAAAGTCATTGTGGAAACAATAAGATTGATTGTAGAATTGATCTCCCACGGGGATTAGATTGGGATTCAAAATCTTCCACACCAGGCCCAGATCAACCATAAATTAGAAAGACTTTGGGGCCCTGGGCTTTGATTTTTCAATACTATCTCTGAAAACTCTGCCCTTGGCTCTGTCTACCCTGAAACCCTGGCTTAAGCAGCAGATTTATAGAGCAAAAGCTTCCAAACAGACTTAAAGAAATCTTAATCTGCCTCCCTTTTCCTCCTTTTCCCTCTGTGGAATTCTTGCACGTTTAGCTGACTAGGGGCATGCCTTTTGCCCTCATCTTCCCCATCACTTGATTTCTCTCCAATTCTTCCGGGAGGAGTAGCTCTTCTGGCTGCAAGCCAGGAAGAGGGTGCGGAGTTACTAAAGGGGAATCCCTGGCTCCACCACCACACAAGCAGTGAGTTAAAATCAGATTCAGAAACCATAGTACAGAAGCAAGAGTGGAAACGTCCGCTGGCGCCCTGGCTAAGCTGCCTCTATAGGGATGGCTGCAGTCTGCCCAAGGTGGAGGGCTTTGCAGGGTGACTCCCCGCCCCCACGCCCTGCTCCATGCCTCACCTTCATGGTGGAAGCTGCGCACAGTGTTGGCTCGGCTGGCTGCCCTCTCCAACCGGTGGTCTGGGGCGGGTGAGCCCGGCTGGCCCGAGTGCCTGCGATACAGGTCTAGCATGTAGGGGGGCACCACGGCGTCCCTGCTGGGGGTGGGTCTCTGTTTCAGGCCGAACATGCTGAGCAGCCGCAACTCGAACTCGCTCAGGACCTCGTCAGAGGGCTGGGATGAGGGGCGGCCCGACGACGACGCCGCGAACTTCCTGCGGCCCAGCTCCGGAACGAGGCCAGCCGCGCCGCCCAGGAGGACCTGGGGAAGCAGCAACGCTAGAAGACAGCGGGTCCCGGCCACCATGGTCGACCTGCGGACAGGACCGACGTGAGTCACCCGAGCTCCCCGCCCAGTCCTCCCCCCTCGCGCCCCCGCGGCCCGGGCTCCCATTTGGCTAGCGTGCCTCCTCCAGGGTGCCCTCCTGGCTTGGCACACTCGCAAGTCTAGGTAAGACCGACCGAAGCTCAAATGTTTGGGATAATGAAGGGCCCCAAGTTCCAGAACCAGGTGATTTATCGCTCCCATCCAACTCTTAACTTGTCTAACATAAGATTTGGGGTTTGCCCTCCCCTCCCAACCAAACCAGCGCCAATGACTGTCACTTTTTTGTGTGTAACACAGCGCTGACTGCCAATGCCGGGAACCTGGGAGAACCACCGCTTGGTCTGACACCCTGCGTCCCCTATACAAACCCAAATGCAGAGCGCTGAGCGCTCTCTGGCATATAAACACACACAAATGGTGCATGTGACTTCCTTAGAGGCACTGTATAGAACTTCCTGACACACACACACACCCCTATAACTTCCAGACCCTGTAAGCTCAAGGCCACAACTTCTGAAGCCACTTACAACTTGTGTCCCACGCCCCTACACTCAGGGGTGTCTGGAGAGGCAACTCCATCCTGCATCCCCGTAGTACAGTCAAGATACTCATGTATCTTCCTGGGATTACATAAATGGTGAATATCTATTAATGCACGTGTCAGCTGTTAAAAACACAGCACCAAGTGATTCTTCAGTACTGACCCCTCGCATTTCTGGAAACAAGAAGGGAGAGCCCCAACTCCTAGTACTTTTCTAAATGGGATAGGGCTCTGAGTAAAGAAACCAAGTCTCCCAGAAATACTTGAAGAAGGGAGATCGCCATGGCAGGGTGGACAGGTTCTCAGCTAACGGGTGAAACCCAGGGGCTACCCTCTCAAAGAGATTTCTTTGACTCAAAAAAAAAAAAAAATTAAAAATAAATAAATAAACAAAACACCTCATCTAAGTGTTAACAGCTCCAAAAGTATTCCGGGGAGAGGGTAAGAAAGAGGGGTGGAAGAGTGCGGGCCGGGAGGGTGAGGCTGATGGTCGCCGGGGACAGCTGGAAGGGGGCACCCCGCAGGGCTCCGTTGCACGTGGACTGGAAAGGGGTCTGTTTACTTCTGGCCTGGACGTAAGGAATGGCTCTGCCGCAGTGGCTGCCCAAATCCCCCTCCCACCCACCACCTACCCCGGCCCCTGGCCCGCGTCCTCTACCTTTAGGAGACCGCAGTCCGTCTAAGAAGCACGCGGAGACACGTCCATTGAAAGAGCGTCCACATGGAAAAACTCTGGTCAAAGGACCTGGCGCAAGGACCGAATGTCCGTTCCTTTTCTTTGCCTCCTCCTTCTCCCGGGTGCCGGCCGCGCAGTCTCTTTTCACGCTGGGAACAGCGTCTCAGTCTCGGGCAAGGCCGAGGAGTGGAGGGGCGGTGGGGCTCGGAGGTGGCGAGGCAGGCTCCGCTGGGGCAAAGGCACCGGCGCAAAGTGGGGAGCTCAAGTTATTCTCCCTGCAAGTTCAAGAAGTCCCCAGCCAAGTGCTGACACACAACAACAGCGAGCAGGGGGAGGAGTGCGGGGCAGGGAAAGGAAGGGAGAAAGGAGAAGCTGGTGCTGTCGTCCTCCTTAGGAACCAGCGCCCGAGGGACGCGTGGCCCCGCGCGGGGCCGGCTCCAGGACTCGGGGAGCGAGGGTCGGGCGCTCCGCGCTAGCTCCGCCGCGGCCCATGGCTCGGGGCAGCCATCCTGGGCGACGCCGGGTCCGGGGAAGGGCACGGCGGCGATTTCGGTGCCAGGCGAGTTGCCCCCCCGCATCACTCTGCCTTACTCCAGTGCACCCCCATTCGCGCTCGCCAGTTGAAAGCACCGCGGCTCTGGCGCCCCGTCGTCCTCGGGCGCATTCTCCGGCGAGTCGAGCCAAGTCCCGGGCCGCCGAGGCGGGTGGTTGTGCTCTCTCCTCTCTCTCCTAGCCCTGGGGCCAAATGCCCTTTGTGACTAGCCTGGGGTCCGATCACACCTCGGCCGGCGCTTCCCAGGCCCCCGATCTCCTGCAGTAGGTGCCCCGCATCGCGGCGCTAGGGATCGGCTCCGGAGTCCCCGGCGCTCTGCGCGCCCGTCCGCGACTCTGGCGCAGCCCGGGCAGCAGAGGCCA
Organism: Papio anubis; assembly: GCF_008728515.1. NCBI lineage: Eukaryota > Metazoa > Chordata > Mammalia > Primates > Cercopithecidae > Papio > Papio anubis. Next base: position 51,614,283 of record NC_044991.1, read on the forward strand.
CGGCGCTGTGGCGCGCTCTGCCGGGTGCTCCAGCCCGCGCGGGGTCTGCGGCGCGCGGGTGCCTCGCGGTCCCCGGTGATCCGCGCGGCGCTGGCCCCGAGAACGTTCGGGTCGCCGGCGGAGGCTGTGGCGGCAGATGTGCGGCGGAGGCTGCCAGTCCCCGGCAGGGTGTGGGAAGCGGAGCGACTAGCGCAGCGCGAGCCGGGCGCAGCGCGGCGGGGCGAGGACTCCGGCGGCGACGGCGGCGGCGGCGCCGTGGCGCGGCGCTCGCGGCTTTTAAAGGGGACGCCGCCTGCCGGCTCCCTCCCGGCCGCGGCCGAACACCTCCCCCTTCGCGGCACTGCTCGCCGGGGATCCCCGAGCGGGCGGGAGCTGAGCGCAGGGGTGTGGACGGCGCGCCCGGGCAGCCGCGGCGGGGTGGGGCGGAGGGCGGGGGCGCGCGGCCGCCAAGGGGGGCGCTCGCGCCTCCACTCCCTGTCCTCAAAGGAGAGATCAGCTGGCGCGCCGGACCCTCGCGGGGACTCCGGAGGCGAAATCCAGGACAAATGCAGGGTCAGGGTCTGGCCTCTATTTCCCCTCTGGGCCCGTTATTCAACTTTCAGTTTGAAGTTTTTCGATAATATACAATTTCAAAAAACAAAACAAAACAAACACCTCAATTACAGCGCATTTTGGCATAGCATAGACGTCGGATTCACGCTTCTGTTTCCCCGGAATAGAAGGAAAATTAAAAGAAAACAGGAGGCTGGAAATTGAGTGTTTTTAAACATTAATACAAAGAGATGTATGTATTTCCATATGTAAATGCATGTGTGCAAATTTCCTTTTACATAAATATGTGTATGCATTTATTTTCATATCCATATGCATGTTAGTTATAGAAATATATCCAATATACAAAAGTATGTACATCTATTTCTATATATTCATATATGAGAACATATGCAACCGAAGGTAAACATTTCGGTAAATATATGTCTATGTATGTGACATGGATGTCATCCTGCTTTACGTGACATGTGTGTAACGTAGACTGTGTGTGTGGCAGCCTGAGGGATGGATGGGAGGGATTTGATTTCTTTTCATGGTACAACCACTTTGTGCCTTGTGATGTTTATCTCACCCAGCTCAGAGGCAGGCGATTAACAGCTCAGAGGAAGGTAAAATAACGCACTGTGTGAACCAAGCATACAGGACAATTTCAGTTTGGGACCTTGGAACCTTCTACTCCACCCTCTTCCATCAGGCCCCCCAGAAGTAGGGCTGAGACACGTGGCCAAGTCACTCCTCAGCTGAATATTCGCTCAAGTCACTCCTCAGCCGAAACATTCCTCAGAGCTGCTGCACGATGAGTCTGGGGCCAAGGCTTTCTGGCCTTCCCAGGATTCCGGGAGCCCCCATGCACAGCACCTCAGGCTTGCCCAAATGATTCCCGAAATCAAGGGCAGAACATTTTTGGAAAAGGCCACGGTCTGCTTTCCCAGAGCTATCGGGCCTGCAAACCAGAGAGAAAAAAGTCAGAAGCGGGAGCTGGTAATAAAACTATTATCCATGTGTATTATTTTTTCGGTGGGGGAGCTAAAATAATACCAGGTTCCGCTCACGTAAATCGGATTAGCAACCCACAGAGGCGAATCAGGCACTTGCTGTTTCTAAAGGTATGAAGGTCAAATAAGGTATTTTGGAGGAAGCCTGACTACCAGGAAAATAAAACGGGGTGGGGGGAATTATTCAGGAACATGCTACTTTATTTCCTGACCAAAAAAAAAAAAAAAAAAAAAAAAGTGCTATAGAAGTTGATTGTCACTCAGAGTCACTGGACCGCAAACAACTAGGCAATGAAACGTATTCTACTCATAGACACAGGCTTCTGAAACTATTTCCTTTCCTATCAAGTTTAATTAAGAAGTTAACAGTCGTTTCTGTCATTACTTAGATTGCAAAAACAAAACAAAACTTCAGTGAGATTTAAGTAGCCTTTAAAGATGAGGAAAAGTTGGTAACTATTGGATGCACCCGAAGAAAAAATAAAAAATAAATCTCCTGGGATGACATCAAGGATGTCTTGCAGCTTTAGAACTTCATAACTTGGTAAGTGGAAACCTTGTCAGTTTAGAATCTGAGGGAGAATGGGCGCTTCTGAACACTGTTTCATGTTAGTGTTGCCCATTACAAAATCGCTTTTATGTAGGGTGTGTGATTTCTGAGGAACTACTTACTGAATGCTTGTCCCAAGCACAACTTACATAAATTTTGGCCCTTTTTTTTTTTTTTTTTTTTTTTTTTAAAGAGATGGCTGCCCTCTTGTGGTGGAAATGAGTTTGAACGCTGGAAAGAAAGAAGTCCATGAATAAATAAATAGTCTCCAAACACTGATTAGGGATCGAAGTACAGGATGACTGTACCTACCCATTTTCCAGGGAAGAGCAATAGTCAGAAATGACAAATCTAAATAGAGACAAAGTATTTTTTTTTTCCTCTCTTCACTAATGGCTACCTTCCACCTGTGATTCAGAATGCTGGGTTATTTAATACTTTGGGAGAGTGTCTGTTTGCCTTGAAAATATCACTTGCTACTAACCATTGTCAATTCTACCTTCTTCAAAGGTTCATTCAAAGTTTTTCAGTTCAGAGGGTGAAATTCATTCTTGCTGAATTTATCAGATTTGGTGCATCTGCCAGCAAATGTGGAAGCGGCAGAGGTGGGAGTGGGGAGTTGTTTAAGAAAGGACTAGTAGAAGTTGCAAATCCAAGTGCATCAGAGGGTACAGACAAGTTATGTAACAAAGCAAAAATGACCAGATAATGATTCCACATAAATGAGGTTGTTGCTATTCCATTTCAGTCATTTCTTGCCAGTTTCTCAAGAGATAGTGGGAATTTGCATTTGATTGTGTGTGGATGAAATTAAGTGCTTACAGTCATACTTCAGCAACTTTTACTTTAGCACTTCAGCTCACATGATATTCCATTTTATTGCATTCTGTAGCTATTAGCATTCAGCATTGTTCTTTCTAGGCCAAACATTATCCATATTAACCTTAAAATAGTGATCCTCACATATTGTAAAGTTCACAGCAGGCATTACATGATCCGTCTACCTTATAATTGTCATTCCATGGAAACCTGTGGCAACTGCCCTGAGAAACCCTCTTTGCTTTTTAGCATACGTATCGCTTTGTTACAAGTGTGACACCTATAACCAGCCCTACTTACTTTACCTGGATGAAGTTTTTTTTACAGGAACTTGGAGCCAAGGCAAATCAAATGTTTTCCTTTTTGGTGTTTGATTAGACGTGGTAGAAAGGATGGGAGAAGTGAAGTGATTTATATCAGAAACTAGGCCAAGTTGGCCAAATCTGGATCATTGCTTTCTACCAACTACATCTTCTTAAAAATTAAGAAGAATGAATTTTGTGCATTGAGTAGACTGTCACACAGTTTAAGATGTACACCTTATGTCTGGAAGCTGTGTTGATCATAGTCCAAGATGTAGTTTGGTGACCTTGGTTCCAATTCCTGCTTCTGTCATGGATGACTGACTTTAAAATGGTCATCTCTTCTGTTAATTGGGGTAAATAAATATATGTTTGCTTGCTTCAGACTGACATGATGAAGGTCAAATGGATAACATGTGTGAACTTAGAGAGTTTCTGATTGCTACTCACTCTATGTATCTTCAAATGTTTTCTTTGGCCTTCTGTTTGCAATATGGCCTAGTTTTAAGAGATAGGACTTTGGATGACTTTCTTCTCTTTCTCTTTCTCCTCCTCCTCCTTCTCCTTCTCTTCACCCAGCTTTTATTAGATTGCCAAACAGTGGCTATTTCATCAGAAAGGTCACCACTTGGGTCAGTCAGTCTAAAGCAGAGGTCCCCAACAATTTTGGCACCAGGGACCAGTTTTGTGAAGGAAAATTTTTCTACAGACCAGGTTGAGGGGGATGGTTTCAGGATGAAACTGTTCCACGTCAGATCATCAGGCATTAGATTCTCATAAAGAGCATGCAACCTAGATCCCTCACATGCGTGGTTCACAATAGGGTTTGAGCTCCTATGAGAATCTAATGCCACTGCTGATCTGACAGGAGGCGGGGCTCAGGCAGTAATGCTCCCTCGCCTGACCCTGGGGGTTTCTAACAGGCCATGGACCAGTACCATCCATGGCCCGGGGGTTGGGGACCTCTGATCTAAGGCAGTAACAAATTCTCATAGCCTCAGCTCCCTCATGAATACTCTGTAGAGACTAACAGTTGACTTCTCATGGAGGTTGTGAAGAATAAATGAGAAGATATGTGTAAAGACAACAAAAAGTTGCAAATTTGTATCACTATATACATACAAATTAAGGCCATTGGTTCTGGGTCTTGAAAGATGAGTTTGTCTTATGTGATTTTCTTTTGCCCTTGGTAGATTTCAAAAATATGGGTTGAATGAACATATGCTCCTGGAAAATAATTATAGTCTTCAAAATAAGACTCCCATGAGAAGCCTGTTGGCTTTTTAGCATGAGTACCACTTTGTTACTAGTGCAACACCCAACACCAGTTCTGATTGCTTTACTTCCATGAAGTTTTTTTCATGGGAACTGGGAGTCACAGCAAAAGAGCAGCATTTAGTCATTCAAACGTTTACCTATTTTGCATTTGATTAGACATAATAGGAAGGATGAATGGAGTGGGGTAATTTATATGCAAAGCCAAAGCCAGGCCAAATTGGCCAAGTACAATTGTTTTAAATATCCACTACATACTATTTAATTATCGTATACCAATACATTTGCATACCATGTCAATGATATTAAAATGTTTTGACTTTCTGTTAATTAGACTGTGAAGAGTCAACTATAGTATTTCCTTTTACATACCCAGTCTACAAATATTTATTGAGCAGCTACAAAGTCCATGGCACTATGTTATTAGGTTCCAGTTAATACAAAGATACATAATCTCTGCACATAATTTATTTAGAATTCAATGAAAGAAATGCAACATGTTTACAAGTAAATAAATATAAAATACATGGCATATGAGATAAGAACTTTAAGAGAGTTGAGAAGCAAGTTTCTCAACAGGTTTAATGAAGAGCAACTCACTTCTGAAATGTGGAACAAAAACCTTGCTTAGTGAATGTCACTACCCTTATTTTACAGGTGAAGAAACTGTGCTTAGAATGGCCATTTTCCCAAAGTCACATGGCTAGCAAATGGCATAGCTTACACTAGACTCATGTTTTGGGAGTTTTGGGCTTTTCCCCCCACGATGCTTATGATCTCTCAATTCTATACAGTGGTAACAACTCAAAGTCAAGACGTCATGTGAAAAAAATGTAGGATGTTGTTTTGAGGAATACAAAGAGGTGGTTCAAGTTTGGAGGTGGGGTTGGATAGGGATAAGGCTATACTAGAAATTTTTAAGACTATTCTTTAGACCGAGCCCCAGTAGGGAAATGATGACATATTCTAAAGGGGCAGTTGACAAGAGCTGAACAAAGGAACATTATACAAAACCATGGGCAGAATTGAGAGAAAGTGGCAAGGGATCATGAAGTATCGTGGCCCTACATTGGGCAGCCAAACCAGGAACACAGAAGGGCCAGTTGCTAGAGCCCGGAGAAAGCCACAGCTGAAGGCAAGCCATTGACAGAAGCCGGGGAACTGGCAGGGCAAATAAATATGTCAACCTTTCTTTTGTTTTACTCTCTGAACATCTGTGGACAACTCTCATTGGCCTAATTTGACCAGAAGAGCAAGTATATTAGTTACCTATTGCTGTGCAATAAATGACCATACACTTTGTGGCTTGATGCCCGTTTTATTATCTTGGAGTTTTTGTGGGTCAGGAATGCAGAAAGAACTTAGTTCTCTTCTCAGGGTCTTGTAAGGCTGTATTCAGTTTTGACAGGGGCTGCAGTTTCATATAAGCCTCAGGGTTCTCTTCCATGCTCCGGTGGTTGTTGGTAGAATTCACTACCTTGCAGCTGTGGAACTCATTCTTGGTTGCTTTTTTCATCAAAGCCAGCAGGAGACTGTCTTTCTGACTACTAGACCCTGTTTTAAAAGAGTCACATAATTATATTAAGCCTACCCAGGATAACCTGTCTTTTGATTAACTCAAAGTCAACTGATTAGGAATCTTAATTACATCTGCAAAAATTCCTTCACTGTTACCTTATAACATAACCCAATAAGAGGTGTAACATCTCATAATAGTCATAGGTACTTCTCATACTCAAGAGGAGGGGAGTATTCAGAGCTTGCACACTAAATATTCAGACTCTCTGTCTCTGCAGCCTATAGAGGTCGGCCTCTCAGGCACGGAGGAAGGAAAAGAGTAGATCTGCTCATGTTGTGGATCTCCAGGTAGAAAAAGAATATCCAACCTAGAAAGATTTGAAAAGTGATGGACTACAGGATCTTAGGACTCTTGCCTCCTACTCCAAAGTGAAATGTTTTTACAGAGGAATGGCAGGTTGGAGATGCAAGTTACAAAAAGAAATCTCATATTTGGTAGAGCATAATAGCGCAGTATAGAAAGTATAGTGAGAGACTGTAGGTAATAGAACCAGTTCCTAGCTTTTGTAACTATGTACAGAAGTGGTATCAGGGGTCATTGGAGCCCAGGTGAAAAAAATCAAAAACAAAAACTAGTGGGACCCTTAACATGGGGGACTATGAGCAAAAGCCTGATGAGAGACTCGGGGATGATTCTTTCTAGAAGTACCTAGAAAATTCTGGTTAAATATCCTCATGGAGTTCTTCTGGAGTGATAATTAGCCACTGGCCTGGAGTTCACGGGGAGGATTAGGGAATTGAGTTGTAGATTTCTGAGCTAAGGCTTAACCATTTGAGGAGGAAAAAAATGCCAAGGAAGTGCATAGAAGATGTCACAGAAAAAGTGTTCAGAAAAATAAAAAGCAGACAATGGTGATTTGTCTTAGAATTCATAAAAGAGGAGTTTTCAGAAGAAGAAGCCAGTCTGCAGTCTTAAATAATGGTGAGGAGTGTGGAACAAATAGATGAAGAGTTTGCAGATCCTTAGTGAGGTTTTTAGATTGTAGATATAGAAGAATAATGAAGTGGAGGGAGGCTAGTGGGGTTGATGTGGGAGTAGAAGGAAAGAAAGCTGAGTTAGAGTGGGGTGTAGCTTTGGAGGATATGTGATTTGGCTATTTAAAAAAATTCAAATAATGAGGAAGCTAGGGTCAAAAGAGAGACTTTAAAAAATTGAATGCAAACATGACCGACACTTGTAGGAATGGGGTGACTTAGAAGAACTCAACTTTTCACCTGAACAATAAATTTGATCAACTCCTCACTATATGGCCCTTTGGGCTTATCTGGCAAATGTTCTCAATTTCTTCAATATGATAGCCAGGAGTTTTCATCCTCAAATGGATCTTTGAAATCAGCCCTTGTGGTAGAAGCCCAGTTATTGCCTAGAAGATGTTTGCTCAAATGTGGAAATGCCTGAGACTTTTCCTCTTTATTAACTTATTCTCAAGATAACCTTCTTCCCAGCAAATCACCTGAGTCTCCCAACCTTTCTGTTTCCTGGTTTCTTGCCCTCCATCCTGGGACACAGCTAGCTATGCAGAGGTGATTCTTTGCCAATGAGGTGGACCTAAGGTCTTATCTGTAACAATTTGCTAGGGAGTTCCTCTTCATCTGAACTTAACAGTGATCTGTTGGAAGCTCATCACTTCCAACCCGGAACACAGCTTCTTCAGAGTTCACTCTGAAAGAGGACAGGAGTAGAAACCTAAGCACTGCAAAGACAAAGAATTTCTATGGAGATGACAGATTGGAAAATTCTTTTCTCTTCCAATCCAGGACACCAATTATTGTATATGTGTAGGACTTTGAATGGAAAGCTAATAGAAAATAACATGAATGGGCAAGTGCATTTCTAGTGACGTAAAAATAGGAAAATAAGATCTTGTTTCTGTCTGAGCTGATCTTCAGGAAACCCCCCAATGTTGCTCCTCCATATCCAGCTATCTTCATCTCATTTATGGAATGAAACAGAAAGGTTGGGATAGTTCATTAAATAGTTGAAGTTATCTAGAGAACTTCAACAAAATCAACGAAGAGTTTATATATTGGCTTTGCTTGAGAATTTCTGTATGGTCATTGCTTCTTTACAAGACAAAATCTTCCAGGAGAATATTTTATATATATTTGTAAGTTCTAATTAATATATTTTAATTTAAAAGAATAATATATTTGTAAGTTCTAATTAATACCTAGGCATTCATCATCTACTGATTTGCATATTTCTACACCTTTCACGGCTTGTTGGGCCACAACAAATCCTAGCAGCCTGGCATAGTTATCTCTGAGCTGTTAGTCATGTGCGTCTCTCCATAGGGCCTTAATGGGACCAATTGTAAATTGTAAATTATTTTCATCTTGGTTACCTGTTAATTCAGGTGAGATAATTTGGCAAAGGCAAAAAGGGTTTGAGGGTAATGACTTTAGAATTATGATTACAACATACTCAAATTGGACAATAGCAACCCAAGAGAATCAATTTGACAGTGTTTTTTAGTGGATATTCTCACCTGGACATATTTCACTAATTGTCTTAATGGGAAACAAAAGGTTCTGCTCCTTTCCCTAATTAATATTGAACTGAGCAAACAGTCTGAGATATATGTGAGCTGAGAGATTATGAGAAATATCATATTTTATCCTCTTATATTTACAATAACCACTCAACAGCACCGAAGACCAGATGTAGCTGCCATGTCAAGGTCTACCACAGCACCCTCAGCCCTGACCACCCCAGAGCATACCTGATTGCCAACTAAGGGCTTTTCCCACTTGGTGCAGCTTATTCTGCCCACGTGCTGCTGGCCGGATGCCCTAGGGAATTAATATCTCCTAGGGGCAACCCTCAATCAGTGACCAATGGGAGTTAGCATATGAATACCCATTTGCCTCTAGGAGGGGTAATTCCGAGGTGCATGATCCGAACTGACTCTATTTTAGTCAGCCACAGTGATAACTGGCTTAAGAATGCATCCTTCATAGGCTGCCTTCCCTTCCCTATCTCACCTTCCCATTCCCCTAATTGTGTTTTCTTCACCTCCCTCTAACTTACTTGTACTTGAACTCTTGTCATCCAGTAAGCTTCTGGAGGAGCCCAAAATGAATACCGGAGTTTCTGTTGAACTGAGATTGTGCCTATCAAAATGGCTTTGAATTTAAATTGAATGGCACTTTGCCACAAATGAAATAAAACTGTTGGCTTTGGAGACCTATTTCCTGCTGCACTTGCTTCATTTACTCATTCAATGACTTTTACTTTTCCAAGCACTGCTAAGTTTCTGGAGCTACAAAGATGAATAGGGTGATGTATACAAATCAACCAAACAGAAGTTTATACAAGGTACAGAAATTGAACCAAGAATAGAGTTACCACCTGCAGCCGAAGGTCAGAAAAGGTTTCCTGGGAGGACATAGCACTTGAGTTGGATCATGAAAACTGAGCAGGTGTTGGGCAGATAGACAAGGTGGGGGAGGGAATTCCAGGCAGGAGGAACAGCAGGGGTAAAGGCAGAAAGGCATGAAACATCAAGATGCATTAAAGAAATGATCAGCAGCTTAGTATGACTGCACAGAAGAGGAGAAAGGGGTGCCAATATTTTGCTGGGCAAAGGAATTTGGACTTTTCCCCCTAGGCTTTACTTTGCTTTTGAGAAAAATCTCTTTGGTGGAAGTGGGCATGATGGCTTGGAATACAGCCAGATTACAGGCAGAAGGATAAATTAAAAGGCTGTTATAATTGTTTAAGCAAGAGATAGAGAGTCCTTGCACTCAGCAGAAGTGTGGGGTGAAGGAGAACGCTGTAAGAGATTGAAATGGTAAGATGTGGTGGAACTTAATGGTCTACAAGGAGTGAAAAATGAGTTGAAATGATAGCATAGAAAATACGGAAGCAGGAATATGCTCTATTTATAAATGCATAGAGATTGAGAAAATTCTTGGGAAAAAAAAAAAAAAAAAACCGAACTCATTTAGGTTCCAGAATCCAAATTGTCAATTCCCACAATTGTCAATTACTATTATATCCTGAAAATTAGTCTCTTAAGATCACTCATGTCAGTAGGTGTACATCAAATAGGTAAGCTGTCTTTTTACAAAGTGAGACTAATCATTTTTAGGTTATTAGGGAGTCATTTTTTTGGTTTAAACAATTCATTATTAAAACACCAATTTGCATGTATACAGTGGCTAACAGATGGGCAGTATTTGGTCTGATCCAGAGTAGAGAATAAGTTATAAGATCATTAGGGAAAACAGCTATAATTTCATTAAATGCCTTAAAAATTAATGTTAGCAATAGATCTGCTTTTCTTGCAGTTGACTTTTGCTGACTTGGTATTGATTCAGCAGCTTACTGTTTCAATGTCTTATTACACAAGTAAACTACTAAGTAGGCAGAAAAGATGGAGCTCCAGGGAAGTTAGTTACTTTAATATAGTGAGGAATGAATGCTGATGAAAAATACATGAAAACTTAAAGCTTAAAACTTAAAGGTGAAAACTTAAAACTTAAAGGTGAAATGCAAATTAAATTTTATGTTTTACTTATATGTACCTTATACACAATTATAATAAAATATCCCTGAATACAATTTAGTTTATTTTTCAAAATTTTAAGTTTGGTTAGCTTCCTATAATGAAAACCTCAGAAACATGTTTATGGCCAAGTATTATCTTTGAACCAGCTGTTATTCAGGAAAAATATAGACATTGTATTATATTTGTTCTACCATTTGAGACATTATGGAGTGGTTGTTGTAAAGAAGGAAGGAATGAAGAAATCAGGGAAGGAAGAAGAGAGGAAGGGAAGGAGGGAGTGAGGGAGGAAGAGGAAAAGGGAAATCAAATCTACTTGTTACTTGTTCATTTCTCATGAAAGCGTTATAGGGAGAAAAGATCTCTAATTATTTGAGTGTTCTTATCTAGTTCAGAGCAAATTTGGATTTACCTCACTTTAGTTAGAGAGCTAATACAGTGTCCCAAAGTGCCAAACATAGAATCAGACAGAACTAGAACTATTTGGCTATTTTAAGTACTGATGTATTTGCCAAAATTTACCTCGGTCATATATTTTAAGTGATTTTCATTATGGAGCTACCAGGAGATGTCTGAATTACATTCCCACATGTCCTCTTTCATTTTCAGCAGCAAACAAAAGAAACACTTTTAAATTTTAGATCAACTGACTCTTGTTTAATGTCCTACATCAATGTAGGACTTACACTGCTATAAAGAACTACCTGAGACTGGGTAATTTATAAAGGAGGTTGAATTGACTCACAGTTCTGCATGGCTGGGGAGGCCTCAGGAAACTTACAGTCATGATGGAAGGCAAAGGAGAAGCAAGCACATTCTTCACAAGGCAGCAGGAGGGGTTGTGGGGGGAAGCACCACACATTGTCAAAGAACCAGGTAACAGTGTGGGAGAAACTGTCCCCACGATCCAGTCACCTCCCACCAACTCTCCCCCTCAACATGTGGGGTTTACTATTTGGGTCAGGACACAGAGTCAAACCATATCAATCAGTAATTAAAAATCAAAATTGGGCGATTCCCATGTTTTGCTGATTTGGCTTCTAGCTTCAGTTAAGCCACAAAAGGAACCTAATGTGAACAGCTTTTCTGTTCACATAGAAAGTGATTGTCTTTCTACCACTTTTTGAAATAACCTGAGTGAGGTGGATTAACCATAAAATGAATGACTAATTAATTCTACACTGAGTGTGCTTTAATGAACACTTTCAGAATTGTATTCTGAGTTACTTTTCTTCCCGTGCTCCACACTGTTTTCTGAGCACTATGGTCTCTCCACCAAGTTTACCTAATAGGAGAGCCTCCAGGCATATCTGGGATTTTTTTTGTTTTTAAAAATATTTATTTATATTTTATATATGTAGTATTTAATTGACAAAGTTTAAATATATTTAAGGTGTACACCATGATGACCTGATACACATATACATTGTATAGTGATTACCACTATCATATTAACACACCCATCGCCACTCCTGCTGTACATGAGATCCCCAGAACCTGTTCCTCTTATGTTTGAAAGTTTGTACCCTTTGACCAACATCTCCCCATTACCTTCTTCATCCCCTCAAAACCATCATTCTACTCTCTGCTTTTATGAGTTTAATAATTTTTTTGGGTTCCACATATTAGTGAGATCATATAGCATATGTCTTTATGTGTCTAGCTTATTTCACTTAGCAGAACATCCTCCAGTTTCATCTATGTTGTCACAAATGACATGATCTTCTTCTTTTTAAAGGCTAAGTAATATTTCATTGTTTATATGTACCATAATTTCTTTACCCACTTTTCCCTGGATGGGTGTTTAGTTCGTTTCCGTATCTTGGCTGTTGTGAATAATGCTGCAAGAAACTTAACTAAGGAGGTGAAAGATATGTACACTTTAAACTATAAAACATTGATGAAATAAATTGAAGAAGACATTAAATGTAAAGCTATCCTGTGTTTATGGATTGGAAGAATTAATGTTGTTAAAAAGTTTATACTATCTAAAGCCATGTACATATTCAATGTAATCTATCAAAATTCCAATGTCATTTTTCAAAGAAATAGAAAAAAAATCTTGACATTCGTATGGAACAACAAAAGACCTGGATAGCCAAAGCAATTTTGAGAAAAAAGAACACAGCTGGAAGCAGCACATTCTCTTACTTCAAACTATATTGCAAAGCAATGGTTATCAAAACAATATGGTACTGACATAAAAACAGACACATAGACCAATGGAACAGAATAAAGAGCACAGAAATAAATCCACACACATATAGTTAACTGATCCTTGACAAAGGCACCAAGAATAAACAATGGGAAAAGGAAATTATCTTCAATAAATGGTGTTGAGAAACCAAACATACACATACTAAAGAATAAAATTGGATCCTTTTCTTATACCATATACCATAAGATTAGGACTTAAATGTGAGGTCTGAAACCATGAAACTCCTAGAGGAAAACACAGGGGAAAGCTCATTGACATTGGTCTTGGCAATAATTTTTTTGATATGACACTGGAAGCATAGGCAACTAAAGCAAAAATAAACAAGTAGGACTACATCAAACCACTAAGTTTCTGCTCAGAAAAAAAAAAAGGATCAACAAAATGAAAAGGCTACCTATATAATGGGAGAAAATACTTGCTGACATTTCTGTTTTTAATCAACTTGAAAGGCCTTGCTTTGGAAGAAGCAGGTTCAGAGCTGGAGAAGGAGTCCTAGGAGCAGAAGGCCATTGTCTTACTATGTGGGCCAGGCTGCCATCAGGGAAAGAGGAGAATGCAGCTGGACCCCACCCCCAAGATAAATGGCAAATGCTAATCTTCTTTCGCCCCCAAGACATGTCTCACATAATAAACCAAATATGTTGCTCCCAGTTTACAAAAAAGCTGAATATTTTAGGGAATTCTCTCTCATTTTAACATGAGAAGTTTATAAACTATTAAAAATTAAACAATAATGACATCATATTTTATTTTAAATAATATTTTAAAGTATCTTTTTTTTAAGACAGGGTCTCACTTGGTTGCCCAGGCTGGAGTGCAGTGTCATGATCATAGCTCACTGCAGCCTCAAACTCCTGGGCTCAAACAATCCTCCTGCCTCAGCTTCCCAAAATGTTGGGATTACAGGTGTGAGTAACTATAGTTAGCCAAAGTATTTTTCATAGAGAAAAGTAAAGAAAGAAAAATATAATGACCCATAGTTCTCTTACCCAGATGACCTCTGTTAACTTAAAAAATAATGATATACACATGTTAAAAATTTTAAAAAGTGCCAAAATATATAAAATTAAAATAAAATAATAAATACTAATAAAAGACTTTTTTTCTAAAGGTAAACAGGGCTAACATGCATATTTAAACACGAGAATCAAGGCACTTGCACAGATGTACACATGTGTGTATATTTGTGTATAAACCTTTGCAAAAAGGTCTGACATCACAGTCACTAATATCCACATCTTCCTAGGTTTTTGATTTTTTTTTAAATAAATATATCTTGGCCAGGTGCAGTGGCTCACGCCTGTAATCCCAGCACTTTGGGAGGCTGAGGCGAGTAGATCATGAGGTCAAGAGAATGAGACCATCCTGGCCAACATGGTGAAACCCCATCTCTACTAAAACACAAAAACTTAGCTGGTCGTGGTGGCGCACACCTGTAATCTCAGCTACTCAGGAGGCTAAGGCAGGGGAATCACTTGAACCCTGGAGGCAGAGGTCGCAGCAAGCTGAAATTGTGCCACTGCACTCCAGCCTGGTGACAGAGCAAGACTCCGTCTCAAATCAATCAATCAATCAATCAATCAATCAATCTTGGAGATCTATTCATACATATCCACTTCATTGTTTTTAAGGGCAGGATTATTGCCATAATTTAATTTCTCCTCCTGATGGACATTTAGCTATTTCCAGTTTTTTTTTCTTTCTGCTCTTATAAGAATGTTTTAATTAATACATTTATAAACAATTTTACTAATATATGCAGAGGGGACATTTTTAACAATAGATTTTCTGGTCAGAAAATGTGCATTAAAAAAATATAAGATTGTACATGAATTGCATTTCACAAAAGTATGTACTGATTTACTCTATCCTCAATGGAATTCATTTCAGCTCTGGGCACCATCAAATGTTAGTAAAATGGTAAGGTAACAATTCTGCCTTATTTCAACTTGCATTTCTTTTTATTATGAATGAGACTGAGAATCTTAACTTCTACTTACTAGCCATTGTATTTCAGTTTGCTTTTACCAGATTCGTTGCCCATTTTTCTGGCTTGTTTGCCTTTTCCTCATTGACTTAAAAAGCAAGCAAACAAAAAGAATTACATTACCATGATCACATCTACTTTTTAAAATTATTTTTACAGGAATTTTATCTATTAAAGAAATGTGTCCTGTCTCAGAAATGTGTTATAAATATTTTTCCGTCTATTGACTGTCTTATGATCTTATTATAAATTTTTTGTACAAAAAATTTAAATGTTGATGTAATTAAATGTACTCATCTCTAGCTTTGTGATTTCTGTGCTTTCTGCCTTAAATTAAAAGGTATTTTCGTTCTCCAAGATTATACATTTACCAACGCTTTCTCACACTATTTTAATGGATTAATCATTTATTTTTAAATCTGTGACTCATCTGAAATTTATTTTTGTTTGCCAATTTCCCATCACATTTATTGAATTATCTATTATTACTAGTTGGAAATGACATTTGTCATATATTATCCCACTTATGTTTGAGAGTCTTTCATTTACCTGTCCATCCATTTCTTTTTATCTTATGTAGTTGCATTAGCTAGTCTCTTTCTACTAGAGGATAAAGTGTGAGGGAGCAGGGATCTTGCATGCCTTGTTTGTACACAAAGTCCTTCCTTACTTACCATGTCAATAGGTTCTTGGAAACTGCAATCGTAAGTGAAGAGAGGTATAAGAAAAACATTTTTTTCTCATAAAATTATAATAAAATGACTTTGAAAGGAACCATGTTATCAGAAAACCTGCTGTACCTCATTTGGCTCAAAGTCACTGTTTCTAAGAACCTACCAATGATATAAAATGAAGAATTACCATAGTTACATCCATACCACTTAAAACAGTGCCTGGCACATAGTGGTCTTCAAAAACACTAGATGAACACATGAATAAGAGGAAGCTCTATTTCATGATTCGTCTACTTTAGATATAATCCATTCATTCATTCTCCATACTAAAGTGGGGAAATCAGTACACTGACACATCTTCCCATCTCTGCCCCCTTACTTCCTGATATCCTGTTGCTCTATTATTATTTTTGCATTTTTGTTGCCCAGGATTGTCTCAAACTCCTGAGCTCAAGCATCCCCCACATCAGCCTCCCAAAGTGCTGGGATTATAGGTGTGAGCCACTGTGCCTGGCCCCACATTGATTTAATTTTAATTCTGTATGTAAATAGGTTTAGCGCACACATTTGTAGTCTTATCAGGGCTTCCCTTGTTAAGGCAGATTTTATTATGAAGAGCTTATGGACTTCATGAAATTCATTTTTTTCTTATTTAATGAATTAACTAGCAGTTACATAATGCTTTCTATATGCCACACACTAAGTGATTTAAAATATTAAGCAATTTAATCATAAAAGCTATAATTTTTGAATGTTTGCATATAATTCAGTTGGCATCAAATAAGTGTGCCCTCTTGACTTAGTTTAGAATTTTTACATGAACCCTTACCTTACCTACCCACCTCCATCCCAAATAACTTGAGGATATTGCTATATTACCACTAGTAATAGATGTTACTGTAGCTAAGTCTATGGCCAGCTTGATTTTCATCCTTATACTCAATTTTCTTTTTCTACTTGTATTCCTAAGAAAATTCTCATGATCTTTGAAGTTGCAATTTTTGTAAGACATATCTGTGTTTGCTGTCATGTATTCATTTGTTCCAGAACATATTATAAAACACATTCAATAAATTGGCTAGTTCAAATTGCTTTTATTCAGGTAACATTTTCTTGTATTATATATTCTAATCTTCTCTCTTCCATTTGTTAGGATTTATAAAGAAGATAGTTCACATAGTCACTGGATTGCCCTCATACCTTCCAAGTGCACATTGCTTCCCATTGAAGATAGGAAGCATGTAGACTTTAAAAGAAGTTCGGTTGCCCTAGGAAGGCTGAAAAAGCTTTCTAATTAAGTCAACTCCTTCAACTCCATCTGTCATTCAGATATTCCATGTAGGATATTCCTGATGACTGGGTTTATTCAAGTTCTTGCTGAACTAATTGGGTGATTTGATTTCATGTTGACCCATCCTTAATTAATAAAAATAATTTTAATTGCTAGCTCCTTTACCATTTTTGTCTGCACATTTAGAGGTTGTGGCAGAGAATGTTACTGTTAACTGTTGTGTTCCAACAGCCATCTTTTGTCTGCTGCTGCATTGGTGGGAGAGGAAAGGACAAATTTGCAGCCAGTCATGTAATTAGAATTAACCTTGGCCATAACGACCCAACAGACCAACCAGCCTGATCACTCCAATATTTGTTTGTCTGCATGTGAAATTCATGTCTTAGATCATGACACAGAAGGAAACCTTTCGAAATTTTTCTCTATACCAATCAAATTGCTCCATTGGGAAAACATCATAAAGAAATGTCATTGAGTACATTAATAGTAGCATTCACCAGAGCTATTTTTTACAAAGCCACATTCGTCACAAACTCAGATTTTAATGAAAAACAGAATTTTGGTGAGTTGAGTGGTTTTCCTATTATTTTTCAGCTTAAATTTTTTGATAGTCACTGGCCTCATAAATTGACCTTGTATTCAAAAGATTGAGCTAAATTAGTTCAGTACTTTACAGTTAAGTTAAAATAGAAATACCTACATTTTATCTGAGAGTCACACACACATACATGCACACACTCTCTCTCTCTCTCTCCCCAACATCACTTTATTAAAATATTTTTTTTTTCTTTTCTCTCTGCTGAGTATTACTCAAAAGTACCTAAAGGTTTAATATTCAAACTTGGCAGTTGTAAAATCCTCCCAGGGGAGGAAATTCAGGAGAATTTAGAGAAAATTGGCTTAGCAATGTGTTTTGAATATAGGCAACAGAACATTTTCTGTTTGGGTACAACTACATCAATGAAACTTGAGTCCGTGGAAGTCTTGTCCGATGCCATTTAGAATGTTGTCAGAGTTAAGGGAGGCGTTAGAAGAATACAAGTTGGAACAGAGAACTGCCTAAAGGAAAGACTCTATTTCCTTCCATTTCCTGTTGTAGATAAATGAGGACCAAATATAGGAAACCATAAGGTCATTTCAGCAAATAAAAACCAACACACCATTCTGGGTATCGTATATTGTGGTTATTGCTTCTGGTATTTTGCCCAGTGTGATGGATTCAAGCATGGCTGCAAATTCTTTGACGCTTTGACACTCTTCCCACACTCCTAGTTTTGAGTGGGTTCATCACCGCTTTGACCAAGAGATTACAATGCAAGTTACACTAGGTAACTGCTGAGGCCAAATCATGCAAGACCAGGCAGCTTCCACCTTGTTTGCTAGAATGATCACTAATAGAGCTGTGAGCCTTCATGCAATAGGTCTAACCTGAGGCTGCCATATGGAAGAGAATAGCATAGCTTAGTGGTTAAGAACGCAGACTCTAGAACTAGACCACCTGCGTTCAAATCCTGGCTCTACCAACTGCTAACTTTATAACTGTAGGACTATTACTTAATGTCTCTGTTCCAGTTTCCTCATTTGCAAAATGATAATATTTATTAAGTCCTTGGAATAATGCAGGCAAATAATAGACACTATGGCAGTATCGGTTCAATAAAACATGCACGTTATTTTAGATATGCCTTGCAGGTTTAGAAGCAGATTGCACTCAATGTTTCAGAATCAAGTCATTCTGCATTTTGGATTGCAGAGAACAGATCCCCATGGCAGCAAGTAAAAAGTTGCTAAAACTGTGGACATCAGCAATTCAGATGAAAGAAAATTCTAGCATCTAAAAATCAGGATGCTTCTGAAATACTTCTTTTGCTTGCATTTCTCCTACTACATTCTGGGCTAATGTTTGCTGTGTTTATATCATTGAACCAGGCATTTCCCTACTCATGTCCTAGTACTGAGTAAGATATTTGAACTTATAAAATTTGCATGTCTAAAATAATTACCAACATGTACTCCCTCACCTTCCAGCTTGTCTCACCCTCTGAGGGATTAGGTTATAAAAATGAATGAAATCATTATTCCTGTTTAGTGGATAATCCCAAGGCTAAAATAAAAGATAGAAGGAGGTAGACAGCAAAGAACATTTAAGGAAAAATGAAGATATGTGGGTACAGAGAGACCTAACTAGATATCTCATAGAGCAAATTATTGGCAAACACATCACAGCCCGATTGTGATTTTCCTTCATTCATTTTAAATCAGAATAATAAAAATGGAGCTAAAATTCACTCGTCAAAGTATACTTAAGAGATTATCTTAAGTATATTAAGTATATATTAAGTTAATTATCTAGGGCAAATATACAAATATACTTGTCTTCTGAGACACCAATGTCCTAGTCATTTGCCAGTTAGTAATAATTCCCATGTCCTGCTCTGGAAACTGCATTTCTGAGGCTGCTTTTCTCCCTGGGTTTCTTGTAGATTTAGGCAAAGAGATGCTCTGTTGGAAGGCTGGAGGGTGGGAGATGGAAGAAGCCAGGGTACTTCTCCCCCTCTGTCTGTGCTTCAGATTACATCCCTGGCAATGGTTGTCTCCTCTATGATTTAATCCACTGGGAAGACCTCACCATGGCTGTAGCTTACAAATTCTGGCCCTGGTAACAGCATTTCCTCCTGCTAACCTTAGAGGTTAATTGCTGTTATTAACATGTGGGTTGCCTCACCATCCCCTCTATGGGTTCCTTGCTCCTCCACATTTCTGTCAAGTCCCTCTATTAAATTCCTTCTGTTTGATACACCTAGAGTAATTTCAGTTTTCCTGACTATACCTTAGATACTCCACAAGCAATTATTATTTATGATAAAATATATAAAGGAGTAGTGTCGTTTTATTGACCTGACTTTTATAAACCAAACATTTGCCTATACTGAAGATATTTAAACATTCATACTAATTAGGATTTTCTTATTAAATAAGTGGTGGGCCATGGTTGTAATACGCTTAGGAGTAATTCCAGCAACTACTCCTGTGTATAGGAGTAATTCCATTTAGTACACATCGGAGTTGAGTTGCTCAAGAGAGTGAATTGCCTCTCAGATGCAGTCAAATCCTCTCACAGTCACCTTCACATGGGCTTCTCACTGTGCATTCTCTGTTTTTGTCATACCAATTGTGTAATATGTCAAACTCATACATGTCAGACCATGCATACAAATTCATCACCCAATAGAAAAAGCTACTCTCACTACCATGATTTAACAGATAATTAATCTTTATGCTGATGATTCTTTTCCTCAAGTGACATTTTTATTGACCCTCAGGACTACCAAGACCTGGTAGCAATCGTTCCTCATAAACCATTTTATTTGCTTGCATTTCATCAATGTGAGTGCCTGGATACAGAATTGAGTGACTGACTACATCAGGAAATGCTGTCCTGAGGGATCTGAACCTCAGCAGAGAAGCTGGGATCCACAGTCAGAGCTGACTGTTTGCACGGAGGCTTTATTGCAGCTTAGCACATATGAAAAGGTTTTCTGTACTCAGTTGCTGGATGAAGCCGATTGCATCACCAGGAATTCCTGTCCTCTAACACATAGTGACCAACACGCCTTAATAAGCATTTGCTTTTTTTATTTTCAGGTCAATAACGTAATACTTTCTGTCCATTATGAAACCAGTTTTTAAAAATATATTTTTTAAGCTAGAAGAAAAGACATAAAATAATAATTCCAGTGCTCTGACTCTGGTATGTCCTGTGCACAAGTAGTCAGTCAGCTTAAGTTAGTGCAAACGATGGGGCAATGTCCATTCTTAAATATGACTGCGTTTCCAAGGCACAGCATCTGGCAAGAAGGGTTGTTGTCAGAGGAAGGAACTTGTATATCCTTCCATGAGGTAGATGCTCTTGGAGGGGGCGGGAAATTGGCTCCATGCATAGTCAAGGCCAGCATCCTTTTAGCAAAGTAGAGTCCAGGATCCAAGGGTTCAAAGTTAATACATTTTGATTGGAAACACTGACATGAGTAGCTTAGGGATACAGATGTAGCAAACAGGATGCAGACCATCTCAGAAAGCCAGAAGATCTTAATCCAGCCAGCAGGCCACATCAGAATTATGGCAACCCCAGTCAAACAGTGCAGAGGCAAAGAAAGAGGAAGTAGAGGATGGCAATGAGGTCACAAGCTAGAGGTTGGCTGGGAGAGGGAGCTAACCTCAGGATTGCCTCTGGAAGGGCTCCTTCTTCCCTTGCTCTGGGCTTAACTTCAGAATTGTCTTGTTTCCTTAAGGCTTTCAGATACCACAACACTGTGAAGTATCCCTTTTAGGAGCAGGAACCACTAGGCTGCTCTGAAATCCCTTAAAGTACTAAAGGATCTCTTCTGTCACAGCGGTCTCCAACATCCACCACAGTCCTGTACCTAATGCCACTGGTACTGATCTGCGGCCTGTTAGGAACTGGGCCACACAGCAGAACATGAGTGGTGAGCAAGCGAGCATCACCCCCTGAGCTCCGCCTCTGTCAGATCAGCGATGGTATTAGATTCTCATAGGAGCTAGAAACATATCGTGAATTGTGCATGCAAGGGTTCTAGGTTGCGTGCTCCTTATGAGAAGCTAATGCCTGGTGATCTGAGGTGGAACAATTTCATCTCAAAACCATCCCCCTGCCCCAAGTCCATGGAGAAACGGTCTTCCATGAAATCGGTCCCTGGTGCCAAATAGATTGGGAACCACTGTTCTGGCATACTTAATTTTCTATGCTGATCCCTTGTTTGAGGAGCCTTTATCCACACAATGATAAACAATCATTTAGATGGGTTTTCTTACCCCAGGCCAACCCTAGGAATTGCACAATCCTAAGATTTTCCCTAGTGTTTAGTAGACATGATGCTGTTCTCAATGAGATCCAGGTGAGTGCTTACAAATCAGCAATCAACTTTATACAACTAGCAAAGAGGCACCTGGGTATGTATACAGATCATAGGAGCCAGAGGTTTCATATGGCTAACTGACTTTAAATGACTTTGAATCAAGGATAAATTAGGATTTAGTGAAACAGGAATATCGTTATGGAAATATTTTCAAGTTCTAATAGCATAATGCCCAAGCAGGAAGCTAAGTTTTCTAAACACAGACTGGACGTCAAGGAAAGGCATCCTTAGGTAACCAGCGTGTGTGTGCGTGTGTGTGTGTAAGAGTGTCTGTGCGTGGGGAAGAGGTGACTCTGAGAAGTAGAGAAGGTGATTAGGATCCAGGAATGCCCTGAAAGAAGTTGAGTACTTTCTTGGTGGCTTCTATAACATTCCACAATTTCTGTACTGTTATTATTGTAGAAGAAAATTAATCAGAGCAAACATTCCCTCTCCTTACTCCATGTCAAACTGCCCAGATGCCTTGCATTTGGGTCTCACTGAGTTTAGCAGCTCCTAACTCGTGGCCAGTCAGTAATATCTAGCTTTAACAAGTATCAGATTTGGTCTAAAAAGTGCTTTTTAACTTTTGCAAAATTGTTGCCAAAATCTACACTTTCGAAGTTTTTATATAAAAAGCTAATATTCTGTGTTTCTTTTTTGTTTTTTGTTTGTTTTTGTTTTTGTTGTTTGTTTTTTTGAGAGTGAGAAGATTTGACAACACCAGCCACACCCTCCTTCCCATGTAGCATCAGTGCGCTGGACCAAAGCAGTCGGGCATCCCTCTAGATGGGATATGTGCTCCCCAGTTTTCCATACCCCCAAATACGGGTCTCTGTTTCCATTTGTCATCACACTCACAATATTGTTTTTCTTAATATAGAATAAGACAGTAAAATATGTATTACACCAACATGTCTATTAAATGTAAGAAACAGATATAGGCCTAGAGCATCTATGTGTGCCAAAGTATGCTTTCTTATACCTGTTTTACTTAACTCATGTACATTACCTGAGTTAGACTTACTTATAATAGAAAAGTGAATGAAAATGGGTTGGACAGAAATCAATCTGTGGTATAAACATGAGCACTTGTGGGAGATGGCATTACCTCTGTCCTTTTTCTGTAGACAGACATGTCAACATGGACATCAAAAATATAGAAGTTTGACTGGCTCAAGAATCTGTCTGCTCAGGTCATTGGGATTTATTTGACTCTTTCATTATTGTAAGAAATGATCCCTGGAAATAGCTTTTAAAGGCTAAATGACACCACCTTTATTAACTGTGTGAATGACACAGAACTTTGCATAAACAGGGAGTTATGAAAAGAGTCAATGACCTCTTGGAATCTGGCAGGTTTAGACAGACACAGGTGAGTGGTAAAGCAGTTCCTGTCAGTCAAGACTTCTGAACAAACAGGGGCATGTGGTATCTCAGTGGAATGAGATTTTTAAAGTGACTCTCCCTGAGCTACAAAATGCCTCTTAAAAAAAAAAAAGATGAAAACATTGTATGAGAAACTTTGAAGTCTTTAATATATTTCAGGTCCTGTAGATTTTTTTAAAACAGACTTCCAAGGTAGTTTAAAGGGGAGGGGAATGCTGTTAGAATGAAACAATTAAAGACCCTTAAAATATGAAACACACATGAATGGACAATAGCAATGACATTTACTAAGAGGCACAATTTCAAAGAGAAAGGAAATAAAATGAAGGCAAGCACTGGATAAGGCTGATGAATGGAACGACATGAATTAGTCGGCAACACAAGACCTTTCTTCCTGGGGTATGGGCAATCCTCAATGTGCAGGATAATAGGCACTCTGCAAATCCCAGGTCTAGGTTTTTGTAAATGCACCATAGAAAATCTAAAGAATAATTAATCTAAAGGACCAAACCCATTTCCTGGAATTTAAATTCAAGTTAAATTTTTGCATGGTTTCTTAGTCTGGAGCTTCTACAAGAAAAAGATGCCAAAAGTGGATTCAATGAATTGAATGAAAGATTGAAAATTCAAATGTTGATTGTTCTTCATTCGCACTTCCTTCTCCCCAATCCACTCTCTTTGCACTATCCTGTTTTGTGTCCCATTAGGTGATATCTATGGATGGAACCATGCTATCCAGGACCTTGTAGCCTCTGGCTTCTTGCTTCTGGCTGCTACGGGTACTGCCAAGAGATTTGAGGGCAGGTAGAAAGAGATGGAGAGGTCACAGTATGGCTCCCCCTGTTCTCTTCCTGCTGGGTCTCATGTGTGAGAGTCGTTATGATCCCTTATCTATGCTCCAGCTCCCATGGGGTGTCACTCTTGGCATTATTGCTCATTTTCCTTGTGCCTTTAGACCTTGGAGTGGTCACAGTTGCTTGCTGTTGGTAGCTCCTGGGTGTCTCAACATACCTTACCAGTTTCCTTAATTATTCAACTATTCTCGCTGTTCTGCACATGGTCTGGGCATTAAACTCTCTGCAACCAAGTCTCTTGTGTTACAACTCCCTTGTAACCAAGTCTCTGCTCTTGCCAAGACCCTGACAAGCATAATCCATTGGCTGGAAGTCCTGGATAACTGTAAGTGTTTCAGTGTTATGATCAATAACAATAATCTTTCTAATAATAAAGTTAATTGAGAGCTTTCTGTAGGTTAGACAGTATATCTTATGCCCACTGTCTCATTTAAGGTTCACATCCACCCCAGAGGTAAGATATTGTTTTTACCATCTCTATTTCATATATATAGAAATTAAAATTTAGAGAGATTAAATTGTTTGTTCATGGTTCGACAGCAACTAAGAGACCAACCTGAAACTCAAACCTGGGTTTTTTTGAAGCTATCATAGAAGGACAGAGCTGGCAAAGAGCTGTTTTGAAATTTCTGAGGGGCTGCTGCGGAAGAAGATTTGGACTTCTTCTATGGAAGGCCAAAGGACAGAGTCACTCCCCAAAGGTAGAAGCAATGATGTGCTGATAAATGTTTAACAAGTGGTTCTCGGTGTAGCAGAGTGGGTAGTACTTGTGGAGGGAGAAGCCCTAAGCTATAGCTTTTGGTAATTTCTGTGATGTAAACACATCCACCATAGCTGATTTCAAGCCACCAAATTGGCATCCCTAAGTGTGGAGTTGGGAAGAGTTGTGCACAATCAGCTTGAGAGTTGGTAAGAGTAGGTGTGAATCTGCTCCTGTGCACCCCTGAATTTTGTCTAAGAGGAAAAGCCATGCAAAATGGCTATCGGTTGTCCTGTGTAGGAATGAGTTAATCATTATTGTAGGTAACCAGAGGTTTGATGAGCTGTCATGGACCTCATAGAGGGAATTTCTGTGCTTGGTAGGACCTGAGACCATTTAGGTAATGTCTAACTCTAATACAGAATAATTTGTGTTGAGGTTACATGAATTCTAGGTGGAAGAGGAGAGAACTGTTGCATGGATTCTAGGTGGGAGAAAAGAGAAGAAAAGGAAGAGATCTAGACAAACCTAAGGATCTAATTCCAACTTCACAGAGCTGTGTGACCTTGAATAATATATGAAATCCCTTTAAACCTTTTTTTTTTTTCATTTCTTAAAATGAAGATAATAACACCTTTCTCTTAGTACAAAATTAAATGACAGAGCCTTGGAAAAGTTATCCAATGTATTTCCCATGTTTCTCACTCTAACATTTCCATTCATTCCTCTTCTACTAGGGCAAAGAACAAGCATCTATATGAAAATGACTTTATAAAAAGTATGCTTGAAGAATTAATATTCAAGATTTCTATTTCATAGTTTGACCTGTGGTATTTAAAATATAAATATAATACATTGATCTGTATTACGGTGTAGTTCCACTGAAATTGGCTGTAAATTAAAAGGAAAGAGAAACGGAAACCTACCAGAATCTTGACCACTAAATCTAACTAAAGGCCATGGAACCATTTCGAGATATCAGAAAGTCCAGCCAGCTGGAATGTGTTTTGTAACCCTGCCTGCAGTGTAGCACTATCAGAGGAAACAAACTAATGACCTGCCAAATAGGTTTTGGATACACCAACCCACCTTGGCACAGCACAGCAATGTTTAAAAAGAAGAAAAATAGAGGCCACCCTTCCAAGCCTTAAGTCATTTTAAGGGGCAAAGTCAGTATGTGACTCCAGAGCTTGCCTGCCCATTGAAAAAGGCTGCCAACATCCTCCGGGGAAGAGCAGGAAATTTCTTATGCAAATCCCTCCCCTCATTTACTTCTCCAAACACTCTCCTAAAAGCAGAGATGTCTGAATCTTAATTGCGCGCTTAAGAGCAGAGAAGGATGCCACTTGCATGAGCAGCACTTAAGGTATTTCCTTGTCAGAGTAGGCCAAGTAGATAGCAAGATGGAAATCATATAAAAGCTGTTAACTAGCTTTGCCTCAAAGAAAAGGGCCCTAATTAGACTTCAGAAGTGATAGTCTCCTTAATTTTGTTTCAAAAAAATTATTTGAAGAAGTTATTAAATTTATTTCAAAAGTCACCACCTCATTTAGTGTACTGCTTGATTTCAGAGAGGCTGACGAGGAAGAATTCTTCATTGCCAAACCAAACTAAAGATCTACAAATCATTTTGAGTTTTATCCTCTTATAAACCTGAGAGGCTAAGAACTCTGCAAAGAAGGGCATAGAGAAAGAAATAAACTTTTGCAGCACCTACGATGTGCCAGACACTTTGCTGTTATCTTGTCGAATCTTCATTACAACTCCATTTTCTTTTTGTAGATGTAGAAATTGAAGCTCAGGATCAGAAAGTAAGTTCTTAAGATCAGAAAGAACCAGACTGGTAAGTATGAAATTCAAGTTCAGTTCTAACTGTAAGAACTGTGCTTTTTTTGTTGTTTTTCCACATTACTTGATTTCCCACACTACTTAACTCCGTGAGTGGTTTTAATCAATATCAAGCAGCTAGGCTAAAGATATCGGGCAGCAGAATGATTGGGTGAAAAATACAAAGTCTAGTCCAATAGGGGCATAGCCTATGCCCGTCTGAATTTAGCCCAGTGGGTTTGTGTATGTGAACAGGGCCTACAGAGCTGGACTCTGCAGAGCCAAGGAACCCCATCTCCAGTTGGGAAGACAGAACAACACAGGAAAAATGCTTAGCCCATGACACTACCCAGCAGCTAATTGAGTATAAATGGAGTGGCTCCATATCTAAGCTCAACAAGAGCTCAACAAAAGGAAATGTCCATGTAGGTAGGTGGAAGAGGTGTTATGAGAATCTCTGTAAAGACAGAGTCTTTGTAAAGGGAAGACTTGAAGGTCAGGTTGGCTCCGGTTAGGTCAGGGGATGATTGGAAATTAACTAAAGCAGAGAAATGAAAACTAATGTGTGTGAGGTATGCAAAGTAAAATTACAATGCAATTGTCACCACATGCCCTTCAGAAGAGCAAAAATAAATACTGAAAATATGAAGTACTGGCAAGGATGTGGAGCAACTGGAACTCTCAGACATTGCTTGCAGGAGTATAAATTGATTATGGCCACTTTGGAAAATTATTTGGCAGTTTTACTAAAATAATTCACATGCATACCATATATCTAGCAATTTCTTTCCTAGAATTAAGCCCAGCAAAGATGTGTACATGTGTTCACCAAAAGATATGTACCAAAATGTTCATAACAGCACTATTCATAGTAGTCCAACTGGAAGTTGCCCTAATGCCCACCAACAACAGAATGGATATACAATTTTTGGTGTATAAAGGAATATTAATAGCAAAGAGAATGAACAACCTACAACTACACATGAAAACCATGACGTTCTCAAACATTGAGTGAAAGAAGTCAGACACAAAAGTGGATATGCTATGATTTCATTTATGTGGCCAAAATCAGGTTAAAACAGATGATATGTTCAAAAACAGATTAATTATAATATTAGGTGTAGTACAGTGATTACCCTTGGGGAGGTAATGACTAGAAGTGGGCATGAGAGGGGTTTCTAGGGATGCAATTGATGTTCCCTGTGCTTGTTACACAGGGGTGCTCAATTTCTGACAATTCACCAAGCTGTACACTTATGATAAGTGCAATTACCCATCGGTAGATGATATGTACACAAATGGTTAAAACTTTAAGATATGTGTAGGTGACAATCCAGGCAAGAATGGATTTCTCTACAATCTCATCAGGGTCTAGTTGCTCTTGTTAAATGGAAAGGGGGACTGGGGTTGCTGAAAGATTTCTCCATCTTTCCAGTTCTCCCAACTCTGATGCTGTTCATGGTGGGTTACTTAAAATGTATCAGTGCCTCCAGATAAGACTGTACAAGCATGCACAGAAGTGAAAAAGTCAGTTTCTCCTCTGTTCCTCCTGCCTTCTTCCTCCTACATCTCCAGCCCCCAATCAGCCTTCTGCCAAGTATTAGTTAACCTCCTAAATTAATACGTCTTGCTCTTAAACCTAATAGGAAGGAATGTTTACTTTTGTATCTAGGTTCAAAGTACAGACTACAGTAGTTAGCTTTTAAGTTTATGTTATTGGCTTAATTTTCTTGCTCAAAATGAGATAAGGGAGGGATACATTAAGATTAATAAAGAAAAAACATGATTGATAAACTGGCTTATGTGACTAAAGCTCCTTTAGCAACAAAAATATTTGGTACCTTCCCTTAATTATTGAAATCAAGCAATGTGCCTGGATCTAAATGACACAAAATGGTTTGAATTAGAGTCAAATAATTGCCATTCTGGGTGAACATAAACTTTTTCAAGGGGAGTGGTGAATGGGGATAAAATAATAACTAATAAACTCTGAAGCAAAGCTCACATCTAAGACTTAAGCTTCAAAGCTCTTAAAAAGGAGACTTTTTTTTTTTCCTTAAGAGAGAGACTGAGATGCATGCAGAAGGAGGAGTGGTTTTCCCAAGCTGATTTTTCTTACGGGGTGACCAAGCCTGGGTCGGAATGTTACCATGTGATCAGCCCAGACCGTGGCAGCAACACAGTCTCAGCACAGAAGTTAGGACTTTCTGCAGCATCATTAAAATAATTGGGAGAGAAAAAAAATGTTAAGCTCTACAAGCTTGAATCACAAGCCTCTTGGAAAGGTTAATAAGCTTTCTGCTCTGCACTCTCCTCCCCTGTCTTCAATGCCCTGCCACCCCCACCCTTCCCACTTAGAATGACAGACTGGTTATCAGTCGGGAAAAGATTCAGAATAAAGCCTTTGTTTCCAACAGCTGAACAGGCCCCCATTCCACCACTGATGTCTGGGAGGTTCTTGTTTATGATGATGACCATGGAGTTCCAAAAGGGAGCTCTGCTTTTATTCCCATGGCTGGGAGCAACTAAGCTAGCAGACTCTTGGGGTCCAAAGGGAAGTCAGTCCTACAGTATAAAGGTGTGTCTGTCAGAGGAAAGGGGAGGCACTAGGAAAGTGGGTAGTGGCAACACACAGGCTGAGGTTGGACTCTGTTAATGAGAGGCAAGCAGCTTAGATCCAGGTAAGGGAAGACAGAACCGTCTTTAACCAGAGAAGCAGAAACAGTTGTAGCACAGCTCACAGAGAAAGTGCTGGAGCATGGAGTAAATTCAACTGCCTGGGTAGTGTGCCAGCTGGAGGAAGGCAGCAATTGGATAACTGGATTTGTGTCAGGAAAATGAGAGAGAGGAGGAAGGGAGTGAGAGAGACAGAGGGAGGGAGAGAAGGAGATGGAACTTTCTTCTTCCTCCCTTCTATTTGGCCTTGGAATACCCTGCAGACAAAGATGGACTTCCTTTAGCTGAGTCCTCTGGCCCAGGCCACTATCACCTCTGAAAGCCCTGAGCTTGAAACTGGGATCAAGGTATGGTTATGAATGAGACAACAGCTCCCTGCTCCTCCTCCTCATCAGTGAGCTTGAGTAAGTATAGCTGTTGCCAGTGCTGGCTACAGATGGAGGCCAAGAGAGAAATCAGCCTTCCCTAGAGTGTCAATGGCTTTTAAAATTTTGTTAAAACTGGTTGAGTTGGGTGAGCAGAGCTTCTAATGGAAAGAGAGAGCAGCTTAGACCTTAAGACAGATATTTCGGAAACCATATCCAGGGGAACAACTGATTTACAAAGGAAATCCTCACATCCTTGTGTTAAGTGAAAGCTCTCCCTGATGAGTGACAGTGGAAATGTGGACAACCGTGTGGATTGGATTTGGAGCTCATCCCTTACGAAGGCCACACTCCTTGGCAGTTACAGCTGACTTCCTATTGAATTCAACCTTCTCAGCTGAGTGTGGCATCAGGAGGCCCTCTCAGCAGGGCATGTTCAGACCTTTGCAGCTGAAGTCTTTGCTCTGCTGATTAGCCTTTTACGTTTTGCTTCATTCCACACCCTAATCCCAATGACTGCCATGCCATCAGCCCTTTTTAAGGGCAATTGCTCTGTTCCAACGATGTGAAATGGAGTCTTTATTGACTGATATTAAAAAAAAAAAAGTTGAGTTCAAATGTTAGTGTATCATTCACAGGAAGCCTTCCATGTGATCAATCAGTTATCCAACCTCTTTCCCTGTTGTGGCTCTGCCCTCCTCTAGGGTCTTGGAGTTCTCACCATTTAAGTACTGAATGGGAAAGTAGAGAGTAGAAAAGGCATCAGCTTCTAGGGTCCTTTGTTTAGAAGTGGTACAGACCATCTCTGCTTCCATTCTATTGGGAAAACCTAGTCACATGATCCAACCTAGATTCAGGAGGCTCTGGGAAATGCAGGAAAGGACACCCCAGCCCAACAGCAGCTTTCCTCTAAGAGCATAACTCTTTGGTAGACAACCAGCCATGTCTGCCAAGGAAATCTTATTATGTATGACTCCCCCTCCACCCTCACCACCACAGCTGATTGAACCTGGAGTATGCACATACCTTGGTCACAAACTGGACAGTGGCATCCTGTTGCAAAATTATATGCCCCAACTGGCACAACATTAGCTGGGTTGATTAGATAATATCTTTAAGAAACTTGAACTGCCCAAGTGGAGAAACATACAAGCAAAGACTAACTGATTACCGTTCATGGAAGAGCACAGGCATAGATATCCACAAAATCTTGCTGATGAATGCTTTTCCAGTTCTAGCATTTGCAAGGCCTGCCTATTGTTGAAGCCACATGGTCAGTAAGGAATGATGCCAATATTCAAACTCAGATTACCCTGGCTCCAAAGCCTGATTTTTAATACTAACTACTATTACTATTATTATTTACCTCATGATACCACTTCCCTATTCAATGTTTTAAATAGAGCCTCTTAATATTTTTGGTAAGTTGGTTTGTTTTCTCAATTCCTTGGCACTTCCTATTTTCACAAAACGTATGAACCTTTTGCCATATAACTCTGCAGTTCATTTTCCTAGAAGCAAACTCAATTTTTCTACCCATTGATGGTGGGGTTGGCCATGTGACTAATTTTAATTAGTGAAATGTGGGTAGAAATGACTGTGGGACAGTTCCCAGAAAAGGCTGTTTCACTCAACCCGTCCACTCTTGTGATCACAATAAGAAGAGTATAATACAGGTAGCAAAAGCCTCATCAGTTTGAGCACCAAAATGAGATCATGGAACAGATTTGAACCCAACCTAAAGCCTAGAGCCAACCCTAGTCAACTCCCCAACTGAAGCAGAATAATCCCAGCTGCCCTGCAGACCCATGAGTGAGAAACAAAGGCTTATTGTTGTAAGCCCCTCAGATTCGGGGTGATTTGTTATGCAGCTTTATTGTGGTAAGGGCTGATGAATACAATGCTGTAAAGAAAATGTTTTTCTCTTTGGCACAATTGTATACATCTGTACTTTTTCAGGACCTACTATAAACATTGATATATGCCATATTATTATTTTTGATCCTATGTAAACAAATAATCCCTGCTTTAGCCTGAAGGGTAACCTACACCCTCTATGACTAGCAGAATTGAGGTTCTTATACACACATACACACACAGTGACTGTTTAACACTAGAAAGTGTACATTCATTTTCTTTATAGATTAGCAACCAAATTTATTAGAGTTTAAGAAAAGATTTAAGACTTGTCCAAGGAGTTTTCATACAGGTGATGCATTTATGAGGTTTTGCATAGTAAGAGAGGGGATACCATTTCTTTTTTTTTGACTCACTAACTAGACTTGGTTTCTCAGTCCTAGCTCAGGCCAAAAATCTCTTTGTTCTATTCTCCACCTGTTTTCTAGGTAAACAAGAAAAACAAATCAACCATTAAAAATAATGACAGCATCATTTCTTTATTTAAATTTTTCTCTTTCTTCTAGCATCAGTCCCACAACTTCTGTCTAGGAGGCACAAGAAACATGGCACCAGAAAGATGCAGAAGGCAGCAGGGGTTGGATAACATGTTGAATGTTTATATGTGAAAGGGATTTTTAATTTCCAGTGCAAATTTTAAGTGTGTTTTTATTATTTACACCTTAAACTAGGAGCAATCTCCAAGTCATTTACTTATGTGTCAGGATAAAAATATGATTACATAGATGAGGAATCATCAGGTTAACAGTATCTTGAGATGTGGTTTGATCCAGCCACATACTCAAAAGGAAATGCTCAGGTCTCTATTCAGTTTGGTCAGTTCCTACATAATTTCCTTGATGTATTGCTTGTTTGAATGAATATTTTGCCCACACCAGAAATAGAATATACATAATGTCTGTGCTAATACCCCATTGCCCATCCTCTTCCCCACTCACCATAAAGGCACCGCAACAGCAGACATTACTAATCAACTCCGCTATGGCAGACATTACTAATCAACTCTTGGCCCTTTTTCCTGCTAAGCCTGGAAGTGGCCTCAGATTCTGTCTTAGAACAACACTGCCAGCGGTCACTACTAATTGATAGATTGGCACCTGAGATGAAATCTAGTTACCTTCCTTGTCTTAGATATTTTGTGCATTTCTGATATCATCACCAATTCTATGCATTTCTACCTTCTGTCAATTTTCAGTTTGTAAAACCACTTTTAAAATAACAATCAACGCAATCATAAAATGACAATACTTATAAATTACAGTACTCTGAACACATTGTTTTTCTGCCCCAAGACTGTCTCCAAACAGCAATCAATATGATAAAGGTTAAGGGAGAATAAAAATGTTCTCTAAAGAAAACAAACAAACAAAAATGAATAGGACACACATCTCCTTAGTCTGTTAGCAAATTTCTGTAAGGAATAGGTATGTTAAGAAGCGCAGCCTCACAGAAAGCAGTGGGAAGGCCTTAACCGTGGCAGAAATGATCTTCCTGATTTAGTACACATTGGGAGAATCTGGTCCAAAAACAAGTGGCTGCTTTTGGGGCAGAAGAACAAATTTTGTGTTGTAACTGTAAATTATTCATAGTAGACACAGTATAGTTTCAGACAAACTGGAGAAAATGTGTTAAAGAGAAAAGACAAATTACCATAAGTGACTCACTGGTGTTTTCAGGCTGAGTGAAACACACAAATGTGAATTTATCAGTTCTGAGCTCCCTCTGCTTTCCTCTCCCTTTCCCCCCTGCCAGGCACCCCCTCCAATGTTCCCTTTTCTCCTATTCTGAATGCATCAGTGTCCCGGAAATTCTGGCAGCCCTCCTAGGCCAGCTGTTGCCTCTGACCTGGACGTTCCCAGCCTTCTTCAAGGTCATGGGACATGCTGTATTCTGGGATTCCTCTAATGGAAGATGGGAAGGGCTTGAGACTATGTGTCCCCACTGTCCCCATGACCCTATGAGTCCCTGGCTAGTGGGTCCAGTTTACAAACACAGGCCTGAGTATCAGCCTTCTGGCCGAAGCTCAATGGATTTGAATTGAATGTATTCCCTAACTTTTAAGTTCAGTACTCCACTTAGCTCCATAACCAACAATATAGCTCATGGAATAAATATTAGTGCTCCCATTCTCTAGAGGGGAAAATATAGACAGGAATCTTCAATTGGAGTGTTTGAATTTCAGTGTAATGAATTCAATGCCTTATTCTTGTATTTCAGAAACAGCAATTGTCGCCACAAATGAAGAATGTTCACATTTGTTTTACAACTTCTTAATGCACCGCATTCAGTCTTCCTGTAACCTTGACTGCTTAGTCCTTAAAGTATATTGGTGGAGCAATGTCTGCATGCCTTTGTCAATACATCTATTGGCCTGTTTGTCCCAGCATCCCAGTTGGAATGGGAACCCTTCTAAGAAAAGCCTTTATCCTTTATTCACCTACTAACTCACTGGGCACCCCCAGAATTGTGGTCATGGGCGTACAGCGGGTGTCTAGTCACTCTTTTCTGGTTGTGCCAATAATTGGGGCCTGATTACAATTGTTTCATCCAGGGCACCTCAATAGAGAGGAACCAGCAAGAAACTCCTGCTTCCTGACCCATCTCCTTCCTTTCTTCTGTGGTGTAAAGTGGAGAAAACGCTGGAGAGTGTGGTCAGATAGATAGGAAGAAACCATGCAAAGCACACATAAACAAACAAATGAATAAATAAAAGGGAAAAAAATAGGGGACATTTTGAGTTGTCAAGAAAGGAGGAACTCTGAACTTCTGGCACAGACTCAAACCTGGAAACCCAGTGAGGTTTGCCCATCACTAATGATCACATAATAATATGTTCCCAGGGGAGGGGCTGAGAGAGGCTATTAAAATACCGCAGCTCTGGTGCTCTATGGGAGACAAGCTTTCTGAAACATGGTCCCTGTAAGATTTCCCTTGAGAGTCAAAGGAAAAAATGACTGCAGCTTGGCTTCTAAAAGGTAAAATGTTGGGAAAACTCACTGGGGAGGTTTCTTTCCCCAGCCCAGGGTTTGGAAACGCCTGCGTTTGCGTTGTATATTTTAAATGTGGTGATGGGCCAGCTTGTTAAGTGTGCTGGCTTGCTCACTGGGTGACTGGCAGGCAGCCGTAAGTGAGCGGAAACAAAACCATTTGTGGGGTATGAGGTGGCCAAGGTAGCCAGAACCAGCCTTTTGTGATGTCTTCAATCAAAACAGTTATTTCAAAAGGTGTTGGCAACTCGGCCTTTTCTTCTAGAAAGATAGGATTCTTGGGTGGAGTACACATGGGTCTATGGGCATCCTGACTGATCACTGTGGCCCATGAAAAGCCCTAATTTCACCATATCTTATGGGTTACACATGGTAGGACTCAGTAAAAGGTGTTTTTTTGTTTGTTTGTTTTTTGTTTTTTGTTTTTTTTTTTGAGACGGAGTTTCGCTCTTGTTGCCCAGGCTAGAGTGCAATGGCACGATCTCGGCTCACTGCAACCTCCACCTCCGGGGTTAAAGTGATTCTTCTGCCTCAGCCTCCTGAGTAGCTGGGATTACAGGCATGCGTCACCACGCCCAGCTAATTTTGTAGTTTTAGTAGAGACGGGGTTTCTCTATATTGGTCAGGCTGGTCTCGAACTCCCAACCTCAGGTGATCTGCCTGCCTCGGCCTCCCAAAGGGTTTCTTTTAAAATAAACTTTATTGAGGTATAATTTAATACAATTAAATTATCATTTTAAGTATATAGTTCAAAGAGTTGTGATAAATGGATAGACTCATGTAACCACTACGGAAATCAAGACAGGACATTTCCATCACATTAAAATGTTCCCTCGTGCCTTTTTGCAGTGAACTCTGCCTCCTGACTCATGGAAACCGCTGATCAGTTTTGTCACTCTACATTGGTTCTGCCTATTTTAGAATGTCATACAAGTAGAATATTACATGTATTCTTTTGTATTTGGCCTACTTGGCTTATCATGACGGTTTTGAGTTTTATGTATGCTGTGGGTATCCAGAGATCATTTATTTTTTATTGTTGCATCGTGTGCTGCTGTATGAATATGCCACAATGTATTTGTCTACATGCTGTTGGACATTTGGGGGTTTTAATGGAAAGGAGTTAACAGTCCTCCAAGGAGTGCAGAGAGTAGAGAAGATAGAAGGAGATTTTAAGTTAAGAAAGATATGGAAATATGGGCAAAAGGCTTACTCTGGCAGTTCAACAAAGACAATATCCAAATATCTAACATCTGTGAATTTAAACCAAAACAAGTTACCAAATATCCTCACCAGAATGGCTGAAATCAAAACCTCTGGCAATACCTATTGTTGGCAAGGATGTAGGGCAAAGAAAATTCTCATGCTGTGTGTAGGGTAATGTAAATTGAGCCCGCTATTTTTCAAAACTGGCAGTATGCACTGAACATAACATATACAAACCTGTGACCTGGCAATGTCACTCCCAGGTTTATATGCAATAGGAACACGTACATATGAGCATCAGTGAACGTGTACTAGAATATTTATAGCAGTGCTATTTATATATCCAAACTGAAAATTACTTGAGTGATCATTGATAGTAGAATGAATCAACAA
The DNA here is from genome assembly GCF_008728515.1 of Papio anubis. Lineage (NCBI taxonomy): Eukaryota > Metazoa > Chordata > Mammalia > Primates > Cercopithecidae > Papio > Papio anubis. Next base: position 51,650,265 of record NC_044991.1, read on the forward strand.
ATTGTGGTAAACTTATAGATTACTAGATGGCTGTGAGAGTCAACATTATACAAGTACACATAACACTATGGATATTTCATAAACATTATGGTGAGCAAAAGAGCCAGATACAAAAGAGTATACTGTATGATACATTTATATATGTGTCTAAAATTCATGTATAGTGTTAGAAGTCAGAAATAGGGGTTATTCTTGATCAGGGTAGTGACAAGAAAGGAATACAATAGGAACTTCCATGGAGCTGGTAATGTTCTATTTATTTATCTAGTTACTCAAGTGTGTTCAGTTTGTGAAAATTCATCTACATCTGCATTTAATAATTTGTGCACTTTTTGGCCGGGCATGGTGGCTCTTGTCCATAATCCCAGCACTTTGGGAGGCTGAGGCGGGCAGATCACCTGAGGTCAAGGGTTCGAAACTAGCCTCGCCAACGTGGTGAAACCCTATCTCTACTATTAGCTGGGTGTGCTGGTGCATACCGGTAATCCTAGCTACTCAGGAGGCTGAGGCAGGAGAACTGCCTGAACCTGGGAGGTGGAGGTTGTGGTGAGCCAAGATCGTGCCATTGTACTCCAGCCTGGGCAACAAGAGCAAAACTCCGTCTCAAAAAATAATAATAATAAAAATAATTTGTGCACTTTTTATAAGCATGTTATTCAGTGAAGAGTATCAATTGTTTTAAAAAATTTCTTTCGTATTTTCAATCCTCTACCTTCATTTACACACATATACACACATAAATGCACACACTTCACAAGAACTGAGGAATTGCTGGCCAGGCATGCTACTAACTTTGGTCCATAAAATGGGGTCATAAGGCAGGAGCAGCTGCCTTACAGTCCAGGTCATTAAGAAGCCCCAAATAGTTGCGATAATAGGTTCAGTTGTGCTAGGTAAGGCATCACGATCTACTTGTAAATATAAATACCTGTGATAACTACATAAGGATACATCATAATATTGGTGTGAATCTTTGGAAATGTCCACAAGAGTTCTGGTCCTCATTCTGGCAACATAAAAAAGGAGGCACAGCAAATTGCCCTCATCAGATGATGACCCACACGAATCCTTCTCAATGGTTGGTCTTTGGTCCTGGTTTTTCAAAAAGTTAATTAAGTGGTTAGGAAAAACTAATGGAGAGTTTGGCATCACAGTTGCAAGCCAAATGAAGCAATAGGAAGGGTAATATAAAGCTCTCATAATCCTCAAAGTATCTTCCCTAATACTGTTTGAAATAGTACTGTTGTAGATGAACTTGTTTTGGTTAAGGCTTTTCATCTGTAAAGAAATGAATGATTTTTTGAAAAATAATTATCAGCGATAGCTGGCAACTCCTTAGTCTAATGACTCCAGATTTTGCCCAGTCTTTAGGTAATAGGGTGGCTGCTAGTATAACCATGGTTATTTCTAAAGGGCACTCAACCCTTCCTACCTCTGCTGCTCTACTTGACATAAAACAAACAAACATACAAGCTTTTCTTGTTCTTTTTTTGTCGATATTTACAAGAAATTTTGGAATTTTTCCAAGGAATTGCAAAATTAACAGTAGTCCAATTTTTAAAATGATAACATACAAAATATCCACCTCTGTTTCTTAAATGTCTGTAAGATGCCTGGGTTTCTCTCTGTGTTTTGCATTTACTCCAGGAAACAGCTATAGTTAAGTGAAAAGAATCTTCACGTTGCCATCATAAGACATATTTGAAGCCTAGGTCTTTCGCTTAGTGTTGTATGAGCTTAGGTAAGACCCTCAGTCCTCATTAGCCACAGTTCCCTCATTTGTCAATGACGAATGATGTGAGAATTAAACAAGATAAGCTGTGTGTATGTGTCTTCCGAATTATAAAATGTACAATGGCCTCTGGACCAGCAGTGTCATCATTACCTAGGATTTGTTAGAAATGCAATGTTTCAACCAGGCACAGTGGCTCACACCTGTAATCCCAGCACTTTGGGAGGCCGACAAGGGAGGATCATTTGAGACTAGAAGTTCGAGACCAGCCTAGGCAACATAGTGAGACCCTCTTCTTTACAAAAATAAATAAATAAATAAATAAAAATTAGCTGTGCATAGTGGTTCATGCCTGTGTTCCCAGCTACTTGTGAGGCTTGCACTACAGTAAGGCTACAGTAAGCTATGATCACGCCACTGCATTCCAGCCTGGGTGACAGAGGGAGACGCAGACTTAAAAAAAATTATCAGGCTAAACCCGGACCTAATGAATTGGAAACTCATGGGGTGCAGCCCAGCAATCCAGTTTAGCAAGCCTCCCAGGGGTTTCTGATGCTGACTTAACTTTGAGAGCCACTATGCTACATAGACACATGCCTGCACTTAATTAGAAAACTGCTCTTGTCACCCAAAGTCTTGACTCAGACCCTACCTAGGACACTTCGCCCCCTGAGAAAGTATGGGGAGGAAGCTTCTCCTGTCTCTCTTGTGTCTTTCCTAATTCCTCCTCTGCAGGGTGAAGAATGACTTATTAATAGTTGATGGTGAGATGGGGCAGAGTCAGTTCTCCGTGTGGACTGGGCTGTTTGTTTTTGGCCCTGTCTCGAGCAGGTCCCTGCTCCCAGCTGTTTATTCTCTGTCTGCTTCCATATAGGAAGCACTCCTGGTGCAGGTCAGGTGGTGCTGGCCTCTTAGGGATAGGCCTAAAAACTTGGGGGCTCCTTCCTGGGGTGTGAGCCAAGGAGTGACCCCCATGGTCTGCCCAGTGTCTGCTCCACAAACCCAGCTCTTCCTGCAGGCGAGTTCTGGATGAGGAAGTGAAGAAGTGGGCAGCTCCCCTTTGCCCTTAAACTCAAGCCCTGTCTTTCTCAAACACAAAACACAGGAAATCCTTCATTTGGAGGTCAAAACACTGATACTGGACTTGAATTTTCGTTGCGTCTGTTCTCAATTGATTTAAACCAAAAAGGAAAAAGTAGCATGATCTATTGGCACCTCAAACTCCAGTCTTCATCTACTGCAGTAGGCCAGCCCTGGGGACTAACTTTGATATTGATTCTGGACACCATCTTCCCCGAGAATCCACACCAGGGCCCTGCCCTACTCTATTGGCCCCATCTCAATATTCTCATTTTGTTCCCATTTCTAGTCTGCTGGACGAAACTACTTTTTACTTCTCTTGCATTGTGGAAAGGATGAACATATTTCAAGCCCACCAAATATTTCTCAAGTCTACCCAAGCACATTTCTAGCTCCAATTCTCAAATCTGTCCACATTTTAAAAAATCTCATGTCTATTCCTGCTCCTTCTCTATGAGAACCATATGTTATAAAGATGTGTCTAATAAACCACCCAAAAGCTTAATGGGTGAAAATAACAATAATATATCTTGCTTACAAATTTGTAAGTGGAGAAGGGTGCAATGGGGCTGGCCATATCTTCTCCATGTGGTGTTAGCTGAGTAGCTTGACTGGGAGCTGGATGATGTGCTTGCTGTCAAGACAGTTCATTCAAATGGTTGGCCAGTGGGTACTGGCTATCATCTGGGAGCTCAGCTAGGGATATGGTCAGAGGCCACATGGACCTCTCCATGAGCTGCTGCAATGAAGTGGCATGATCAGAGGCTTTGATCACATAGCCTCAAACTCCTGAATTCAAGTGATCTTCCTGTTTCAGCCTCCCAAGTAGCTGAAATTATAGGTGCATGCCACCATACCCATCTATTTATTTTTATTAAATAGCCGCTTAGACTTTATTACAGCATAGTGGCTATGTCCCAAGAATGAGCAACACAAGAGAACAGGCTAAAATGTATGTCATTTTAAAGACCTATCCTTGGAAATCACATGCCATCACTTCTACCATACCCTATTGGCCAAGGCATCTACAAAATCTTGCATATACCAAAGGAGGGTACATAGATTCTACCTTTGATGGAGGAATGGAAAGTTTCTAGAAAAGATTGTAGGATGGGAGATATTGTTGAGGTCACCTTTAGAAAACAGAATCTGCTACTGAATTCGCTCATGGCATCAAACTAATTTTATTAAAATGCAAAAATTCCTATAAAGGCAATATGATGAACTGTTATCAGTCAATGCCCTATTGAGGATTTTAAAAAATTATATACCCATCTCAGAGGAAAAATGACATATATTGATTAAAGATGACAATAAACTTCTAGTTTGCGTACTTACTATATGTCAAGCACTATGCTACACACTTTACATGTGTTATTGTCTATACGTGTAACCAACCTGTGAGACAGCGATTATTGTTCACATTTGACAGAATGTGAACATTTGAGAAACCCAAGGTTAGATAGGTTTGGGGAACTAGTTTGAGGCCACACAGGTCGGAAGTGATTGAACTGGGATTCCAACCCAATAAAACTGGTTTTACCTCCTCAGTCTGATTTCAAGCTTTCTCCCAACTTACCAACCAAAACTTAAAAAAAGAAAAAGAAAAAAAAAAAAAGTATTTTAGTTTGAAATAATTTTAGATTTACAGAAAAGTTGCAAAAATAGTACAAAGAAGTCCTGGATGCCCTTCCTCTGATATTAACTCCTTGTATGACCATAATACAGTGATCAAAACAGGGCCATTAACATTGGTATTGTTAAAAGAAAAACTAGAAAAATTAAGTTTAACAGAACTTAACTGAGCAGAGAACAGCTCTCAAATTGGGCAGCCCTCAGAACCAGAACACGTTCAGAGAGCTTACCTCACAGCACGGGGAGGCGGCCTTTATGAACAAAGAGCAGCAGTGAGGTACAGAGACAGCCTGATTGGCTCCCGTTCTGTGCTTGCCTTATTTGAACATGGACTAATCATTGGAAGCCTGTGACTGACTAAAACAAAGCTATTTGTTACAAAATAATAACTAAACTAGGCTTTCAGTTAGTTTATGTACCAAGTTAGGTTGTAATTTGTTAAGGCCTCAAAGTATGAAGGCATCCTCAGGTCAACTTTAGTTGAATTTCATGGTACAATGTTAACTAAACTACAGATTTTTTTTTGAATCTTACTAATTTTTCCAAGAACATCCTCTTTATGTTACAGGATCTAATCTAGGATCCATGTTCCATTTAGTTGTTACGTCACCTTACTTTTTTTCCCCATCCGTGACAGTTTTTTAGTCTTTCCTTTTCTTCCATGATATTTTCACTTGTGATGAGTACTGCTCAGTTATTTCAAAGAATGTCTCCCTATTTGGATTTATACGATATTTTTCTCATGATTAGATTGAAGTTATGAATTTTTGACAGGAACACCAAAAAAGTGATGCTAGACTCTTCTCAAGGCAGCACATCAGAGGATATATTATGACAATATCTCTCATTACTAGTGTCAGCTTTGATCACTTACCAGGTAGCATTTCTAAAGAAAGAGGTGGGAGAAAAAGAGACATGTGGACTTGATGTGGCAGTAGGCAATCCCATGCAGAAATGTTGTTATAAATAGGATGATGAATAATTATTCTTTTTTAAATTTTTTTATAATTTAGCTGGGATTACAGGCATGCACCACCACGTCTGGCTAGTTTTTGTATTTTAGTAGAGATGGGGTTTCACCATGTTGGCCAGGCTGGTCATGAACTCCTGACCTCAAGTGATCTGCCTGCCTTAGCCTCCCAAAGTGTTGGGATTACAGGCGTGAGCTACTGTACCCTGATGATGAATAATTATAACAAACCTTCATGTGCCAAGAACTTAGCACTTTATTAAAATTAACTAATGGGCAATCCGGGATGCAATGATTTCTCAGGACCTTGGTCTCCACGACCTGTTAGGGAATTTGTTTGATAACAGAGCCAACTTGTGAGCGTCAACACGCATCTTGTGGGGCTCAAGGAAATGAGGGTGGAAAATGGGCGTTTCTAGAGGGAATCTGGGGCTTGTAAAGAGCAGATCAGCATTTTAGGTCACTAGCTGAACTCCAGCGACTGACATTTCTGTCCTAAGTGCATGGAGCTTCCCTTCCATTGATCCATTGAGAGGCAGCCTGGCTAGAAGGGTCTGTGGTCCAGAGACCTGGCTCCGTGGGATAGCACCCCCTTTTACTATCATAAATGGAACTTCTTCAGCTTCAGCTTCTCTGCAAAATGATGACGATGCCTATTTATAAGCAGGAAGGCTATGAGAATAGTGCTGTAAGGATAGTGCTGATAAGTTTCTATTCTATTAGTAATCAATCAGTGGGAGGTAGTGTTTTGAGAGCAATAACATGGTATAGAAAGAAAGAATGGAATCTTTAAGTTGCACACTCCTGTCTGTCAGCCTCGGGTCTGCCACTTTCTAGTTGGACAAACTTGAGTAACATAAAACTCACAGCATCAATTTCTGGAAAATGTTGAGAAGCATCCATAATTTGTAAGCATCCCTGGCTTGTGATAGTAATAATGTATTGAAAGCTCTTGGTATATATTAGGTGTCCAAAACCAGTCACTTTTATTTTTATTATTGTTGATTATGTCTTTAGTTAGTTAATTCTAAGGTTTTCTATCTAACCTTGGCCTTTCTCCAGCCAAATTCTCCCTTCAGGGTGCCCTCATGAGGGACTTCAACTAGGTGGGCTCTTGGCTCTTGAACTGGGCTCCTGAGTAGAGCTGAAAAATCCATGAGTATCCATGGTACCAAGGATAGAGCAGCAATGAGATTTTTAGATTTTATTTTAATGGCACAACTGTTGGCATCAAGACAAAGAAGAGATTTTTTTTATGACTCAGCAGTGATTAGCCTCTAAACTCTCAAAATATTTGCAAACTCTTGTATTCTCTATGGATACACAGGTATTGGTATGTTTCTAAAGAAAATATCGATGCAGAATACAGGCAGTTTGGAAATGGCTACTTGCCGAGATGATTAATATTTTATGACAACAGTTGAACCGAAATGGATTTTCCTTCTGGTCCTGTAATTGCTGGTGGCATTTCAGAGTGGAAAGAAAGCCTTGGTTTAAAATAAAACAAAGCTGTTGATGAGAATATCTTCAGCAGACTGGAGTTTGGGTTGAAGATGACTCCTCTGAAAGTGAGGGGGTACAATTAGGGCAAATTGTTGCGTCTTGTACGTAACCGTATGTGAAAATGAACTCTGGTGTTCACAGTTTTCCCAGTTGTAATATAAGTGTAAGTTACTGGATTGGTAGGAGGAGACTTGGGTTCCACACTCCCTTCTGCCATTTACCTGATATGTGACACTGGGGGTGTAGCAGTACCTGCCTTGTACTTGGTTGTCTCATCTAGAGATTTGTAAGAACAATATTTCTATAACCACATGCTCTGGATATATCATAATGTCCAAATGACTGTGGCCAACAGATGCACACAGTGGGTGCTTAGCAAGCACTTGATGAGTTTAGTAGAATCTAGCCTAGTCCATACTTGGCATGAGTGGCCTTGGGCACATCCTATAAAATAAAGATGGTGGGCATTAAATGGCCATAAGAATTGCTTCCACATCCAGATGTCTCTCTGTATCTTGGTGTGCATGTCTGTGTCATCTTATGTACCTGTACAAACATTCCACCATAGCTTCCAAGTAGGCATTCTAAAGCACTGGTCACCTGTCTCAAAGGCATTCCCAGATTGAAAGCCTAATGTACTTTGCATTGTACCCTCCAGTTCACTATGTGCCAAGAACTTCTCAGGAAAAAGCAGATAATGGAATATAAAGTTTCCACTGAGGCTGCATTTCGAACAATAAGCAGAAGTAGTTTATTTAATCAAATGAGAATCTTTATATTCTCTCTCTCCTTAAAGCAGTTACAATTCCTAAACATCTCAAGGGAGTTTCCTTCGAGTTTCCAAAAATATATACGACAAACTAAATTTTAAATTTTCTATACAAATATGATTTACAAGGCAAACAAAACTAGCAACTCTGAAAAGTAGGTTTCACAAAGAGCATTCTTAGAGGAATGTTTCTTAATTCCCAACAAGTCATTGGCAGGTAAATGTGACCATAACTGAACACACATTTTCCTATATCTTCAAAACAAATGGAATTCGATCAATCTCTCATACTGATACAGATTTTTAACTTCAAGAAAAAGAATACTACTAATTAAAATTGCTTACAATAGTCATCAGCCAACATTTCAAAAGCTACTTTATTGCTTTTCAAAATGTATTTAAGTGTATTAGTTTCCTAGGACCACTATAAGAAGGAACCACAAACCGGGTGGCTTAAAATATCAGAACTTTATTCCTTTACAGTTCTGGAGCTAGAAGTCCAAAATCAAGCTGTTGGAAGGGCTTTGCTCCCTCTGAAATCTATAGGGGAAAAATCTTCTTCGCCCCTTCCTAGTTTCTTGTGCTGCACTTTTGCCGGCAATTTTTGGCATTTCTTGGCTTGCAGTTGCAGCACCTCAGTCTCTGCCTCTGTCATCACATGGAATTCTTCACTTGTGATATATATATATATACACACACACACACACACACACATATATGTATGTGTGTGTGTGTGTAGACAGATATATGTAGATATATCGATGTATAGATACATCTGTTGGCCTTTTTTCCAGTGCATGCACTTTTCCATGTATGTTTGTTGTATGGTGGACTAGATTCTGCTTGAAAACCCCAATGGCACTGAGATGACTATTTTATGAGGGCTACAACTCCATTTTTGATGAAGGCTACCACTCCATTTTTCTACTTTCTCGGTTGTAAAAGATTCTCCTCTTAGCAAGTCTATTGGCTAGGATCATGCAGCTACTGTCAGTAATCTTCCTCTCCAGATAAGCCCAGGGTCTGGAGGGGTCTCCTTACCCCTTATGACAATTCTCCTGATATTTGATGAGAGTTAGAAGTGCTGTATTATGTTCTCTTCGCTTAACTTCTAATCCATACAACTCAGCTGCTGTAGGAATTGCTGTGAAAACCTATTCTAAACAATCTCCAATGCAAGTTATTTTAAATCGACATTAGCCAAATATAACTTGACAAGAAATCTGTGCAGAAATGGTCTCAGGATATCTAATGAATCCTTTCTCTTAAGTGGCTCTGTTTTCCTCCTCATAGTCATATGTAGTTCTCATTTTCATTGACATCAGCAGTGTTGGACAATGAACATACCTTCCCTTGGATTCCTGTCTTTTAAAACTTGCATTAGAACTTACAGTTTTAGTTCTCTTCTTTACCTCTCTGATTACCTTTATGCTATTTTCTTTCTTCCTTCTTTGGTTTCTCTTTCCCGTCCAATGAGAAATTACATATATGATGTGATCTACACACATAATTCCATCTATCTTCACTGTGCTGAGTGCAATATTTGTTCATAATATTTTATTCCCTTGTCCTTGCCATGCCTCCTCACTCCATTGACTTCAGGCTTGGCTGTGGGACTTGCTTTGGCCAATGGGATGTGAGTGGAAATTATGTAAGTCACTTCTGAGCAAGACTTTAAATGTGCTTGTGTGGTTGGCTCTGTGTCCCTTCTTATTCTGACCTTTCACTAGGAGAACAGTATGCACCAGATGCATATGTAACCCTGAACGGAGTAACAAAGCCCCAGGCAGAGCTACAACTGACTCACAGGAGACATGCTGTGTGAGCAGCAATAGGCTTTTGCTATTATAAGCCACTGAGATTTGGGGGCTGTTTGTTAGGCAGCATAATCTACTAAACTATGACAAATTCAATGACCCTCAACCCTACCATGGCCTTTTTCTAGCACCACAGGGTCTATTTTCTAACTCCATATTTTGTTGGCATCTCCAACTCAGTTTGTTTAAAAATTAACTCATTAGGGTTGTTTTTTTTTCTTTCCTTTCAAAAAAGTTCCTCCTTCTGACTTCCCTGTTTCTATAAATATGACCTTGATCTTTGAGTTAACTTGGACTTCAAACTTTGGAATCAGCTTCCAATCTCCCTCTGTCTTGCTACTTCCACATTTAGTTAATTTCCAACCCTGTTGAATTATTTTCTTGACCTCAATAAATGCTTATGGAAACCTACTGTATATCTAGCATGGCCCTTGTCTCTGTGGGGTTTAGAGATGAATATGACACAGCTCCTGCCCTCAAGAAGTTTTCAGTCAGATCTGGGAGCAGGATCATAAAGATGATTTCAGCACTATACTATTCGTGCTGTGATACAATTATCTTGTAGGTGGAGAGAAGAGGCACTTAACCCAGCCTGCACATTCACGGAAGGCTGCCTGGGGGGAAATGATGCCTGAGCTGGCATTTCAGGAATGAGTAAGCAGTACTGAGGAGAGGGGGATGGGGACAAGGCAAGTAGGCAGACTCTTCGGAGGAGAACCAGGAAGGCATGGTTGAGTATGGTGGGCTTGGAGAACTTTATGTGACACAATATTATCTAAACACAAACTGTGAGGTGAGGGTAGGAGATGAGATAGGAGGATGAACCAGGGGCCAGGCCATGGAAAAGTTTCTACATTCTGTTATCCAGCTTAGATTCCAGCCTACAGAGTTAAGGAAGAGAGGCATGGTTAACATCATGCATCAGTGGAAGGGTGGATTATTTTCTATTTTAATTAAAATGGAAAACATTATATAGCACCTATGACATGCCAGATGTCATTCTAAGTGCTAGGCAAATATTAGCTCATGTAACTCTCCTAACAGCCAACTCTGATTGACCATCTTACAGATAAAGAAATGGAAGCAGAAAGAGCTAAATTTATTCATAGCCATAGAGCTAAAAGTGCAAGAATGGGGCTTTGAACCCAGGAAGTTTGAGTTCAAATTCAAATGTTGAACCACTACATTATTTTGCTATGGCTGGATGAGAGAGGTCTGATCACTGTGATCACACTGGTAATGTGATTGTACAATGATAGGATGAGCTAGAGATAGCATGGCTTGTCATGAGGGGCTGATTTAAGAAATGTGTATGTGGTTGGATAAGGAAGACTTGAGGTTGATCGGATGGACAAGGGTTCAGCAGAGAAAGGAGCCAGGATTGACTTGAAATTATTTGGTTCGGCTGACATTGGTGGTATCATGAGTGAGATACGGAATTTAAGAGGAGGAGCAGATTTGGGAGGGAAATAATAAGTTCTGTCCAGAATGTATTCAGTACAGGAAGCCAAATAACGGTAGGTTGAGAAGTGACTGAGAGGCAAGAAGCTGGAAATGGCAAGCCTCCGTTATTACCACATTAATTCATGCACTTTTATCTAACACCTGAAGTGCATGGCAGAAGCCTCCTAACAGACTCCCCTAATCACTGTTCCTCCCTACTGCAACAAATTCTGTACTCCACATTGGAGCAATCACCTTAAAGTGACATTTTAATTATGTCCTTCTCTGCTTCACACTTTTCCAAGGACTCCACTACTCACCCTTCACCTCCTCAGTCTGGCTTCAAGGTCTCAGAAAACCAGGTTCCACCTACTTTTCTTGTCTTATTCTTCCTGTAGTGGCCTATGCAACATCTTCTAGCTTTATGTTCCCAGTTATCACTTGCTTTTTCAGGGCTCTATGTTTTTGTGCATGTCGCCTTCTACTCTCAATGCCTGCCTAACAGAACCATACCCTTATTTCAACACTCATACAAGACACTATTTCTGCCATAAACTTTCCTTAGTTACTCCAGCCAGAATGGGTCTTTCCTGTCTCTCAATCCCTACCGTTGTATATAGTTGACGCCTCACCTGGCACAGGCTTATGCCCAATGGCTACTTACCTAAGAGATTCATGTCTCATTTCAAGCCTAAAGAACTCTGTACACATTTTATATTCTTTCTATTACAAATGCATATTAAATTAATTACATTAGTCAAGATCAAGGTGAAAAATCATGGCTTTGAGTGTACCAACTTAAAAATAGCTTACCTTGTGGCTTTACAGACAAGTAGCCATCTTTTTCTGAATTCAACCTTCTTGGAAGGTGTGCCAGTTGACTTTATGTCTTTATTATCTCCGACATGATATGGAAAGAATGAGGGAGAGGGAGGAATCATTCCTTTTGAATATATTCTCTAAAGGTTTTACAACATTTTAAAAGCAGTATGCTAACACGATGGCTATTAAGCCCACAAAGAAAAGATGTTAAAAGTAGCACTGTGATAGCAAATACATGAAGGAGTGCAAAGAGACATTAACTTCCACTGAAGTTTTCAAGCTCAGGTATTTGTGGCCATATCAGTCCCAAGTTTCATCTTTTCTGCAAAACAGGGAACATATCTTGGTGGGACCAGTTCCTGCAAGCCAAGATGCCCATTGGTTGTAACGTTGTGGGCATGGTTGTTTTGCATTGTTATTTCCATTTTCAAACATGCATGAATAGTCTCCCTGAGCTAGATCACGAGTGACGTGGGAACAGAAACTTATCTCCCTGTGGGTTCCCTGTAGAACCTAGAGAAGAATGACTTAGAGGAGTTGCTTTATAGATGTTTACTGAATGGGTCACAGTCATCCCCAAAATCCCAGGCATATTTCTCAGGATCAGAATCTTCTGTGAGGAAAAAAAATGGTATACCAAGTGAAACGATCATCTTTTTAGTTATATATTTTAAAGAAATTGTTAGGCAGGAGAAGCCTGAATGAACTTCATGTTTTAAAAAATTACTGTATTATTCATTTTTCTCCTGGGCTACTCCTGGGGAAGGGGTGTGTGTGTGTGTGACAGAGAGGGAGAGAGAGAGAGATTCAGTTCAAGTTTTCTACACAGCAAGCATGCTTTGCCTTAGCGGCGCTAAAGAAATTTCCTTTTCCGCATCTGTATTTAAATGAGGCACTAACTAAAATCAGGTTTCATTATCCTAAGCCTCAGCTCACACTTAATGAAAGAGCTGGTATAAATTATTTACTGAATGTCATACTTCAGGTTTTAAATTCAATATATTGTGATACATATACTACATAATTTAAGAGGCAGACAAATTACAATATGGCACCTGCCCCCTGTGTCTCCATTCGGTCATTCCCGATGCCTGGGTTAAAAATCTCCCTCACATCAATATTTTAGCAGAGACCCTCCAGTTCTCCCCTTTAAAATAAGCCACTATCCAAAAGCCTACAAAGGGAAGTAATCCATTTAACTTAGGACAAATCTCATATGCTGAATGATTTAACAGCCCAATTCGGAGCTTCAATAAGTCACTGAAACATGTTGTGAGCAGACGTATCAAATGTGAGAACAGAAAGTCTCCGCAGCCAGCTTGACTCTCCTTCTTTCGCTGTCTTTGGGTCACTGCTCCCGGCGTGTTAAATTTTTTTGTTTGCACTTAACCGTCAGTCTGTTCCCCTCTCGTGGGCCAGAATCCATTCCGCCCGTCCCGCCTGCTCCTTTGCTCTTTCTCTTTCCTCTGTTTTCTTTCCCATTAGTAATTATTTATTAGTCTCTGAGGTGCAGCCCAGGATTTTTCACGGTATTTCTCCCACTTCCTCCAGCCCATTTGGTCACTGCCGAGTGTTCAGATGGGAGAGTAGGTTTTGACATGCCCCGTTATGTGGAACTGGAGCAGTATGCTGGAAAAGCTATACAATTACCGGTTCCCTGGCATCGTTTCCTCTCAGCGTTTTGGCCAGGAGGGACTGGCTGAAGAGGAAGTGTGGTCCGATGTTCAGAACACGTAGTGGTACAGAAGACTGGGCCCTGGCTCTGTCTCCTGGCTCTCCCACCAACTCCTTGTCTCAAAGCAATGTGCCCTTAGGCAATTTATTTTTGTTGTTCTCATTCTCTCTCTCTCTCTGTCTGTCCTTTTCTGTCTGTCTCTCTGAAGTCAAGGTTTTCATTGCTGACACCCTCTCACCTGGCATAAATGAATGTGAGACAGAAAACAGTTCATTAAGCCTGCAAAGAACTAAAACGGATGTTTCTAAGGTGCTTTGACATCCTGCGAGAAATAGACTCCCCTTCTATTATTCCGTGGAGAAGGAGTTTCTCATATGAGCATGGTCAGAGAGAGCTGAGACCAATGGAAAGAATTTGTATTTACTCTTCCCTTACCCATCTGTAAGCACCCTGCCTATTTTTAGAGTAGTGTTTCTAGAATTTTAATTGGCACACACATTACCAGGGGATCTTGGTAAAATGCTGATTTTGAGTCAGTAGGTCTGGGTGGGTCCTGCATTTCTAACAAGCTGCCAGGCCATGCCTATGCTTCTGGTATTTGGACCACACCTACTGTGGCCAGGTGTTAGAGAACTCTCTGCAAACCCAACTGTTACCTTCTCCACAGTGTCTAGACTGTCCTCTCTGGCCGGTCCTCCTCTTCTCTCCCTTCTCTGTCTAAACTCGCCAATCCTATGTCCCATTGTCTGAGATCCTCTGTGCTATGTCACCCTGAGGAAGAGCAGTTTCATGGCAGTTTCATAGATACAGAACTACTTTTTCTCCCATGGGTAAAAAAGCTCATTCCTCTTCGAAGTTAAAGCCTAGGGCACCACTTCTCTGCCCTTATCGCTGGCGTTGTGATTTTGTCCATCCGAGTCATTTGGTGGAGGCTGGCACTTAAAACATAACCATAGTCACCTATCCACCTCTTGTGATCAGTCTACAACAACTATACAGTCTGCCTCTTCAATACCTGCCCTCACGGTTTTTTATTTTTTTTTAAATAAAAATGAACTTTACCTTCGTTCCACTGCAGCTACCACTTCAAGGACCACACCCCAGACTTGGCCACCAGCCAGAACTGCTGTGTATCAGAGAACTTCAACACTGATAACCTACTCCGTGACCTCCTGTCTTTTCAAGTCTCTTCCTCCCTCCCTATGTGGTGCTTGTTGTTCTTTCAATCTGTCATCCTTGATAATCTCACTGTCTTGACCTCTTGCCTTTCTATATGATCCCAGGCTTTTTTCTTAAACACTCAATTTTCTTGAGTTTGTTTTTCTTTCTTTCTTTCTTTCTTTCTTTCTTTCTTTTCTTTCTTTCTTTCTTTTCTTTCTTTCTTTCTTTCTTTCTTTCTTTTTCTTTCTTTCCTTCCTTCCTTCCTTCCTTTCTCTCTTTCTCTCTTTTTCTCTGTCTCTGTCTCTCTCTCTCTCTTTCTCTTTCTTTCTTTCTTTCCTCTCACTGCATCTGGAACAACCCATCACCTGCCCTTATTTTTCCTACACCTGGGAAACTGAACATGGCTAGAGAAAAATTACCCAATTGTGCCACCACAAATGTGTTGTCTTAACCTCTGCTGGGCCTGTGCACAACTCTACAATGTATTCATTCATAGATGCTCAGGTCCTTGAACCACTCTTCTGAACTTTCACCTTCTCCTCAAACCTCCAATTCAATCCATGCCACGGCCCTCATCTCAGTAAATAACCATGCTTCTAGTACACAAAAATTAGAGAAGGCTTCCTAGGTGAAACTTCTTTCTTCTGCTATCTATAACCTTGTCTTCATCCACCCCCATCTTTACTCGCCTCTTTCTCTACCTTCTCAGATGATGAGGTGCCCTTCCTTTTGCTAAGGCCAGACCTAATCACCGGCTCCTGATCACCTCTCATCTCATCCCATTTCTTCCAGGATCACCTCAACTATTTATCTCTAGCCTCTGTTTTCCTCCGACCCCCTTTTCCCACATCTGTGGCATGCTATATGTTAATTCTCCTCCTCTGTAATTCTCCAGCCTCATCTCCCACAATCACCCTGCCTCACACATTCGCATGGTTTCCATGCTCCTCACACATGATGCTGTTTCATGCCTTGATAATTTTGCTGAGGTTGTCTCTAAATGAAACATTCTTTCTTTGCTGTACAGTCTGCCAAATGTCTATTCATCGTACAAAACTCAAATTGGGTGCCTCCCCCAAGCAGGCTTCCATGTCTCCCACAGTCCCAGTCTCCTTGCTTCCAGGTTGCCATCCATGTCTTAAGATTACCATAGTACCCTTAATTTATTTCCTATATTTTATCATATTATCTATCTATGTGTCTGTTTCCCTTGTGGACTAGGTGCTTTTTGAAGGCAAGGACTATTGGCTTATTTGTTTTTCCCTCTGAAATGACTGGATCTGGCTGGGCGCGGTGGCTCATGCCTGTAATCCCAGCACTTTGGGAGGCCGAGACGGGTGGATCATTTGACGTCAGGAGTTTGAGACCAGCCTGGCCAACATGGTGAAACCCCCATGTCTACTAAAAATATAAAAATTAGCTGGGTGGTAGTGGTGTATGCCTATAATCCCAGCTACTCAGGAGGCTGAGGCAGGAGAACTGCTTGAGCCTGGGAGGTGGAGGTTGTGGTGAGCCAAGATTGTACCACTGCACTCCAGTCTGGGCAACAGAGTGAGACCCTGTCTTAAAAAAAAAAAAAAAAAGACTGGAACAGTGCCTAGAATAATGTGGTTAAGAAATAAATATTGGTGAAATGAATGAATTAGTAAATAGAAATCACTCATAAAATAAATATATTACCTTACATGCCACCTTAGTTCCAAATGGCTTTATTTCACAGACCTCTTTTGGGGTCTATTTGTATTTTATCACAGGACCAGCTTTTGAAGCTTACTTGAATAATAATAATAACAACATAGGTAATAAAATTTTTGACATACATCGTCTGTTTATTGAGTTTGTCTTAGGCACTGTGCTAAATGATTCACATACATTATGCCATTGAATCCTTACGACAGCACTGTGAAGGCAATCTTATTATCATAATTTTAGAGGCGAGGAGCCGAGGATCAGAAAGGTTAAGTACATACCACAGGTCACATGCCCAGGAGGTTACAGAGCTCGTTTTGAACCTTCGCCAGGCTGGCTGAAAGATGCATGCCCGGTGTACCACATTTGACTTCCCTTTTGGCCCCTGCCTGCTCTTCCCTAGTCCCTGGCCTCTCTCCTTCCTGGTAACACACAGAGCTTTTCCCAGGCTTCTTCAATATAAGCACACTCCTCCCCGGCCAGTCTCAGAGCACTGTTAAAAGGGTGGCATTCGGTTCTATATTTGTCCATTGAGTCTACAACACATACTAGTTATTTCAAAGAAGCCTAAGGGTTGAGAGAATTCATTTCTTAATAATTGTTAAGTAATGAAATGCTACTTAGCACTGCTTGCCTTAGACAGAAGTGAGGCATTCTGTGGTTTTCAGTAGAATGAAGGTTGAGATAGTTGGAACTGTTGAGCTCTAACTGGCTCTTTCTTTTCTTCGTTTGTCACTAGCGACACTTTGCAGAATAAATTCTGCATGTTCACCTTCAACAAGGAATGAATGAAAATCCAGAACCAAGGCTTATTAGAAAGCCAAGGGGATTCGAGGCCTGGCATGTGTGACCCTGAGGCAAGGAGAATTAGTGGCTCCTTTACCTGGCCACCAGGGCAGGATGCATTTTATCCATATATTCACAGAGGGTGCTCTCTACATAGGCTTCAAGACTCTGGATTTAGGAGAAAATCAGGTGAAAAAGATTTGATCAAGGGTTTACCTGATGATTCTCATTTTTCTTATTGTCAGTTAACTGGATATTTGTTTAATGCACAGAATTATAATAAAGTTTTTACTGAAGGCTATATAACTTCATGCTAAATAATTATCAGGGCTTTTTTTAGGACCATCACCATCTCCCAACTCGGTCGAGCTTTCCCAGGTCTATAATGTTAACGTATTGCTGTGCCTGCTATAATGTTAATGACATAATAGCTTTAGATGATCATCCTTAAATCTGAATTTTATTTCCCACTCAACCCGCATTTGAAGCCTGCATTCACTTGCCACAAATATCTCACCCAATTAAATTGAAAAAATATATGTATAACTAACAGTCTAAATGTGCACATGCATGTGTTTCTTAAAATAATAAAATCTGAGCAGAAAAGAAGTTTAGATCATTTTGAATTGTTTAGACATATATTGGGGGTCTATATTATTAGTATATCTTCTGTATATAATTCTGTAAATGTAATCTTACATGTTATTGTTAGTATTTTTTAGTGTTTTTTTTAAATCTCTCATACATGATAGAATTCTATTGTGGAATTTTTATGTCCTCTCACAGGGTTATTTTATCATTAAAAACATCCTTTGGTTTGTTAAATGCCAAGTACTCAAGGATGCAATTGAGACCATTTCAATTTATTATTCACTTTTTTTTTTTTTTTTTTTTTTTTTTTTGAGACAGAGTTTCTCTCTTAGTACCCAGGCTGGAGTGCAATGGCGCGATCTTGGCTCACTGCAACCTCTGCCTCCCAGGTTCAAGTGATTCTCCTGCCTCAGCCTCCCAAGTAGCTGGGATTACAGGTGCCCACAACCAGGCCTGGCTAACTTTTTGTATTTTTAGTAGAGACAGCATTTCACCATGTTGGCCAGGTTGGTGTCGAACTCCTGACCTCATGTGATTCACCCACCTTGGCCTCCCAAAGTGCTGGGATTACAGGCATGAGCTACTGTGCCCGGCCTATAATTCACTTTTAAAACTTTTGACTTTAGCCTTATTTCCTGTAATAAATGCATATAAAGCAACAATTTCTTTATTGGCTCTTTTCAGAGAATAAGCATCTTCTCAAGAATACATATAAAACAAGCTTCCCAGACCAAGGTAAACAGAGATCTCCTAAACCTCTGCAGGCAAATGCAAAGACTGATGCTCTTTTGGTCCCTTCTAGAAATGGGGTTGTAGGATTCCATGGAGGCGATGGCTATCAGGAACAAGGTACGAGTCAAAAGTCACTCTTTTAGATCACAGAATCCCCAGGAGTTTGTCTCCCAGATAACACTCTGATAACTGTTGGTGTCTGAATTAAAACTAGAATGCCTTGCTCTTTACCCTCAGCACTAAGCCCTATTTCTCAGTGTAAACAGGCCCTATCTGCCAGGGTTCTTTCTCCATCTGAGATCAAATATTTCAACTGTGACATCACCATTGGTTGTGGAGGAAATAATGAGGTTATCACAAATAAAGGCTGTCTCCTTGGCATAAAATGATGGAGCAAATGAAAGCACAGGAATAAAATGCCTGTTTCCTTCAAACATTCTTAGCCTTCCATGCGGAGGGCAATAAAGATGACCTATGGAGAAGGAGGCTTTGGTTCAAGTTCTCTGGGAGAGGTTAGAAAAGTAGCAAATTAACCTGTCTGATACCTTATCAGTCAGTTTTGAGTAATCAACTAAGTTAACATTCTTGCCTTTCACAAATCATTAAATCATACACCATGGACCCGGAAATCTCCTAGTTCCTCCACCATAAGGTATGGCTGGAATGTGAGGAAACGTCAGATTAGGGGGACTTTTCCCAACAAAGGAGAGTTAGTGATTGATTCCCTTGGAACTTTAACTCTTTTTAATCTGAGTAAAGTCCTTCGCAGTTAGATCAGGAAGGTAAATTGTTCCTGATTTATGACACTGTTTGATGGGTTAAATTGGAACCTACTGGAATTCCACTAAGTTCTCAAAGGAACAGTGATGCATACAATAACCCACAACATCATGCACACAAATACACAACACAAGGCATACAAATGTATTAAGCTTGGGTTCATTCTTCATGGTTTCAGTTAAAGAGTAGCAGGAGGGACTGGCTTGTAGATAATCTTTTTTCTACCTTTCCTTTCTTCTCTTATCAATGTCCCGTCTTCTGGGGTTTGAATTAATGCTATAAACATTAACTCTGGCCTCAACTTCTCCACACCTCAGGGAAATTCAACACAAAGAATGGAGGTAACAAAACCAATTAGAAATAGCAGAAGCAACAGCAGCAAATTAAGAAACATCCCAGTGCCCAGGAAAACATGTCAAGAAGACTTTTCTATCCTTCCGCAATTGGTTCCGCTTGGGGCTCATATAAAATAGAGATTCTGTAAATTCTTGCTAAATATTTAAGTATTTCCTTATTCACTGAGTCACTGAGGATAAATCATCTGCTTATTTTAAAATGTGTAGCCCAAGGCAGATGGCTCATCTGAGGTCAGGAGTTTGAGACTAGCCTGGCCAACACGGTGAAACCCCGTTTCTACTAAAATTACAAAAATTAGCTGGGTGTGGTGGCGCATGCCTGTAATCCTAGCTTCGTGGGAGGCTGAGGCATGAGAATCACTTGAACCCGGGAGGCGGAGGTTGCAGTGAGCTGAGACCCCGCCAGTGCACTCCAGCCTGGGTGACAGAGCAAGACTCTGACTCATAAATAAATAAATAAAAATAGTAGGTATCAGAATTACCTGCAAAACCTCAAAGACCTGTGCACTCTTACGCCAGCAGACAGAGCTGGAGTGTATAAACTCAGGCTTGCATTCTTGTCCCAGAAGCCAGCAGGGCCTAGGACAGCTCTCTCAAGAGATTTCTGAATCCCTGCCATGCTTTGGCTAGGTGAGATTTGATACAATTTGACACCAAGGGCAACTCTGAAAGTAAGACATATAAAAAAAAGTAAAACCCAAGATGGTGTACTTTTTGCAAATAGAAACTATAGCTTATTTATCTTTTTGTATCTTTAAGGTGACTGCCCAAGTGTCTGGCACAAAACCTCCCTTAGTGTCCGGTTGGTGGCCTGGGCTTCTCCTCTGTCTTCTGCTGGGCAGAGGGCACATGAGTTGGTTGTATGAACAGCACCAGCTGCTTGAAATAACGCCACCTGCCATGCCTGCATCCAGCCTGCAGGGCTACCTACACCAGTTCTAACCAAGACAGAGACCATTAGAAGTCTCCTCACCAGCAAGGGGGAAGATGAATGGGTTTTCTCCCATATGCATGTACAGTCCCTACAAAAACCTGTACATTCTTATTTTTGCCAGTCTTCTCCCCAAAGAGCTGTACTTTGGGAAGATTCTGGGGTTTCATTTTAAGCCAGAAAGACCACAAGGCTGGCACTTTTCTGTCTAAATTTCCCTCTTCCAAACCTCACTTAGCACATCTAAGAGGTTACAATCTTGAATTCTGCCTGAGTTCCCCAGGACCATTCGGACATTGTTTCAGTTATCTATGGCTGTGTGTGCCAAATCACCTCAGAACACAGTGGCTTAAAACAACTATCATTTCATTGCTCATGATCCTGTGGGTCAGGAATTCGGGCAGGGCTGAGTGGAACAGCTTGTCTTTGCTTCACGTGGGATTGGCTGGACTAACGCAGCTGCACTCAGCTGTCGGTTGAGCTGGGCTGGGCTGGGTTGAGCTGGAGGATCTAATATGGCCCTGGTGCTGGCTGGCTGCTGGAGCACCTTGGTTCTCCTTGTGGCCTCTCCTTGAGAGACCTCCATGTGGTCTCTTATGCTCCAGCGCCTTCCTCTCTACCTAGCCTCTCTCTCCAGCTGGGTAGCCTGGGCTTTTTCATGTGGTGTATCAGAATAGTGAGAGTTAAAGTAGAAATTATCAGATCTCTTAAGGCCTGAGTTTGGAAATCCCAGAACCTCCCTTCTGCATCATTCAAAAGCTTAGTGTAAGGCTCAAGATCAACCCAGATTCAAGAGGTAGGGAAACAGACGCCCCCGATTGATGGGAGAAGTAGCACGCATATGCAGACTTGAGAGAAGTTGTGGCCTGTTTTCTCTGTAGACAATCTACCATAGACCCTGTGGTTTGGACCACTGACAGATGCTGCTCTCTGCAGCCATGCTGATATGCAAGGTAACCCTTGAATTCTTGCTTTTCTCAATTTCAGTTTCTCTCTTCACCAGACCAACTACGTGATATGCCTTAGCTAACCCTTGCTCACTCAAGACGTGGCCTGGGACATTTCCTGGTATACACACTCATGACACCAGTCACCATTCATGTGATGGAAGGGGAGATTAAAGCCTATGCCTTCCAAAGACATCCAGGCTACTTCCTAAGAGAACCGTGCTGGGGAGTAATTTCTACTCCGTCTCCTTATCTCCAGCCTGATCTTCAGTCTAGGTCACCCTGCGAACATTCTTACAGACATGGCTCATTGGGTCTTACCCAAACTTACTCTCCCAATTCAGAGTTTAAGTGCCCTTAAACACCAAGCTGTATGTCCCTGCCATGTTCCAAGACCTATGGTGTCAGCCTGTACTACCTGTCCTTTCCCTAACATCTCTCTCTTGGTTAAAATGCCAGCATCGCATGTTGCATGGGGTGGAGAATGGGAAATGGCAACTGATTAGAATGCGTGGGTTCAGCCCCACCTTGACGCTGATCCTTTGTTGCTGTCCCCCTCCCTACAACCTTAGGCCATATTCCAAGAGATGATCTTTGTTCTCTATTGAGAAGAGCTGTAATTGACACACCTTCTAGGATGCTTTTCTATATCTCCAAATGGGTAAAAGGTCACATCACATATTTTATATGCACCTTCAGGCTTTGGTAGAACATTGTGATTGGATGAGGATTACAGGAAAATAAAAATCAGGATGGCATCAAGGAAAACACAACTAAATATTGTCTGAAAATAAAATGCCTAATCTGCATTTGGAGACAAACCTATACTGCATATCAATTTCACATGACTATCTATACGATTTCACATGGTACTGTGGTTCTTAAGCGTCATGGACCATGTTTGTTAGAAATATAAATAAAGGGGGATAAACTATTTTCCCAGAAAAATGCTCAAGTAGATAACATTTTGCATTCATTTCAAAACATTTGGCTATCCCCTGAGTTTCATCCATGAATTTCTTATGAAGAATTTTAGATGAAATGGGAGGTGACCTTTTGGAAAATCTCATTTACAATAACGATCAATTTAGAGTAATTTTATTGAGAATTATATGGTCAGGACAGATGCATCCTCCTTAAGCATTCCATTTTAATTATTGTCTCATGTGGATCTTATTACGTAGGTGACCTTCTGCCCTTTGGTCATCTCCACCTTTCTTTCGAAAGATCTGATGGAAGTACCTTTAATAACCACGTAAGCTTTCAAGCCAGTGCCCCTTCCTTGGAGAAGGAAAAAGCTCTCTTAATCTATGCCTCACATGAAATACATTGCTGAGTTTTGTAAGAGGAGGATCCTACCCTGAAGGGTTTTGGTGACAATCCAATTTTCACATGAGCATCATAAACTGAAATTACCAGTTGCTATACATCCTGTCTATTCTCCTATTCTTCAAAGAGATACACAGTCCTCTAAGGAGACAGAAATAAATGCGCAAAAGGTCATGTGTAGTTTGGGCATCTCTGGGGCCAGGTACTAAGTCCATTTTGATGGGCAACGTCAGTGGATGCCTTGCTCTTAATGATTTACCATTTCTAAGGAAATCTAAGTAGAGTCATGAAATGTAACCTGACAGAATCTGAAAGTAATTAAGATTTCTTAAGATGTAGGTCAGCACCACATTTTGTGTATATAATTCAAGTGCAATGCCCAGTTCAATAGATATCCAATTGTTGAGGCAGCCTTCACATATGACGTTTTACTAATTTGTCTCATTTCTAAATTATCATGGGTCTGATCCTGACTATGAAGAGGAAAATAAGATAATGTAATAACACCCTGGGCAGGTAGAATGTCTTTTATCAGTGATCTCAAAACATATCATAAGCATTAATTACTTCTGAAAACATGCTGAGAGGGAGATGGGACTATGACCATCGTGCTGATGAGGAAGCAGACGCTGGTTAGGGATTGGTGACTTATGATAAACCACAGGATCTTGACAAGGTCTGGATGCGAAAGGAGGAAAAATGGCCAATCCTGAGACAGAGCCTTCAAGCTAATTCCTTGCCCAGCTTTGTTCATCAGCTGCCTGTCTGCTCTGCTCTGGCTGCACCCATCCTCACCACTTCCTGTTTCCTTCTTGTCTGATCATCTCTGGTCTCATCACCAGGCCCCTCTTTGAAGCAGATAGTGTTCAAACTGAACTTTATAAACTGGGCTTCTTGCAAAGCAATAAAAAGAAATCAAGGGAGAACTAAGTATCACACATTTCTCTGGCCTTCCAGAGGATTCATTTACAGCAGCCTGGGTTGTAAATCTCAGACTCTATCAAACCCGCCTTGGCCCTTGAAGACTCAGTTTTTAATGAGTTGTCCTTCCTGTGGTCACTAGTGATAAGATACTATCTAGCCCCATAGCATTCCAACACATTGGGTGAAGAGCAGCTAATTTTAGCCTTGTGTGTTATACATCCCACAACATAAACTAGGTGAAGCACTGTTAAGAAAGTAACTCCTGATCACTGGGTATGCGTGCTATGATTTGCTCTTTTATTTTCCTTTATCTTCATGAATCTTTTCATTTTCTGATCACACTCAGGAAAACACATTCAAGCCTCTGTCCAGGATTAGCATCTGAGTCAGAATAAAGCCATATCATGAACGCTCACAAGAAGATTCAAAGAAAATTCTAGAAGCTTCTCAACATGTCACAGCCCCTCCAGTGGACAACACCCTCCTCTCTGGTATTACTACATAAATTTTGTGATAAAACAAAAAATACATATCATTCTGAATATTTCTGCTTCCTTCTCTTCTCCTTTGCCTTCTTCAAAATAGGCAACACATAAGAGATGAAGTTTTAAACAATGATAGCCACTGTAGAATGAAGTATGGACTACAAAATAAAATCATGATAAGTTCGTTCCATGCCACGTCACTAGAGAGGAAGGTTATACACAACTAGGGGAAAAAAATCTTTTTTTCCATTGACCCACTCAAAACAAGCTATGACTTCACCAGGGCTGGATATCTGGTGAGTTCCACTAGAATATCATGCTCTGGAATTTAGGAATTAGAGGAAGGGGCCAGAGGAAATTTTAAAATAGACCTAGAGGGTGGTGAGGCCTGGTTCACAGATCTGCTGCGCTGTGTAACCCACAGCCCTCTGGGAACTGTAGCAGTGATGTGTTTTACTTTTCTATTTTGAGCCTGTGACTCACATTACAAATATTGACTTCTATTTCTCTATTAGCATCAGATTTTTTCTTGAATCCTCCAAATTGACTTTGACTATAACTTTGGTTAATATTAAACCTCTTGGGTCAACACATTTTTATAGCTGTGAGCTGCTGCAACCACATGGAGTAGGGATTGGCAAAGAAGCAGTGCAACCAGGAGCAGGACACGGAGAGGCTCTTTCCAGGCCTCCCTTCCCCGCCCCCGGACTACCCTGCATGCTCCTGCCAGATTCATCTTCCCAAAGCACCAGTGGCATCATGGTTTCCTGGGTAAAAGCCTTCCATTTGGTACCTCTTTGCCAACTAAGGAAGATTTGAATTCTACACCCAAGCACTCCAGGATATGGAAAGGCTTCACTCTCACAGACCCCAAGGACTTTACCCAAACAAATCACTTCCATACACATACATCGTTTGTCCCTTGCTTTAATACTCCAAGCACTTTGGGCCTTTCCTTTGATACGTAAGTCATACATGAGGAGTGTGTGAATTCTCACTCAGCTTCTCCTGCCGTCTCCACCATAGGCCCTGATGTACTCACCTTTGTACCCTCTAAACACCTAGCACCAGAGCCAGGCACCCAGGAGATAATGAATAAACCTTTCCTGAGCTGAATTCTGTTTCAAAGTTTATCTGTTTCCTTTAGGCACATGATTAATAGTGACATGAAGTAATCAAAATAGCTGCACTGCAAGGTGGTTGGAACAAGATGTCTCAGGGAAAATGGAATGATTTTTGCTAATACCCAGCTAAAAACAAAAAACACACATATTAGTATTATTTTTCACCATATCTGGGATAGTAAAATAAATCACACTCAGAGTTGTAATAAGCATGAAAATATAAATTATAATACAATAAAAGAAGAAACCCACAGAGAACACAGCATCCTAACCACCCTTGTACGATGAAGTCTTTTTGAGGATACATTAAACAGAGCATGAGATGCATTTTTCACTTACCTCTGCATATTTTCTAGTGGGTGATTGTTAAAGAGAAAACAATGGAAAGGCAGGAAGAGGATGCAGAAAGCAGGAAGAACTGGAGAAAAATTTAAAAGGGAGAGGAATCTAAAAACCAGGTATCTCACAAAACAGAAAAGGAATCCTTGACAACATAAAGTGGATTTGACCTCTCTCTTTTACAGAACTGAAAGCAAGCAGATAAGGTCCAATCACTTTGTTTGCAGTTGAGAAAATGGAGTGGGGTGGGGGGCCAGGGGGCTAAATTATTTCACTTCCTCGGGGTACAAGTACTGTAACTGAAGGCAGACATTTTGGTCATTATAGTTGGACATCCTAATCAGGTTAAAAAATCAAATGGAGACCAGGTGGTGCTGATAGAGTCCTTCCAGTTGACAAGTGTTTATCATGTCCCTACTCAATACCAGATCCTGAGGATACAGGAGGAAATTCTTGATTTAATCAAAATAAATTCAAGAGTTTAGATATGCCCTTTTTATTCTAGGGGACTGAAAAAAAAAGGCTGAATTATTCTAAAAGTTGGCTCACATGTAGCATTCTCAGCCATGTTAGGCAAGTCTTCTAATTTTCCACAGGTTTGATAAATGCCTTTAGCTCATATATTATTGCCTAGGCTCAATCATTGATTGGCATTTGCTTTCCTGATCTCAGATCATCTTTGTGGCATTTCCAATCAATTGCTGATATATTGGTCTCTTTGGCAATGCAGGCCAAGGTGTGAGTGCAGTTGCAGGTGGGCTTCTGTGCCCACTGACCCATCTCTCATCCACTCTCTAGTGTTTCTGCAATAAAAATAGTTGACCCATATGCAATTTGGGCCTTTCATCAGCTGCTTTTTTTTTTTTTTTTTTTAAATCAACTTTGCTTGTTTGAAACACAAATACCCATTTGGTTTCAGAAATATTAAGGAAGCGGTAGGCTATTTGGTCAAATATTTTGTGAAATCAACCTTTCTAGAAAGTCTATGAGCGATTTGTGAGTTTTCTCATGGTTTGTAATAATGGACAAACAGGGAGCATATGTTTCCATTTGATCATATCCCTGTGGATGCTGAAAGTCCATATTTTCCTGTTGCTAAAACTTAATGGAAACAAAACTAAATAAAAAAAAAATCCCTCAAAAGGAAAGTAGCAACACTTCTCTTATGACTCATTTTCAATGTCAATAGAAAGATTTGTTTCCTCTGAAGGAGCACTTCAAAAAGGAAAAAACAACTAAAAATTCTAAAGCAAAATAAAAATCCCACTACATATTTTATTATTGTAAAGCCAAGAGAAAAAGTGTCTGTGACCAAAATATTTTTTTTTCATTCATTTGTATATTCTCACTCTTTCCTTCTTTCAAAGCAAACAACTGGACCATCTTCACCTTCCCATATAGTCATGTGTAATACATATGCGATAAAACTCAAAACTGAATATTCACTGAGGTTTGTTAGGAATCAAGTCTGAGGTGAGGTTACCTTGCTCCAGACATTCAACGATAGGTCTATCAACTTAATATCTGACTGTGTCAACTTCCCTGTGCAGTTTTTATCAGTTTTAAATAACATTGACAGCCACAACAACAACAGCTAACAGTAGCGAGAGCTTGCTAAGTCTCAAGCACTATAGAAGCAGGCCAAATTTAGAGGTAAAACAATAAAGTTTGAATTATTACGAAAAAACTCCTATGCCCAGCACTTTGGATTTGAATTGACTTTGCTTCTCAGAGCTCAGGAAAGAAAGATGGAAGGAGATGAGTTCAGGAAGTCATGACGACCAACTCTGACGTCTACTGAAAAGGTCAGGCAAAAAGTAACACAGAAGAGGAGGACACTCCCTCTGGGTGTCACCCCTCACAATTGCACCCTAGTACAAGGCGTGTGCCTGGTATTTAGTGTGTTCAGTAGTCATTTTCTGCATGGGAGGAAGGCTGCTTCTCTCCTGCATCCCAAGGGATTTCTGGAACATTCACAACCTCTGCTCCTAATGGCACATGGCCCCCAGGACAAAAGAAAGAGAGAGAAGATGCAGGCTAAATTGGAGTACTATTATGAGCACTTCTGCTTCATCTGATTCTGCTTTGGAATATTAAAGAGTCAGAAGCTGTTAAAGACCAAATTGGGCAGATGGGAGTGCCTGCCTCCTCTGGGCTCAGGACTTCTATCCTCTAATGCCTGCAGTTTCAAGGCTGTCACAAAGCCTTGACAAATTCTCACTTTCAAACACTAAATGGGCATGATTAGCCTGTGATCTATGTAGGATTAAATGCTCAGCTTCCCTTTCCTGATTTCTTCCAGCTCACGAGACCCGCGGGCCAAAAATACACTCTCCCTGCTGCCCACAAGGCTGCAGAGCCCCGTCATAGTTCCTGCCCTCTGAGTGCCCTTCCCGTTTTCGACCCCTTTTGCTATCACAAGCTTCTTTCCTGTTGTGCAGTCTAATTCACCAGTTAGCACAGGCAAAACGTCCAGCAAAAATCTGTGTGCCTTGTGCTTTCTGCATGCTCTGTCCCTATCCTTAAGCTCCCATCTCACATGTTAACTGGACTCCCTGACTTATTTTGCACCTCCTGCGGCCCGTACCCTATTGCTCAAAATAAGACATAGCTTCATGCTTTCCAAGGTCATTACTGTGCTGGCCATCAGACCAAAATGTCCCTTAAATCAAGCTGTTTCCCACTTATCATCAGACGCACACCTCATCTAACTAGAGTATGACTATCCAGCATGTCATTTTCAGGTCCAACTCCCAGGCAGTGACCATTGATGGTAATTGATCTTATAAGAGCATCTGTGCTAATGTGGTATTTGTCTTTGAGGCAACTTTGCCTTAACTAGGTGGGAAAGCACACATTTTCAAAGGTTATTCAAGACCTAGTGTGATAGTTTGGATTTTGGCACAGTGAAAAGTCAGGGGCCAAGGGTTATTGGAATGCCTCTCAACCATACCAGCAGGTAAGTGTTAGTGTTTTAAAGTCTGATTATGTTTCCTGCAGCCTCAGCCTTTACTGCTGGCTCTCTGCACTTAGAAACCTGTCCTCCCTGTGGCCCTCAGTGAGGACTTGATAAACCATTGACCTCAATTATTAAGTGTGGTGCAGAAACAATATTAAACCTGACTCTTGGTTCCCTGTTGAGCTATCATGTGTCTCTCAGCAACTTGGCAGGAACCTTTTTCTCACCCCATGTCCTTCCTATTACCCTGCAGCATGTCCTGAACCCTCCAAAGCAACCCCAGAAACTCAACTCTGGCTTCTCAAGAATGAAATTGTTGGACACCTGTGCTGGTAATTTTGCAGGTCAGCACTTAATCAACAGGCTCCTTCCTGCTCCAGCGTTCTGATGGTCACCTGGGGTCATGAGGGTTACTCTTTTCATCGCTAATCACTGCTGATTCCTGGGAAGCAGAGTTGAGCCTCCCAAAAAGGAAATTGAGTCATCCGCAAGTAAAGAGTTGCTTTTGTGTTTTGCTTTGTTTTAAAAATCTGAGTCTTAGAGGAGTCTGGATAGGGGTTTGGAAGGGACTTCCTCCCTCCAGGTCAGCACAGTCTGCAATTTCTAGGACACCTGATGGCTGCATCATTAACCAAAAGAAACCCAGAAAATCCATAGACTATTAAAATACTTACAAGAGCAGATTATATTTATTTACCAAACACATTGTGACATGAATGTCTTCTGTATCACTTAATTCTCACAGCAATCCAATGAAGCAGGTACTGTTACTATTTACCATTCTAGAGATCAGGAATGAAGTAAAAAGGCAGTGATGTGCTGGTAAATCTCACAGCTGACTCTACAGGCCAAAAAGAAAGAAAGAGAGAGAGAGAGAAGAGAGAAAGGAAGGAAGGAAGGTGGAAAGAAAAGAAAAAGAAAGAGAAAGAAAAGAGAAAGAAAGAACGAAAGAAAGAAAAAGAAAGAAAGAAAAGAAAAAAGAAAAGGAAAGAAGAAAAGAAAAGAAGGAAGGAGGCAGGGAGGGAGGGAGGGCATGAAGGAAGGAAGGGAGGGAGGCAGGGAGGGAAAGACAGAAAGAAAAAAGAAAAGAAAAGGAAAGGAAAGAAAAGAAAAGAAACCCACCCAATGTGTAACATTTGCCAGTTTCTGAAGGGGTAAATCTTCACTACGTCATAGATTTTTTTTTTTTTTTGAGATGGAATCTCACTCACTCTATCACCCTGATGGAGCCCAGTGGCGCAGTCTCAACTCACTGCAAGCTCCGCCTCCTAGGTTCAAGCAATTCTCCTGCCTCAGCCTTCTGAGTAGTTGGGACTACAGGCGCCTGCCACCATGCCCACTAATTTTTTCTTTTTGTATTTTTCGTAGAGACAGGGTTTCGCCATGTTGGCCAAGTTGGTCTGGAACTCTGACCTCAAGTCATCTGCCCACCTCGGCTTCCCAGAGTGCTAGGATTACAGGCGTGAGCCACTGTGCCCGGCCTGTCATGGAAGATTTTAAACTACCGGTGTGAGGCTGGTGAACACAGAGTTGGGAGAGATGTGCACAATCGGCTTTTTTGAATTGGCTCCAGCACAACTCTCCAGACAGAGCAGTTGTTACTTCCCTCCTGTCACAGAGCATGTACCTGGTAGAGCTGAAGTTTAAACACAGAGAAGACTGGCTCCAAATTCCATACTCTGAACCACTAACAAAGCACAGCTAGAGCCAACGACTAGGGCCCCTCTGATCAGCAGGTTGTTTGGAATGCTTATTTTAAGTAATCAGTTAATTTCACAGATAATCACAATGGTATTTGCTGGCAGAGATGAAATGACAATATGTCTCGATCATTTTTGTCTTCCCTGCATCTGAGATAGTACCAGCATGTTTGAGGCACTCATACATGTTATTGGAATTTTACCAAGTATAATAGGCTGGCATTAAAAGGATGTGGGATGTTCTTTGGTTAAGTCCTTAGAGGATTGAAGATTAGTATTCTGGAGATGGGGCAGTTGGGAATGAGGATGGGGGGAGCTATGTGCCAAAGTGCAGAGACTGGCAGAGTGGAGTGGGGCAAGAGGTCCTTGGAGTAGACTCTTCCCACTTGCCTCTTTCCCTAGGCTGACTCTGCTCCTCAGAACTCTGAGAGGAGCATGGTTGGGGGCACCCTACCTGCTGAGACTTATTTGTCTTCTTTGCTGCATTAGGCCGCTGATGAGTCACTCTGCTTTGGCTTTCAAGTAACAGGTGGAGACAGAAGAGGCAGGGCCCTCTTCGCAGATCAATACTGGCAGCTGCCTTAGGTATGGAGCTAGAATGTGTGACATCTCCCAGTTTTGCCTCCAGATCAAGGGATGACTTCACAATTTTATGCCTTCAAAGTGAAAACTGCAAGGCTCTGCCACAGGTCAATTTGACTGACCTGAGAAACAGAGAGGGATGGTTGGGGTGCCCCTGCAAGATGCCAACGTAAAAACTAGTTAAGGCATAAGCTATGATTGGCCCAAAATCCTTATATGATCCCTGGTGAAGACAAACCTTCATCTGGGCCAGACAAAAACAGCACATTTGCACACGTGACCTCATTTGATCCTCACTAAAACTCTGAGTAGGCTGTTGTTATCCCCAGTTGTCAAAGGAAGAAACTCTTCTGGCCTGGCAGGAAGTTCCCAGTCCACTCAGATACTGAACGGAGAAGACTCTAGAGAAGTGACTGCATGTAGAGGTGTGGACAGGATGAAGGGGGAAGCAACAGGGGGCTGAGCCACCAGGGGCTAGCAACAGTGGGAGCCTGTACCATCCCCAGGCTTAAAGCAAAGGGGAAGGGACAATGCCACAGAACCCAGAAAGAGCTGTGGCCATGGGAGGGAAGCCACTGACTGGGGTCATGGACATTAGCGAAGGCGTGATCACTGTCAACACCAGAACTGACCTGAAGGAATGTGGAGACAAACACTCCAACTTCTCTCTCACATCATGGAAGCTAGGAGGCACAGGAAGTGGGCCCCAAGGGTCAGCCTCCTGGGCACAGAGCAGGACAAAGAGGGGCAGAGAATGCATCTGGGGGGACACACGGAGAACGACCAGCATGTGAAGCAACTTCTCTAGGATAGCAGAGGGAGTGTCTGCTAGCAAGACCTGAGAGGGAACACAAGCGTCATCCTGTTGCAAAAGAGAGAGCCAGGAGACAGGGTCCAAAGCCCATGAGTCCATGTGGCATTGACCAAACCACTTCAGTTCCCTCGGTCTCAGTTTTTCACCTCTAAAACAGAACACCAGACTTAAGTAACCATAAAACATTGCCACTTAAATAGTCATAGTTCTTCGTTTTCCCCCAAATGATACTCTTTGCATCACATCTTGCTGAAATTGGAATTAATTTCCCTCTTCTCTTCTTTTCTCTCTTTGAACATAAAATGATTAGGGCGTACTACACAAATGACATATAACAACAAATGACACCACAAAAGGTGAGGATTTCTCAGTCACCATTTGTCAGCCCAATGAACTGGACTCATGAGACATGGAGAATTCCTGGTTACTCAAGGTGGCAGCAGGAGTTACTGTTGCTTGGCTGGGAGTCCTGCCGCACAGCCCTGGCCTCCGTGTTTACTACAGGGCATGGGGCTTTAGAGAGGATGAGGGGACTGGCTACCCAAACAGTGTTGCTGGGGGAATGGTGGAAGAAGCTAAATGTATAAACACACACACACACCCCCCCATGGCCACACACAATCTATGCAACTTTTCTGGACATAGTTTTAGGATGATTAGTGTGTGCCACACTGTGATTCATTAAGATTATAAAATGAACAGAGGCAGCATGGAAGCCTTGAGGAGTGCCAAAACTCTTGAAGTTTTTTGTCTTTATTCAGCCATCAGGCAAACTATTTCACAATGAACAAATTCAGGGAGATGGAAAAGACTAGAAAAACTTGTATATGCCGTAGAAGTTCAGCCTATTTATGTCCTAAAATGGAATCATTCATAACTGAGAATTTATGTAAATGACACAAAATAATGATTCTGGGCCTGGAATGCGGTTGGACACCCGGCCTTCTGGATTATTCTTTTGCTATTCAACTTTCCTTTCAAAGACAAGACAGCTGACATTTTTACAATCACTGTACTGTAAAAGGAACAGTTGAAAAACGAATGTCCAGTGAACAAACACGTGTCTGTATGTGGGTTATCTACCCACGTCTCTGAGTAATCTGGCTAGCAGGTCCACCATACCCTTTTGGGTCACCTGAGGTCACCTGCAGTAGTTCCCAACACACAGATGGCCTCCTGTGTCTCTCTGCCCGAGGTTGGTCTCTGGCCACAGGACTGCTTGACCCATGTGCCAAGGCATTAGTGCCGTAGGAGCAACACGTCACTTCTGAGGTATGGAAATTAACATGGCAGGAATACCGCAAGCTCTTTACCCCTCACTGGGACAGCTCTGAGCATGTTCCACACAGTGTCTTAGAACAGGGCTCCCCAACCCCTGGGACACAGACTGATACCAGTCTGTGGTCTGTTAGGAACCAGGCTGCACAGCAGAAGGTGGGCGGCAGGCGGGAGAGTGAGTGAAGCTGCATCTGTATTTACAGCCATTCCCCATCGATCATATTACTGCCTAAGTTCTGCCTCCTGTCAGATCAGCCAGGGCGTTAGACTCTCATAGGAGTGCAAACCCTATTGTGAACTGCTCATGGGAGGGATCCAGATTGTGTGCTCCTTATGAGAATCTAATCCCTAATGATCTGTCACTGTCTCCCATCACCCCCAGATGAGACGGTCTAGTTGCAGGAAAACAAGCAACAAGCTCAGGTCTCCCACTGATTCTACATTATGGTGAGTTGTATAATTATTTTATTATATATTACAATGTAATTGTAATATAAATAAAGTATACAATAAACATAATGAGCTTGAATCATCCCCAAACCACCCCCCGCCACCTCAGTCCATGGAAAAATTGTCTTCCATGAAACTGGTCCCTGGTGCCAAAAAAGTTGACCATTGTCTTAGAGGGTCCATGGTGGGATTAAGCCTCAGTTGCTCATAAGGGTAACCACTCATCCATTCATTTGGCCTTCCTTCCTTCCCTTTCTCACCTTACTTCCACCACTGTTCTCCCCAGAATTACCTCTCAAAAAAACTACCTGCATCCAAATTCTTGCCTCACACTTGCTTTGGGGGAACCCAAACTAAGATAATATCTTTGTGCAAATTAGAAAATGATGCCCCTTCCTCCAGGCCAGTTTGCAGCATGTTGGGCAGAGCACAGGCTGGGTTCCAGTGCCCCTCTCTCCTCACTGTGCCCCTTGTCGAGTGAACAACTTACACCACTGCACACAGGCACTCTGGTATCACAGACCTCACTTCTTTAATATAAAAATTAAATAAGTTAGTGCATGCAGAAGTGCGTGACACATAGTAGGTGTGCCTAGGTATTTCTTCTAATGCTATCCCTCCCCTAGTCCCCCACCCTCCAACAGGCCCTGGTGTGTGATGCTCCCCTCCTTGTGCCCATGTGTTCTCATTTGTTCAACTCCTATTTATGAGTGAGAACATGCAGTGTTTGGTTTTCTGTTCCTGTGTTAGTTTGCTGAGAATGATGGTTTCCAACTTCATCCATGTCCCTGCAAAGGACATGAACTCATCCTTTTTTATGGCTGCATAGTATTCCATGGTGTATATGTGCCACATTTTCTTTATCCAGTCTATCATTGATGGGCATTTGAGTTGGTTCCAAGTCTTTGCTACTGTGAATAGTGCTGCATTAAACATATGTGTGCATGTGTCTTTATAGTAGAATGCTTTGTAATCCTTTGGACATATACTAAGTAATGGGATTGCTGGGTCAAATGGTATTTCTGGTTCTAGATCCTTGAGGAATCGTCATATTGTCTTTCACAATGGTTGAACTACTTTATAGTCCCACCAACAGTGTAAATGTGTTCCTATTTCTCCACATCCTCTCCAGCTTTCATTGTGAACAGGCAACCTACAGAATGGGAGAAAAATTTTGCAATCTATCCATCTGACAAAGAAAAATTTTGCAATCTATCCATCTGACAAATCTATCCATCTATCCAAATCCATCCAGAATCTACAAGGAACTTAAAACAAATCTACGAGAAAAAACCAACAACCCCATTAAAAACTGAGAGAAGGATATGAACAGACACTTCTCAAAAGAAGACATTTATGCAGCCAACAAACATGAAAAAAAGCCCATCATCCCTGGTCATTAGAGAAATGCAAATCAAAACCACAATGAGATACCATCTCACGCCAGTTAGAAAGGTGATCATTAAAAAGTCAGGTTGTTGTGTTTTAAAGACTGATACACACTTCAAAATTTGTTAAGAGGGTAGATTTCATGTTCAGTGTTCTCACTACTGTAATTTTTAAAAGATCACATGTTACTCATGAGAAAAGAAGTAATAGAAAACTCAGGTCTTTGCTTGCTCTGTTTCACATTCAAACTTGATAAAGTAAAATTGCTTGTAGCTGAGTTTAAGGTTTCCTGTTGAAGTAGTCGAGATAACCACTGGAAATGGGGAAGGAGAATCTGCTGAGAGGGAATGTTGCCTCGAGCCCAAGGCAGTTCCTTTAGGAGTGCCCCAAGAGCCCAGCCCTCCTAGGAATGACGGCTGGAAAGATCATTCGAGGACAAGCAGCTTTGCCTACGCTGGGCTACTGACTCGCCTACTTTACCTGAACTGATTCTCTAACTCAGTGAAACAAATGGTTTGACTAATATTTTTGCCCTGAATCAACCACTTATTTGGACATCTTGCAAACACAGGGTTTCTGTGAAATAAGATCAGGTAATGTCAGCTCTCCACTGGCAGACAGATACAGACCGGATGCACAGCATGTTTTGAAAGCAACGGCAAGAAAGTAATTTAAAGTTTGTTACTGTTTAGGAAAAATAAAAAGATAATTAGGCATTTATTATTCAAGCTTAGGAAAGAAATTAGCCACTTGCCCTGAGAGTGGATATCATCAACCCGAAATACACAGCTATTTGTGTACCTATTTAAAACTGAGTTTGAATGCCTGGTAATAGGACGACGGAACAGATGTTCTTTTTATCCAGTTGTTTTAAAACTGTGTGGTTAAAAGACGCATCTGTTTGGATGCTGTTCCCCTTGGGATTGCCTGACTTGGATTTTAAAAACCAAAAGGGTTTTTAGCTGGACACGGTCATTAGCTAGGTACCATGCTCTGTGCAGAG
This sequence comes from Papio anubis, assembly GCF_008728515.1. NCBI lineage: Eukaryota > Metazoa > Chordata > Mammalia > Primates > Cercopithecidae > Papio > Papio anubis. The sequence goes on from NC_044991.1 coordinate 51,686,060, forward strand.
GGGAGGACCTGAAAGTGGCCTTTCCTTGCATTGCAATGAAGCCTCCCAGGGGTGGCATTGCAGAGCTCCAGCTGCACGAGGCCTTTGAGGCCGGACGCAGTATGTTCTTCTGAGGATGGGTGATTGATGTGAGCGAGCTCAGAGGCCCAGGAGTAAATGAGTCAGCAGCAGGGAGCAGGAGCAATGAAACAGGGGTATTCTCTCGAATCCTTGCTTATTTTGGGACAGCCCGATGCTCTTCTCAGAGGGAGCAAATAAATAGTGGAGGGAGACGCGCTTATGTAACTCATTTCTAAAACAAGTGGGTGACGTCACCGAAGGAATCAACACCTTAATTAAAGAAGTTAAATAGAATGGATGTAAACACAGCTGGCCTCCTTTCAATGTAGACTCATACTATCCTTAGCACCACCACTAATTAACTGTGTGAACTTGGACAAGCATGCTGGGCCTCAGTTTCCTCAAATATAAAATGAGCAGGTCATCCAAGGCAATGGCCCGGCTACTTTCTAGATCTAATATCCCTCAGTTCTATCAAATATAAATAGTGGCAGAAGTTTTCACAATTGTTGCAATGACAATAGTACCTAATATTTCCCAATATTACCTAATAGTACCTAATATTTCCTGAGCACCTCCTATGTGTCAAGCACCATGCTAGAGGCTTTAAAATATATTCTATCAAAACACATGATCTCATTGTTTCCTTTAATAATCTCATGAGGTAGAGAACATTATTATCCTGATTTTGCATGTGGAGAACCTGAGGCCATAAAAGATTATGGCCCTTGGACAAAGTCACGTAGTAAGTAGTTGATTTTGTAAGGGTCTCAGCAGGAAAGAGATGACATATTCAAAAGAATTTAACTGAGAATAACTTAATATAGGGGCTCCTTATGGATCTGTGGGCAGAGCTAAAGCAACCAACGGGGAATGGTCAGGCAGTGGAACTGTCAAAAGCAAGGAAGCCCAAGGAGACATGGGAATGAAGTGGATATCTCTGGAGCTTGGGGAAGGCAGAAGCAAAGGAGACGGGACACCTGTCTGGAGCTGGAGCCATGGAGGAGCACAGCCACCATCAGAACCACAGATGAGCAAGGAAGAAGCAAGAAGAAGCAATATCCCAGCCTCTCCTTCTTACTGCCCTCCTACATCCTGCTAGACCCTCTCATTGCCTATACACAATCAAAGCCAAAGGATAAAGGAGCCAGGGAACGTAGTCCCTGAAGTCAGCCTCTTGGTACAACAGCAGGGCAGAAGAAAAGAGAGAAGGGGTACGGAGACCACATGGAGAATAATCAGCAAAACAGAGCCAGGGTTGTAGCATTGCTCTCTCTGAGTCCAAAGACCATGAACTTTCCCACTGGGTCCATCTAGAGGACAGATGTGTAAGAAGGCGTATTGCATATTCCAGACTATAATAAGATTATTGGAACTTGAGAAGCTGTAAATTCCTTGCCAATGCCTCCATGGTCCTTGTCATCAATGTTAGTGGCATCACAACAACTCATATCATAGCATCCTCACTACGTTTACGGTTTTTCCCTTGAAGACATATCGGTGGGTTTCTAGTGCTGCAGGAATGGGCGGGGGGGGGGGGGGGGAAGAAGAGCATTACGCGTAAGTCTTTTCTTACATAATGTAATAATATTTAACTTCTGAATGTAAGTTCCTATAAAGAAGCAGCCCCAGATATGGACAAACACATGGAGTTGTACACTCTTTGGTCTACTATTCTTTTTTTTTTTTTTTTTTTTGCATGGTACCCTATATACCCTCAACCCACCTCTCACCTCCTAAGAGACATTACCGTAAGCTCATTTCCATGCAGTCATCTTTTGCACACACTACTCCCTCCGCCTGCAACAACCTCTTTCCTTACTTAGTGAAACTAGATTTCTTCTCCAGGAAATGAATCAAAGTTCACCTCTCCACTGTGAAGCCTTCCTCACTTCCCTGTTCACTCCCTTATCTACATTTCTTTGCGCTAACGTCTATTACAGCACTTTGAAGTTGTAAATATTTCTGTTTGCTTCTGCAGTGGACTGTGAACCCATGAAGAAAGGTGTTGGTTAAAAAACAATAAAAGGAATAACACTAACTAACATTTATTTAGCATTTACTAAACAGCAAGCACATGGATTAGTTCAACTAAGCCCCACAATAAACCTACGTGTTGGGCATAATTTTTATTTCCATTTTGCAGATGTAGAAACTGAGGTCTGGAAAGATTAACTTGCCTGAAAGGTCATCTAGCTATATTTATAGATGTTTCAGATGTTTATAGATTTTTTTTTTGAGACAGAGTCTCGCTGTGTTGCCCAGGCTGGAGTGCAGTGGCGTGATCTCGGCTCACGACAAGCTCCGCCTACTGGGTTCACGCCATTCTCCTGCCTCAGCCTCCTGAGTAGCTGGGACTACAGGTGCCCGCCACCACGTCGGCTAATTCTTTGTATTTTTGGTAGAGACGGGGTTTCACTGCATTAGCCAGGATGGTCTCTATCTCCTGACCTCGTGATCCACCCACCTCGGCCTCCCAAAGTGCTGGGATTACAGGTGTGAGCCACCGCGCCCGGCCTATAGATGTTTTTAGAAGTCAAGCAAGTAAATGCGTTCTCTCAAACAAAATGTATAAAAAGTATAGCAGAGTGGGCATAGGAGCTAATCCTGGCTATGTAAGAATTGGACAAAACATTTCAACATGTGTTTATTGAGCAACTACTATGTACCAAGCACAGATACCAGGAACAGTGTGATTAAGTAGTGTAAATATTGAATCCTTCTATTCAAACACTTAAATTGTGAGCCATTTTTAATAAAAACTTAGGAAGTAAAAAGAATTGAATTTTGCCAGCGATTTTTGTTTCTTTTATTCACACATACATTGTTTATCTTGAGAAAATATGATTAAGTGTTGGCATTTGTTAATTCTGAAATCCTACTATATGAGTTTTGTTATATTAGTCTCTATGTTTTGCCATAATCAGAAAGTTTTTCAAATTGAACATACACCGAATAATTACATGATATTTTATATGTAGTAGATACTAAATAAATATTTGTCAGTAATAATGAAAATGAAGAGGCAAGCTATTAACACAAAAAATTAACACAGAACAAATGAAAGCTCAGACAACAAAAGCTACATGAATTTCAGAGTCATCATGGAACAGAAAACACTGTCTGGTGTCTGAAGTACATCTTAGATCAAGTTCCAAACATATCAAAAACTTAACACTTCTGGGTCCTGAAAAATATCCCCAACTAAATAAAAATTCCACAAAAAAGTCAAGGATATTAAATGGCTGAATCATTAAACATGACATGACAATACTATGGATTGCTCCATAGCAAGAAAGAATAGTAACGACACCACCACCAAATCACTCACGTAGTAGATTGCTAATTGCTTCTCCTAGCTCTGAAGTCTTTAGGTGGCCATACTCCATTAAGTCTGATTTCACTCTAATTGTGTGTGTGTGTGTGTGTGTGTGTGTATACGTTGGTGTGTATGTGCACACACGTGCGCACATCTGAATTAGTGTACAAACATGGCCCCAAACTGAGATTGCAACATTCTCACCAAATGCATATGAGACCAGAAGTCTGATAGGAAGGTCCCCACCCTCCCATGTACACAGATTGAGTGGAGAAGCTCCTGCCCTCACCTGTATATTTCGTCTCTATGGTGCTGTAATTCTGGACTACAAAAAATAAAAATAAAAATAAGATATGCTGTGAAACCTCATCTCTACTAAAAATACAAAAAATTAGCTGGGCGTGGTGGTGGGTGCCTGTAGTCCCAGCTACTTGGGAGGCCGAGGCAGGAGAATGGCGTGAACCTGGGAGGTGGAGCTTACAGTGAGCCGAGAATGTGCCACTGCACTCCAGCCTGGGTGACAGAGAGATACTCCATCTCAAAATAAACAAATAAATAAAACTAAGATTTGCTTCTGGTTTTAGATTCAGGAAGGTAACTACGGGTTGATGTAAGTGTGAAAGAGTCATTTAGAATGTTTGTACACATTTGGCAATGTATTACATTATATATACCTATGTGCATATGTATCTACTATGCACATTAGTATGTGTGTGTGTGTGCGTGTGTATGTGTGTGTATGTATATATATGACAGGTTGAAATTAAGCCTGACTGAAATGTGGGCAGAAAGAAGTTTAGGGAGGGAGATGATATTTCAACAGCCTCCCAATAATTTTTCTTAGGATTTTTCTCATTCCATCTCCTCATTGGCTCTCCCTACGCATTCCCAGCACTGTGCCCCTAAGAGCCAAGGGTTATTATGCATTGCTAAAAGGCTTCTTGGATTGTTTTCATCTCCCAACAAGTCCCCTCCTTCCCACTGAGAACTGCCACTGAAATCCACTCCTTGTAAGGCCACCAGAGTTACCTTTGCACGTCACACAACCAGCCTGAAATTTTACACCAAATTTTCCCTGCACAACCCCTCAGAAAGCCCCCAACATCGACCCTTCACAGTTTGGTTTCTGCTCATATTTCAGTCTTTGCCACAATCCTTGCTCACTCCATTCATAGGTAACTCTGAGGTCCCTGGATGACCCTACAAGGATACAAGGCGATTCAACATTCCTAGATACTCACGAAAGCAAAAATCTCTTGAAGAAACAAAGCATTCAACCTAGTTGTTGAAGGTCAAATCAGAAATCTGTCTCCCATTTACTTTCTGATTTAACACTGATATTAGAATACATTTGAGAGGGGCTTTGCACTATGGTTCCATTATTCTTTAGATTCCCCAGAGATCTTAATCTGGTCATTTTTTCTTTTTTTTTTTTTTTTTTTTTTTTTTTTTTTTTTTGAGACGGAGTCTTGCTCTGTTGCCTAGGCTGGAGTGCAGTGGCCGGATCTCAGCTCACTGCAAGCTCCGCCTCCCAGGTTTACGCCATTCTCCTGCCTCAGCCTCCCATGTAGCTGGGCACCCGCCACCTCGCCCGGCTAGTTTTTTGTATCTTTTAGTAGAGACGGGGTTACACCGTGTTAGCCAGGATGGTCTCGATCTCCTGACCTCGTGATCCGCCCGTCTCGGCCTCCCAAAGTGCTAGGATTAATCTGGTCTTAATGTGAACTTGTCAGGATATTTTCCACCTACAACTCTTTTCATATCCTTCTCCCTGTGCTTGAAACGTCCTCCCAGTTTCATAAGTGGGTACACTGTGTCTACCTAACTTGTACTTACTTTTCCTTGAAGACTCAGCTGAAACATCCCTGATGCTTTGAAGCCTCCCCGAGGTGAGCTCTCTTGCCATGAAATTACTGTCATGGCTACCACTTATGGCCACTTAATTATGTGACAGGCACTACTCATGTGCTTTAAATGAATTTCTCATTTAACCCTCAATCACATGTTGGGGTCGTGCTCTTATTATCTCCACTTCACAGATGAAAATTTTGAGGCTCAGAGAAATTAGGTAACTTGCCCAAAGCCACACAGCTAGCATATGGTAGAGCCAAAGACAGAAACGATGACCATCTAGATCCATGATAATTGGCTTTCCAGCCTCTCTGCCTCTCTGCGGTAGCCTTTGTCTCACTATGTTGTGACCACTGGTTTAGTTGTCTATTAACCTGTCTGTCTGTCTGTCTGTCTGTCCCACTAAATTGCAAGTCCCTTGGGCGCAGGACGCATTGAAAATTCATTGTTACTGTCACACTTCTGGGATCCTGTTGGAGGGATCTGGGTACTTGGAGGAAAAAGGGAAAAGAGAAACAAAAAAAAGTTTCTCCAGTAACCCTGGAATCATTGTCAGACCTTGGAATGACGTTTTCCAGGGCTCTTCATATTTTCCATGGTAGCCTAACCCAGTTTCTCACTATTCCTCATTCGCATTCAATTCCAATCCAAGGAAACAGCCTGACCCCATGCCTGAGAGGGCTGTGTGCGTTATGGTACATAAAAAAAGAAGCCTTACAAATAGCAAGTGTTTTGAAAACTCTTTACTATATTCCCATTTTCCCTACCTACCTCCACCCAAAAAAAGCTGGAGTTATGAAACGCGTGCTAAATATTGAGCCATTAAACTTAGGGATATTGAGAGAACTGTTTTCTTAAAAGCTTATTTTTTTCTGCTCTCCTTGTTTTGCCCTGAGTGTTTTTAGCAGTTCAAACAGGTTGGGTTGCCCACAAAGAGCAGGGCACAGGTTTTTTCCACCCCGTAGGTTGAGGTATTCATTCCCACTTTAAACCTCTCTAAATTTATGTGCCAGTATTTTCCAAGTAGATGTATTTGTAGATATGTTCAGGATAGAATTGGACATTCACAGTATTGACTGAGACTGGGAGATGACAGCTGGACAAATTCGAGGTTTCAAGCCTCATCCTCAGCCTGACCTTTGGCAGCAATGGAAATGTTTGCACTTTGCAAAGCTTGTTATTCTCTCTGTGTGTGTGATCATGTGAGCATGTGAGTGTGTGAGAGAGAGATAGAGTGATGCGGGGGGGGGGGGGGGGAGACAGAGAGAGAAAGAGAGAGAGAGACTTGGCTTTTAAGAATAGTATTACCATAATTGCCGGAATGGATCAGGCCTGGGGCTTCTGGGCTCCTGGGTTCCTACTGGCCAGAGTATTGGCTCTGAAAGAAAAACCACAACATACTATTACATTATTGTCCAAGTTCTTTATGACAGAGTTCCTTATGACACTTCTCTCTTTCTAATCTCTTTTCCCACGTCACCTCTACCTTCGTGACCTAGCATGGATCTACCATTTTTTCTTTCTTATTTTTTTTTCCGGTGGGTGTGAGTCAAGTTTACTGAGATGCAACTTATTTAACCTATTTTGACACATGCACCTAGTCCTGTAACTGACACTGCAATTAAGATACAGAAGAGTTTCCTCGGCCCCGAACATCCCTGTCTGCCCCTTTACAGTTACCACTTCCCTAACCCCCAGGCCCTGGCAACCACTGATCAGTTTGCTGTTCTTATATAGGTTTTAGACTATCTTACAAATGGAATTATACAGTATGTCATCTTTTGTTTCGGGCTTCTTTCACATCACAGAGTATGCTGGGGAGGCATGCCTGCTGTTGCATCAATCAGTACTTTATTATGATGATTTTTATTCTGAGTATTATTCCATTGACTGGATGCACTGCAGGATGTTATCTGTATACCAGTTATTGATTCACTAGTTGATTGTTTCTAGATTTTATTGATTATGGATAAAGCTTCTGTAAACTGTATATAGTTTTTTGTGTGAAATTTTGTGAAAAATTTTCATTTTTCTTGGGTGAATCCTCAGGAGTGAAATTGCTGGGCCATATTGATAAGTGTACATTAACATTATAAGAAAGTAACAAGTGTTTCCAAAGGTAATCTGCCATTTCTTCTTTCATCTAACAGTTTGAAAAGACTTCAGCAGGGTTCCTGATCATTCCCATTAATGCCAAAAAGCATTGTGTGAAGCAACATGTTACGGATATGGGTATAAAGTGGGTCAGACCACTTAAGATTCCAGTCCAGTGGCTGCAGGAACAGTGTATGAACTATTACCATTTTCCAGGGTTTTTAGGCATCCTTTGTCAGGAAATAATCACCAAAAAGGGTTAACTCACCTCCCCTAGATGACTCTGTGAATAAGTCATTCTATCTCATGGGAGAACCAGGCCTATTATTAGCACCCATTTCTCCATTTTCAGGAGGAGATGGTAAAGCCTGAGGAGTTTAAGAATGACCTGGAGTTTAGATGTTCTAATACCTGATTCCTTCTGTGACAGTGACTCACTGGATGACTCTGGTATATCAACCTGATGCTCCGAGATTTCGTTTCCTGAAGTCTGAGATAGGATTGCCCTGTTGACTCAACTCATTGCTTGGGGAAAAGAGATTACAAATAGGAAGAGTGTCACACAGGGGCGTTGATGCTGGCAGTCCCACAGCATCATGGGCCTGGACACCTTTTTCCCAAGAATGAGAAAGACCATTATTATCCCATTCCCTAGATGGAGACTCTCTCATAAAGAGAGATCACATGCCTGACCCTGTGAGACACAGTGAGTCAGAAGAGTTTAAAGAGTTCTCAAGACTCCCAACACTCTTTCTGAAGGTGTCCACTGACTCACTAAATCCCTTCCTTCTAGAATAATTTTACAAGCTGAAAACATGGTTGGGCATATAACTTGGCCCTTGGCCCTTCTCAAAGATGTTAATAGCTGAACTCATCTCCAGAATGGGCATCTTACTTTCAGGTGTCCTTTTCCACACATCAGAATTCTTTAATAAATTGGTCCAGGCTGACCTGTAAAGGGTGAATAGGGGATCCCAAGACATATCTGCAGCAGACATTGCCTACCTATAGGTTCTTGATTTTTCTTACCACTGCTGGCATGCCAGCCTGATTTCCCATGTCCATAACCTGCATCTCTTTTTTTCTTCTCTGTTTTTTGTTTGTTTGTTTGTTTTTCTTTTATAGCACACACCAGTTTGGGGATAACACCTTCATCTTTGTCATGGGACATTCCCTAGGCTCAGAACCCACATTGCCCTGTGCATTGCCAATGGCTGTGTCTATGAATTCACATGCTACCAGGGCAGCCCTAGCCAATGACTGGACATTGGGTGTTTTGGCTGAAATAATATTGAGGTGTGTGTTTTCCATTGTGTTGCAGAGCTTCTCCCTGGACTTTTGTCACTTTTGTGGAAAGTGCCTTAATTATACACCATTTCTTGCCTGTTTTTTTTCTCCCCACATCAATTCCTCCCTTCACCCACCCAAGCTCCTCGTACTGTTCAAATAAACTACCTGCCCTCAAACCCTTGCCTTGGGTCTGGTTCTGAGGAATCTAAACTAAGACAATCATCCACATTTTGCATTTTCATATATGTGCACATTTTTTTCTGAGGACATCATAGACTTTCTTAAATTCTAAAAGGAGTCTGTAACTCCCTTACGATGATTAAGAACACTGCTAAGACATTCTTTTTCTCCTTTGGAAATCTCTTCTCCCTCTGTCTTTGGAATTTACTTCTTCCACAGACCTCTCGGTGCTACCCTCTTGCTGTTAAATCTACTGGAATGAATCTTAAATTTATGCACTTTAATATTTAATTAATAACTGTTAATTACTTACATAATAACTAAGGGCATATACGTCCCAGGGACGTTTTGACTTGAAACAATACTGAAGCACAAAGTAGAAAATACAGGCTTTGTATCTACAAGGAATCCAAATAATTCTGGATACCTTAGGGGAAAATTTTAGTCAAAGTATTAAAGGAAAAGAGTCAAGTTGATTGTTGAGCGTTCTTCTAATAAAACATTGCTTCATGTGTTTTCATCACATAGATGGGGCTCTGGCAATTGAATTTATATATGAACACAAAATCTGACATACACACCAAAGACAATTATAAAACTTACAAGCATATAGGACAGACCCAATTGCTTTTAACTGTCTATAAAAAGTAAAGGTGTGTCCCTTTCTAGAAAAGGTTGGTAGCTCACGATGTCATTCAAATAGTTTTACTCACTGACTATATGACCTGGGATTCTCTTAGTGGTACCCTCAAGTTATTTCTAATATACTGAACACACACACACACACACTCACACACAGAGTTTTTAAACGAAATGTGCAATGTTCTTTCATATCCAGTATCAACATCAAGGAATATCAAACATAACGGCTGACAGTCTGAGGCTTACTGTCTGCTTTCAAAGAGCTGCCAAAACATTCAAAAGAAAACACTCCAATTCACAGCAGGGCTCGTTGTCAGTTTACCTGATCTGAAATTCAACACTATCATAACTCCTAACATTCTCACTTACTTGCCTTAGGAAAATGGGGGGGAAAAGTAATTTTCCTCAGTAGAAGTCTACCGTCTGTTTGACAAAGCTTGCGTTTGATCTTCATGTGTCTACCCGTGCCAACAAACACAGATCAAATTCCGCTTCTGTGACAGGAGGAAGAAATATAACCTTGCAACTTACTAAATAAATGGTACGAATGTGGCCATTCCAATGCCAGTATTGTCAGATGGCAGCACTGGCTTGTGAATAGAATCCAGTCACTGCAAGTTAGCAGGGGGTGTGTGTGCCCATCATTTCCACTGTCCACAAAGGAGAAATGTCTATGCTTAACAGCACCCACTTCCTTCAGGCACAGTTGACAATCAGGCCTCCCCTGGCAAGCTAACGAAAACTCTGTTTTCAACTGAATGAGCTAGAATTCCTCATACACTCACTGGTAGCCATGTGGATGCTTAGAAGGATGCATCTGTTCTTAGAGGTACCATCTTTTGCTTTGCAAACACTGAGAATTCAGTGGTTACAATTCAATCAGATGTAATTTTCCATATAAAAAAAGGCCCATTCAAGCTTCCCAGCCAACTAAGTAAGATGCAGCTCTTGTAGTTCTGAATAAACAGTTGCAGTAAATTGTGGGGCTTGGGATTTTGTAAAGACACAGGACTTAAAAAAACAAAACAAAACAAAAAAAACTTTATTCAAAAATGTTCTCTCTCTCCTTCCTTCCCTATTCTTTCCTCCCCTGTTCCTCTTTTACTGTCTATCTCTACTTTTTGTTAAGGTACAAGATGGACACAGAAAAGATTCTCAACTTCATTTTTACCAAGTGTATAACCAGATCTTAGGTTAAGAACAAAAGATTACCAGCACCAGAAAGCTGCCTTGTGCTAGCTTGTAGTCCCTACTTCTTCCACCAAGGGTAACTGCTCTTCCGATCTCTAATTTCATAAATTCATTTAGCCACTTTTTAAACTGTGTAGCTATATAAATAAAATCATACAGATGTACTTTTCGTGTCTAGCTTTTTGTTGTTGTTCTAGTTTGTGCATTCTCATTGCTGTATAATATTCCTTTGCACCTATATACCACAATATGCTACAATTTGTTTATGCATTCTTCTATTTCTGGGTATTTGAGTAATTTCCAGTTTCTGACTATAACAAATAGTAATACTATAAATCTTGAACAAGTCTTTTGATGATCATCAACCGCCATTGTTTTAGTGACTATATATGTTCAGTAGTAAAATTATTGGGTTCTTTGGCATGTTTAACTCCAGGAGACACAGCCAAATAGACTGGCAAAGAGCTTGTACACTTGGTGTTTTTCGCTTTTACATCTTAGCCATTCAGGTGTGTGTATTATTTTATTTGTAGCAAGGTTTTTGTTTGTTGGTTTGTTTTAGAGATATATCATGTTCCAAAGCACGTCCTAGGCACAAAGAGCCAGATCCTGATCTTAGAAATTTGATAAGAGAGACAGAGAAATAAAACAATGCATACAATCCACAGTGGTGAGATGTATAACAAAGGTAAATATGAAATTCAGTGGAAGCAACAAGGGAGCATTTCACCAAAGAGGTGACAAAGAATATATAAACTGAATAGATTTATTTTTATTTTATGTGAAGCTTCCGAACTTAATGTAAATTTCTCATAATGTGAGCTAATAACCCAATTTCTTGTTTTGTATATTTAAGAACATGTTACTTAAAGCTTTGCTTACTCCCCTAGTTTATTCTTCATGCATTTTGCAGAAGATTATTTGTTTACCATCTTATCTACTTTTTGACATATTTTTCCTACAGTTAAACAGAAGTCATGGAGGGAAAGAAATCCTCCAGCTCAAATAAAAGCGGTCTATCAAGCTTCCTAATTAAACAAGGAATAAGTCTGAAATACATGGAAAGTAAATTTGTTTTGAAAGAAACCAGAAAATAAAAAATTATGAGATTGTCTTGGAAGGATGAGTATAAGCCAAAGGAGAAAATGAATAAGCAAAGAGAGAAAGAATCAAGGCTCATTTAGAGACCAGCAAAAGGTTGTTCTCATGTTGAGTAATGGTGGGAGAAGTGTGCCGAGGCAGACGGGGAGCAGAGGTAGCAAGTCTTGATTGCTATCATGGAGAGCTGAGAATTTTTTCTTTAGTTCTTCGTGAGATTAGAGAGGTGTTTGAAAAGCAGATTACCCTAATCAGAGTTTTAAAGTATGATATTTGTAACCACACTAAGTCAGCAAGCACAGAAGTTACTGGTGGTATTTATATCAAATTTGCTGTGAGGTTGTGCCATTGCTTCATGTTTAACAGTGATGACTTTACTATCCACGACTGCCTGGGTTCCAATTCTGCCCACAGCACTAACTGACTGTGTGATGCTGGGCAATTCAGCTTCAATTTTGTCAACTGGATGGTAGTAGTTCCAACACTTCCTACCTCCTAGAGCTGACGTGGGGGAAATTACCCAAGCAAAAGCCTCAGCTGCAGTCTGGCAAAACATAAGAGCTCTAAAGGTGTTAATTACTAGGTTAAACAGGAGATTAAAAAAGCACCAGGTTGATGACTTATGCCTTTCCTGTGGAACACCATGGGTGTTTTATGTACAAATGTAGAAAGGTAATCACATTGGCATATTCAAAAACAACCTATGATTCTAACTATGCATTCATGTACTCAACAAATAAGTATCATGAGTGTTCTGTGTACAACACAGAAAGGTAATAAAGTTAATATGTTTAAAAACAGTCTAAATTCACATTCATGGATTCAACAAACAGGTGTTAAGGCTCTTACACAGGCAGATCCTGTGCTGGACACTCTAGATGCTAAGAGAAAGAGAATTGCTTCTGCTCTGTGGAGCCATTATGCAGTGTGAGTAGTGCTCCAACTGAAGAAGTGTAGAGGAAGCACCCAATCCGGCCTGGGACAGCCAAGAATGATTTCCTAGAGATGACAAGTAAACAGAGATTTGAAGTGCGAGCTAAACAAAGGACACTTAAGTGTGGGCATAGCAAAGGATGGAGAAACAATATATGCAATGAGAGCAGAATTTATTAGAAGTAGGGATAAAAAGAAGCTATTTGAGCCCATTGCCTCTGGTTGCAGTGAGCTAATCATATGATAGTAACAGTTCATCTATTATTTCATGCACCAAATCTTTATTGAGTATCTACTTTGTGCCCAAAAATGTTTCAAGTACTAGGGATACAGCCTTCTATATGAGATGCTTCTGTTATCTTGGAGTTCATATTCTGCTTGTCAAGAAATAATTAGTAAAGAAGAAAGTGACAGATGTGACAGATACTGCAAAGGGCATAAAACAAGGTGGTGTGGTGATGTGTATGATTTAGATAGGAGAGATGGAGATGAGAGAGTGTCTCCAAAGACATGACATTGGAGCTGTGGCTTTAAAAGAACAGGGAAAGAATATTCCAAGGAGAAGGAACTGCAAGCCCAAGGCAGCGAGGTAGGATTGAGCTGGAGGGATGGGTATAACATGACTTTGGAGATGCAAACAAGAGTCAGGTCACATGGAATCTTGGAGGTCAATGTCAGGTGCAGATTTTATTCCAACCGCAGCTGGGAGCTATTGGGTGGATGGGTAGGAACTTGAAGCAAAGAAATGTCATGCCAAAAGGAATATTGTATGGTAAGTGATATTGGAGCAGGGCAGCAAGGGAAAGAGAAGTCCGCCCAGCAGCCTGAAGAGCCCTTCAAGGTGAAACCCAATGTCTCTACTATACATCAAAGGGTGCAGACACAAGTAACATCTACATTGCCTCCAATTCACTTTGTCAAAGGAGAAGGACGCCTGTCTTTATCTGGAAAGATACCGTATCATCCTAAATACTTTCTAAAAATGCACTGGTTTTTCCATCCCTGAATGAAGTTGTATCCACTCAAAAATATCCATTGCTACTTCCTTTAGTCGGCCTCCAGGGTGGAAGTTGAGTGGCTCTATTTTTTTAAAAAAAAATCAATCCAAAATAAATAAAAGAATGTAAATTGTTAATCAGAAGTAAACAAAGGGATAGAATAAAGGAGCCAGGCACTACTAGTGACTTTTATTGCTTTTGTTGGGAGCCTAGCAAGGGAATTTTAGATGAAATTCTCCCTTCAGCCTCCAGGAAATAGTGACTTTGTTCAAGTAAAGCAGTTTCCCTCCCCTGTGGCCCTGTGTGGTCCACTGTGATTCAGACCTGGCCTGTTGTCAGACTGCTAGAAGAGTGTCAGAATATGTGACCCCTTCTCTACCTTTCCTGATTTCTCAGTAGCAAGGAGTCATTCACACCAACTCTTCACGTTATAAGCCCTGGGAAACAGGTATAAGAGGCACTACTTGGGAACAAGAGTTAGTTTGAAACAGAGATACTTCATCCTGGTGGTCTCTAGCATTGTCCCACAGTTGGTTCACATGATTTCTGTTAGCAGAATCTCCAACTGCCCAGGAGTGTGAACTTCACAGGGGTTGCTGGGAGATGGGAATCATTGCCAAAAAGGTGGATTCATTTTATTTCTCTGGATTTTTTATTATGGATCTTTAGCCATTCAGAGGAATTAAATCATTCCTAACTTGAGGATCTAGTAAAATGGTGAAACCACTGAAGATAAAATGAGGATCAACCAGAATTTCAATCTTAAAGTACACACCTGTCCACCTATGTTGGTTACTTCCAATACAGTACTCAGTAGCAGACATCTGGCACATTTAATTACCACCTATGGGCACCCTACCTGGCAATACCAAGCTGTCTGTCTTTGTCTCTCAGTCTGATTCTGGAAACCCACCATCCTCTGCTCATTGAGGCTTGCAAACAAGTTTAAGCATTCGATCAAACCAAAAACAATTTTTATTGAAAAAATGCAATAAATTTGACAGCCAAAAATGACTAGAGATACAGAATAACTTCACTGCTCCCCTCCTCATTGACCTGGCTTAACAGCTATTTTTATTTCTTCCCAGGAACCAAAGCTCTGGAAACATCTATTCAGAATTTTAAAGCACATTCATTTTTTCAACATGAATGTTGATCCAGTTAAGATTGTCTTCTCTGTGATGTTTTTCCATTTAGAAAGATGGTTTTTTCCCCCTTATTAAGATCTCAGGTCAGGGCTTATACCCAAAGTAATCATAGAGCTGTTTTTTTTTCTCCTGTCTCAAACATGTTATCATTTTTCTGCTCCACGGAAGTGATGTATTTGGAGCTGTGAAATACTTATCAACATCATAGCACCTGACATTCTTATCTTAATGATTAAAATTAGTCAGTTCTTAGACGAATAAATTCCATACTCATTGCTCAGAAGCAAGCTTCCTTAGTTGATTAAGAAATTTCAACTGTGATGATAGGAATTGTAAATTTGATTTTGTGCTAAGAATATGATTATCCAAATCATTTCTAAGAACGTCAAGGTGGAAAAGCAAGACTTCTGTTTTCTTCTCTGACTTCTAATATTTTAATTTATGTCTCTCTATTTTTTAGCAAGTTTGCATTTTCACTCCAGTATTCTTTTTTAGTTTTTGTCTCATATTCAGAGATACTAGATCATCAAACTAAATATAATCAAAATTGAATTATAAAAAAATAAAATGTGATTCATACATAATCTATAATGAGGTTGTTATGAGAAGAGTTCAGAAACTTACCAGCTCGGCAGTTCCCAGTACTACATAATAATATCTACTCTTATTGTTATTAAAGCATTAAGTAAAGTTTCTCCCCTCCATAGTTTTCATCTTCCAAAATAATCCACCACCAAGAAAAAACAAATTCCTCATTTTTTGAAGCTTCCTCGGTTGGTTAACAGGTATTGATAGCTAATGATACAAGACTGGAATACACTTTAGAGTTTTCATTGTTAACTTTTAGTTAAGGATTGAATACATGTTTTTTTTTTTTTTCCTCTAAGAATGTATGTTTGATATGATCTCTAAAACCTGAAAAGTTGCTGGTTATTTTTTAAAAGCAATTGAAATGTATCATTGATAATGTGATGTCTCATAAGACCTGATGTATGCCAGTAAATTTTGGACACACAAAGCCATTTATTTATTTATGCATTTATATGCTCAAACCATTCTTAGAAGGGAATAAATGAGAGGAGGCATTTACAATTGAAATTCTGGTATATTGACTTCAGCCAATGGTTTTAAGTCAAGTTATTTATGTTCTTACAGAGAAATTCTTCATGTCTACTACTTTTAAGATTGGCTAAATTAAGCTATTCTTCATTTATGAACAATCCTGCATTCATTCATGTAATCATAAAACATTAGAGCTAGAAAAAAATAAACTCAGTTTAGCTTAATCCTAGTCTTTCATTTTATAATTGAGAAAATTGAGAGGTGAGGACGATGAATGACGATAAGAAAGTCATTTCTTACTTATTCATTCTGTATCTTATAAAAGGACTTAAGGTAATTTACAGACATACTATGAGAGAATAGAAAATAAGATAGGGTCGAAACAGTGGCCAAATTTGGCCACAAATATAGTCCTGGGTGTCCAAGTGGCAAAAGCTGAATATAATCTTCATAAAATCCAAGGTGCCTCTGAGCTACCTCAGATCAATTACTTAAGTAAAACTTAGAGTCCCTGTGGAGGGCTGAGAACAATGCTTCTTCAATCTACTACATTCTCAGTTAGAAAGGAAGTAACCAACTCCCAACCTGATTGTTTTTTCTCCATGCCTCTGACATCAGTTTTTAATAGTATTATGAGAAACATTACTTAAAACACCCCTCCAATTTCTTACAATTTCTCTTCCTTTAGAATCAATTGTACTGTTGCTTTTTTCTCCCTTATGGCATTCTTGCCTGTTTTTGTTAGCACTCTTTATACACCTGCATCTCATTGCTTCAACCAGCCAGTGCTCTATGAAAGCAGGGAACAGCTTTCTAGTGTTCATGGACGTGGCAGAGTATCCACAAATAGTAATTGTCAAAAACTGCTGAACAGAAGGAGGCCGAGGCGGGATCACGAGGTCAGGAAATCCAGACCATCCTGGCCAACATGGTGAAACCCTGTCTCTACTAAAAATGCAAAAATTAGCTGGGTGTGGTGGCAGGCACCTGTAACCCCAGCTACTCAGGAGGCTGAGGCAGGAGATTCACTTGAACCCGGGAGGCAGAGGTTGCCATGAGCCGAGATTGCTCCACTGCACTCCAGCCTGGCAACAGAGTGAGACTCCATTAAAAAACAAAAACAAAAACAAAAACAAACAAAAAAAACACCCTGTTAAACAGAGAAGGAAAAGAATAGAAATATTGTTGTGTGTTCTTATAATCTAGCTATGGGCCACTTGATTAAAAGATGGTGGTGTACAATTGTGTTTTATCAACAATGTTTCTTGTGCTTGAAAGCATATGAATGTAATAATGGTTTATTTCAAATGTCCAAACACAAGGAGAAAATTCTTGACTTATTTTCAAAGGTAAACTTTAAGGGGAATTTATTTTTGTTTTGTTTTCTTCCAAAGGTTTGAAACAAAATGTTTCAACATCTTTCGAGCAGTTATTTTATGCCAGGCACAATTCTAAGTTCTTTGCACATCCAGACTCATTTAATGGCTGCCTGTTTCTAAAGCTTCATCCAGTGTCCCCCTTGCTCTCCCACAAAACTGCCCAGAGTTTAGCAAAACCCCTTGTCTGCCCTCCTACACATTGTTTTCTGATGCTTTAAACTGTTCTTCATATTTTTCCTTTTCCTTACTACTACCTGCACCATTTGCTGATGGGAAACTGCCAATATTTAAGCACCTTTGAGTGAATTCTTATGAGAAAAATTTGGCACTATTTTGGCGACTATGGAGATACATTTGCAGTAATGGTTGGATACCTAGGGTTTCTCTATAAATAGCAATCAAGATGATGTCTCATTGAAAAGAATGTAGATAGTTCTGTTCTACGGGAATTTAGAAAGAAACAAAGATTCACAACAGAAAATATGTTGCAATGATAATTTGGTATTGCACAAATTGATCCATACCATTATACTCACTGAATACAACACAATAACCTAGACCAAGTAGAAGACTGTGTAAGTCACCCCAGCTTCCTAAGGAAAATAAATACCTCTTCAAAGATCATTGAAGTATAAATGTTTAGCTGTCAGGTAGGATCCTACACACATACAGGTTATTATCTTGGGAAAATATATTTTTTGATTTTTTTTAAACTATTTGATTTTTTAAAACTATTCATAATATCATAGAGCAATTACTTATAGCAAGAAATGAAATATTATAATTAAAGTTCTTCAGGCTTTCCTATATACACATAAACATATATATACATATATATGCTATATATATGCACACACATACATATATATTGTTGCAACTGTCTATGGTCACAATAATGCTACATAGCAAATCATACTGGAACTCACAGATTAAAACTTGTCTGCAGGCTGACAGAGAGTTTGCTGATCTTGATGGCACTTGGCTGGGCAGTTCTGGCTTCCACTAGGTTACGGAAGTGTCACTGCTCGAAGTGACTTTCTTCCTCCTCCTGGGACCTGTGTACTGTCCTGGGCATGTTTTTTCCTCATGAAAGTGGCAGAGAGGAAAGAGCAAACAAATTCAATCATGAAAGCACTTTTCAAGGCCCTGCTTACGTCATAACTGCTACAAATCCCACTGGCAGTGTCAGAGCTCAAGGGTGTAGAATCACATATATCCCACAATAGAAAGACACCGTTTGCATGGTGAAAAACATGGATACAGAAAGGGGTAGAGAATTGATACCAACAATGCAGTTTATTATATATATACACACACATATATATGTATAATTATATATATAAGTACACAGGTTTCACTTCATTTCTTTCCACAGAAAACATCTTTAAACTAATGACAATTTTAAAGTTCCCCCGTCTTTTCCAATAACAAACGTACTGGCTTTCAACATAATAATAATATTGACAATAGCCATCATGTGTTAAAGCTTTTACCAAAAAACCAGACACCATGCAAAGGATTTTTTCATTCACTACCAAACTTAATGTTTACAATTTGGAAATATTTGTTTTTACAACACTGAAATGTAAGTGGTATTAATATTATTTTAAAGATCAGAAATGGAGGCTCAACCAGATGAGCCAACCAGTGTGACTGTGTGGAGAAGACTGGATTCAACCTCAGTTCCATATGATTCCAAAGTGTGTGTTGTCATTTCTTCATATTCCTATGTATCTCCTGATATACTTAAAAGCTCTCTACCACTGGCCTTGCCATACTTTCCAACACCATTCATCACTTCTTTCCTTCCTGCCCAATAATCTCTAAACAGGTCCCTTATTATAATGCATCCTTAGTCCAAAATACCACATTATCATCTCCTTCTACCTCTGGACATCCAAATTCTCTCTATGCTATGAGACTTACTTCAAACCTTGTCCATAAGGCCTGTCATCATTTTCTCACTTGGGTTTTAGGAAGTCTGCCAGTTGGCACGTCTTCAAGAAAAGGAGGCAAATCTTTATATTCCTTTATATTCCTTCCTAGCACCTACCTTACAATCAGTCATTTTTTAGATAAGTAAATTAATAGATATCAATTTTTCCTTCCAAATTTAAGCTGAGCATCAAAAATTCATGGAGAAGATACCTGTACTCAGAAGGTAATTTCTTCTTGCACACAAGATCCTTTGAGTATGGGAAGACAATTTCTAGAAAGTTCCTCTGAAGAAGAAATGTTTTACAAATACAGGGTGGTTTTTAACCAAGGGTATGAGAAAAGGGGATGCCTTTATAATGAGAGGCAAAAGAATTGAATAAAAAACAGGATGAAGGGAGTGAAGTGGACGAAGGGAGTGAAGAGAGAAGGGGGGTGACACGCTGCAATAGACTGAATGTACATGTGCCCTCCAAATTCATATGTTGAAATCCTAACTCAATATGATGGTATTGGGAGGTGAGGTCTTTTGGAGAACATTAAGTCATAAGGATAGAGCCCTCATGAATGGGATTAGTGTCCTTATAAAAGAGACCCCAGAGAGATCCCTTGCTCCCTTTCTACAGGATAAAAAGAGGAGGATAAAAAGAGGAGATGAGGATAAAAAGAGGAGATGACAGTCTTCAACTTGAAAGAGGTCCCTCACCAGAACCTGACCACACAAGCACTGTGATCTCAGACTTCCAGCTCCAGAACTCTGAGAAATACATTTCTGTTGTTTGCAAGCCCCCATCTATGGTATTTCTTATAACTAAGACAGAAGTCTAGACAGAAGAAGGAGGAGGTTGGGGGCAGAGAATGACAAGGAGGAAAACAGCAAGCAAGTAAGAAGTAAAGAATCAGAAGAGAGATCAAAATGAGAGCAACATGGAGCCAGGACATCGAAAATCAGTCATTTGGCACTGATCCCAGAGAGGGCAAAAGTTGACAATCTTATTATTTCAGTGTCTGGGTAGGTTTTCTAATTAATGCTAGAAATCGGACAGGTGTGATTATGATCCTAATTGCAGCAAACACTTGCCCAACTCTGAAACAGGACTTTTGCCTAAGTGTAAATAGCTTCTGTTTAATACATTTCATTCTTTAAATACATTTTTAATCCAATCAAAAGAAGAAAAATACCAGTTAGCAGTCATTGAGCTAGTAAATAATGTATGGTATCTCATCTTTTCCAAGCTTCTTTGCCAGTGTCAGAGAGGATTCATGGTTTTTGAAAAATCATCAAACACACTAGTGCTGAAGCTAATCTGAAGTGCCCAGAGGCAGGATGTGTCCAAATAGTCCACAAAAGACCTCGTATAAAATTTAATGCATCTTGAGGATGGAGTGTCTTCTCTGGTCTCTGGTTGAAATTCCACGCTCTCCAAGAGCAATAATCTCCTTCCTTCCTTGGCTGTTTCAATCTTCATATACTTTTAGGTAGAAATACTTCCCTTGGAATTTTCCAGGACTTTCACAGTCTTCCTGAATGTTTCCTAAGGTGATTGCTGGGAGCTAAGATGCTCAGAAGGCCAAGAGGATTTGACTTATTTAATCAATATACCCAAACCCAACAGCATTCAGCCGGCTCTTGGAATTTTGGCCAGGTCAACTACTCCCCTACTGTAACAAGGCACCAAATTCAAAGATGGTATTCCAGATGAGTCCTCACCAGGATCCCCTTTTCGTTGTTGAATGTGAAATGGAGATTTTCCTCCTGCTGCTAAAAGCAAACCAAGATCCTTTCCACCCAAATATCATGTTGCAAACTCCTGTGAAATTTGCCCTCTGTCATATCCCTCTCTTTTCTTGGCCTCACTAATTTCCAGGTTCTGAACTCCCATGGAATATCTGTGTTTCTCATTAATTTCCACAGATGTATTTCCCTTTTCTTAAGTGGAATCTTGGCATCTTGAGGCTGGTGTAGATTTCTAGGCTACACTCCTTTTGTAAGTTTCTGCAGTCTTCGTGTTGGAGGACATTCTCTTTCGCCTCATTTCATCACTCTCAGGTAATGAACTTGGTCCAATGAGGCAGACTGAAGTTGGGCTCCATCAGCAGCATATGTCGTCCCTTACTCACTTGCTTGGCTTCCTACTGTTCCTCACATCGTGAGTCATTTGTAGATGGACCAGCCTTTCCCCAAAAGGTTATATCAGAGGCAATCCTTGAAGTACTCATGCTAATGGGCTCTGGTTTTGAATTCTGGCATACCAGAAACAACATATTCATTGAGCACACTCAGCTTAGCTATTTCATTCAGGTACTACAGGGTACAATGTTCTGCCAACCAGAGTTGAAAAGCAGACATTACATTCCTTTCACAGTTTCAACCTGGAAGAGAATTTTTCCATTCCCCTCACAAAACCCATGAAACATCCCACTCTGTGGGTCTACTACAACCCCTCTTAGGACAAATTGGCTTAAAATAATTTCCTAATGGTCCCATGAGCTATTTCAGGATTGCATGCAAAAAGGGTTCCATGTCAAAGAAGATGGAGATAAATTTCATACTCTGTGTCCCTCTTGGAAGACATACACGTAGTTACTAAAGTTTCTAAGAAGATAAGAAATATAGAAAAACATTTTACTTTGTTCAAACCAAAGTTTTCTAAACATATTTGCAATGACTCATTCAAGCTTGATGCCTATCATAAATACACAAGACAGAGATGAATAATGAATGACTCTCTAGGCTTTCCTTGTCTGCTTGCTTCCCCATGAGGATTTTCGAGTTTCCCACTCAGTTTCTTTCATTTCTCCTATCTCTACAGTTGTCTTATGTGTTATTTTAGGCATGTGGACTGGAAAAATGAAATGTCTTACAAGAAACTCAAAGGATTGAGCTTCATGGAAAATTATGTATTTCAAAGATGGCTGCACTAATAAATGCCATCCCACATGTTCTTCTTCCACTGCGACCTGTAATGAGAGATGGGATCTATGTTCCCCTCCTGGAATCTGGCCAGCCTTTTTTGTGACTGTGACTAATTGAGTACCATTGAGGTACTGTTACGTGTTTTCTGGAGCTACGTCATAGGAAGCCACACAGCACTCGGTTGGCCCTCGCTCTCTCTGTCAGGATGCTCACAGCCTCCATGTTGTGAGGAAGCCCGGGTCACGTGGAAAGGTTACATGTATTTTCTGGCCAAAAGCATTAGCTGGGATCTGCTAATAGCTAGTACCAACTGCCAGACAGGTGATGAGAAAGACTTTAGATGGTTCAAGGACCCCCTCACTGCACTTTTCTAGTTAATGCTGAGTGGAACATAGATAAGCCATTTCCATGGAGTCTTCCCAATTATAAAATCATAAAGAAAACAAGTTTTGTCATTGTTTTAAGCCATTAAGGCTCTGGCTAATTTGTTATGCAGCCATAGTAACTGGAACAGGCTGGGAAAGCCTTGAAGTGGAAGAGATGGGTCAACATCATTTAGCATTTTGATGACGACAATGACCAATCAATAACAAATGACTGCTAACAAGAAAACAATTATTTCTAAAGTTTACAGTGCCCACAAATATTACCTAGAATACTAGTTTTCTTTGTGCTTATCAAGAAAAACCATGTAAACATCTATAATATTCCTCTTGGCACACTGTTTATTCATTAGCTTCATTAATTCCAGAAGGGCTATGGGATGAACATCCAAGATTTCCCTTGACTGGCTCCCTTTCCTCTTCAGAATTAATACAACTATCATCTCTAGAAAGAAGCCCTCCCTTTCTCCTATGCAATGATTTTGCATCTATACACTTCATAGTATTCACCATTATATGAATTATTTCACTGACTTGATTACTTGTTTATTGGTTATCTCTTCCTACTAGAATGAATATTTTTTACTTGTGTTATGCACCACTGTATTTTCAATGCAGTGCCTGAATTGAGTGGGTCTTTATTGAATGAATGGATAATAATAAAGGGAAATCTCAAGGTCACAGTCCTGGTAAGTGAAATACTGGCTTCTGGAGCTGGCTAGTAGCTATATCGGTATAGAGCAAGGCCTCTGTACTCTGTATCTGATCCACCGTGTGGGTGGTAGACAAATGACCCTGCCTGCACCAACTCTCCACGGTTCAAGCTATTGAGGAACTCATAGGGCCTGATTTTCAACTTTAGCAAATCCTTATACTACTTAAGGTGATTTTTCACTACAGAAATTGCATTCAATCATTATAAGATCTAGGTTATAGTTTCATCTGATAAAAAAAAATTGTTTTTGGAACATTTGGTCCTGGCAGACACACCTTTGTTCACAGTCTAGTCTATCTGTTCCAGAAAGTGCCCAAACAGACAAGCTGGGGTGAGTATGACTAGACTCTGATCATGGTGCTTTGTAACTCCTTTTGCAAAGAAAGTCTTACAGGCACAACAATAACATAACTTATTATCCATATCAGGACATGTTTGAGAGGAAAATGGAGTTCTGTTAATAACTACATTCAGGAAAACAGGCCTAAATCAGGATTGCCCCAGGAAAACCAGGGTGTTTGGTCGTTCTTTATTTTCTAAATCTTAGGTAATGCCAAGGAATAAAAAAGATATATACCATTTAATTAGTTTTTTAGCATTGGTGATATGAAAAGCCACCAATATTTTGGTGCCTAACAAGCATTTCATGAATAACAAGGTTTTGATAATATTATCACTTTAGCTGTTTTATTTTCACAACGTCTTTTTGATACAATGGATAATAGTCAGGCCCTGGGCGAAATAGAATTTCCCAGGAAAGAGAAGATAAATAATAGAAGAAGAAGATAAATAATAAAAGAAGAAGAAAAATAATAATGGGGTTATGCACAGAGAAGAGGGTAGGACTTTTCCCAACGTATATACATATGGTTCACTGATATATTTAATTAATGAACTTCATTTCTAAAGTAGTTCTAGGTCTCCAGAGATGTTAAGCTGAAAGTATAGAGTTCCCATATGCCTCCCATGCCTTTCACAGTTGCCTCTATTATTAATATCTTGCATTTGTGTGGTACCTTTCTTACGATTGATGAACTAGTATCAATACATTACTATTAATGAATGTCCATGGTTTCCATTAGGGTTCAGCCTTTGTGTTGAACATTCTGTGGGTTTGGAAGGATGCAGAGTGCCTTGTATCCACCAATGCAGTATCATACAGAATAGTTTGCTGCCCTAAGATTTTTCTGTGCTCCACCTATTCTGCCTTTACTCTCTCCCCACATCTCTGGCAACCACTCATCGTTTTCCTTTCTCTGTAGTTTTGCCTTTCAACTATGTCATATAGTTAGAATCAGAGAGTATTCAGCCTTTTTGGACTGGCTCCTGTCACTTATCACTATGCATTTAAGGTCCTTCTATGTCTTCTCATGGCTTGACAGCTCATTTATTTTCATCTCTGACTAATATCCCATTGTATGAATGACCACAGCTTGTTTATCCATTCATCTGCTGAAGGACATCTTGGTCGCGTCCAGTTAGGGGTAATTATGAATAAAGCTTCTATAAATAACTGTGTGGAGGTTTTATGCAGATATAAGATTTTATCTCATTTGAGTTAATACTAAGGAGCACAATTGCTAGATTATATACTAAAATGATGTTCAGCTTTGCAAGAAATTGCCACACTGACTTCTAAAGTGGCTGTACCATTTTGCATCTCCACCAGCAATGAATGAGGGTTCCTGTTGCTTTATGAGATGTTGATAGTTTCTTTTATTTTATTTATTGTATTTTATTTATTAAACTTTAAGTTCTGGGTTATGTGTGCAGAACGTGCAGTTTTGTGACAAGTAATACACGTGCCCTGGTGGTTTGCTGCACCCATCAATCCGTCACCTATATTAGGTATTTCTCCTAATGTTATCCCTCCCCATAGTTTTAATGGAGCTGATAAAAGATGTTGACTAACTCTGAGTCCAGCAACAGCTAGAAGCCTTTACCAATTGACCTGAAAGACAAAAAAATAAAAATAGGGTTGACAGAGCCAGAAAAAACTGGAACCGCAAAGAAGTTTCCACCAAGCAGGAGCTGTAATCATGGAGGCCAGTAGCCACTACCAGGAAAGAAGTGCCAAGGCTGGGTAACAGCAGGGGAATAAGTATTCTGAGCCCTTTCTACTCTTTCTCTCTGTTCTCCTGCCAGCACCTCCCATTAGCTCAGGCAGGTAGAAGCTAAAGAACAAGAGAATTCACATGATGTAATCAGTAAGGGTCCATCCCCAGGGACACAGAACAAGGCAGAGAAGGATGGATGATGGATCTGAGAGGTGAGGGGGAGGTGAGGAGAGAGTACCTCTTTCAAACATTACAAAATTATGATCAAGGTAGTATAATAAGCAAGCGCAGTTTCAAGAGCATTGTTATTTTTTTGAAGAGTTTTTAAACGATACATTACTATTTTTTAGTAGAATGTGTTATTGAGTCATTCTATAATATTTAGAAAGATAAAATCTAGACCTGCAAATACCAGCAGAGTGGAGGGACAGTATCTCTCTCCAAGACTACCTGTCCTTCCTTCTTATCCTAAACACTCCAGGCAGGTGGGTGTCTATTCTACTTCAGAAGAACTTTAGGGATGAGGAAGACTTATCCTCATCTACCCATTACAATGCTTAATGATAGAGCCTTTGCATGATTATTTCCAAGGGAAACTTAATTGAAACTCAATGTCTGTTCTCTGAATCTAAATAAAGGTTTAATGATGGGCAGCACTGTTGTCAAGCTTCTCTTGTCTTAAAACTCTATGTTCAATCAAGTAAAGAATTTTATTATGAATGTGAAAACCAAAAACAACATTTATTGTCTTTGTTTTTTGATGTTTAGTTTATAAAGTCCTCTAGGTCACAGGGCCAGGCAGGGAGTAGGGGGTCACCTCTTGTCCTTGTTCAGGGTTTTTCATCCTCAGCACTATTGACGTTTGGAGCTGGATAATTCTTTGTTGTCAAGAGCTGTCCTGTGCATTTGGAGGATGTTTAGTAGCATCCCTGGGCTCTACCCATTAGATGCCAGCATTCTCCTCTGTAACTATGACAATCAAAAATGTGCCCAGACATTGTCAAATGTCCTCTACCCCACTCCCACCCACTGTTGAGAACTACTGCCCTAGTCTAAGGGAGGCACTAACTTCTGTCTGTGCCATTGTCATAGTGACTCAACAGTAACCTCCGTTAGACATGGTCCTGTTTTTTGTAACCAAAAGATTTACAAACTGGATATAAACTTATTGTTACAAAATGTCATCTTCCAGAAAATTCTGTGGGGAGGAGATGTCTTTTCTGATCTAAACCAGCTTTCTTACTTCTCTCACCCTTTTGCTCACACTCACATGGTTTCCTGTTTGATTCTAGCTCTACTTAGAAGAGCTCAGTATCCTTTGTGGCCAGATTGGGGTGGGTGGGGGGGCATTGATGATACATAGGACTGTGGTAGAATTTCAAATGGCAGTTGGAATAGAAGATTTGGGAGCTACGGGATTGCTATGCTGCATACAATTAGCAAAAACAAAACAAAAAAAAAAAGTGGAAGTACCAACTTGTACTTTCTCCAAATCACAAGTTATCAAAATGCTAGCCCCATATAATCTACCATATTTATCCAATGGCCCTTGTTTATTTAGTGTTCTTGTTTACATCTAAAATATAGCAGCTTCTCTCTTTTCAATCTTTATCTTCCTTCAAGTGTTTGAGAGAAAACAAATCTTCAAACTACTCAACTCATTTTACGTTAGGGACAGTTTTTATTTATTTATTTATTTATTTATTTATTTCCTGCTTCATTCCAAAAAAGGTTTTGAGGAGGATGAAGAAATTGAATGGCACGGGTCAGTGAGAAAGAAACTGAAAATGACATTCCCCAATTCAACACTATTTTCTGAAACAATGTCAAGCCCTTACAAGGATGGGAAAATAACAAAGTCACATACCGTGAAAGTCAAGGATTTTCTCTTAGGGAATAAGTGTCCTCTAGCTACTGTCCTCCCAGTACATTTGTGAGCTTAGCAGTTTGGAATGTCAACAAGAAGGGTGATTAGGGGCAGAGGCCTGCAAGAGGCTTCATGGCCCACTTGTTGATCAATGGAAGGAAGCTGTTTAGAGAGTGTGCAGACTAACCACTTGAAATTATCGTGAAAGAGATATTTATCTTCCCCAGTCATGAGATGAATTACAACCAAGAATCCTGGGCAAGCAGATCTTCTGAAAACAATACCCTACAGTGAAGGGGCTGAAAATCTGTTCAATAAATGGTGAGACTTGAATTGATTGTCTTTTAACTCCTCTCACTCATCACTCTTCCAAATGTTCAGTCCAAATGTTCAGTTCAGGGAGATTCAATTGATCACTTTATTTACAATAGTCTTCAAGACCAAATCTGGGCTTGAGTTTTTCTGTGTTGACTCAGAATTTAGAAGGAAGGAGAGACAGACAGAGAAAGAGGAAAAAAAAAGAAGGGAAGAAGGGAAGAAGAGACGGAGGGAGGGAGGGAGGGAGGAAGGAAGGGAGGAGGGAGGGAAGGAAGGAAATAAATAGTACGTAATGGATCTAGTTGGGGTTACTGAGTCTGGTATAGTCTTTAAAAAGAGTAAGTAGAATGTTGGGACCCAGCTTTTGAGTGGAAGTTCAGTCCTCAGGGAATGTTTTGAGCTCACCAGAGCACATGTTACTGGAAAGCATTGCTGCAGTTGCACAGGACACCCTTAGTTATTAGTGTTCTTCAGAAAGGTCTGAAGGAGCAGACCTGTAAAATCACAGACACCCACTCTGCAGAGTCAGCAGAGAACAGAGGCCTTGGAGCAGCCTGTGTTGCTATGACTCAGTCACCGCGGCTGGAAACAGAAATGGAAGTAAAAGCAAGACCCTGATAGACCAAAGACGTGGAGAATGTAGAGATCAGTCTGGTTAATCTAGAGCAACAGCATAAATACAAATAAGCAATAGAAATGCAATGCAAGCCATATGTGGAATTTCAAGTTTTCTAGTAGCCACATTAAAAAAATAAAAAACATTATTAAATAGAGATAATGAATTTTAACAATATATTTTATTTAACTCAATATATCCAAAAGAATACCACTTCAACAGGTAATCAATATGAAATAATAAGATAATTTACATTTTCAATACTAACTCTTGGAAATCTGATGTATATTTGACACCACATGTAACTCACAACACATGTAGCTATTGACTACCGTACTAGACAGTGCAAGTCTAAAGATATCATGTACAAGTTTCAATCGCTCAGTAGCCTAGGGCTTCAGGATATGCCACAGCATATCAGTGAAGTAACTCCATCAACCTGACTTGAAAACGAGGTACAGCTGCACATAGCAACAGTGAGGGAGCTAAATCCAGTCCCTGGGGCCAGTTAGTTGTGTGACCTTGGGCAAGTCTCTTGAGTTATTCTTCTCGTCTCTCAACTGAGGCAGCTGTGCTAGTTGATCTCCAAAGTGCACTTAAACTTTAAAATTTCTAAGATATATGAGTTGTAAAAGACACTTGTGGTTTTAAAAATATGTCACATTTGTTTTTGATACTTGTTCCCACAAGAGGTGGAGCCTAATTCTCTACCCCTTCAGTATGGGTTGGACTTAGTGACACGCTTCTAACAAATAGAATATGGCATAAGTTATGGATTAGAGTATAAAAGATTTTGTCTTTTGCTTGCATATTTTTCCCTATCTCTTGCTTTCTCTTTAGTCCCTGGAGCAAGCCATCTGTTACGTCATGAGGACATTTAGGCAGTCTATGTAGAGGCCCACATGGTGAGGAACTGAGACCTGACAGCCTCCTTGTGAGTGAGCTTGGAAATCGATCATCCTGCAGTTGAGCCTGAAATTGCACCAAGCCAATCACTTGACTGCAACCTCATGAAAGACCCATAGCCAGAACCTCCCAGCTACTCAGAAATTTCTGACCTGCATAAACTGAGATAATAAATGTTGTTGTAAGCTGCTAAATTTGGAGAATTTGTTACATAGCAAGAGCTAACTGATACACTCCTGGCATGTAAAAAACAAGCTGAATGAACTAAGAAACTGGTTGGCTGCAAGCATGACTGCACAAAGCTATCCTTTCCATTATGCACGGGTACTTCCAGCAAGTAGCAGTGACAAACAGGCCCACCATGTGTAAGAAGTAACATTAAATGAGCATTTTGGCATGCTGGGCACTGCTCCTGGTGCTTCATAAAGCTTAATGCATTTAATCCTTTTCATGACTCATGAGGTGGGCAGTACTCACACCTCCATTTCACAGATAAGAAAACATTAGCACAGAGAGGTTAAGTAATTTTCCCAAGATTATACGGGCCATAAAAGACAAAACTATGATGTGAACACTGATTATCTTTACTTCTATGCTACAGTGCCTTTTATAGGAAATTAGGTGAATGTTCTTTCTCCCCAAGGCCTACATCACAGAAGAAATTCATGAACACAGTGAAAAGCCCTGAAATAATGACTTCCCCTGGGAGAAATGTGTGGGTCCCAAGACTTAACTCTCTACAGTCTGGTCATTTGCATGTAGGGATCCTGGCAGCAGCCAGTCACATTTTTTGGTTGCTCTGAGATGGGAAGACTGTTGAGGGCATTGGTCCAAATTTTCTTAAAAGTAAGACCTTCCAATATTACAAATGATGATGTAGAAATTAACTGAAGAAAGCTGATGTCTGAATTTGGAGGACTCGTTATTTTGAGGAATCCATTTTTCAGGCAGTAACAAGAGGAAGTTGAGATGTTTTCAGGGCATGACATGCAAGGGACAGTGAGCAGAGCTGCCCTTTTAACTAGAAATGAAAAAATGGTGTTAAACCACAACAGATGACCCTGAAGTTCAAGGTTAGCTAGGATTTCCTGTCAGGGAAGACTGTGAAACTTGAGCCTGTGAAGTTTCCTTCCCTGGAATTTCCCCTCTAAGGTTTTTAGGCTATAACAGTGAAAAGGGGGAGGAGTGACCTCTAGCAGAGAGGTTAGAAACATGATTTTGAGGTCAGAACTGATGTGAAGCCCTTTAACTTTGTTTGTCATGTACAAGCTTCATAAACTCAGTTAGACGACCACCATGCCTAGACTCCACATTCTTCAAGTGTAAAATGAAGACTTGTAGCATATCTGTATTCTATGGTTACTATAATGATTTATCCCACAAACTGACCTGAGTGGATTTGACCATTCACAATTACTAGTTCCTTTTTTATTGACATTGGTAGCTTTCAACAACTAGAGGTAAGCTAAGTCTCTTCTCCCCAACCTTCCCATCAGATAATATGTAGCAATAAAAGTAATTGTCAGAGATAAATTTCCCCAAATACGAATATTTATTTGCAAGTAGGTACTAAGTGCCAGGAATTTCTTACTTAACTCTCTGTCTAGCTAGCTGCTTCCACAGAGCCTTTCCCAGAAGGTACACTTGAGACAGATTAAAAATATATATATTTCCATACCAAAATTTCACCCAATTCAGGTAACAATGACCTGCTATAAACAGAGTCGGGATTATTTCATATTCCTAAGCTAAAGATGCTATTCAGAAGTTTGCAGACTCTTGGGGTCACCCACCCTGTTCACACAAGGGAGCAGCCCTGTGTAATATTATCCCACAATCCACATGACTTTAACAATCCTGGCTTCATGAATGCAACACCACTCTCTGCACACCATTATGCAAATATACCAGGCTTCTGTTATTCACCAAAGACACAATGAGAGCTAGGGCTTATAGTAGGGTTTTTAAAGTACAGTGCTATGCTAGTAAAAGGGATCTCAAAATTGTACTGTTTGCTGGTTTTCATTGTATAAGTATTCCCATCATGCTACTTCAAGCTATTATATTAACAAGCCATCTCTGTATACAGAGTCAGAAAGAGTAGTGCACAAGCACCCCTCACAAACCAGTTCAATCTGGCTCTGTATTACCATTAAGTGTGGTCTTATGATTTGAGTTTTCCAAATGCTGACTACCTAGTCCCTAAGAAACATCCTTTGTCAATAAATTTGTGTTAATTATCTCATGTTGCATTAAAAATTATCCTTAACCTGGCAGCTTATAACACCACACATTCATTGACTCAGTGTATGTGCTTCAGAAATTGACATGACTTCACTAGGTCCTCTGCCTCAGGGTCTCTTTGAAGACTGTGATCAAGGGGTCAGTCTTTTCTGTGGTCTCATTGGAAAGCTTGACTGGGGAGGGATCCACTTCCAAGCTCAGTCTTAAGGGTGTGGACCTCAGTTCCTGCTGGAAGTTAGCAGGAAGCCATTCACCCTTCCTTGCCATGCAGGCCTCTCTGAATTCATCATCACAGCAAGCATTCAGGAAAAACCAGAGAGTAACAGGTCAGCAACAGAGAGAGTGAAAGATAGAAGTCACAGTGTTTTATATTCTAATCTCAAAAGTGACATCCCATCACCTTTATCACATTCTGTTATTTTGGAAACAAGTCACTAGGGTCAACCCACATGGAGAGGGAGGGGATTACACGAGGGTGTGAATACTAGGAGGTGGAAATCATTAAGAGCTATTTTAGAAGCAGCATACAATGAGCTCCTAGAGTACAGGTAAAAATGCATCTCAAGTGTATACCACACTGTCTGTGCCAAATATATTCCAAATAAGATTATAAATAATATTAACTAAGGCAATGCAAGTTGAATATTAAGTCCAAAAAATGTTTAATAACTCCCCTCCTCCTCTTAAGAAACAGTACTAGGCAAATTATAAGACATAAAGCTGGTAAAAATATGGCCCCTTGGCCTAATTAAATGAGCTATGCCTCATTTTATTTTCTCTTGTCAAACTCTGATGTTCCAAAGATGCCCAATCTGGTGGAAAGATTAACAACAAATGGCTGGGAAAATTCAGTAAATAAAACCTCACTCCTTGAGCAAAGGAGCCCTCTTCACAGAATGTTGAAGCGATATGAGGTGACCCAGGAAAATCTCCAGAGCATAACCAAGTAATAACAGACTAGAACAGCGGTTCTCAAAGGTGGGCCCCAAATCAGCAGCTTGGCAACATGTGGGTACTTGTTAGAAATGCAGATTCTCAGGCCCCATTTCAGATCTTTAGAATCAGTAATCTGGGGGGTGCCGCTCAGTGGTTTGTGTTTTGTCGAGTTCTCCAAGTGATTCTGATAATTCTTCTAATTTGAAAATATCTACACTCTAGTCAGAGTCTTGACAGAGACTGTGCTCAGTCTATGTCAGAGCTAAAAGGTATCTTAGGGATATGTTCAAATCCCTCACTATTCAGTAATGAGGAAACTGAGGTGCCAAAAGGTGACATGACTGGTTAATTTCACCCGGCTAATGAGCAGTTGTCTCCCTAAAGCAAAAGCATTATGAGTCCTGAGATTTCAAGCAGCCCAGCAGGCTGGGCTCCCTATGTCAGCCCTGAGCTCCTGCCTAAACCCATTCCTTGGCTCCGAGTGTATCAGTGCCTCCGTCCAGTCATGCACGGCACGTCCTGCCAGGTTTGCAGGTGTGGTCCATGTACTCAGAGGAGTGCCACTGGAAGAGTTAAACAATTACCAACCCTTGCTGGCCTTCCTGCTCTTTAATGCCACATACCTGCCCCATTACCTGCAAAGGTGAGCTCAGACAGAAGCTGTGATCACACCTCCCTGGCCACCTGCCAATGCCGAGGGGGGTGGGATTGGGCTGCCGTGGTTACCACCTTATTTACACAATTAAGGTACAGAATCCCTGGCCCAGGTATAACTTTCCTTTAAAAAAAATAGTTTTGCAAATTTTTGCATAGAGATGGGGCTCGTTGTGTAGCCCAGGCTGATCTTGAACTCCTGACCTCAAGCAATACTAACTACTTCAGCCTCTCAAGGCGCTGGGATCATCAGTATGAGCCTCTGTGCCCAACCTCGGTATAACTTTCTGAATTATCCTATGGAATGAACAGACCTCACAAAGATACATTATATGAGTTGGTGAACAGCTTGAAAATTTAAAAAAAAAGAACTCGGTGTTTGAGAAAAAGACTCCTTATTAAGTTGGAAGACAGACAATTCTTAGCCCTATCCTTCCATATCCATAGGAACTGGAGAAAGGAAGATGAGAGGGAGGCCCTCCAGAATTTTTTTCAAGGTCACTATTTCCATGAATGGCATTACAAAGCACATGTCCTTATCTGGGCTATCAGACATACTTTAAGCTATTTTTAAATCACATGTCAATTTCCAAACATATTTAGAAAAACTAGATCATGAGGGATGAAGGGTGGTAGACAATGGATTATTCTGAGTTTAGAGGTACATGGCTTTTACAAACAAATGAAAAATTTAAGTGGTAAGACTGATCTGTAAATATATAAGTACCAATTGCAATGTAGAAGTCTGTTTAGAACAGTGCTTCTCAATAGGAAGCAGGAGAAAGCTCGTGTTTCTGAAGCTTCTCAAAAATGTTAAAAATGCAAATGCCCCTCTTCTGGATATAGGTAAGCTTCTTGGGGCTGGGAATGGGGGGATTGGTCCATTTTTCAGGTTATTCTAATAAATAGTTGCCTCCTAGTCTCAGTATCCCTCCCTATTTTCATCCAACTCCCCTCAACTCCAGCAAGGGTGCAAAAAGTATAAATATGTAATTCATAGAGATTCCAAAATTCCACAATATAAGACTGTGTTCCCTGAAAAGAGGAGCCAAATCTTAATCATCTCTGAATTTTATACCTTATAACAGAGGTAAAAAACTAGTGCACCCCTCTGTTATGCTAGCCTACAAACATGCATTATGCTGTACACACTGTGTTTAACTTATTTTTAAAATAAGGGTTTTTTTTGTTGCTGTTTGTTTGTTTTTTGAAATGGAGTCTTGCTGCTCTGTTGGCCAGGCTAGAGTGCAGTGGCACAATCTAGGTTCACTGCAACCTCCACCTCCTGGGTTCAAGCGATTCTCCTGCCTCAGCCTCCCTAGTAGCTGGGATTACAGGTGTGCACCACCACGCCTGGCTAACTTTTGTATTTTTAGTAGAGATGGGGTTTCATCATGTTGGCCAGGCTGGGACGATCCACCTGCCTCAGCCTCCCCAAGTTCTGGGATTACAGGATAAAATAAAGTTTTGAATTAGTTACTACAGCAAATTCTATTTTTCAAAGATGCCTGCAACAATATCTCCCGCTCTCATGCTCTTCTAGAATGTAAACTTGTCACTTCCCCATCAAGAGGTAGAGACTATCTTTCCTCTCCTTAAATCGGGCTGGGCTTGTAACAGTTTTGACCAATATAGTGTGACTGAAGTGACGTTGTATGACTTCTAAGACTGGATCATAAAAGGCCATGCAGCTCCCTCCTTCTTTTCAGGAACACTTGTGCTTGATGCTCTGAGCCACAGTGGAATAAGTCCCACTATCTTGAGCCCGCTATGACGTCAAGCCACATGGGGAAGGCACATTAAGTTGCTCCAATTAATAGTCCTGATCATTGAGTCTTCCCAGCCCAAGCAGTAGACATGTAAGTGAGCCTCTAGGTGATCCTAGCCCTTAAATGTTTAGTAGCTACCCCCACTTCCCCCAGCTTTTGAGTCTTACCATCTGAGACTTCAGACATGGTGGAGTGAAACAAAACAAAACAAAAAAAACCAGCTCCACTTTGCCTGTGAATTCCAACCAAAATAATCCATGGGAAAAATAAAATGGTTGTTTTAAAGTGGATATATTTTGAGTAAATTTGTTTTGCAGAAATAGTACTAAAATAGTTTCCAACATTTATTCATAAAGAGATTTCTATAAAATGTCACATTGTCTTGAAAAACTGGAGAATATGGAAGATAGATTTCATGTGTACACAAAGCAAGGCCCCAGGTAGCCATGCCAGACGCTGTGAACCAAAGTTTGACAGCATGAACTGTTACATTCAGCTTGTTGTTTTTCTTATGCAGTCGAACTGTTTCCTTCAAATTGCAAAAAGAGAAGACTGAGAGAACCCTGAATCGTGTATATCAGCACTGTCTTGCCTGGCTTCTCTGTGTGTTTGAGATTTCAACCCCTGCCCTAGAATATAGCAAGCACACAATAAATATTTGTTGAATTTCAAAATCAATCTATCCTTCTTCTTACTGATTTATATTATCTCTGGATTCTGCTGATAAAAATTTCCTTTCCCATAGGTTTAAAAGCACTTCCAAAGTCTTTTCCCTTTCTTTTTCCCTTTCTTCTTTCTTCTCTATCTCCATGCTTTTCTTCTTTCTTTCCTTCGCTTCCTTTCTTCCTCCCTTCTTTTTTCTTCCTTTCTTTCTTTCTTTTTTTTATCTTTCTTTTCTTCTTCCCTTTCTTCCTTCTTTCCTTCCTTTTTTCTTTCTTCCTCCCTTACTTTCTTTTTGTCTTCCTTTCTGCTTCCCTCCCCTCTCCTTCCTTTTTTCGTTTCCTTCTTTCTTCCACACTTCCATATTCTCGTAGCTGCCATCCCTGTTTGTATATCACATCACTACATACGGGCCGTCCATTCATCTCCTGCTCAGAATATAGAATAGTAAAATAATAGTTTTTAAGCTGGAAAAGACTTGTCTCTTAGCAGAAGAGCACATTCTTGTTCAAGGAGCATCTTCCTCAGAAGCATTTAGGGAGTTCTTTAAAATATAGAAACCAGGGCCTCTCCCAAGACCCATCAACTCAAATTGAGGGTGTTGGTATGGAAATAGGGATTTTATCAAATAGATCAGGTGATTTTGATGTACATTGTGCTTTTAAAATCAGTCTAACCTTCTTTAAATAGCAAAGCATGAAAGATGGGTTCTTCCATCAAATCCTGAGAGTGCAAACACAGACCTGATGCAACCCGAATCATGGGTGCAGGGGTACTGCATAAAGGTCACAGAGCACGCAGGAGGCTGTGGTGCAAATGAGATGATAAGACAAAGAGAAGTTGGGGCCACGACCTCTCACAGCACAGAGACTTAGGAGACCAGCTAAGCAAAGTGGGGGCTCCTTATCATGTGGTCTGTGAACCTGGACAGGAGAGAAAATTCCGCCTTATTTGTTCTAACCTTCAGCTGAAATGTTTCACTTCCTTTAAATATGTACACAGGTCACAAATCACAGAAGCATTAGCAGGGCACATGACTTTGCCCCAAAAAGAAATCAAATATTTGTATATCCTAGGGATGTCCTATGGTACCATTTTCACTCATTACTACTTCAAAATTATTATATTTTTAGCACCCACCTCATATCATTCTAATTGACTATTAGAGAAATCTATCCATTACTGTAGTATAATTAAAAAAAAAAAAACCCATTTTGATATGCAGTTGGTTTCCCTTGAAACCCCACTTATTTTATCTTATGGATTTAAAACTATCCTCAGGAAGGAATCCATAGGTTTCACCAGACTGTCAAAGGTCCGTCTGTCAGAAGCCCTAGCTTAAAGGGACAGGCAAGCTGTGACACAAGCCAGCCTGGTTTTTACAGCTCTACTGGATCTATCCCAGAGCCCGCCACCTTCTGTCTGTACCTCTTCCCAAGGAAGAGGAAACTGAGGCAGACAACAGAGGTGGGGAAGGCCCCCAGGTACGTTCAGTAGCTAAGCTCTTCCTCCTAGGTGTCTATAGGCACAGCCTGCAGCTCATAAACCAAGTACACCAGCCTAGCCTGCCAGGAAGAATCCATGACCTTGGGCCTGGATTGAGATATACAAGACCGAGCGATCATCTTCTCCAGGAGACTGGGACCCCCATCCAGCCTCATGGCTGGGTGTCACCAGGCTCATGACCTGCCTCTAAAGTCACTTTGCAGTCATCTTTTTTTCTTTTCTTGCTTATTTACTTATTTATTTTTTTTGAGAAGGAGTCTCGCAACACCACCCAGGCTGGAGTACAGTGGAAAAATTTCAATTCACTGCAACCTCCGCCTCTGGTGTTTAAGCGATTCTCCTGTCTCAGCCTCCCCAGTAGCTGGGATTACAGGTGCTCACCACCACACCTGGCTAATTTTTCTGTATTTTTAGTAGAAATGGGGTTTCACCATGTCGGTCAGGCTGGTTTTGAACTACTGACCTCAGTGATCCTCCTGCCTCAGCCTTCCAAAGTGCTAGGATTACAGGGGTGAGCCACCGTGCCTGGCTGCAGTCATCTTTTATAGACAGCAATAGAAGTGCTGGAATGAGACTGTCACACTGGCTGAGAAGCAAAGTGACACATTCCTTTACAGAGGGCCTGAGAAGCACAACTAACCTCTCATTAAAAACAGCAACGCTTTGTTACAGGCTGAAGGGCCAGGCGCTGTGCAAAGGGCCAGGCCCTGTGCAAAGCCATTTATTCATCCTCATGAAAACCCTACAGAGTCAGAGGTTTTTCTCAATGGCCATGTTAATCTCTGCTTTCTAGATGAAGAAAAAGAGGTCCTGCAAGATCAATCAATGTGTACTATTAATATCTATAATTACCAGTTCATAATTATTGCCATAATACTGTTTATTATATTATAGACAATTATGAATTATCAATAATATTCATAGCAGCTAATAGTATTAACAATATTGCATCCTGACCCGTACCAGATCACAGACTGTGCATTGAACTTTCATTTTTTCATGTAATGTTAACCAACCCACTAAGATGGGTTCCATTATTATAGCTATTTTCTAGATGAAGAAATCAGAAACTAAGAACTAGCTCAAGGTCCCCAGCAAGGAGCTGGCTATTCCTTGGGGGACTGGTATTTGAACCTAGTCTTCTCTGACAGAAAGCTCATGTGTTCTCCCTTATATCCAAGGCTTCTGGTCCTCACTGTATCACTTATGTTAATATTAATGTCCCTTTAGCCCTACATATTCTTGGCTAGTTGGTATTAGGAAACTAGTCATGGGACCTTCCAGGAAAAGGGAGGGGCAGGCAGCTTCCATGTCTCAAAAGTGCAGAGCTATGGAGCCTTTTTCTTCAGGCCAGAATCTTGCAGACCTTGCTCTGCTATCCCCCATGTCTTCTGCAACTTGAGTCAGCAGCTGAGCAAAAGCCACAAAGACAGTCCCAGGAGGTGTGGTCTAACCAGGAATAAACACAGGCAGGGAACATTTGAACTAAAACGCACAGAAACTTGACAACCAGGACATGCTAGGACACGCCAGCTCATGGCTCATAAAAATTGCAACTTTTATTGTGAACATTCACAGTCAGCTGATGAAAATAATAATAATAATGATAATAATAATAATAATAATACCTGCTGACACTACTGGGGTTCTCTGGGACTGGGGGATATAGCATGATGCAAGCTCTACTGTGGAGAAGGGGCTGTGAAACCAAAGGCAAAATGGACATTTTCTTGCCCTTGAAGAGAAGACGTGCAGGGTAGGGTTAAGGGGAGGAATTTCCCTGGCTCATTCCATGACGCCAAGACCAAGGTTAGAAATGAACTGAACCACCTTGTAAAAAGCATTATATATAAAGTCATCTGTTTACCTCTGCCGCTGCTGTCACAAGCCCATGTTCCTATCAAGGGTTTAAAGCAAACACTGTAAGCGGCTAAAAGAACAACATCGTTTCTGATTCTCTCCTAAGACCTAATTCACTTACAAAATGGGTTTATGAAGTTAAAATTATGGGAGGGGAGGAGAAAGGGGAAAGACAAGAACCCTTTTATTTAGCATCTTATTCACAATGAAAATTGGCACAGGAGCCAACCACATACATTAACAGAGCTTGGGCAAGTTTAAAGCTTATGAATACATTTCTGTGGAAAAATGTGAATATGGAAAATCCCCTCTCTTATTTTGCCTTTTCCAAAAAAGCAATGAGTTCTGGGCTCAATGTGTATCCATAACCTCAGTTAGAAGTGCCAAGTGGGACTGAGCTGGGGGAGCCCAGGTCTGAAGGGAGACAAGGGTCTGCTACCCTGGAAACCAGAGGAGAGGCAGGAAGGAGGCTGCGAACTCACTCTGAAGTCAGATTTCATCATAAATTGCAGAGGGGAAGTCCATCCAGAATATACTGAGGTTCTCTGCATCTCTCTAGTGATATGGGTGCTTGTTAGAGAAGACGCATTAAAATTCGAAGAGAGGGAAAGAGATCTGCTTCAAATCTTGCTCAAGATACATCAATTAAAATGAGAGTTACAGGTAGGGCATTGCACATAGCAATAACCAGAAGTCCATTATAAAGATCTTGTCATTGAGTTTTATTCAGAGAGGTTTTCCTTGAGGAACTTTCATGTATTCAGAAACACAAAGTAATTAACCTTCCTAAAAACTGCATTGAAAATAGAAGTTTCTGCCAATTTTCTTGTTGCTTTAGCACTGTTAACAAGCATTAGGAAATGCTTTCCTTGACAGTGTCTCTAGCAAAAAAGGGATCTGACAATTTATTCACAGAGGAGTTTAGAGATAAATAGGCTAAAGAAGTTGTCAACATCTTCAGCACACCATCCATCAGTATATCTGTCTTCCATCCATCCATCCATCCATCCATCCATCCATCCATCCATCCATCCATCCATCCATCCATCCATCCATCCATCCATCCAACCATTCATCCACCCACCCATCCATTTATCAATCCACCTGTCCTTCCCCCAGCAAATGTTTATTGAGGACCCAAAAGGCACTTGCCTATGCATATGCAAAGGTCTGTAGATGGCCTGGGAAAACATTCACAATTCCTGAAACTCATCTTCACTGTAGTCTGAAGAGCTACAGCATTATTGGTCCTGGTGAGAGATCCAGCACGTACAAAGGCTATGAAGTAGGGAAGAGACCACTTATGAAACAAATGGAATTCTAAGTAAATATAGAAACAACCACTTTGCTAGAAAAGATCAAATAAGAAAATCTAATGATCAGAAAGCAACAGTTAACACATTTCTAGGAAGCACTTGGCAAGTAGTTATTGAGCATCCACTATGGGGCAGGCTCTGGACTGGGCCCTGGGAAAACAGATGTTTCTTCTATACCCATCCTCACCGTGCTCCTCAAGTCTAACTGGGAAGGCAGACAGGAAACAACATATGCACCTTGCTGTAAGTGCTGCAGGCTCTGTGAGAGCTGGTGCCAAAGCATATATTGGTCTGCAGGCTTGGACAGAAAGTGGCATGTGCAAAGGCCCCAGGATGAGAACTAACTGGGTGCTTCTGGGGACATGTCTGAAGGCCAGTGTGGCTGAAGGAGCAGGTCACTGAAGGCGTTGTTGGCTGTGCTTAAGGGAATGAAAAACCGCTGATGGCTTCCCACAGGGAAAAGACACTATTATGTTAGCTTTCTGAAACTATGCTATTGGCTTCTGGGAGTAGAACGACTTATAGTGGCAAATGGTAGAAGCAAGAAGATCACTGGAACAGTCATTCAGGCAAGATGTGGTGGCACATGAATTAGCACCTTTCAGGTGGGGATGAAGAGAATGAGAGGAGGTTAAGAGCTATATAGAGGAAAACGCACTGCAAGAGAGAAGAAAATCAGAGCTCCTCTTTTGGAAGCAAATGAATGAGAAAGGAAGAAAATGCTTGCCTACTCAGTGGTGATGGAGGTGTCCAGGACATGCAGGGGTTAGGGTGGGATCTAGGGCTGACAACAGCTTCCGAGCTCAAGCAGGTTCATGCCAGGAGTTGGAGGTTGTGGGTGGACTGTTCTTGAGGCCAGCTGCCCACCCAATTTAGCTATGGGGAGAGAAGATCTGAATCTAGCCTGCTCCCAAAATGTCAGATACATCTCCATTCATTCTCCTTTTTCCTGTAGTCTAGGTTTTTTTTCTTATGTTTTCCACACTGTGAAGTTTCTAGGCCTGTAATCCAAACATGAAAAAAGAAAGTGGCAAGATTTTGATACTTGAAATTAGCTTTTTTAATCTATTCTTAGAATAAAATTCAGCAGTCATAGACATGGATGCTCACATATTAAAATGTTAAAATTGTTTTCAACTTAATTTTTTTGAGATAATATCTCACTCTGTTCCCCGGGCTGGAGAGCAGTGGCAGGACTGTAGCTCACTGCAGACTCAAACTCCTGAACTCAAGTGATTCTCTTGCCTCAGCCTCTGAAAGTGCTGGGACTACAGGTACACAGCACCACGTCCAGCTCAGATTTTTTATTTAGTAGAGATGAGGTCTTGCTATGTTGTCCAGGCTGGTCTCAAACTCCTAGTCTCAAGTGATCCTCCCATCTCGGCCTCACAAAGTGTTGGGATTACAGGCATGAGTCATCACACCTGACCCAACTTAATTTTTGAAAATGATGAAATAAGAATTCTGCTGGCCTGGAATCATAGTTTTAGCCCAAACCACATATGCTTTACCTTTCTGGGAAGTGAAAGCTTTCCCTGCCACATGAGGATATGATGTGACACTGCCCACATTTGTAACGTCACTCTGCTTGCAGATAACCTGTCACTGCATTGACTGCAGTAAGTTAACAATCACCTTGAACTTTCTGCTAATGAGCCTTCATAAATTACTAATTAGAGTCCCTTAAATGACTGGAAAGTTGAATCTGGATATCACATCATATGAATTTGTCACAACTTTGTCAATTTACTGTATAAATTTGGCAAGTGATTATCTTCAAGTAATACAATTATCATTTTGTCAACCTGTTATTCAAAAGATAAGTATGGCCACCACTTCTATAACAGCAAAATTGACCAAGATTCTAAAAGTAAATAATGATAATATGTTTATATATCTGATAAAAACTTATAAAACTTCTAGTTTGCTTTTTTTTTAGTTACGGAAAGAAGGTAGGTATGTAGAGAATAGAAGGTGGTTCTTGTTATTTTTCAAAACCAGTTCATCTTTTTTAATGAGTCACATCCCTGTGTCTAAGCCAAGTTCTTCCATGTCCCCACTGGCCTCGGCTTTGGGAGCCTTGGGTGTGACTCATGGGTCATGATCCTGAAGACAGAGCCCTATATTTCTCCAAAAACAATTTAGGCCCCTCCACCTGTGATGCAATGCTACAACTCCATATAAATCAGTGGGAGCTTTTATGGGTTGACTAATACGTTAACACCCTGTGATCCAGAAATGGAGTTGCCTAAGCTTTTTTTTTTTCTTAGGTTGGGTCACATAAATTGTGTCTCAGGCAGTGGTTCTAGAGTTTTCAGTGTCTCTCAAGATGATGGCAGGATGAGATCCAATTGGATGATTGACATGCATGACTTTGTGTAAATCTTACCCATTTTTGGTTGGAAAGAGATCAATCCCTGTGCATTTACATTGGCTCTCAGCTTTATACCATCATTCTTTGAACTACAAGAACTGCCCCTACCTCCCAGTATAGGAATCAAAAAATTATAATATTTGAACTTAATAACTGTGGATACAATGCCATTCAGCCTTATTTGAAGGATTGAATGAAATTCCTATTTATACTTTTTTCATGCTATTTCAACTTAGCTTTGCAATGTTTCATATCCAAACCACCTGTAGGCTGCAAAAACCACTTCTTGCTATCTTAACAATTTCCTCAGGAGGCTATCTAATATCATTCAACAATATGTAAAAAGATAAGAAAACATAGTTTTTAAAGAAAAATCAGAATAAAATATATTTTAGATTTTTTTAACTTTTAGATTCAGGTTTGTTACATAGGTAAACTGTATATTGCAGGGGTTTAGTGTATAGTTTATTTCATCATACAGATAATAAGCAATCATTTTGGATCCTCATCATCCTCTCATGCTCCACCCTCAAGTAGCAACTCAATGTATCTGTTATTAAATGGATATGGTTTTGAAACTAACCCATGAGGGCAAATGAGTGTGAACTATAATCAATTTGTTGCTGCCCAGAGCATGGTTGGAAAGGATACTGGTTCTGAAGGGAAAATTACTGAATTGATTAGTAATGCCACAGGCTCAGAATTGGGGAGTGGTGGCTTTAGTGCCATCTATTTGCTATCCATACCCTACTTCATAAGCCAGAACATTAAAAATTACTTTATTGTAAATAAGCTGGAATGCAATCTTAAGATAACACATTATCTAATAAATACCCATTTTTATAAGTACTCCGTATTTCTCCTCAGTCAAGAAAGCCTTATTACCAAAGTTTAGAAGGGCTAAGCAGTGAAGAACACATCTACACAAGATACCCAGATACCCTCCCCCATGGCTTATTATTATTATTATTATTATTATTATTATTATTATTATTATACTTTAAGTTCTGGGGTACATGTGTAGAACGTGAAGGTTTCTTACATAGGTATACATGAGCCATGGTGGTTTGCTGCACCCATCAACGCATCATCTACATTATTTCTCCTAATGCTATCCTTCCTCTAGCCCCCCACCCCCCAACAGGCCCCAGTGTGTGACGTTCCCCTCCCTGTGTCCATGTGTTCTCACTGTTCAACTTCCACTTACGAGTGAGAACACATGATATTTGGTTTCTGTTCTTGTGTTAGTTTGCTGAGAATAATGGTT
The DNA here is from genome assembly GCF_008728515.1 of Papio anubis. NCBI lineage: Eukaryota > Metazoa > Chordata > Mammalia > Primates > Cercopithecidae > Papio > Papio anubis. Next base: position 51,729,605 of record NC_044991.1, read on the forward strand.
TTCAGCAGCTTCATCCATGTCCCTGCAAAGGACAAGAACTCATCCTTTTTTATGGCTGCGTAGTATTCCATGGTGTATATGTGCCACATTGTATGGCGATCCTCCATGGTTTCAACATTAAACGTATGCCAATGACTTCCAAATGTTTATTCTTCAGACCCAGAATTGTTCCTGAGCTTTGGATTATATTTTTATTTGCTTATTAGACAGTTTCATCTCAAAGGTAACAAACTAAAACAACAAAAAACACTTCTTACCTGAAAAATAGAATCTCTTTACACATTTTTCTGTTCCATTAATGGCATAATTATGAACTCAGACTAGAACCTTAAGATTATTCCTCTTTTCCTTTCAATCATTTGACACAATCAGCCACTAAATTCTAGCAATTGTAAGGCTTGACTTCTACCTCTATCCTAAACCTAACACCATTTTGGGGGGTATTAAGTTTCTATGGTTACATACCAAATAACCAAAAAAAAATAGCAGCTTAAAAGAAGATAATTTGTTATCTCACCATTTCCCTTGGTAAGAAGCCTGGGCATGGTTTGGCTGAGTCCTCTACTCAGAGTCATACTCATTGAAGGCTCTGAAGGAATTTCTGCTTGTGTGCTCTTTCAGGCCATTGACAGGATTCAGTGCTGTTGTGGAACTGAGATCCCATTTCCTTTTTGGAGTCAGCTGTGGGCTACACTGGACTCCTGGAGACCCACCATCCCTACCACATGGCACCTCCATCTTCAAAGCTACAATGGAGAATCTCTCTCCTATCAAATCCCTCTTATGCTTTGAATCTCTCTCATCGGGAAATTGCCTATCCCTTTTGAGGACTCATGGGATTAGTTCAGACACATTCATGATAACTCCCTTGCTTAAAGTCAATTGATTTGTGACCTCAATTATTTCTGCAATATCCCTTCACAGAAGCACTGAGATTAATGCTTGATCGAATAGCTTGGAGAAGATGTGTGGACATCAGGGGATGTGGATTTGGGGTGATATCTTAGAATTCTGCCTTCCGCTTTTTTCATGGTCACTGTTTTAGATGAGGCCCTAATAATCTCTGTGTAAACCATTATAAGGACCATGTGACTCTGTCTTGAATGGGGTTCTCTCAGAAGCAGAACTTGAGATATAATATTGCAAGTTTGTGAAGTCTATTTGTAAGGTAAACACAGGAAGCATTCCTGGGGAAGTAAGGAAGTTAAACAGAAAAGAAAGGAAACCAATACAGGACATGTTAGTAAATATAGTACTTCCTCCTTATCCCTGATGGATATATTTCAAGTCTCCCCTATGAATGCCTGAAACCATGGATAGTACTGAACCCTATATATATACTGTTTTCTCCTATATATGTTATACCTATGATAAACTTTGGTTTATAAATTAGGCACAGTAAGAGATTAACAACAATGACCAATAATAAAATAGAACAATTATAACAATATGCTGTAAAAGTCATGTGACTATAGTCCCTCAAAGAATTTTATTGCTCTGTACTCACCTATTTTCAGCTCTTGGTGGACTTGGTAAGTGAAACCATAGAAAGCAAAACTGTGGATAAGGGGGACTACTGTATTTACCACCATGGGCATCTGGGGCTCATTCCTGCTGACAAGGGTGGGGAAGCTGAGGTATTTATCTCCCCCCTCCCACCTTTATTTCTTGAGGACTGCTCTTTCCCATTACACACATGCTGTCTGAATTTTTCTCTTCTTGACTAAATACACAGATATGATCCTGTTGCTCCTCTTTCTAAAAATACCTATTTGTTAATACAATCAACAAACATTTATTGAGCATCTATAACATGCAATGCCCTGGAATAATCATTTGGACTCAACAGTGAAAAGGCAGCCACTAATGAAGCTTATGATGGAAATGGTCTAAAAGTTAAACTTAGGCTGGGCATGGCTTACATGTCTGTAATCCCAGCACTTTGGGGGGCCGAGGCAGTCGGATCACTTGAGGCCAGGAGTTTGAGACCAGCCTGGCCAACACGGTAAAATCCTATCTCTACTAAAACTACCAAAAAAAAAAAAAAAATTAGCTGGGTGCAGTGGCACACACCTGTAATCCCAGCTACTCAGGAGGCTGAGGCACGAGAATTGCTTAAACCTGGGAGGTGGAGGTTGAAGTAAGTTGAGATCACGTCACTGCAGTCCAGCCTGGGTGACAGAGTGAGACTCTGTCTCAAAAATAAGCAAAAAATAAAATAAAATAAAAAATAAAAGTTAAACTACAAAATTCCTTGCCACAGGTCACAGGTCCTTCAAAATCTGGTGTGAATTTAATTTGAAAGCCTCTTCTTTCACATTCTCCATTAAAACCATCTTCTATTCAAGTCACCCACAGTTCTCAGTGTTCTTGGAAAATGTATTCTTTCACAGTTTCATCAATTTTGCTGAAACTAAAAATGTTTTTCTCTCCTCCTTTTTAGATATTTCATTTCTGTAAGATACCTGGTTCAACATCGTCTTCCTCTGAGCATCACCCTGATATCTCTGCCTCAACTGTATTTATTACTCTTATTACTCCTACCTCATGGCCTGCTGCATAGGAGACCCTTCTGGAATAAATGCACTTAACAACCATGAAAGGATGCAACAATATCCAAGTGAACTGTTTCTCATATAAATAATTGTTTTAAGCTTTCTCTTCGTTTTAGATTTCTATATATGGCATTATTATGCTTGGTTTCATGTGTATATTTATTTAGATAGGTAATAGAGATAGAGATGACTATGAATAAAGAAAAACAGATATATAGAAATAAGGCAAGAATAATAATTTTAATAAGCATTTAAATTGGTTCTTAATATTCTGGGATTCAGCACAAGAGTTGGCTGACCAATGTGTTCTTGGGGCTAGTTTTAAAGCAGAAGTTCTTGTAGACATCAGGGAGAATTAAGCAATGCCGAATTCTCAAATTTATGTAAACTGTATCTCCTTTCTTCTGAGAAAAAAAAATATTTTTCAATATATCCTCACTATGTTTTCCCCTTATTTTCCTCCTAGACCAAGTATTTGGGAGCATATGGTTAAAGTGTCTGACTTACTAAAAAGACTACTATTTTTAAAAATTCCAACTTCAATTCTGTGAAGTCTGGTGCATGTTGTAAAGTAGATATAACTAATGTCTGTTAAGCAACATAAGGGCATTTAAAATCACAGTGGACCTATACAGTAAAATATGTATTTTAACCAAAAATGTCCCACATTTGTACTGCCACTGAAAATGAACTTCTGGACTCAGAAATCTGAGGTACATAGTTGAGATTCCTTTTGTTTCCCTTGAGCCTTTCTTGGTTCAAGAAAACTGCCAGTTCTAGAACACATTTCTCTTACTTAATACTTTGTTTTTAATAGCTATTATGAACTCCTATTGTATGCTACTCATTCTACTATGTGTTGAGGTTTTAAGCATAATATTGAAAGAAATGCATCAAAAAAGAAAATGTTAATTACTTTGTCTCAATAAATGTTATACCCAATAGGTCCCAGATCTTAAAAATTCAATTAGCAAAGGACTGACTTATAAGGTTTGTGTAAAACCTCTTTACCTTCTAGCAGAAATTGTTTAGATTTCAGATTAGGAATCCTATCATCATAATACCAAAAGAATACTTTACTGATTGAAACAGGCAAGATTGTGTTGTCCCAGTAGTCAAGAAAAGCGTAAAATACATCATTCTTTTAAGTTCCTATAATATTGAAAAATAAAGGTTATCATTTTATTTTAAAAATTACTAAATGTTTTAAATATTTATCTTAAACATGCTAACACTTAATTTAATAATACAATGCAATAGAAAATTGTGATATAAGATTAGTACATGTATTTATAAATAACATTATTTCATGGTTTATTGGAAATTGAATGGTTCAGTTAAAAGGACATTAGTTTAAAGTTGTAAAATAGACATCTCTGGATTCATCATTAACCTATATAACAGTATGCATGTACGCACAATCACATTTGGAGAAAACGTCAAAGCCTTAGTTATTAACTCGTTTGGACGTTGAGTGTTTAAATGTGAGGTCACACTGAAGTGCCCCAGGACCTGCCCTGGTCAAAAAGGGGAAAGTGGCTGATATTTTGGAACTGTCATTGCCCAGGACCCTGGCATACATGAGAAGGGATATTTTACTTTAGAAATATTCTCTGTTTTCAGAATCAAGACAGACTTCCCTGTCGGCACCCCCTCTCCTCACCCACAAACCAAAATCCTTCCTGCCATTAATCATGAAAATCCCTTTTGATGCAAATAGAAAGTACTCTGTTCCTCCCTAACACACAACATACTTGGCCTACAGCACTTAAGGGTGATTCTAAGTTAGAGGAGAATGTAGTATCAGAGCTAGGAGAAATTAGGAAGATATCTGGAAACAAGATAAGGTAGGAAAATAAAGAAGAAAAGAGGAAGAAAGAATGGAAAGAAAGAAAGAAGGAAGGAAGGAACGAAGGAAGGGAGGGAGGGAGGAAGAAAGGAAATAAATGAGGGAAGGAGGCGGGAAGGAAGAGGAAATAACAAGATTTTTCAAGGAAGAAAAGACAGAAAACCTTGTCTAACAGGGCAAAAATAGAAAGGTGAAAAAGCTCCAGGGCCTTTGCAGCACAGACATTGAATCAGGGCTCTAGCCCTTCCCAACAATGAAACGATAGGGGAATTCAGGGCTCGGGCACTGCTCCGGCATAACTGTGGACAGATTTTCCCCCATATGTTTACAGAATTCCGAAAGTACAGAAATAGCTGTTGAACTCTAAGCAGTTTTTGTAAAATTACCCTAGCTTGGAGATGTTTTCATTCTACCCTGGGGACTCTTCGGTGAAATCTAAATAAGTGAAAAGCTTCAGCTATTTTGGAGATTTCCTTGCGCTAAATAATATTCTGTAGATTGGATTAAACACAGGAAAAAAAATGTAGATATTTTCACATTCACATAAATCAAAAATGGCTGAATGTTTAAAAACAAACCAAAAAAGTGCCCTCAGGCTGAAACCAATTATGGAAATTCTTAGCCAAAAGAGATAATTTATTAGATCATTTATAACAAGCACAATGAGCAAATGAAAACTGATGTCCATGACCTCAGCTACCACAAAAACTAGGATGTTTTATATTTATAAGAATGATCACAATAATGTGTCCACATGGGCCCATGGGAAGAAGGATTGGGCTGGGAGTCTGCAAAAAGCCTTCCTCATCAACACCAAGTATCACTGACTTGGGAGACAGTTGGCTGAATAATTGACAACTGGGGTTGACTTTTCATTCTCCTGTGATTCTATTTGTTGACTTCATTGGTTTTCAGGAGATAATTGTTTGATTAATTCACAAAGTTATTGAGAACAACCCTCTTCATCTGGTTAGTTTCTATGTATTCTTCAGATAGCAGCTCAAGCATCACTTCCCCAGGTGAGCCTTCTCTGACCACGAACTCCCAACACAATGAAGCTAAATATTACATTGGGTAGCCCCTAATCAACTTCTGTCTTTCCCTTAGGTGAGAATCTCTAGAGTACAGAAATAATGTGTGTTGTGCTCACCATGACAGCCCAGTGCCTATCACAGTGGCTAGCCTTTAGTGAATACTCAGTAAACATTTTTAAAATGTATTAGTAAAGCATTGTTAGGAAGACTGACTGCAAAGAACAGATACCCAACTACATTTAATAAGCTGTCCAGAGGCAGGTGTCTTCAGAGTTGGTTACTTGAGCAGATCAACCATGTTGGGACACTTCACTGTCTATCTCTTGGTTTGCCTCTCATAGTCACAAGGTGGCTGCCACAATTATGAGCACATATTCTCACACAACTGGCTGTACAGCCAGCAGACAGACAGGTAAGGAATCGCTTCTCAAACATCAGGTTCTAAATAGAAAATAAAATCTTTCTGTAGGGATTTTCTGTGCAGACTTCTCCCTCAGTACTCATTGGCTGGGTTATGGTCACATGACCTGAACTTATTTGCAAGGATGGCTTGAGAAAAAAAGATCTGGCATTTTCCATATCTATAATAAGGGGAGGACTCTGCAGGCAAGAGAAAAGGATGAGCAGGTGGCTACTGGACAGTAATCAACTGTCTTCTGGAAAGGCCTAAAATTATATTTTTTATTTACCATTATTTTAAAACACCCATCAATAAAATATGACCCCTGTTGTGCCATAAGAACATGGGAAGAATGTGTTTCTCATAGAGCTTTCCCTGGTCCAAAGGAACAGATATGCAAGTGAACTCAAAAATACTTCATGAATTATTACCCCCAGTGTCTGATAAAAAAAAAAAAAGTGCTATCAATATGATAACCTTGAAGATTATTTTAACCCCTATTAAATTGGAGACTCACATGAAAACTGTACCCCATATTATCTTGCCATCATTGGTTGATGTTATTTAACTGATGACTGCTGTCCATTAGTGGCTGTCATTACAGCAAAAAGGTTTCGTTGAATCTAGAGAATAGTATTCCATACTCTTGTTAATTTTTTTTCTATGAATAAAAAGGCTGCTTTCAAGCACCTGCTAGATCAACCAAAACACCTAGTAATCCCAGTTAAATAGATACATATTGTTTGGGGGCCAAAAGAGTTATAGATTGACTGATGTATTGACAGAGCCTCTAGAATGTCTTTACAAGTTTATTGAACCCAATATTATTGAGAAGTCAAAATACACAACTTACTTCATGATTCAAATATGGGTTTTAATTGAAGTGCAAACACTGGAGATAGATTTTATGTCTTTTACCTCCTCCTCTGTCCAGATTAGCTCCACTTCTAACCTGGGTTTAAAAATTCCTCAATAAGGGGCAAGGTGCTGAAATGTTCTGTTGTAGCTTTGTTGGCAGGAATTTGACATACCTGGGAATAGAAGCCACTGGTACCATTGACTTGGAGATGAAGGATGAGTTCCTTCTTCAACTTGGAAAGATAGGAACACGAAGGCCCCACTCAAGGTTTTCCCAGATCTTGAAGATTAGTGAGTCCACTGTTTTGAAACTGTTAATCCGACCTGGCAAATTCATTCATTGGTTCAACTCACCCTAGTACCGCCAAGAGTCCTGCAATCATGGGCCCTCCTCATAGTGGGACATCGTTACACACTGTGTCACTTGGGATCACTTGAAATTTTGTTCAGGTGTGGGAAGTGACCCCAGGAAAACCCATATGATGGTGGTTTGGTATTAGAGGAAATTCCTGGCTTACTTTGTGGCTGCTTCACAGGAAGAAAAAAAAAAGTTCATTGTATTATTTAAGCTTTTATTTTCCTGGCCACATCATCACCTACTACATTTTATCTTCTCTTAAACTTATTTCTTATATTAATAAGCTTTGCTATTTCCAAAAATTTGAAACTGAACCTTTCTAAGAATATTGTTCCCTTTTCCCTCCATTCTGAAAGGTTCCATACACACAGCCATTCCCCTATGTGCAGTGATTTGCATGTCATTCTCTATGAGGTGATGAGCCTCTCAAAATGTTTAAACAAATACCAACAGAGGTTAGTTTGTTCACATGAATAAATATTAGAATGGCAGCATTTTGGTGGAAATTTAGAAAAGATTTAAGTTTGAGGATTTGCTATTTCTCAAAGTAACTGAACATGTTCAATAGAATTAACCATATTTAGGACGCTTAAAAAAAAAAAGCCAGGGAAAGATAAGTGATATGTTTCTTTGTGTTGTCCAAAAGTTACTTGCATTAAAATTAGCCAAGGAGCTTGTTTAAAAATGCAGATTCTTGGTTTCCTTCTTAAATGTACTAAATTCAGGCTTTTTTCAGATTGGGGATTTTGAAATATGGAATTTTGGAATCTATCCTTTTGTCTTTTCCTCAAGATGATTCTTACATACTTTTGGGAATAATTGGCAGAAGACATTTCCAGCCTATTAATTTCCCTGATTCATTGATCTGGAACAGAGAAGGTAAGTGGGTGATCCAAAGGAGACAGGAGAAAGTTGTTGGTTTCTAAATACAGAGCTGGTCATAGCTATAACTTAGAGTATATAGATGAAGGGTTTGGAGATATCTTTGTGTCATGGACTTCTTTGGCAGACTAGGGAAGCCAATATATCCTTTCAAAAGCATCAAATAATACATAGATTATGAAATGAATTATGTTAAGGTATAAATTCATATGTGGACCCCTTGAGGATCTGTGAACAGCAGGTTAAGAATCCCTGAGCCAAGAGATAAAGTAACCCAACTATCAGAAACCTGCTAAGTTGGAATGATCAGGTTTGGTTAGACCCTGTCTGAGGCTTGCAGTATGATCGAGAACTTGCGTCAGCAGGAGAGTCTAACAATGTGTCAGAAGGAAGTCACTAAAGATGATAACAAAAGTGTTTAAAGGTGGAACCCATAGTTAAAGGGTAAAACACATGTCTCAATTCTTTTATTTCTCCCTTTCCACTGGATCCTTCTCAGCCTACACAAATGAAATTTTTCTTCCATTTTAGAAGTCTTAGCTTGGTCCTACATCTCCCTCTAGCTACCATCCCACCTCTCTCGCCCTCTGTCTCTCTCTCTCTCTCTCTCTTTTTTCTGAGTAGAGCATCTATTATAGAAAGAGACATCGGCACTTCACTCTTCTCTCACCTGTAACCTGCCTCCTGTCTTCATTTCACCACTGCTGTTTTTTCTGCCAAAGTCAACAGCATTTGACACTTTAGATCATTCCTTCTGTTTAGTACACTGGTTTAGTCTCCTAATTCCTCTTTGCCTGGTTTTCTCACTACTGCAGATGCTCCTTTTCAGTCTCTCCTCTGCTCCTAGTTTCCATCACCCCCGCAAATGCCCTCAACCTTATTTCCTTAACATTTTATCCATCCCTTCTTAAAATTTCCACATACTGCCTGATCTCAGGCCTTCCTCCATTTCTCCCAATTTATCGCACCAGTTGCCTAACTCATCCTTCCAACTTTTGCTCACCCCTCTGATCCATTCTGTACTCATTACCAAACTGGAAGGAAGCATTCTCCTCTCTACAGCTAACCCTTCCCTTGGTTTTCATTGTTTGCTATAGTTTTCTTCCTAAATATCCTCTTGGAAGCTGTACCTGTCTGGGTAAGGTATGTCTCTGTGTGTACCCAGAGTACCCTGAGACCTAAGTGATTCTTTCAATATTGCCTCATTGATTATCTCTCCTTCTAGACTATGAGCTCCGAGAGGCTTCAGAGGACTCACCTAGTCTTTTATGTCTCTCCTCACATCACACATAGATTATAAATTTTTAAATCAAATTAGAAAAATTGTCTTAACAAAGGACTGATTTAATAAATAAAATCATAAATAAATAGGATAATCATAAACTACTACCAATCATTCTCTGCCTCTTTGGACAATAAATGCTGTGGGAATTTTTGTGCAATTTATTCATTCACCAAACACATAATTTTGAGTGACCTGTACATGCTAATATTCAAGGTATTGGGGATTCAATAGTGAACAAATATTCATAGTTTTATCCTCATTGAACCAAGAGAGTAATGTGTAAGGTAGATGATATGGTTTGGCTGTATCCCCACCCAAATCTCATCTTGAATTGTAGCTCCTATCATCCCCATTTGTTGTGGGGGGGGGGGAACCGGATGGGAAGTAATTAAATCATGGGGGCAGGTATTTTCCCTGCTGTTCTCATGATAATCAATAAGTCTCATGAGATCTGATGGTTTTATAAAGGGTGGTTCACCTGCACATGCCCTCTTGCCTGCTGCCATGTAAGATGTGCCTTTGCTCCTCCTTCACCTCCTGCCAAGATTGTAAGGCCTCCCCAGCCTTGTGGAACTGTGAGACCATTAAACCTCTTTCTTTATAAATTACCCAGTCTCAGGTATGTCTTCATTAGCAGTGTGAGAATGTAATAATACAGTAGGCAATACATAAATACATGCTAATAAACTGTGATAATTGTATGAAAAGAAAACGTCTTGAAGCACCCATGTAGCCAAGGACAAATGCACACTATTTCTAGGAAGGGCTCTGAGTCCCTGGAGAATAGAACTGGCCCTTGCATAAGTCTTAAATATTTCCTTTTCCCTTAACTGAAGGCTTATGATAAAAATATCCTAAGAAGTTTATTCTTTCTTTTTCCTCCACACGCTGTTCTTAACCCTCTAGACTGACTATCCTCATGGGATGAGGAATACCCCTCTCCCCTGAAATCTGGGGTAAACCTATCCTGCTTCACAGGCTGTTTTCTTTATCTGGATCCACTGTGGCATTCCACAGGCAAGCCTGCTTACCGACAACAACATGGTGTGGGAACAAAAGAGCTTCTTTTTGAAAAAGTCTGTTTCATGTCCCAGTTTTATTTCCATCTCCTTTACTCATCCCTCTGAAAGTGTTGCCACCTCCTTGGGCCAAGGGGGCCTCACTGGGGTGGCCTGGTTTTCTTGAGATCCATGACAGAGTTCCTTCTCTTTGGGGTTGGTGTGGGATTTGTGCTCCCCAAGGCATACCCTGAGACCAATAATCAAGGAAACTATGATAGTGCTGTTCTTCTTCTTCCTTCCATGCTGTTTACTTCCACCCTAACTTCTTGGAATTGGTATGTATCTTTCCAAGGAAAGGAGAGGAAGAAAGTAATGAGAGAAAACAACATCAACAACAAAAAAAAAAAGAGAGAGAGAGGAAGAATACTTCAAATAGAAGGAGAATGGTAAATAGAAAGGATGGCGGGGCGCAGTGGTACATGCCTGTAATTCTAGCACTTTGGGAGGCCAAAGTGGGTGTATCACCTGAGGTCAGGAGTTCAAGACCAGCCTGGCCAATATGGTGAAACCCCATCTCTACTGAAAATATAAAAATTAGCCAGGCATGGTGGCAGGTGCCTGTAATCCCAGCTACTTGGGAGGCTGAACAGGATAATCACTTGAACCAGGAGGCGGAGGTTGCAGTGAGCAGAGATCGCGCCACTGCACTCCAGCCTGGGTGACAAGAGTGAAAAATCTGTCTTAAAAAAAAAAAAAGGGTCGGGGCGCGGTGGCTCACGCGTGTAATGCCAGCACTTTGGGAGGCTGAGGCAGGCAGATCACGAGGTCAGGAGATCGAGACCATCCTGGCTAACAAGGTGAAACCCCATCTCTACTAAAAATATAAAAAATTAGCCAGGCGCGGTGGCAGGTGCCTGTAGTCCCAGCTACTTGGGAGGCTGAGGCAGGAGAATGGGGTGAACCCGGGAGGCGGAGCTTACAGTAAGCCAAGATTGCGCCACTGCACTCCAGCCTGGGTGACAGAGCGAGACTCTGTCTCAAAAAAAAAAAAAAAAAAAAAAATTTTCACTGACCTTTCAAGTAAAATAGGTGCTGAGCTGAAAGATATCACCACCCCATCTTGCCCCCAAAGATCACTAGATTTAATAATTGTTTATTGAGCAACTGCTATGTTCCAGAAATTGTGCCCAAGTTCTATAGTGCACAAAGACTGTTGTAATTAAACAAAAACATTCCATGAACTTGGGAGGGGGTTATCAGCATGCATGTTCCATGTTTTCCATCATTGGTCTAGGCCTGTGGTTTTCAACCTTGGCAGCATATTAAAGTCACAAGGAAATAATTTTTTTAATAGCAATGCTCAGGCTCCACCCTCAGATATTCTGACTTATTGACTTAGGGTGAAACCAAGACATCACTACATTTTTTGTTTTTGTTTTTTGTTTTTGAGACATAGTCTTGCTCTGCTACCCAGGCCGGAGTGCAGTGGCATGATCTTGGCTCACTGCAACCTCTGCCTCCCAGGTTCAAGCAATTCTCCTGCCTCAGCCTCCTCAGTAACTGGAATTACAGGCACATGCCACCACACCAGACTAATTTTTGTATTTTTAGTAGAGACGGGGTTTCGCCATGTTGGCCAGGGTGGTCTCAAACTCCTGACCTCAAGTGATCCACCCACCGTGGCCTCCCAAAGTGCTGGGATTTCAGGTTTGAGCCACCACGCCTGGCCCAGAGATTGCTAAATTTCTTAAAGGTGATTTTAATGCAGAACCAGGGCTGAGAACCATTGGCCTAGGCAATAGGTAGGGAAGGTGGTCTGATCATTCTGAAAGGTAACCAGTCTAGATATTCCAAAGTCCAAGAAAGGATCTCCCTTCCTATACTCAATTTCCATTCTGGACAATACGCTGACTTAGAGCCTTTGGAGGAATTGCTTTCTTTCCCAGCTCCTCTCTCCCAAGCACTGATCTCCACTCCCAACATCTCCCTACATTGAATTCCTCTTGTGGGTGCAATGCTTGGACTGCACTTTCTGTTTAATAATGGGGTTCTCCCATTGGCTACATCCCAACCAATATTCCTGCCCTTTTTCTCCAAGCCCCTCCCCTCACAAATAATATATATCCAGAACAGGTTGAAATCTCAGTGTTTGTTGGTAATCTATAATCTATATAATTACATTACTCAGCTACTAAACCTACTCCTGTAAAAAAGTAAGAGATATGTTTTTCCTGAGCCAGAAAGGTGGGACCTTGACACTCCTTCACAGTTACACCTTGGGTTGGGAAGGAGCCTTTATTTGCATGACAATTCCTCCCCAAAGAATATCCACACCTCCTTTTCTGAGCCTTCCTTCCTGGCTGAGCTGGTGCTCATCAGGAAACAAAATCTCATCCTAGCCAATAGAACAGGCAGTGCCTTCAAAGTAGGCCAAAGAATTTGGAGCTTGTCTAACCAGAAATTCTTACCCACTCCCAAAAAATGCATATCCTGTTCCTCCAAAGGATGGTAATTAGCACCTGCTTCCACCACTGAGCTCCTGTGGGATCTGGCTACTTGCTCTCACAGCTCCTCTGGTCTCTCTTGGCTCCCTAATGAACCACATCCGTCACATGATGTGCTACCTAATCTAGTAGAGAGGGTGTTGCAGGACTCCGTGAACTTAGGTGTGACTGCCTTAACAAAACCATTAGAGAGTACATAAGAAAGGAAGTGGCTAGTACATAGTTGGGGATGTCATCCAATTAATTTGACAGCCACAAATTCCTTCCCAGAAAGATTATAGCATCATAGAATATTGAAGCTTGGAGAGGACCTTAGAAATGATCTGATCCAGATGTTAACATTTTAGGACTCCTTGCCTCTGATTAGAATCTGTCAAAAGCAATGGACCTTCTTCCCAGAAAAATATGTGTACACATAAAGTTTTTTTCACAACTTCAGAAGGTTGGACTACAAATTCCATTGACTGGGCTTATGAGACCCCTATAGAAGAAGCCTGATACAGTCTAACCCCCTCCCCATCATCCCAGTACACTTATACACATTTTATAGGTGAGGACACTGCAGTCCGGAGAAGAATGAGATTCTCCAAATGACTCATAGATTAGTAGCAGAAACACAAGCTCTAAATTTCTGATTCTAGTCCCATAAGACTCAGCCAAGACCACTGTGCTAATACCTCTTTAGAAGATGTTTTGGAACTGACTTTTTCAGGGACTATTGTCCTTTATCTGAGGATTCCTGTTGTTGGACTTTTCTCTGTGTGCACGTTGTGTCTTATTGGCAAAATGGGCAACCAAATTCCTTTTACTGGGCAGCCTCTTTCTTAGGAGAAATGACTTAATCTACTCAAAATATTTCCAAGCATAACGTCAAGGGGTTGGAGAGACTGAGAACCATGTCTTCACCAGAGCACCACCTGGTGGAACACTGAAATAAATTCTATCTAAGCCCAGGGAAATGGCCAGAATGTAGGGAACAGCATTGACCATTTCTTCCATTTTTGATGCCAGTACAGTAGTTTTATCCGGATTTTTTGGCCTGAGTAGTTTTCAAAATATTACCGAATAAAACTGGATTCAAAGATTAAGTAATAACCTGTAAAACTCAAATTATTTCCTCACTATTTATACACAATTGATACTTTAGTTCCCCCCTTTTAACAACAGATAAATCTAAAAGCAAGGGGAAAAAGTATTTCTCTGGGGTAATAAATTGCCAGCTACATTTGTCAGTTGGAAAGAACTTCAAGTGAGTTGAGTTTTCTTATACTGTCCCATTATCTAGAGGTAATGAAATTCTATTTCTATCTCTGCCACCTGGGGTGAATAATCCTGGGTAAATCATTTAATTGCTATCATCTGTGGCTTAGAGATAATTGAAGGTAATGACCGTAACACTTACTAGCCGTATGACTTTGACACTCCAGTACTCAAATGTCCTGTGCCTCAGTTTCCTCTTCTCTAAAATAAGGAAGACAGTCATATCACACATCTATTAAGGTGGTCATGAGGACTGACTGACACAATGTGGGCTTTGTTGGAAGAGCTCTTCATAGTACCTGGGACATCTCAAGTGACAGACACATTTTTTCTGAAAACATTAGTTGTTGCCGAGTTACCTGAGATATACACGTGAAGCACCCTGTATAATGCGAGGTTCACAATACATACTGAATATTTAGCTTACATTTATAAAGATTGAGTGGGAGTGACTCAGTGGTGAGAACATAACCTCACACATTTCAACATCACATGTGATTTGGCATACTATTAAGACCTAGAAAAATCAGATGTTAGTGAGGGCAGGAAACCAAGAGACTGTCAAATTCACTTGCTTTCTTTATAGATAATGAAAGTGAGGTTCCGAAGCGTGAAGGGATCGTTCAAGGACACACAGCTCTGAGTGGTAGATCAGAACGAAAACCCAGTGTTCAAACTTTTAGTTCTGTGTCCTATCAGGATGATTAAATGAAAGAAAGAAGGAAAGAAGGAAGGAATGAAAGAAGGAAGGAAGGAAGAAAGAAAGGAAGGAAGGTGGAAGGAAGAAAGGAAGGAAAAAAGAAAAGTAAAGAAAAGAAAGAAGGGGCAAGGGAGGGAGAGAGGAAGGGAGGCAGGGAGGGAAAGAGGAAGGGAGGGAGAGAGGAAGAGAGGGAGGGAGGGAGGGAGAGAGGAAGAGAGGGAGGGAGGGAGGGAGGAAACACTGAAGAGTTAAATGCACAAAGCGAGGCTTCTTATTAGTCAATTGAGCTGGGTCTGTAAGCTTTGAACACTGGGCATGACATCTCAGGCTTCATCCATGGGCTGAAAGGACCCAGTTTCCAAAGCTCCACCTCAGTAGCCATCAGTCACACTGTTTTCATCTAGAAAGCCTAGGCCAACACCCATCTCTGTGTGTCATCAGACCTCTCTGCCCAGGCAGTATCTGGGCTCCAGGACACATGGCACTATTCCACCTGAGGGCTAGGACCTCCTCAGCAACCAGAAGCTTCACATTTCTGGGTTGGGAAAGCAGAAGTCCAGACACTAAGTTGGCCATTGCCAACATGAAGGAAGGAAGCTTTGCCAGGAAGTTCAAATGTCAGGGACCTAGTTCCTACAGACCATCCCACACCCTGGGACAGACTTCAAAAATAATTCCTATGGTCTTTTGATTTGGAAACATTTTCAGAAAAAAAAAAAATGCCTCATAATCAATTAAGACAGCTGTCTCTTTCCACTTTAACTTCTGTTCCACCACAATTCCCTTTGTGTTAGGTGCTGTTGAATGGGGGTGAGTGTTTGGGGGATGATATGTAGAAGGGAAAGTTGAATTAGAGATGCATTTACTTATTATTTAATGGAAACAGTTAAGTGGTTCATAGTCACATGTATAATGTATAAGAAGTTATCGTTTTCCACTGTAGTGTAGTAATGGCTTCCAGAAATACTCCTGTTGCCGGCTGTGTAAACTCATCCAGTGTCTTGACAAGAAGGTACAGGGTCCACCTTGTATCAGGGCATGAATAAGGCCTGCGGTACCTGACATGGCAACTGTACAGGTGGTGGACAAGACACAAGGCTTGAAGGCAGGACTCTGAAGCTAGTCTACAGTTTGTGAAGTTATAAGTGGAGCATTCAGTTCTTGTCAAAATGCAAGTTCTCTGCTAGCAGAATACACTGAGTTTCCCGACATAAACAATTATAAATGCACCGTGCATTTTTGATGGGGAACAAGTGAAACAAAACATATCACAATTTCTGTGTTTGTAGGGCATGAGCTTGTTGCAGTACTAAAAACTTAAAAAAAAAAAATGGGCGCGCTTGTGTGTGAGGTGGGATTTTGCATTTCATGCATTTTATTTAATAAAAAATAGATTTTGATCAACCATGCTAGCCCAAAAACTAAATTCTCTATTTTCTATTAAAAATTATATATAAAATCCATTGTCGTATCAAAAGCCAATCAAAGGGAATACAGCCAATCACGTAGGAAAAACGTATAAAGCAGTTCATTATAAAACATGGTATTACTTTTTTGGTGTTATATAATGTTGAAGGATTTTCAACATTTAAACATTTGCAATTTCTGGTGATTTAGTTTTTTTTTAAAATTTCAGATAAATGTTTACTTCATTGCTACTTTTATAACAGTATCTTCCTCTTCCTCTGGCCCCCGACTGTCAATTAAACTTCAGCCTTACAAAACCTGTATCTGTACCCTGAGAGGGGGCAAATAAAAAGAGGAAGGGCAGGAGAGACAGAGAAAAGAAAGGTAGAGACAGGAGGAGAGAAGAAATGTCCCACAGGATGGAGTCAGTCTCCATGAGATCAACCAGTTTGAATGTGACTTGACATCTAAGTAAGACTTTTATCTCCCAGCAGACAAATGACCATTTACTATTTTCCTCTGACTATGCTTTGCAACTGATGTTCCCTGCATAAAAAGCAGGGAAATCTGACTGGGAGTTCATTTTCCGATTCATGCCTAGATATTTGAAGACATGAAGTAATATCCATTTTGTTTCGTCTATGGGCCAGATAATCCATCAGTTACTTCTTTAACTGGCTTTCTTAGTGGTAAACACCCTCATTTTTCTCCATTGGCCAGGCAAGAGTCTGTAGGATTTTGAGGCATCCCATGAGGAGAGTGGCAGCAAGATAAAAGAGATTCAGCTAGCAAAATTAAAAGCAGGCTTTTAAAACTATGGCTCTACAGTATATCAGGAAAAATATGCATTGACATTATCATGCTTCAGTTTCTACTGGTTTTGGTATGACAATCCATTTCTCAGATTTATTCTAAAGAATAATTTACTCAGTAACTATTCTTGAAATTATGAAATTTTCCTTCCTGAATTTCCCTGTGCTCCTTAAGATGTTATTACCAATGGGAAAAACAGGGTGTAGTTACATAATAAAAGTGTGCACCACCCATTCTATTCTACTCTGGCCAAACAGAACTGTATGTCTGAAAGCACATGTCATGTCTGAAAGTACATGTCTAATAACACGAATCTTGCCCAAATCACAGTGGCTTCACCTGGCTCCTTAACTCTACTTGAATTTCTTAACTAATTATGAAAAAAGGTAACAGAAATTTTGATTCTACAAAGCAACCACCATGTCTGGAAGATAGGCAAAGACATAATGAATGGTTTGCTGATATTATATGAACATATATGACAAAATAATATTGTCTGCCTCAATACTTTATGACCACTTTGGATTACTACAAGAAAAGGTCAGGTTTGCAGTTCAACACTGCAGCATGCAAAGGGTTAACACCACATGGCATTGGGTTGATGGAAGATTGTAGAGTGTGAGTAAGATTTTCAGATATGAGCAATCACAGGGTAAAGAAATATTCCCTGAGGTTGGGCAAAAGAACATGAAAGAAGATAAGAACTGTCATCCTTTGGCCTCATGCCAGGAACTGAGACAGCTGCCATATGGAACTCTGAATCCACTCAGCGAAACTCGGTGTTGTTCTGAAGTTCTCCGAATATGAAAATAATGTCCCCGCTTGATGAAGAAAGGACAGAAAAGGCCTCCTCAGGGACCTCTTATTCCATGCCTGTGGTTTCTCTGGGAAAGACAATTCCATGCTTCATTATCTCCCTTAGTCATGGCCTACTTGATTGTAAGAAAGAAATCCATTCAAACTGGCAAAAGTAATGGAATAATATTCAGCAAAAGGAATGAATAAAATACTGCTGTATACAACTACATGGTGAATTCCACAAGCATCATGTTAAGTAAAAGATTCCAAAGACAAAATTGTTCCAAATGAAAACTATAGGATTCCATTTATCCAATAATGCAAAACTAATGTATAGGGTAATATCTAAGGAGAGGCCATCATAGTTGTCTGGGTGGCATGGACAAGAGGTGGAGCAATAGAAATAGAGACAAGTATATGGCCCATCTTGGGAACAAGATGGTGGTTCTCAAAAAAGGGGTTTGTGAGTGAGCAAGGCAAGGCAAAGACTCTTCCCTGCTTTTCAGGTTTCCTTCCTGAGCAAAAGCAGGAAGTGGAGGTGGTGCCAGGTAGCACCTTTTGGCCCAAGGCAAAGAGCCTTTTTATCTGTACCAGTTCCTGGTTACTCACCATTGTCCCTCTCCTCTCATTTGTCAAATAAGTCTGAAGGAACTCTTCTGTTTTATAGCCCACCAAATGCTGTGCTCTGAACAAAGGGAGTGGGGACCCTCACATAATCTAACAATCCAGTTTGAAAAAACAGAACACTGAAAAGATTACAAACTGAAGCAAAACAAGTATAATTTAACAATCCCTCCTGAGTGAGTAGCAGAATCAGTCTGAGAAATGTATACCATATTGAAGGAAGGGTTACACTTCAGAGAGAGAGAAAGACACACACATACTACACACACGCAGAGAGAGAGAGAGAGAGAGAGAGAGAGAGAGAGAGATTTATTGTGGCCCTACCTAGAAATGACATTAATAATTCATAAATATTTCATACATTTTCACAGTAAATATAAACCATTTACATCGATGTGTCTGCTCTTTACACATGTTTTAGAACTGGCAAGGAAGCGTTAAAAGACCCCATGAAGGTAAACAAAGGAAAAAATATTGGTATGATGAAGGAGAGTGGTAGAAGAAAGAGGGAGCTACCAGCTATAGAAGCACCTTGGTGGACCAGACAGTGACTAACAGTGAAAGATAAATCAATAATGTATACATCCTTCACAAACAATTGCACACATGCTCTGTTAGCAAATCAACATTCCACCAGTATGCCCTCCCACAAATTATGGCTGTGAATAGACAGTCATAGTTGAGTGAGGAGTGGCACATTAGGAGTAGGGGATAGAGGGTAGAGGTAACAGCAGATTACTAAATTGTGGCTTAACATTGAATAAAAAAAAACCCAAAACAGACCAATACGCTAGACCTAGGCCCATGACATTCTGCATCTGCATGTCTTTTAAACCACTAGCAGGAAGATGCTGGGGTGTCAAGAGTGGACCCCTCAGGAGCCAAAAACTTTTGGCAGCAGACAGCAAAAATCTCAGAACTACCGAAAAGTATAAGACTTGAGAACAAACATTGCAACCCGTATGCTGGGTTATTTGTTGGTTTGCTTTTAAATCCTTCCCATGCCCTTCCTTTGCAAGCTCCATTTCCTGGACTCTCTTGCCAAGTGGCTTCTGGTTTGGTTTAGTCAACGAAAACCACTGGAGAGATTGGAGGACAGACAGAAGGAGGAAGCCAGGTTTTCATCCCTTTTCCTCTGTTTCAGACATGGGCTCTGGCAGGGGCTGTGTCTCAAGCTTGGTTCCTGCTCCCAACAGGAAACCTCTGCTATCCATGAGCTCCTGTGGATGGCTGTGATTCTTGGGTTCTAATTAATCCAATTATTCTCTTTATCCCTCTTGTCCTACTAGCAGTAGTAGTGAATTCAAACTGTTGCCTTATTGGCCTTTGGTTTTTTCCTACCTTCAACACCATTGTATCTAGTTCCCCATATTAAATTCTTTCTACCTGAGTACCTGGAATGACCTCCGTGCTCCTGAGTGAACTTTGACCGATCCAACCAGAAAGCCCTTCTTCTGCGGGATAATGTGTGTTTATCGGGCTATTCCCCCGATAGGAATTTCCATTCGGAGTTATTGGAAGAAGGAGGCCATGGAGGATCGCATAGAATTCCACAGTAACTGTTTTCATATTTTTAAAGAGAGTTAGACAGTACTAGGAAAGGCATCAAAGATCAGTGGGTAAAGTGGCAGATGGGCTTGTGAGAGGAACAAAAGATTCTGGCTCCTACACTGGAAATAGGGAAAGACACCTTACAATAGGCAACCTGTGCCAGACACCATTGGGTACCAGAAGTACATGATTTTGTAAGGAGTGTAAAAGCCAGTGATGCAGGCAAGGAATAAAATGAACTATGACTTGGAACACACTAGGGAAATATGGGAATAGACTGTCTCACACACAGGAACACAACAGAACTACATCAGCTTAGAGGGTCATTGCCTTGAGGTGGTTCATGAGAGAAGGCTGAGAATTTGAAGTCACTGTTATGAAGCTCTCCCGCACTGCTTATATCCTTACCATGGCTGCTATTTTAGCTCCTGCAGGTGGCAGAGGGCTTCCCAACCTGATTACAAATTCTCCATCTTAGGAAGGAGAAGTCCTAAAATCAGGTCCAACCATCTCTTCATTTGTAATGTGTCTCACACTAACCAGGCTGGTCCTGGGTCTCCTTTCCCACAGATTCACCATGTATCTTTTCCATCACCTGCTCGCTATTGTGGAAGAAGGAGGCTGATCCCACCAGGATGTATTTTCCGGCATCCCACATTATCTTGCTTCTGAATAGGTTTGGCCCATGGGAGCCACTACTAAGAGACCAGAGAGTGACAGGAAGGAAAAAATTAATAGTATTTCTCCCTGACTTTTACCCCTTCTCCATTTTGGGCAGCACTCCTGCCATGGCTGTGTTTTCTTGTTGGTTGCAACTCTTTCTTGCAGTGCTTCTATCTTTCACCATGTGATCCCAGTCTAAGCATCAGTAAAACCACCTCTTTCCTCTGTCCTTCCGGCCAGCGGGTGGTAGAGGATTCTAACTGTTACTAATTCCCGGGTTGCCTTTTGTACCTTGTGTGGCTTCCAGAGCTTCCATCATCTGAGTAACTAATTTCTTGCATTGTATTTTTTCTGTTTCAAATACTCAAGTGGTTTGTAATCCCTAGTTTGACCTTGACGGATACAGTAACACTATTTAGATGTTACAAAGGCCAGAGAGAATTAAGCCAAGTAAGGCAGTAACAGGCAACTACAGTTCTTGACCTCAGATCCAAAAAGCTAGGTTTATACATTTTCCCTGAAGTTGAAAATGTATACATGGCTAACTTTCCACCTTCAGTCCTCCAAGCCAGAAAGCATCAAAACAAGAAGTTATCAGAAAATTTTATAATATTAGGGTTTTCTCTTCCTATATCTGAGAATTAAAAGAATTAAAATCAATCTTTTATTACTACTTCTCTATTTTATGAGTAAGGGCATGGTAGAAGTTCAAGGTTTAGAGCACTTAGGTAGCTGTGGCTCTATGCTGCTCAGCAGGTTAGATTTTAAGGTTTCAAATCTTTGGACACCTATTCAAAAAGAGAGTATCACTTGTGTTCACTCTGTCTTGCTTAGCACAGATTTCTGCTTGACTGACTTCTAATAGCAGAACAAATCCCTAGCCAATGAAAAAACCTCATGTAAACTCATAAGGTCTTGACCACCTAGCAGAGAGAAGATGAAGAAACTTCCAGTCTACAATGATATGAAACACTTTTTTTGTGTAAAGCTCTGGGAATGGAGGGATGGAGAGAAAAATGGAAGACAGAACGTTGGGAGAAAAGCAAGCAAGTGTTGTAGAAAGTCTCAAATGACCATGCTGCATGACTAAATGCAGAAATAATAAAAGAACTAGGCATCTTGTGGTGTGAGTCCAATCAAAGATGGTAGGTATCAGAAACCCATCAGCTTCATCTGCAAGAAGACTAAAGGAAACTCCAAGATAAGCTCAGAATCTTCCCTTAACAAGAGCACCCGAGTTCCTTTCACTATTGTGAGCACTAAGAATTAAGGTCATTGGAGAACTTCACCCATGCAAAGAATCCTTCTCTGACTTGAGAAAAGATAGATCATGAGCTTTTGGGAAACAGATTTGAAGTTCCAGGTTGGATCCAACCCAACCAATTGGGAGCAGTGAGGGTGGAAATAGGAGGAGGGATAAAGCTGGTAATTCAGTGTTCAAAGCACGGACTTTGCAGATTCCCCAACTGCCTGTAGAATGGGATGAGAGGTGGAGGATAAAGCTACTAGCTAGGAGTAAGTAGTTTCCTTCCCATAACTCGGTTGTGGGCTAAGCATAAAGCATTTTTCTACCTTTTGGAAAGTGTTCTAAGAGTCTTGTTGGTTAGAGAGCAATTTAAGAGATATCTGAAATAATACCAGTTTATCCCAGTCTCATAGTCTGAATGTGGTACTAATTGTGGTGGGGTTGAGAATTTCAAGATTAGAATGTGTGTGGAACATGGAAACACTAAATAAGATTGGTGATTACACCAGCTTCAGGTTTAAAATGTATAAGAATACCTGACAGAGGAGACAGAAGTTCCCAGCATCAGCTGTATAAGTACTGGATATTACAGGCGACCCTCGCTGAATGAGATAAAGATACTGTTTTGAGTCAATGTTAGGTCTTTCCAGTGTGCCCTTCAGCAAGCGTGGCTAAAACTACCCCTGGGGAGGCATCGGGTGTGCTTCATCCCAGTGAGGATTGTGGGACACCAGTTGTAGCTGGGTCTAGGAGAAATTTCTTACTCCAACCTCTGGTGGCACCACACTGATGTTCACTGAAGAATTATAAAGTATCTTATCAGTGATTACACTGTTATGGCTAAACTGCCTACAATGTGTGTTTTAAAATACAGAATTCTCCAGGTTGTTTTTTCTATAGGGAAACCACTAGGAGTAGCCTCAGAAATAGAGGTGTCCTCAAAACCATTTGAAGAGAAATGCGGGAAAGCCAAGAAACCGGAATTGATGCTAGTGAATATTCTATTGGGAATTTCTTGCCTTAAAGTAAGCTACTGTGTTTAAGTGTTTAGAATTCACCTCGCAAAATATGTATGGATAACATCTCTCCTGTATATCCTTACTAATGTTAAGATGAACATTATGAAGCAGCGTAATGAATGATCATGTCTGAACCTCTTAGTGATCAGAGTTAAGCAGTAGAGATGCAGACATGCTGTCTGGTAAGTCCCATCACCTGACCACTGACACCACATCTAACAGATGTTTGAGAGGGGCTTCTACCTCTGGAGACCACATAGCCTGAGCGCCCTCCGTAGGCTTCAAGCCTTCTCTTGCTATCTCAGATGGTCCAGAGGGGCCATATAGAACTTAGTGAGATAATTTGGAGCTATATATAGTCAACAGCAGAGGAAAAGAGATGGTCAGATGGTAAGACCAGTTTCAGAAGTTGTAAGAAGAGAATTGCAAATGGTAAGAATTTCATGAATGGTATAGGGTACTAAGGAACCCTGCAAATTGTTGAAGTGCTTGGTACTGAACCAAAACATACTCTCCCATACTTGGGAAGGTCATGTACAGTAGAGCAAATTAAGTTGTGGTTTTGCCCAAAATGGTAAAGGACATAAGCAAAATGGACACTTACTGTTGAATTCATTAGAAATCACAGACTACCAAAGTAACCTAATTGGAGGTAATTGAGACAAAATAAAATAAAATAAAATAAAAAAACACAGAAATAGTATGCATTGACTTTTTAAAAATTTTCATAAATTTTAACTTTTTAAATTTAATTCAATTTTTAAAATTATGCAGTAAAATTGATTTTTACTTTTTTTCTTTTGGTATATAGTAATACGAGTTTATATATATATATTAATATAAAAAACACCACAATCAAAATTCAGAAAAGTTCCATCATCTCAAAAAAGTTGCTCACGCTACCTCTTTGTAGTCACACTTTCCAGTCATACCTAATCTCTGGCAGCCTCTAATCTGTTCTCTATCCTTATAGTCTTCTCTTTATGAGATTTTAATATCAATAGTATTATATAATATGTAATCTTTGAGGCTGACTTTTTTTCATTCAACAGAATGCCTTTAAGATACATTCAAGTTGTTTCAGGCACAATAGTTCATTTCTTTTCATCACTGAGTAGTATTCCATTGTATAGATGTACCACAATTTCTTTATCACCTGCTGAAGTATCTCTGGGCTGTTTACAGCTTTTGGTAATTATGAATAAAGCTGCTTTAAATATTCACATGCAGATTTTGGCATGAACATAAGTCTTCATTACTCTAGGGTAAATACCTAGGAATGAGATGGCTGAGTCATGTGATAAGTGTATGTTTAATGATATAAGAAAGTGCCACACTATTTTCCAGAGCTGCTGTGTCATTTCACATTTCCATTAGCAATGTGTGAGAGTTCCAGCTTTTCTACATCCTTGTCACGCTTGATATTGTCAGTACTGTTTATTTTAGCTATCTAATAGGTGTGTGGTGGTATTTCATCATAGCTTTAATTTGTATTTTTAATGGCTAATGGTGTCAAACATCTTTTCATAGGCACATTTACCATCCCTATTATCCCTTTTGGCTCAAAGGTGATATAAGTTCAAATCTGTTCAGTTTTTATTAAGTGTGTGTTTGTTTTGTTAATATTGAGTGTTGAGAGTTCTATGTATATTCTGGGTACAAGTCCTCTGTCCAATATATGACTTGCACATAGTTTTCCCAATCCATGGCTTATCTTTTCAA
Source organism: Papio anubis (assembly GCF_008728515.1). Lineage (NCBI taxonomy): Eukaryota > Metazoa > Chordata > Mammalia > Primates > Cercopithecidae > Papio > Papio anubis. Next base: position 51,754,134 of record NC_044991.1, read on the forward strand.
TTTCTTAATGGTGTCTCTTGAAGCAAAAAAAAAAAAAAAAAAATTCAATTTTAATAAAGTCCAATTTATTTTTTCTTTTATGAGTCATGCTTTTGGTCTCATGTCTGAGAATGCTTTGCAGAAATGTCCATGTTGCTCCAAATTACAAAGATTTTCTCCTATGTTTCCTTCCAAAAGTTTCTATTGTAGCTATCTGCAATAAAAGAATTAGGCAAAAATTATCAAGTATTTTCTCTGATATTCAATTGATGATACGGAATTTATAATAATTATAATACTAAATTATGTATTTTAGTTATTCTAACTTCTGTTAATTCCTTTTATATCAGTAAAATTTATAATAAAACATACATATACTTTATTACAAAGTATATACGTGTGTGTGTGGTATGTGTGTGTATATATATACTTTTTCTGGAGAGCTGTTTATTAAACATTTGCCAATACAGCACTCTTCTGAGAGCACTACTATGAGGTATACACTGGTGATTTTAAGCATGGATTTTGCATTTTGGCACAACTAGATTCTACTTCTATGGGCACTATTTACTGGTTGTTTAACTTCATATGAGTTAAGCTTTCTAGACCATGGTTTAATTACATGTAAAGTAAGCAAATGGGCATAACACTGACTTTGCAGGTTGTTTTTGCAGATTAAATCATCTAATTTTTTGTGTAGGGCTTAGCACAATACCTGGAATACAACAAATTTTCAGTAAATGGCAATTAGTATGTATTTGACCATATTTCAAAACCTGATGTTTATAAATGATCCCATTAGGTTGTATAAGAAAGACTATGTTTGGTCAAATGTATTTTATTTAAAAAGATAAGAAAGAAAGCAATGTGTTTTAGACTTAACCACTGCGATTTCAACTAATGTAGTTAAAATTAAAATTTAACTTAAGTACTTAAAAGAGTATACAGTATATAGAAGCTGCCTAGAAAAATCCCTTTGGCAACCAATTATAAATTACTTCTATAGATTTTATGGTTCACAAAGTGTGTTCTAACAAACCAACCTCATCAGCTCTCCACAACCAACAGAACCCAGTTGACCATAAGCATTTCTGCAGTTTCTGATCCAATCAGGAGATCTTTCTGTTTTATGGTAAACCAGAAGTGACTTTTCCCTGCCTTAATACAGCAAATTAAAGCTGCCCTAGGACTTTTTGACCTCAAGGGAAGCTGACCGGCTCAAGGGAATTCTAAGGAACTCCTCTCCCTGCTGTCCTTATTAACCTGTAACCAGCAAGGGGGCTGCTTTTCCTGTTTGCCAATTGCCTTTGTACCAAAATGTTCCCTCCCCTCAGACACCCTCTGAGCCTCACTATAAAATGAGAACAAGATAACAGGAAGTGAGGAAAACTGGTTTGTGCTGTGGTCAACAACACAGAGGTTAATGTGTCACTAAAGGAAGTTTCAAAAAGATAACATTTAAGATAGTGCAGTTCTTCCCCATGGTTTAGAACAGTTTCAGGACTTTGTGCTAGTTGTTCTTATGCAGAAATACTTTCCTAACAGTCCTGTGAAACAAATACACTGATGTATGGATTTGTTTGTATATGGGTTTGAGTTTTTATGTGTTTGTATATACCCATGGCCATACTTATCCGTATATACAGATTATGTGTGTCTATGTTAAAAAGACATTTTAATGATGTTTCTTTTACATCAAACACAAAGGATACTCTATTTGATATGTGTGTTTACTAGAGAATATATTGAAAGATTACTTTGTCCCTGGGCAATAAAGGCTTAGCCAAAGCTTACTTCATTTTTGCTTATACTAAGTGTCTAAGAAAAAACTAGATTGACCTCTGGATGCTGTATATACACTCTGGATATGATATAGTCAACTTTTATCTATAATAAACAGGATGTGAATTATGGAAAAAATATTGTTTCTATTGGACTTTAGATATATTATATAACTTGCTTGCCAGCAAATTGTCTGTTCTTCTTGCGGGCATCTTCCTCTGGTTATATAGTTACTGTCAATGATTAGCATTGAAAATAGACACCCAGAAACATTCAAGCAGTGCATGATACAGTGGGACAATGATCACTGAGGCAGTTTAGCTTTTATAAAACAGCAGAGAATTACATTAGCTTTTTAGGTGGTTAATAAATAATTGAATTTGTAGACAACTAAAACTTCCATGCTTTGGCATTGAAGTAAATAGCCCCAACATTACTTACATTACTGAGATTTTGATGCGAATGATAAACTTTCCTTCTATTCTGATTAAATTTAATTGTGTTAGTTTAAGCCCACTCCAGTAGCTTATTGAAATCACTTGAACCTCCATCCTGTCAATATTATTAATAGCTATATCTCTCAGTTTCGTGCCACCTCTAAATTGAATAATCATGTTTTAAAAGATGTTCATTATTTTTGTCTACTGAAAATCCCCCTTTTTTGTAACAAAACCTCAATTTTTTTTGAGTACTATGTCTTCTCTTTATCCAGGTGGTTTGGGGGAGCTTACGTACCCCCCTGGCTCCATGGGTGGGTACGTGATTTTGGCTTGACTAACCAGAACACTCCATCAACTTGGACACTGGTAATTGATTCAAGATTGAACACATATACCAATGCAGACAATAGGAGTCATCTCAGGGCTTCTGCTGGGAAAACTTTCCTTGTCTGAAGTTGCCAACCTGATGGAATGTAAGAATAGAGTCACGGAGCCATCCTTAACGCCATATGGAGATGGTTTTATAGCATGAAGCCAACAGAGAGGAAGCAGAGCCAAGAGAGGGTGAGAAAAGGACAATATTTTTATCACGTCGGTCAAGTTTCATAATCCAAGCTGTGCTTGCAGCCTCACTTCTGACATTCTCTGGTTGAATTTCTGTCACTTGCAACTACAAGAGTCTTAACTCTTTTATTTTTCTCACTCAAGTGATTATTATAATGTTGAACTGGAAAAGAGTATAGCACTCTTGGTCCAGGGAGCAATCCTCACTGAGATTCAATGATGGTTTTAATATTCTACCAGCTATGAACATATACCATCTGCCAGCTTCCATTTTTCTATCTTTTTGCAAGGGTATCATGAGAAACTCTTCCAAGGACCTTGATCAATGAATCACATACATGGTATCTACTTGTCCAAAAACACTTTTTAAAAATGAAAGAGGCAAGTATGTCATAAATCCAACCTATTTTTCAATTGTTGAGGACAATTGCCAATTTTTTTGTGGCCTAGAATCCTGTTTTCTTTCCAAAATGCACACTGATTTCCTTTTAGAGAATGAACTGTAACCCTCTACTTCTGTAGGCTTGGCAGACAGGCAAACCCAGCTTCCTTCCTCAGACCATGATGGCCCAAGAATCCAGAACCGCTTTTTATCTGCCCTGATAGAACAAGAGCACAGCTTGGGAATAGGCTTGGCCAATCAGAGCTTCTCTCCTGAGACTGAATTTTGAGTAGTCAACATTAGGATCAAGCATATGGTTGTCTGCTCTTTTTAATTATGGAGCACACACCAGCGTTTTCTTTCTACAAGATGGGCCTTCTAACTTTCTGATTCCTGTAAACTAACTGATAGATAAAATACTACTACTTGTTTTTCTAAGAGCTCATAAACCTGTTTAATAACCAAATCTAAAATTGTTCCAAGAATTTCTTTAATTCACTGGTTGCTCTAACCCATCTTTTTTTCTCCTTGAAAATGTGGAGACATTTTATCTTTCCTAGTATGTAGGAACCTCTTCAATTATTTATAATTTCCCAAAGACTGGTGACAGAGATTCTGAATACCACATGCAGCACTCTTATACTCCTGGATGTATTTCACTTGAAGATTTGAGTTTGTTAAAGAAATTTTATGATATCTTCCTGGGTTCTTCTCTAACTTTGCTTCAACTGACTTAGGATAATTTTATAAACCTTTTAAACTTTAGGTTATTTTTTTTTCCAAGAAAAAGAAGAATAGAAAGGTAGGCTTGGCACGATGATTTATGCCTGTAATCCCAGAACTTTGGGAGAACAAGGCAGGTGGACCACTTGAGCTCAGGAGTTTGAGACCAGCCCAGTCAATATGGTGAAACCCCATCTCTACCAAAAATACAAAAACTTAGCTGGGCATGGTGACATTCATCTATGGTCCCGGCTACTTGGGAGGCTGAGGTAGGAGGATCACTTGAGGCTGGGGGTGGAGGTAGCAGTGAGTTGTGATCATGCCACTGGGTGACAGAATGAGACTCCGTCTTAAAAACAAAATAAAACAAAAGAATAGAAAGGTTAGCTATTGCTCCAACCTGAAATAAAAGCTTTTGCCTCAGTCATACTGAGTTTATCACTGACTTGTTTAACCTTGAGCAAGTTTGCTTAATCATGGTAAGGTTCAAGTTTTTAACTCATAAATTGGAGATAGCTCTACTTTATATGGTTTGCTAAAGGAAATGGATATGGCAGAAATTCACTAGATGCAAGTTCCCACTCTCCTGTCCCACAAGCAGCATGTTTCTGATGTCTGCCTTCTACACACATAGTTCTCAAGGCCTTTCTCTTGGATTTAGGGCTTCCTTCAAGACATAAAACACTCTAGGATTCAGTTTTCCCTTGTTTGAGACTGGGCTGGCAATAGCTGTTATTTCCTTGGTATGTGCTTTTAGTTATAAATCCTGATTTCAGTGAGAAGTTCCCTAAGAATTTAGACATAAGAATAAGTTTGGACAACTGAGAGCTTACATGATGTAAAATCACTAAGGAAGGACCAAAGCAAAGATGAGCAAAGCCATCCTCACACTGCTACTTTTTGTGCCTCTTAGGCCAGTGGTTTCCATATTTTGGGATTTCATAAATCAGTTTAAAAATAAAATAAAATCCAGGGTTGCCAATTATAAATTTGCCAAGTAAGGACATGAAAACTACAAATAATAAAATATTATGAAGGATGACACCCCACCCCCCACGGGCCAGGGAATAAGATGGCTCCATGGTGAGCATTTAATCAAACCATTATAAGCTGTGATGTCAGGGCTCTCTTAGTCTTTGTGTGTTTGGAAGAGCAACAATGGGATATAGCTGAGCATGACACATTTACTATTTAAGAGAAATCCAAGCAGTCACAGTTTTAAGATGGGTGTGGACAGGAGGCTGAGGTGTTGAGGATATAAAGGAAGTAACCTTATTTCACATAGTAAAGAGAAGATCTCGTGGCCAAGCTTGTTTGTTGAGAGGCAGCCTTGCTCATTATGGGGTGGTGGAGGAATGCCTTTCTTTGTGCCCATGAACTCAGTTCATAAATTGTAAACTGGTTAACTAGGGGCCTAATCTACTGTGAATTTTTTTTGGCCTACGTGTTTTAAAAATTGAATATTTTTAGACCACTATGAGAATACTTTTTGGTTCAACAAAAATTACATTGCTTTTTATATTCTAGTTGTTCCACTTCACTCATCAATATTGCTGTACAGGCCCTTAAGTATATGACTCTTCTCCACATAGTTTAGACCAGGCGTTGATCAACTTTGTCTATAAAGGGCCAGATAATGAATATAATAGACTTTGTGAACTATACAACCTCTATTACAACTACTCATCTTTGCCATTGTAGCACAAAAGCAGCCATAGCAATAGGTAAATTAGTGGGTGTGGTTGTGTTCCAATAAAATTTCATTCACAAAAGTAGGGAATGATTCCAGTTTTGCCCCAAAGTCCACAGTTTGCTAATCCCTGGTGTAGACTAAAGACTTTTTGATTGGATTTTTCAACTGGACCTGTGTGCATCCATGGCTGCCTTGAACAACTTACTATAACCCTTTACCCTAGGGTGTTATTCTAAGCTGAATAAATCAGATTTAGGAAAATGCAATGTAATTGATAGAAGTCTGTGATATTGTAAAATATATATTTGATCTTTGACCCAATTTCTTGACATACAACTCCTAAAATCCTTGGAATCTCCAAGGTGATGTTTTTCGCTAGAGAGTTGACTGGTGACTGGCAGGCTCTAGGTGGCTTCAGGATGGGGGCTGGTCATGAGGAATAACAAGCCAGGGTTAGAGGACTGGGACTTTCAGCCCCACCCCTAAACTCTGGGGAGAGGTGGGAAGAGTGGCTGAAAGTTAAGTTGATCATCATTGACCAATGGTCAATGCTTAAATAAAACATGCCTATGTAATGAAGCCTCCATAAAAGCACAAAAGGACAGGGTTTGGGGAGCTTCCAGATAGCTGAACACATAGAGATTCCTAGAGGGTGCCATGCTCAAGCAGAGCATGGAAGCTCTGTGCCCCTTTTCCTGTACCTCACTCTATGCATCTCTATGTCCTTTGTAATACCTTTATAATAAACTGGTAAATGTAAGTAGATGTTTCACTGAGTTCTATGAGATGCTCCAGCAATTTAATTAAACCCAATGGAGGTATTGTGAAACCCCAACTTGAAGCTGGTGGGCCAGACATTCAGAGGCCTAGACTTGTGACTATTATCTGAAGGAGGGGAAGTCTTGTGAGACTGAGCCCTCAACCTGTGGATTCTGATGCTATCTTCAAGTAGATAGTGTCAGAATTAAATTGGAGGATACCCGGTTGGCGTCTGCTGCAGAATTGATTGCTTGCTTGGTGTGTGGAGAAAAACCCATACACATTTGGTCACAGATGTCTTCTGTGTTGATTGGTGTGAGAGCAGAGAAAAAATAGTTGGAGTTGTTTTTCCACTCACAAGGTCATCATGGAGAAGAAGGCATAAAAATAGAATTTAGAAAAAGTAGTATTTTGAAGAAAGGTCTCAATTTAAAATCAGGAAAGTAAGGTTAAGTAAAACAGATATCCTTAAGGAGAGACCACATAAGGAATTTAATTCACCAGTAGTTTTTCTCTTGAGCCCCATAGACATAATATTTAATGTGCAATTTTGTGTCTTTCTTCATCTATTATTATTTTTAGAGGTCTCAAATGCTCAGGAAAACTCATTTGGGTCAGACTATTAGAGTTCACTATTAGAGTGAACTGAGGTATATGACCTTTCCAGGACAAGCTAATAATACAGCTACCATTTATGATTCTCCCTCATTTTCCCCTTCTGTAGTGGTTTCAGAGGCCATGTGTTGAAGATGGCAGAGCTACAAGATGGAAAAAGCCTGAGTATCCAAGGTAGCTCATGGAAGAGACCCAACTAACTGAGCTGCCCAGAAGTTTACATGAGTGAGAAATAAATTTTTATTATGTTAAGCTGCTGAGATTTGAGACGGAATGTTTGGCAGCTCATCTTCCCTAATACATGGATATACAGCGACAACTTCGTATGTTTGTGGAATGGAGAATAAGAGAACAGATCAAGAAGGAAACAATTATAATGTGTGTAAAAGGAGAGGCAGCCAACTAAGGGGCTCTAATCACAATCTACTTGTGTCATAGTTCATTTGGATATAGAGGCTGGACAAGACACTAAGGAACAACTGACAGGTGGATATAGAAAGACACCCAGGAAAGATGACTGTCGAAGGGGAGAAGGTGATGTATGATATGCCTATACAAACAAAGTGAGACACCTCTGTCGGGGTTTGTATATGTGTGTCTTAATTTTTCTCATTTTCCCATAGATTATTCAAAACTTCATCAGGGGTGAATTTCTGTTTAAAGAAGTATTTGGAAACAATCTCATGCCAACTGAATGGATTTTACAGAAGGGCTTGATCAGTCGTAGAAAAGAGAAAGAAAAGAGTAACAGAGACCATCATTGGTTATGTCTGCCCAGCATCTTCCAGGGAAGAGAAGGACATGATCAGTCATCTTTGGATATATCCCCTCCTACTAGCAAAATATCCTTAACATGAAAGTGGATGCAGGAAGTGGCTAGCCACTGGACTTTTGGTGGTCTGGTCCTGTTGACAAAACCATTCTCACTGTAACGTAGGTAAATCAGGCTATTTTACCTGTCGTTAAATATTTAATTCATCCAGTTCCTCTTGTTCTGATTCCAGAATGTACAGGTCATGATTATCTCAAAGTTTCTGTCTCCTCAATATTTATAGTATTCATTATAAATTGTAATTGGTTTTATTTTTATGCCATCTTATGAGTTGGAATAACATAATCTTTAGCGCTGAAAGATGGAATTGCCCTCAGTGAATTAGCAAGTTCAGTTTCTTAGTTTGCAAAGTTGAGTTCTATACTCTAGACTGTGGTGCTTTCACCAAAAAAGCAAAAGCCACCCAAAGGATTGTTCAGCAGACAGCCTTTCCTCCCAGGTCTTATGTAGAGTATACACCACACATATCTGATATGAGCACTGTTTTTATTTGCTTTTCTACAGTCTTATCTTTCCACATAATCTTCATCATTAGGAATGCTTCAGTTGCATGTAACAGAAAATCCAACTTTAAACATTAAGGAGCTCCAGAATGATAACGTTATCAGTTACAGATGATCCCTATAGGTCTTTGTGGCTCTGTATATGATCATTGTTTCTCTCACCAAGAAGGTGCTGCATAATTTGGGTTTACATAAATAAAACATGGATGAAGTGAGAGATGACCTTTCCAGGGCAGGATGGAACAGCTGCCATTTCCTTTCCTATTGAATCTGGGCTGGCCTTGTAATGTGCTTTGACCAATTGAATGTGCTACACGAATGGTCTGGTACTTAAGAATCCTGACAGCTTTCTGTTTCACCCCTTTTCACCTTTCTGGCGGCTATACATTACAGCAACCATGGAAATAAGCCTGGAGAAACCATGTGGAATGAGAAAGGTTCACCCAGCCCTGGTTGTTCTGTCCACCCCAGTTGAATGAAGCCACGTGGAAATGTGAGTGAAGCCATCTTGGATGTTTTAGTCCAAGCGAAATCCATAACTGAATTTATTTGCATTAATGATCTAGGTGATGCCATATGGAGCAGAACTACAAGAGATAAGTCCAGCCAATGACCAGAAGTATGAGAAACAAATGTTGATTTTTAACCCACCAAGTTTTGGGTTGGTTTTACATAATAATAAGCAAACCTTTAAATTCCCCTTATATTTCTGTGTTCAGAGTGATTTACCTGTGCTATCACTTTTTAATATCTTTAGGGGAAATAATAGTGTTTTCCTTATAAGGATGTTGTGAGAATTGTGTCCATGTGCATAAAGAACTTAGTACAACTTTAGAATCATAGCTGTTACTATAAAAACAAATCTTTGTTCAAACATGGTAAATGGAATGCCTCTTGCAGTGGGTCAATTACAGGTGACGAAAAACACGTTTGTGTAGCGTATTTCTTAGAGTTCTAGGACGTATACAATTTTGCCGTTTTAAGGATAAATATATTAAATGTTGAATGTTATACCTAGCCTGTAAATTTCAGAGAAAATTAATACTATAATGGAGTCATCATTTTTATGGTCACAATGAGTACTTCACAGTGTTTTGAGGTCCTCTGGTAATAAACATAATTTTATGTGTTTTCATTTTCCAAACAATTTTTATGGATATTAACAATGCTATTCTGGTAAGTATTTTTCAACTTGTTCGAGAGGAAATAAAACTCTGATTTGAAGTGTTTGCCAGATTCCACAGAATAAATTCTTCTACCATGACCAATTTCAACCCACCAAGACAATGTGACTCGGCCAGAAGTTGGGAAGAGATGCTCAGTAGAACACCATCACATAGTATTTCTATTATATAGATACAATAGACCTAATCTCAACAGTATAGATTCTGGTAAAATATAGCACAAAAGTAAGAGGAGATGCATTTTTGAGAATTTATTCTTTGTTTTTATAACTTATTTAATTGTAAGATTAGATGATTTAATATTTAAGAATAGCTGCGTTTAACAACCAATCCTCAAAATTTCTTAAATTTTAGCAGTTTCCTCTCTTGCACCACTGTAGGCTGGCTGCAACACATCATTCTGTGCTAATTATTGTACAGAATGTGAAGATAAGTGACTAAATTTAAGTATTTACCGAGTTCCTATTTTATGTAAGTCACGTCCACAAACATTATTTCACTTCTGTATGTATGGGAAGTTGGGGTAGTTTTTTAATCTCATTTTTCTGAAGAGGAAACTGAGGCCCAGAGATGTTAACAAAGAAACCAAAGTCATAACCAACCAAAGTTATATAGGAAAAGAGCAAGAGTCATATACTGAGTTGTGGAGCCTAGGACAAGTAAAAATAATAGTTGGCATTGTAAACACTATGTTGAGTATATGTTAATTCATTTAATCTTTAAAACAAGTATAAGATAAGCATTTTTTTAATCCCTTCTACCTAGATGAGAAAATTGAGGGTCAGAAGTTTGCCTCAAGTTACACAGGTAGTAAGTGGTGCAGCTTGGGTAGAATCCCAGCTAGTCTGTGACCAGAGCCCACCATGCTCATCCTCTGAATGCCTTATTTCAAGGGAGTAGTGCTAGTCAGCTTGGGTAAACTACTGTGTGGCAATGTGGGCCAGTGTTGCCAGATCTTCTAATTTATCAAGAAAAAGACGGAAATATGAACATTTATGTGAAATACCCTGATCTTTTCTAAATTCTGCAAAGTCCTTGGGCAACAGATCTTTGGCTATTTCCCTCCCTTCATTATTTTCTTCCTCTTTTTTTGATGTTCTAGTATATGGATGTTGACCTTCTACTTTATCCACCATGACTGTTAACATTGACATAAATACTTTCATCTCCTTGTCCATTCCTAATGCCTTCTGATAGAGTTTTTTTCAGCGCTATCTTCTGGCTCAATGAATCACTCTTTATCTCTAACCATTTTTTAGTTCAACCCAATCAATCAGTTTGGTTTTCTACAGCAGTGGTTTTCAAACTTGAGTGCTTCAGAATCCCCTGGGAATATACCCTAAAACACAGATGCCTGGATTCCAGTCCAGGAGTTTCCGATTCAATAGATCTAGGGTGGGTTGAAGACTATGAATTTCTAACAAGTTTGCAGGTGATGCCAGTGTTGTAGCTCCGGGGATTACATTTTAGGAACTGCTGCTTTAGTACAACTCTTCTGTGTTTCGTAACTCACATTTACAACTGAATTGTCTTTATTACTGCTTATTTCTGTTCCATTTTACCAAGTCTTGCCATATCACTTTGAAAAAATTCACTTAACATTTCAAATTCTATTCTGATATATTAATTCAATTTTGTACAATATAATCTATCCAGGAGTTTTGCTTTTCTGTTTTTATATATAGTATCTTTACATATACATATGTGTGTATAAGTACACATATATTTAAGTGTATACTTATACTGAAATATAAATGTCAGTATACATATATACACATGTTCTCCTCTTCTGTAGTGTTTTTCCCAGGGAGTATCCCCAAAGTGTGCCTGTGGGAAGAGATAAGAGCAGGTCCCAGCCTGTGCCACTCTGGGGGATTTTTGAGAACAGATTAAGTTCTGCATCTAAAAAAATAATCCTGAAACTCTGGGAGGGACGACTCTCTATTTGCCACCTCACCACCAGGCAACCTTCCTATACCTCTTCCCAGAGCATGGATCTCATTTCCATGCTACTGGTAAACACCTGTCACCCAGGTGTGGGGGACAGGAGATAGGAGGAGGGAATTCTCGGGGGCTGTAGATCTCATTGAGCTTGGTATCCACCATCTCCCCCTTTAGCCCAGTCTAAGTCCAATACTGATGCCTGCCATCCGGCCTGGGCCTGCATTGCTGATGCCACCTCCTTGTAGAGTGACATGGCGGGAAATGACTCATTCAGGTAATGGGGTGACAGGAAAGTGTACCATAGAATTCCCTCCCTCATTCTGATTGCTTTGTCTTGGATCTGTTTCCTACCCTCTCTGAGATGAATCTGTTTCTGCCAGTGTTTGTCTTGGTGCCAGATCAAGGCACTTCTTACTCCAAGCGGGGTTTCAGAGGGAAAGATCTACCAGCTCACTTTTACTCATCATCTTGCTAACAGCTGCAGCCTGTCCATCCACCTCCACATACCCAGCTCCCTTGTCCCTCCTCTCCAAGCCTCGCTAGTTATCTCTTCATTTGTCTTCCATTCATTATTTTCAACTCTTCATTCTTAGAAGTCATATTTTTAGTACTTTTTAAGAAGAAAAAATTCTTTCTAAAATTTTCCAGTTTTCTGTGGCAAATCAGTTTTGCTCTTTGACTAGGAATTTGAGACAATGTTCTCTTTATCTGAAAGTTTCTCATGATCCATGTCACACATTTGAAAGCAGTGTGCACTACATTGCACATGCATGTTTATAGCAGCACAATTCACAATTGCAAAAATGTGGAACCAGCCCAAATGCCCCTCAATGAGTGGACAAAGAAATTGTGGTATATACATACGATGGAATACTACTCAGCCTAACTCAGTACCTTCTAAGAATCTGAGTATGTTGGCTATCACATCATCTTAGCTATTTGCCATTTGCTTGGTTTCTAGCTAAAATTTCTTCTCAGTGCTTGGTGGGACGTTGCTTGTCCAGATTCCCAGAAAATTATGTGACTGCTGAACTGAGGAGAGATGTTTTAGTCATCTCTGATGCCTGTTTTTCTACAATACCAAATGAGTGACATACATGAAAATCCGACTTCCCTCATCTGCAGTCAGAGTCTCAGCTATCATCACACCAGTTTGACTTCTTCTGTCACAACTTCTTACTCTCTTCCATACCAGGCACCTCTCACAAACTTCCTGTGTTATTAAATGCTATCTTCTGAGAGTTTCAGTCTATGCAGAGATATGAAAAGGAGTTGTGTGCGTAAAAGAAAAGGAAATAGTGTTCTTGCTTCTGGAAAATCAGTAGGAACGTAAAACAAAAATGGCTGAGCTTATTTTTGTTGGCTTAGCATCCTAGTTATTGATTCAGGTGTTGTATCAGTCACAAAAGATTAGGTCATGATGCACTAGCAAAGAACTCAAAATAACAGTAAGTTCAAACAAGGAAGCTTCATGTCATATGGAATAGTCCATTTGCAAAAATATAATAATTTGTCATCTGTGATAATTCTCCTCCCTGTATCCATACCCTGAGGTAATCCTCTCACACAACAGCTCTGGGCTTGGTCATATAAATTGTTTTAGTCAATGAGATATTAGGAAATGGGATTCAAGTGGATTCTTGAGAAGTGGGTAAGTACGTGTTCTCTGGAGTTCTTAGACCATTGTATGAAGAAACCCTAAGTGCGCCTGCTGAAGATTGAGAAACCGCATAGAACAAACACAAACTGCCACAACAGAAGCTCATAAAGACTAACCAGCCTTCCAACCACCAGTGATCTGAATGAAGTCAACCTTAATCAACCTATTGAGAGCAGGCTTGCCAACTGACAATAGGCCATGAGAGAACTTTGCAGAGATAAGTGAAGCTGGTTTAGACCAGAAGAATTACAGAGATGATCCACAGACATGTGAGTAAATAAAACGGTTGCCTTTTTTGGCCAGTAAGTTTTAAGTTGATTTGTTACACAGTAAGATTTAACTGAAAAGGAAGAACGAAAGAAAGAACAAAAGGAAAGAAGGAAGCAAAGAAAAGAAAGGAAAAGAAAAAAGAAAAGAAAAGAAAAGGCAAGGCGTGGTGGCTCACGAGGTCAGGAATTCAAGACCAGCTTGGCCAAAATAGTGAAACCCCATCTCCACTAAAAATACAAAAATTAGCTGGGCCTATTGGTGTGTGCCTGTAATCCCAGCTACTGGGGAAGCTGAGGCAGGAGAATGGTTTAAACCCAGGAGGTGGAGGTTGCAGTGAGCCCAGGTTGTGCCACTGCACTCTGGCCTGGGTGACAGAGCAAAACTCTATCAAAAAAAGAAAACACGAACTTTGGGAGGCCAAGGGGGGCAGATCTCTGACCAACATGAAGAAACCCTGTCTCTACTAAAATACAAAAAAATTAGCTGGGCATGGTGGTGCACGCCTGTAATCCCATCTACTTGGGAGGCTGAAGCAGCATAATCGCTTGAACCTGGGAGGCAGCCGTTGCGGTGAGGTGAGATTGTGCCATTGCCCTCCAGCCTGGACAACCCTGTCTCTAAATAGATAAATAAATTAATAAGAGAAAGAAAGAAAAGAAAGGAAAGGAAAGGAGAGAGAGAGAGAGAGAGAAAGAAAGAGTGAAAGAGAGAGAAAGAAAGAAACTATCCAGGAAAGCTACACATTCATTTGAAGACATAGACTCACTCTTGTTGCCCAGGCTGGAGTGCAATGGCACAGTCTCGACTCACTGCAACCTCTGCCTCCTGGATTCAAGCAGTTCTCATGCCCCAGCCTCCCGAGTAGCTGGGATTACGGGCATGGGCCACAACACCCAGCTAATTTTGTATTTTTAGTAGAGACAGGGTTTCTCCATGTTGGTCAGGCTGGTCTTGAACTCCCACCGCAGGTGATCCGCCCGCCTCGGCCTCCCAGAGTGTTGGGAATACAGGTGTGAGCCACCGCGCCCGGCCTCATTATTTTATATTGCTAACCAACTCTTTCACAGCTAGTATTACCCAGACATTTAAAGGTACGTAATGTAAAGACTTCATTATAGAAATTTCAAAAAGTATTCTCTAACCGCACCATGAACAGTCCTGAATGTACTTTGGGAATTAAATATTTTTTGATCAAATTAAATAATATTTTCAATAATTCCCTGGCCATGTGTGAAATATATATTAGGAGAAAAATTATGTTAATATTAAAATGCCAATGGAATTTAAAAGTCTTAGTCTCACCATAATTTTATCCCAGTGGCATTTGTTCTCATTAATTATAACACCCGTCTGGGTAATGAAAATGCCATCTCCACTTCTAAAGAAATTCCAGCATAACTGCATTAACTACTGCTCCTTTAAAGCATGCCAAAGCTTGTGTTGATCAAATAAAGAATGGTCCACATGGACACTACAAAGCAGCACGAAAATTCTCTTGAGAAGTACAAGTTAGTTACCAAATCCTAGAAACCTTCAGTAAACATGAAGAAATGTTGCAAATCTCTGTGTGTGTGTGTATATATATATATGTGTGTGTGTGTGTGTGTGTGCATACATGTATTTGTCTAACAATTTTCTTTTCAAATTCTCTTGTCAATGTAGAGTGGAAATTGAGTTTTAATGCATGCGTCTCAGGGGTACTTGGAAGGTGGGATGGAGGGATTAGTGGCAGCCTACTTCCAAAACCTTTTAGAATTCCAAATTTTAGAAATTCAAATAAGTTTGAATACATTGGCATCATTATGAATCAGCATTAAGTCTCATTAGAAATAAAAACAAAGTTACCACTTTAGTAAGAATAGTGACACCGGAAACAGGAAATAACTCTTCTCTTTTAAACAAAAAGCAAAACTCTTATCTAAATACTCAAGAAATAGCAATCTGATACATAACTTTTACATTCTTACACAAATGTTTATACAAGTAATTATAAAGCAATTTGGACTTTCAGGCTGAGAACTGTTCAATAGTATCCCTTTACTCCTGTCGCTAGTGTACTCTTCATTCAGACCATTAAATGTTTGCTTTATATTATAGCCATGCAAGTGAACTTTTTAATGTTTTCATTTTTCATTTGTATGACTACATTGTAGGTATATATATTTATCGGATACATGAGACACTTTGACACAAGCATGCAGTGCATAATAATCACATCTTGAAATATGGGGTATCTGTCTCCTCAAGCATTTATCCTTTGTGTTACAAACAATCCAATTATAGTTTTAGTAATTATAAAATGCACAATTAAATGATTATGGATTATAGTCAATCTGTTGTGTCATCAAATGCTAGGTCTTATTCATTCTTTCTATCTTTTGTACCCATTAACCGTTAACACTTTCCCCCATCTCCTTCTACCTTTCCCAGCCTCTGGTAACCATCCTTCTAGTCTCTATCTCCATGAGTTTATTGTTTTTATTTTTAGCTCCCACAAATAAGTGAGAACTTGTGAAGTTTGCCTTTCTGTGCCTGATTTATTTCACTTAACATAATGACCTCCAGTTTCTTCCCTGTTGTTGCAAATGATGGAATCTTACTTTTTAATGGCTGATTAGTACTCCAGTGTGTATATGTACTACATTTTTTTATTTATTCATCTATTGATGGACACTTAGGTTGCTTCGAAATCTTAACTATTGTGAATAGAGATGCAACAAACATGGGCATGCAGATATCTCTTTGATATATTGATTTCCTTTTTGGGGGATATATACCCAGCAGTAGGTTTTTGCTGGGCCATATTGTAGTTCTATTTTAAGTTTTTTGAGGAACTCCAAATTCTTCTCCATAGTGGCTATACTAATTTATATTACCACCAACAGTGTATGAGAATTCCCTTTACTCCACATCCTCACCAGCATTTGTTATTGCCTGTCCTTTGGGTAAAAGCCATTTTAACTGAAGTGAGACAATATCTCATTGTAATTTTGATTTGCATTGCTCTGATGATCCATGATGCTGAGCATCTTTTCATATGCCCTTTGCCATTTGTATGTCTTCTTTTGAGAACTGTATATTAAATCTTTTGCTCGCTTTTAATCAGATTATTAGACTTTTTCCTATAGAGTTGTTTGAACTCCTTATTCTGGTTGTTAATCCTTTGTCAGATACGGAGTTTGCAAATATTTTGTCCCATTCTGTGTGTTGTCCCTTCACTTTGTTGATTGTTTCCTTTGCTGTGCAAAAGCAAACAAACATTTATTGAACACTTACCCTGTGCTTTATCCTAAGCATTTTGTAATGTATTTGAAATGAACATCATCATATGGACACCTCAGTTAGATAGATACTATAATCTTTCTCATTTTATATATGAGGAAATTGAGGCACCAAGAAATTTAGCCATTAGCCCAGTTATTCAGCCAATAGATGAGCAAGCCTTGGAGATATGATAGTTGAAAGTTTGATTCCTGCATCAGGTCCTTAAGCACCACACAATTCAGAAACCAAAGTTTGTATCCAGTTGAAACCACTGAGCATACCAACGTATGACCTAGGACAAGTCAACCACCTCCCGGAAATGTAATCATCCCCACATCTACAAATTAAGAATGAGATAAACTGAACTCCATGGCCCATCCAGCACTAACATGAGGTAACCTCAGTGTATTCTGTCTGTGCACACTGAGAGTGTGCAAGTCTACATGGGCAATGACCATGGCTGTGGCCCAGCCTCTACATCATTGGGAATATAGACATATACTGTCCAGTAGGGCAGCCACTAGCCACATGGCCTATTGAGCACTGAAGTGTGTCTAGTCTGATTGAGATATGAGTTGAATGTAAAATACATGCCAAATTAGAAAAGACACATTACCAAAACACACACACACACACACACACACACACACACACACACACTTTAGTAACATTTTAATATTGACTATAGAGTGAAATAATAATTTTGGTTAACTAAGATACATTACTAAAATTAACTTATCCTGTTTGTTGTTACTTTGTTTTTAATTTAGATACTAGGAGATTTAACATTATATATGTGGACTATATTATATCTCTATTGGACAGCATTGGCTTAACGATGAGTAGTAAAGTAAAAGAGGGACTGATACGTAATTGTTACCACCAATTCAGATTTTACTTGAGCTAATTTAGTTCAAGATAAAAGAGTTTCTGGACTTAAGAAATCCTGAGCATTTTTTTTTCAAAAAGGTCTTTATAATACTTACCCCCCAAAAGATTTTGAAACAATATTAAGAAGGTATTTTAAGAAGTCACTAGGACAATATTTTTCTTTTCTTTTCTTTTCTTTTCTTTCTTTCTTCCTTCCCTCTCTCTCTTCTTCCTTCCTTCCTTTTTCTTTCTTTCCTTCCCTCTCTCTCGCCCTTTCTCTCCTTCCTTCTCTTCTTTCTTTCTCTTTCTCTCTTTCTTTCTTTCTTCTTTCCCTCTCTCTCTCCTTCCCTCTCTTCCTTCTCTTCTCTTCTCTTCCTCTCTCTCTCTCCCCCCCCCTTACTTCCTTCTCTCTCACAACTCTCTTCCATGTAGGTAGTCTCATAAATGTTTAATTCCTGGCTCTGGGGAAAACCTGCTTTATAGAGTCTTCCAATTTTTATAGTGTAAATGTTCCTCCCACAACAGATTTCAAACCACCTACATGATGCTACTGAATGTGGCATTGGAATGAGATGTGCAGTGCTACATTATTATGTATGATTTCCACCATACACATGCTGCTATGGTCTAAATATGTTCCCCGAAATTCATGTGTTGGAAACTTAATCCCCAGTGCAACAGTGCTGGGAGGTGGGGCCTAATGGGAGGATTTTAGGTCATGAAGGCTCTGCCCTCACGAATAGGTCAATGCCGCTATTAAAAGGGCTTGCAGGAGTGGGTTCTCACTCTTCTGTTTTTCTGTCATGTGAGGACACAGAGTTCCTCTTTTCTTCTTCTGCCTGCCACCATATGAATGAAGGAAGATTCAGCAAGAAGCATGACACTAGATGCTGGCAATTTGACTTTAAATTTCCTGGCATCCAGACTGTGAGACTAAATTTCTTTTCCTTATAAACAATCCAGTCTCAGGCTGGGTGCGATGGCTCATGCCTGTAATCCCAGCACTTTGGAAGGCTGAGGTGAGCGGATCACCTGAGGTCAGGAGCTCAAGACCAGCCTGGCCAACATGGTGAAACCCCATCTCTACTAAAAATACAAAAAAATTAGCCAGGCATGGTGGC
The DNA here is from genome assembly GCF_008728515.1 of Papio anubis. Classification (NCBI taxonomy): domain Eukaryota; kingdom Metazoa; phylum Chordata; class Mammalia; order Primates; family Cercopithecidae; genus Papio; species Papio anubis. The sequence continues at coordinate 51,772,719 of NC_044991.1, forward strand.
ACACACCTGTGATCCCAGCTGCTCAGGAGTCTGAGACAGGAGAATCACTTGAACTCGGGAGGCAGAGATTGCAGTGAGCCAAGATCCTGCCACTGCACTCCAGCCTGGGCCACAGAGCGAGACTCTGAAGAAGAAAGAGAGGGAGAGATGGAGGGAGGGAGGGAGAGAGAGAGAAACAGAGAGAGAGAGAAAGAAAGGAAGGAAGGAGGGAGGGAAAGAGAAAGAAAGAAAGAAAGAAAGAAAGAAAGAAAGAAAGAAAGAAAGAAAGAAAGAAAGAAAGAAAGAAAGAAAGAAAGAAAGAAAGAAAGAAAGAAAGAGAAAGAAAGAGAGAGAGAGATGAAGGGGAAAAGGAAGGAAGGAGGGAGGAAGGGAGGAAGGAAGGAAGGAAGAGAGAGAAAGAAAGGGAGGGAGGGAAGAAGGGAGGAAGGAAGGAAGGAAGGATCCAGTGTCAGGTTTTCTGTAATAGCAGCACAAAGCAGAGTAAGACAGACACAATAGAGGTAAATAATCTTAGGAGCATATATATACATATATATATATGTATATATATGTAAAATGCAGTGAAATTATTAAGAGGTAGTGAGTTCTATGTATTTTTCCCTTGTTTTTAATATAATTTATTTAATTTTAAGTTTATATTATTTATTTTTTAATAGCAGCTGTGTATAACAACTGACTTGCCAAAAAAAATTAAACCTAAATATTTAACAGTGAACTCTCCAGCTGGCTTCAGCCCATCACTGCTATGGCATTTACTTGCAAATCAGATGGAAAACAAGCCTTCTTCTAAAATAAATAAATAAATAAATAAATAAATAAATAAATAAATAAATCTTACCCCAATCATCCAACTATCCACAAGGCACAGACCCAGGTAATGGTTATCATACACAGAAATACAGTACTGGAAGGCATAGGAACAGGTTATTTGGCTGATTCTAGTGTCATTAATCTTCATCTCACATAAACCATCCTAAAAAGAGATAAGACAATCCCATCTAAGAGCCCTCAAGGGAGGAGAATCTTAGCCTCCCTTGCTAACTCTCAGGAAGTTCCTTCTCATAACTAACCTAAGTTTCTTTTGCTACAGTGGAGGGTAGTTCTTGTTTGCTCTGTCTTTAGTGAAGGTGGAAACAGCTGGTTACCATCCCCTACATTATAACTCTTCATGTAAGGAAATGAAACACCCCAAACCAGCTTCCAAATCTGTTCAGCTGTAAAAACAGGCTCTTCTTGAGCAAAAACAAACAATAAATTAAGTGGAATTGGGAGTTGAGAAGTGCTGCATATTTCACTCCAGGGAAACACCTTGGGCCAGGTTATACCCTCGTCAGCGCCTAGTGATCAAAGGCACATTTTCCCTGGAAACAAATTCAAGGAGTAAAACAGATGGGATTATTAATCAAATTGCTCTTAGCATTTGGGGCCATCTACAGAACATCTTTAAGCAGGAGGCATTCTACTCTTTATCTTGTAGTAAGATTGTAAGATCTTGGCTCAAAGCATTGTTGCCTTGTATGCTGACGCCTTGCTTGCTATGTCCAAGTTTTTTTAATGAAAAAGAATGCAATAAATTAGAATAGTTGCAGAAGCTGCATCTTAGGTGGTACAAGTAGGCCAGTAGAGGTTAAAATGGCAACTAATATTCAAAGCTATGCCACCTACATTTTAATGCTAGGGTTCTTATCTCTTGAAAGGAATTTGAAAGAAGAGAGGTAGAAGAATGGATTCCGTAGTGTAGGACTAGCCTGAAGCAAAGGCGAGCATTTTGAAAAGAAAGAAATTAAACAGCCCATGTTCCTGTCAATTCATGATAGTGGCATACACATCAGGAAGAGAATGGAACCGGGAAGCTGCAAAACCAAGGATTTTAGGAGATGGGTTTGTTATTTGTTTTACTCGCCCTATGCACTCCCTGATTGCTGCCTTTGAGTTTAGATTCACTCTGATGTTATGGAAACTTGAGGTTGGAGTTAGGATCCTAGCACCTGATTTACTTGCCTGTTCTCAAGCAGTCAAGGGTCTTTTTATTTTGTGTAGCTCAAAAAGGTCATCCTTTTTCCATATACTCTTCTTACCCTGACTCATCATTTGTTTTCTGTTTTGACTCAAAACACCCAGATTTCAAAGCCAAATTCAGCTCAGACTGGCACACTTTCCCTCGGACTATGTCAAATCCCCAGGAAAGAAGAATGGACTGAGTTTCTTTTGCTGGGCTCCCACAGGTAGACTTTGCTGGGGGTTGTTTCCTGCAACCAAAAATTCAGCCCTGCTCTCATCCAAGGAGCCTGAAAAATGTTATGATCCTGACCCACAGGTGATGCTGTGTGTCACCCTCTCTGTGGACACTCTCTATTTCTTTTCCACCTTCTATTTCTTAAGAAAAGGTTTCCAATGCACTAGAAGGCAGTAAGAGGCAGAAACACCCTTCTCTAGGGCCACATAATTTAAAACCCACTCAGTTACTGGTCATACCTATCTATGATGAGCAGGTGTGCCATGCAACATCTCCTGCTAAAGCTCAAATGCACACCCTTTGTAAGCTACAGTAGAAGTAAAAAGATGGCAGCCTGCAGTCCAAATCCAGCCTGGCCGGATGTTTTGAGTGGTCTGCTCAATGCCTTTTTTGTTTGTTTTTCCATTTGAATTAATTTCATAGGATTTTAAAATGGAGAAAACCCGCTTATAAATCTACATTTCTAACTTCTCCAGAGGCTCATGCCACACTGTGCCAAATTCTGACATGGCAGCAAATGTCACAGCAGAGTGTGACAACCCCTCTAGACATCACTCCTCCCTAGTATCAAAACATCCATTGTTCTCTATCATTGCATTTGCTGGTTATGTCTCTGCTTCCAGGCTTACTTTAGTCTTATGTCTTTCCTACATGCTACTGGCCTGAAATGTTTTAAGAAATGAAAGGTAAAACCATAACCTGCATGAAGGATTAATATAAATAAGAAATTGATTTCAAGACTAAAGAGATCACGTAAGGCAAAAAAAGAAAAAAGAAAGAAAGGAGAGCTCCGGAAACAGTGCTGCTGCTTGGCCACAAGCTTCTTCTCATCCTCTGGAGTAGGGGTTGCCAGAATCTACTGGCTCTGAAGAAGGTGAAGGCTTGGGAACCACCCAAGGAAATAAACCAAAAGGTTTGTAGTAGCTTTCTTGTACCCATCCAAAGATGGTCTTTAGCAGTTTCTCTTTTTCTTTTACTATTTATTTCCCATCATTATTACAATATGATTAAGTTACATACAATTTGGAAAATAAAAAGAAAGAAGGAAGTCTCTCTGTTAATACAGTCTCCCTGTCCCCCATTCTTAAATAACCACAGTGATCTGTTACTTGTGAATCTCCCAGAAAATGTCTAGGTATCTCTATATATTTACATCTGCTCTTTTACAAAGATGAGGTTTTACTATGCTCATTTTCAGTTAACAGTGTTAGCCCATATAGCTCTTCATTTTTCACTTTTGAAAGTGATGTTTTACAGTTTTTATTATAATAGAATGATGCACATTCATAGTAAATCATTCAAGACATTTAAAAGGACAGATAAAATTTAAAGTTACCTAAAAACATTTTCACCCAGGAACAGTGGTTACCGACATTTGAAGATCTTCATCACAGACAAGTCTCTAGGTTTACATACAGACAGAAGGATGAATGGATAAGCGGATGAATAGATGGCAGGCAGGAAGGATGGAGGAGAGATTGATAAATCAGTTAATAAATGCATAGAAAAATGGGAACATGCTATGACCGCATTTTGAAATAAAAGGTTTAAATAGATTTTCTTCAATATAAAAGCGACACAAAGAAAGCTAAGGAACTATTCAACTTCAGAAAAAGAATATTTCTTCATAAAATGAATTCTTAAATCATCCTCTAAAGGAAATACGAAAAACATTAAGTGTTAGATAGTATCTATTGACTCTTCTTTATGAAAAATGTGGAAACTAGGATCCTTTTTAAATTATGTGCATTCTTTTTTATATTTGGTTTTTATGACACTTACATTCTGTTCTGTCACAGTAATTTCAAGAGTCGTTTAGTTTTATTTCTGCATTTAAATAACATCAATGCTCACCACTGCCAGCATTTTCTCACGGATGCTCCATTTCTGAGGCTTGAAAAATATGTATTGATTCTTTGATTCTTTGGCTGAATTAAATATGTCAATGGTTTTCTTTCAAGAAGAGCTCTTGGGTGTTCTGTTTTTTGAATTATTGCCTATTTTTAAATGTCGACTTCATGCTTAAGGGATAACTTGGTTTCTCTGTGTGCATGCGTGTGTGTGCGTGCGTGCATGTGCGTGCACACACGGGCATGTGCCTGTGTGCGTGTGTGTGTATGTAAAATTCTCAGGTCACACTTTTCCTCAGAACCCGATGGACATTGTTCTGCTGTCTTCTGGCATTGTTTTCTATGTAGAACAATCTAATATCCTCCCAATTATTGACCACTTTTTCTGTCTAGAAGCCCATTAAAGTATTTCCTGTTTTAAGCTGTTTTAACAGCTTCACTAGGATTTATGTTGATGTTTGTTATATCATTTTTGTCTTGGACAACGTGTACCCACTGAATCTGAAGATTCAAGACTTATGAGAAACTTTCAGGAAACTGAAGGCAGAAGAGAGGCTAAGTTACTTTTTCAAGATCACACAGCTAATAAATGGCAGGGTCTGGATTTAAACCCAACTGCATGATTCCAGAATCCAGCCCGCTTCATGCAGTACAGTCTATCCTAATGAGGAAGTGTGTTGGTGTCTCCTCTCTAAGCCAGTCAGTCAGCTGGCTTACTCCAGGGATATCTGCATTTGGCAAGTTCTAGACAATTTAGACAGTTCCCCACTATTTGGAAGTCACTGTCCAGTGAAAGAATAACAGAGTGGGTTTCAATCATTGTGGCACTTCATTCTTCCGAGGAAGAGAAAGGAGGTGGATGGAGGAGATGGAAAGACAAAGGTAGCAGATTAAAAAGGAAACGAAGATAATCAGAGAAAGCTGATGCAGACTGATGGAAGCAGGGTTTGCTCCTGCTACTATGGGACATGCTAAGGGAAGTAGAGTATAACTGGCTTCATCCCCTGACTTCAGTCCCAGACATCTTCCCTGGATGCAATTCTCCAGGTTTCCTCAAATTCTAGGCTGACCATAGCACGAGAAGAGAAGAGATCATATGGGGCACAGGTGCCTAACCAGGTAAGCCCTCCCAAACATCAATATAGGCAACAAGTCTCAACTGTGATGGAGCAGCTCTAGCCAGTCTTTCTAGACCCAGCTCTTTCTAGAGCTAACTGCTGATCAGATGCCCTGAAACTTCCACCTGGATATCGGTCACTGGGGTTGACATTCTCTCTACAGAAAGCCATTGATTATTTTTCAAAAAGGGTCAACTTTCATTACAATATGACGACACAATAGACTCATGAAGTTGAAATGGGCTTGACCTCATTTTAGAGGTCAGACAGCTGGAGCTTGATTTTTAGATTAGTGAACCGTAAAATTTGAAAGCAGGGGATATGGAAACATGGGATACTGGGACCTGAAAAACAATGAGCATGGATACAGGAATAACTGCAGCAAGGTAGTGGGTGTTGTGGGTGCTCTGCCCACATCCCTGTACAGGTCAGAGGCACTCATCCCCTGGCAGTGGTGAGCGTTGGCTGATAAAGGCATACCCACTACCTCTTATCCCCTCTTCTCCAGAGAATTGTCATGAACTACCGGGAGCCACCTTGCCTAAGAGATGATGCCCCCTACCTAGGGCAGCCCACAGCTAACGATTGAATGAGACAGGATTATAAAAGAACAGCTTCTTTACTTCTAGGTGGAACCACATCTGTAGTATAATGCATGTTCCTGTCCTCCCCATGAGGTCAGGCCAAAGCTGGGTCACAGCTGGACCACCTCCTGGCTTATCTCCTATCCCTACCCCCTTCTGCTTTTCTCTCCTCCTCTTGAGAGTAAATCATGTGTATCCGAATTTCTGTCTTAAGACTGTGCTTCTAGAGAAGCGAACCTCACACAAGCAGGATACTGACTAGGGGAGGAAGCAACTCAATTCCTGGCCTGCTTAACACTTAGCCTGAAGGAGACTCTAGTCCCAGAATAACCAAAGATTTCCCCATTCTCTCTTTTCCTCTCCAATGTTTCAATATTTCCAATGTTTCATCCAGGAAAAGATATACAAAGTCTGAAATTTATCCCTTAATATACAGTCATACTAGCTCTGTGTTTAGGTCCAAAGAAGGGTCTGCACTTTTGTCTGGTAACACAGTGACCACTCACTTAGTCTCCAGGGACAGTAGGACTTAGATGATGCCTCCAATGTGAGGCATCCCAGGGCCTTCTAAGACTAAACATACAGCTCATTAGCCACACTGCCCTATTCCAGTCTGCAGTAAAATGATTCATTCATCTTCTGTTTCATGGGTGTCCTGAATGGAACTCTTTTACAAATTGAGATAAGGCACAGGAATTGAAATACTTAGAGACAACAAGTGTTTTATTTAGAAGTAAAACAATAACAGGACTATGTCTGAGAACTGCAAGCTGGAGTTTCTCTCCCCATGAGAGGTGTTGTCTTAAAGCTCAGGACTTGGATTGCCCTGCCAAATGATTAGATTCACTTCAGTTTTTTTCACTCTTTGCCTGGGGCCACCTCACTGGGATTTTCCCTTTTCTCCTCTACTTCTCCCCTCCTCAGTAATCCCTCAACCACATCCTTTACCAAGGACACCTCATTTTGGTCCTGTGTCCTAGTAAAATCAGCTCAATGGGGTAAGGCAGGAGGCAGGTTGTTCTCAGAAACAGCAGCTAAAGGGAGTCCAGTGATCAGAACGTATCAGTTGGTACCACTCAAGGAAGATTTCAACAATGCCCTTTAAAATGTGCTGCTTCATTTACAGTTACCTCCTTAACTCAAAGGGGAAGCTACCTGAAGCAGTTTCATTGGCATTCTTAACTCGTTACTATTGCTAAAAATTAAATGTTTTAATGGCAGACACTCTGACTCCAGACATTGTAATTAAAGATCACCGTTGATTCGAGACGTGAGTATAATACTGATCCTCTTTGTTTTTGGTTATTGAGACTAAATGTTAGTAAAATATGAGCTTTACAAAGCAAGAGCCACAGCTGGGAAGCCAATCTGTAGTCAAATAGCCATGCTATATCAATTAGCAGAAGTGAGATTGTATAGCCATAGACAAAGAATTTCTGAGCTTCAGTGGGTGAAAACAACAAAGGAGTGTCTCTTGCTTAGCTGCATGTCTATTGCAGGTCAATTGGAGACAACAGCTAACAGGAGTAGTCTCTATATAAAAGATAATTACATTTTTGTATTGTTAGTAGAGACAGGGTTTCACCATGTTGGCCAGGATGGTCTTGATCTCTTGACCTCGTGATCCGCCTGCCTCAGCCTCCCAAAGTGCTGGGATTACAGGCATAAGCTGAGCCTGGTGGTGCACACCTGTAGTCCCAGCTACTCGGGAGGCTGAGGCAGAAGAATTGCTTGAACCTGGGAGGCGGAGGTTACAGTGAGCCGAGATTGTGCTATCGCACTCCAGCCCGGCAACAGAGTGAGACTCTGTCTCAAAAAGAAAAAAAAAAGATAATTAAACATTATGGCAGAGAATAAAAGATCACTCTGAAGTTGGTTTTCAGCTCAAAAGTGATGTGTTACTTTTACTCACAACTCATTGGCTAGAACAATTCTCAAGGATAGCTAGACATATTCCATCAGATTCAGTGGCTAACCTGTGTTCTAACTCTCAGACTAGCCCCCAAAGAAATCTTTTGAAAATGTAATACCATCGAGTTTTACTCCATTAACAAGCATTGATTAAATAATTATCATGTGCCTAGCACTGTGCTAGGTAAAATATGGGCTGCAGAATAAGTTTAAGATTTTGTATTTATCTTCTGAAAGTTTCCAATATGGCTGGAAGATGATCAAGAAACAAGAAAGATATACAGCAATACAAGATAGGACAAAATTGTGTGATAAATCATGTGGTAACCAAATCAAACATATGACATTTCTTTTTCTCTACCTATACATGGAATAATTGATCCGCTACACCAGCACTGTCCAATAGATACACAATACAAGCCACATTTGTAATTTTGAAATCTCTTATAGCCACCGCATAAAAAGCAAAAAGCACAGGGAAAATCAAATTTACTAATATTTTTTATTTAACCCAATATATCCAAAATATTATTATTTCAACACATAGTCAACATGCAAATTACTAATGGATCTTTCCACATCCTTTCCTTTACAATAAGTCTTCAAAATCCAATGAGTATTTTCTACATATATCTTACCTCAGTTCAAACTAGACCTCAAGTGCTCACATAGCTAGTGCCTATTGCATTAAAGCATTTTACCCAGTAACATTAACAAGAACATTTGCACGCTTATTGCTAACTTGGCCAGAATTAAAAAACAAACAAACAAACAAAAGAAAACTGCTGGTGCATGGCATGCCTGCTGATTTTTCCAGTTGTTTAACACGACACAAAGTGATACGGTTCCGTGGACTTAAAGTATCAGGACTGCAAAGAGTGAATTGGGAAGGAAACAGGAATCCATCCAAAGTTAGGGAATTCAAGCCACAAACCAAACACATGTTCTGTTAGGACTGCAGGTGGGGGAAGGGGCTAAGCAGAAGGTAGGAGTGTTGAGGATGTGCCTAATTAAAGGCTGCTTGTTGAGACTCCTGAGAGTGCAGCCCTTTTCTTAAAAGGTTAAACAAAAAGCAGGGCCACTGTATTTCAGCAGGCTAATTACCAAGAGTGGTTTTGACCTTTTCTGTTTCTGGAGATTTATGATAGAACATTTTCCTTTGACATGGCACAGGGCTCTTTGGACCCAGGTTGAGTATAATCAGGTGTGCTTCTAGTGGAACCCTTTCTTTGCATAAAGGCATGTCTGTGTTCCCAAGCATGGCCAGGAAGAGTCCCACGATGGAAGAGTCCCCCAGGGGTTGTGTGTCTACTCCTTCACAAGCACCCCACCCTTCTGAGGATCAACTTTATCTATGGAGTTGAAGAAACACAAAAATAAACTATTTTCACAGCGGAAAATGTTATTGACAAAGGCTGTGGAATCTGAGCCTTGAAAATGCTACCAGAGTCCAGTTAATCTAATAAAGCTCTTGATATTAATGGGCTTAGCTAGTGGGAAAGTTTGAAATTCCTTCTGAGAGCCAACAGGGTCCCTTGGTGAGCTAAAGTGTTTCAGGTGGTTTTTCTTTTGGCCCCAACATGCCAATTTCACTAGATGTTCCATTTCTTCAGGACAGTCATTTGCACTTCAGTTTTGATTAATTCTGATTGGCTCGTTTTTCCAAGCCAGGTGTACAAACTCTGTGACCTTGGCTGTTGGTTGGCTCCGTTTCCTAGTGCTAACGAAGTAAAAAGTATCTTTGTAAACCCCAGGTGGGTTTGCTAACTAACTGACTTCAGCCACCTTGTAATGCTTGCCAACCCTATCAAAGGAGAAGAATCTGGTAGAAAGCAGGTCAATCGATCCAATTCCCAGAAATTGACTATTCCCAGAAATACAACTCAAAAGGTAGATAGTACGTGTGAATGGGTCCTGAGTACATCTTTATAATGGAAAGGTGGCATTATTAAACTTAAAGCCTTGTCCTTTACCTGCCACTATAATTTTCTCTCAAAATTGCCTCTTTCAGATGGAGCCAGCCGATCTAATTTTACCCTCATATACCTACAAACCATCAGTGAGTCTTGGCCCTTACAGCCACATTTCAAAATGTAGACTCAGATGAATTGGTTTGTATTCATAATCTCATTTAACCATAGTGAGAAAGATAAACAATGTTTACTGAGAGAATGAGCTAATGTTAGAGGTCACCGATGACTGGGTTGATGAAGACATCAGTGACTTAGGATTCTTTTGAATCTCCTTGCTTTTTATTTTTCTGAAATTCTGGAGTGAACATAGAACATTACATAGAGCTGACTTCTTTGTTAATTGTTCATTGATAAAGGGCACTCATACCTGATGATAGGAAAGAAGCAGGAACTTCCTTCTCTGGTTTTGACTTTCAACATATCCAAGCTTCTGGAAAGATAAATGGAAGCAGCATCACTGTGCTACTAGTTTCATTTTTCAGATCTAATTGTAAAAAGCTATTGGAAGAAAGGCTCTTAATCTAAACAAAAACCAAACAATGATGCCTACATTCCCCCAGGGAGAAGCAGAGCAATTGCTATTTATAATAATGGCAGCTGACAGCAAGGGCTTTAAAAAATCCTTTCCCTCCCATTGTCAGTTTTGGACTGAAGTTGGAGGCAAATGAAGCCCTGATAACATTGGTGTATTGTTCCTGTAGGTCCTAACCCCAGCAGGCTACATCAGTATCTTCTGTCTGAAGAAGTTGCTTTCTTTTCATCAAACACATTCCAGAAGTCAGCGGTAAAAGCACTGACGGGGGAGAGCAGATTGATCCATTAACTCTCACCCAGTTCCTTGGCTGAACCCTCGCTTCACATTCCAGTTTTAGAGATTTGGTGAGTTATCAAACAGGAAACAAGCTCTGAAAGGAATTGTGTCTTCGGAGGTTGTTGCCAAGGCTTCTTCTTGTAGCCTGTGCACCCTAGAGAGGATGAGAGATCTGCCTCCTAACAACAGTTTTCAAGACTTCTCAAACTTTCTGCCTGAATTATGGGGTGGGGGGACCTTGTTAAAATACATGTGACCAAGTAGTGGTGGATCCTGAGACTCTGCATTTCTGTGCTTCCAATAAGCTCCCAGGTGATGCCAATGCCATGCCCACAAGCCACATTTTGAGTAGGAAGGAGCTAAAAAGCCCAGGGAATCTGACAGAAGACAAGGTAGTTGCCTTTTTACCCATTTGAGTTTAGGCTTCCAACGTTATCCAACAATGCATCATCTATACTTGCCAAACGACATTGGGTTGAATGCAGTGGGAGGAAATACATGAGAAACTGCCCAGTCTGTGGTTATTCAAACACCTACTGCTCAGTGTTGTGAACAGCACATGTCACTTTAAACCCCGTGGGCCCAATGAGAATGCGGAATCCCAGCAAAAAACAAAGGTGTGTGTCTCTAAGGTGAGAAGATTGACAAGGCAAGACAGCCTCCATACTTTCCACAAGGCTGAAAGAGGAATAATGATTATTTCCTCTGTGCTCAGTTCTCTTTCGGGTGACTTTTTAAACTCAGGAGGTATTCCAGGCCACTTTAAGGGGACATTCGATCTGGGTGTAGCCTTTTGAGGCACCATTCCATGTGACTAAAATAAAGATCACGGGTGAGATCCAAAGCACAGAGAAGTACTGCCTTAACAGATCTGAACTTGTGGCAAGTTGCAGCTCCTCACCATAGTCCAAGTTTCACTTTTCTCTCAATTGAAGAGCCTGAGGTAACTGCCGAATTTAGTTTTAGTTTTCTCCAAGAAGAGTGGCCTTCTTACCTTAAATTCTTTAAACTTACTGATAAGGTTTCATGTCAGACAGACCTGGCCCTGGTGTTTTGACATACCAGCTGTGCCATCTTGAACACCAGACTTTTACAAATGTCATTTTCTCTTCTGTAAAATTTAAATGATGAAAACCTACCCCACGGCCTTGCCGTGAATCCTAAATAAGCTAATGTACAAACCAAGTTTGTATAGTCCAAATAAATCAATAAACCAACCCATGCACCTATCTTTCCAATTGTTAAAAAAAAAAAAAAAGTAGAACGTCTTTGTCCCCAAAAGCAGCTCAAAATTCTTCTAGGAGTAGAGAGGGCTTTAGAAATGCCAAAGGATTTCCTTTGGTGCGAATTTGACGGCTGGGAAATATTTTAGGAGAGAGAAGGCCATAATTTAAAGTATCCTGACATCAATAAATATTTCCTTAGCATTTAGCTGTGAAAGCTCTGAATCCACTGTCTGTTCAGAAATTTCTAATTTAAAAATAATATGGTGCTTTGGGAGTTTGTGAATCCACACAAACGTCAGAAAGACTCAGTGTCGTCATAGTTTTCCACACTTAGGGAGATGTGTACACTACCCTTATTTCTTCATGAGATGAGGAAGGAAGACAAGGTAACCTCCATTACCCTTTCAGCCCCATATCTCTTTGATTATATTGGAAAAAGTCTCAGAAATAGCATTAGTTCTGACTAGAGAGTGAGACTGGCATTAGGACAGGCCATGACTGCCCAACTGATGGGCAGATGACACCTTCAGTATTCTAAGTACCACATTCCTAAATAGCTGCAATGCACATCCATCTTGGCCAATTGTTTTTAAGCTCAGATGACTCTCTTGAGATTACAGAATTGGACAGAGTTTGTTGCTAAATATTTGTTGAAATGGCTTATAAAGTTTCAGATAAATCCTAAATTCTTATGGTCACGTCTGATTCTGGACCAAGCATCAATCCCTTGAGGAGGCTACTCTATACCACCCCTCTTCACCTGCCATTATGGGAAGTCTCCATTCTTCTTACTGTACTCTCCTGTGCCCATTCCAGACTTCAAACACTAAGAGGCCAGACTGGCATCTGTTTGTCTAAGAAAAAGACCATTAAGACAATTTGCAATCAAACATCTTAAAATGACAACAGCCTTGCCTTTCTTCTACCTACCTCAATTACATTCTATTTTTCACCTTGTGGCCAGAATAGTATTTTCTTTCCAACTTAAAACCTTTCGTTGGTGCTCTGCTGTCCCTGGGATAAAGTTTGAATGGTACATGTTCTTTGTGATCTGGCTCCTGACCATCTTTCCAGTTGGGCCTCTCTAAAAGTCCCACTCTTCCTCCTTCCCTTCCCAGCATCCAAGTCTCCACAGCTGAGCTCAGACGCACTTGGGATTGCGTTCCATGCGTATGTGGTCTTCTGCCTGACATAGTCGCACTTGTCCTGTGCTTCTTCCCCAACAATAGCTTACCCTGTGGTGAATTCTGACTTATCATTAAGGTATCCCCTTGGATATCACTTCCTGAGATTGGTGCCTCTCCTGTGTATTTCTGAATGTGTCCAGTGCTGCCTGCTTATTAGCTGGTGCACCCCATTTCCAAACTGGTAAGAACCATGCCTTATTCACTGTTACATTCCCAGCATCTACAATCCTTCCTGCCACATTGTAAGGGTTCTGCAAACACTTGAATAAATGAATGAATAAATTACTTTCTATATACTAGTTCAGTAGTTCTGAACATGTGGGCCACAGATTAGCAGCATTAGCTTCGCCTAAACACTTGTTAGAAATGGCTGGGTGTGCTCGTGCATGCCTGTAGACCCAGCTTCCTGGGAGACTGAAGTGAGAGGATTGCTTGAGCCCAGAAATTGAAGGCCAACCCGGGCAACAGTGAGATCCTGTCTCTAAAAAAGAAAAAAAGAAAAAAAGAAAGAAAGAAAGAAAAAAGAAAAAAATACAAATTCTCAGGCTTCCCATCAGACTTGCTGAATCAGAAATTCTAGGGGTAGGGATTAGCAGTCTTTATTTAACAAGCGCTTTAGGTGATTCTGAGGCGTGCTAACATTGGAGAACCACTATTTTAGGACAGTGGTACTCATCTTGGGCTGCACGTTACGATCACAGGGAATGTTTCTTAAAATGCTTGAACCAACTCCCCCCACCTTGCGTTTTGTTTTGTTTTTCATTCAAATAGGTTCATGTGGATTCTAGATTACTTTTTTTAAAACTCACCAAGTGATTCTAATATGCAGCTGGGGTGGAAACCACTCTCTTAAATTTTCCATCTCCTCCCTCTGTTCCCACCACACACACATAAAATTACCTATAAAATGGGCACTGGTTTAGTGTCACTCTGACAGTGACTCTTGCCTCCCCCATGGTAATGGGATCAGGGCCCTGCATCAGATCCAGCCAAACAGCCTAAACCTTACTATTCAAAGTGTAGTCCAGGGAAGAACAGAGTTTGCATCCCTGAGTAGCTTGTTAGAAATACAGAGTCTCAAGCTCCACCCAGACTTGCTACATCAGAATCTGTATCTTAAAAAGACCCCCAGGCTAATTCATTTGCACATTCAAGTTTGAGAAGCAGCAGTCTAGGAGAGAGAAAGCACTGAGCCTGCTTTTACAGAGCACAGAAGTCAAATTGTATTTTGCAGGCCTTTATTTCAAAATACAGTATCATATGGTCAAAGATATTTTGCCATTGGCGAAACTTCTGAACAGGGTCAGAGCAACCCTCAACGTCATACAATTTCATGGGTTCATAGCATGAAATGAAACTCATGAGTCTTGGTTTCTGTTGACTACTGAGTAGAGAAGGTAATTTCTATACCAGTGTTTGAAACACCAGACCATCCAGAAAGATCCACACATACACAACCCAAAATAATATATTATACCTGCTTCTAACCCAATCACATTTATTGAGTGCTTACTATATGCCAGGTTTCATGCTAACTACTCAACACACATTAACTTGGTCTTCCCAATATCCTCATGAAGCAGGCACTGTTATTATCCCCATTATGGAAATAAGAAAGGAAGCAGAAACATGGAGAAGTCAGGCACATTTCCGGAGTAAGAACCAGAACTGAAATCCAAACCCGTCTTTCTCTGGAACCTGGGTAGTAACCACAACACTATGCTCAACAATTACTCTAACGGAGAAGAAACGATGACTCCAAACAACTGTATTTTAAACATTAGCTTAAGAGCCCCAGACTCTTCCTCGAACAATCAGAAGAGCCAGAATTATATAGAATGGTTGCTGTGCCAACCCACAGAAGTCAAATATAACTAGGCAGCAAATTAGAGTAAACATTTAGGAATCCCTTGCATGTGGCACACGACTCCACCCACCCTTCTTGGCACAAGCCAAGACGTTGATTATATGGATCCCGCTGGCATTTCATGTCCTTGTGCGAGTCATACAGAGTATCCTTCTCACTGCTGAATGTGAACATGACCAGACTTATCTGAGTAATTTGGCATGTTATGGTGATGATTCAATAGTGCAGACCAGGGCAAGAGCTCCAGCCTATGCCCTCCCCCATACCCCTTACTTTTTTTTGTTCTATCACCTGGTATAAATGGAGGGAGAAAAGTTGTTTGGCATGATAGTCAGGGCTGACGGTCATTTGCTAAGTACTGGGATTTCCTGAAGATAAAAGTCACTGATTGCCCTAAAGCCATTAACTGCAACTGATTCATACACCCTGGGAAATACATCTCATCTAAACAGTTTTTGTCAAGTGAGATAAGGCAGGGGAGAGAGGGGAAGGGCACCTACAGGTGTGTATATTTGGAGCAGAATTTTTGTCCCACATATGCCAGTCAATCAGCATTCCATTCTACTGACTGTCTCCCATTAATACAGTGGGGTTTTTACATGTTAACCCAATTTATAGGCATGGGAGTTTCCTGTGAAAATTCCCTGTGCACTGTTGAGAGGTGGGAGCCCTGAAATGTTTATATGCTCTTTCTTTGTACTAGGTCAGAAATACTCTCATTACCAGGCAGCCTCTGATAAGAGCACTACTGGGCTGTGGTCACAGAGCCCTCAGCTGATGGACATTAATGTAGTAACGCAGACATTTCATGTCTGAGTTTGTAGCCCTGTAAGCATATTCTTAATTAAGAGCATATTATTATCAATATTTCTAATTCATACTACAACTTTGTTTGGAATAAGCAAAAGGACTGTGTATTAGTCCTTTTTCATTCTGCTGAAAAAGACATACCTGAGAGTGGGAAGAAAAGGAGGTTTAACAGTTCTCCATGGCTGGGGAGGCCTCAAAATCATGGCACTTCTTACATGGTGGCACTAAGAGAAAATGAGGCAGATGCAAAAGCAGAAACTCCTGATAAAACCATCAGATCTCGTGAGACTTATTCACTACCGCAAGAACAGTGTGGGAAAAACCACCCCCATGATTCAAATTATCTCCCCCGTCAGGTTCCTCCCACAACGCATGGGAATTATGGGAGTATAATTCAAGATGAGATTCGGGTGGGGACACCGAGCCAAATAATATCAGATTGTTCATAAACTCATAAACATTATTACTGAAAGAAACTTGCCTACGTTCTCTATTTTATAGATGAAGAAACTAGGGTCCAAATTACTTTTGATAATTTGCCAATATTATGCAATAAATGGCAGAACTAAGGGTAGAATTTGGGATTTCTGATTCCCATGCCAAGTGCTAGTTCTACCACTGGGTTAGACCAATGGATCCCAAATCTGGCTATTCAGAATTATCCAGAGGTCATTTTAAAATACAAATTATCTGGCACACTTTCAGATTTGTTGATTCAATGTAAATCTACACTCAGACCTAGGAATCTGTATTTTAAGTAGCTTCCGGGATATGTTGATACACACTCAGGAATAGTCTAGATAGTGCAAAATAGCGCAAAGTAAATTTCAAAATCAGACTTTTCCTGAAAATATGAACAAAACTTTTGAAACATTCTTAAGGCAAATACAGTAGACCTTTGAATTATCAGGTCTTTTGATTGTGTCTCCAAGCAAAGTTTTATAAATGCTAACTTTCCCCAAAATGATTTTTTTCCTTTTTATCAAAATATCCATGTGATTAAAATAGGGTCATTTCCATGCTCACAAGCTGAAAAAACTAAAAAGACTGGATTTAATATCCCATAATTTACCAGCAATAAACTTAGATTTGAATCAAAATTTTATGCATGTACTTTTTTCCTCTCCTGGTCTAATTTACAGGAGTGATCCTAGAGATTATGCTGCAAACACAAAACTGATGATAGAAGAAATCTCTCAAAATTCTAGCAAACGAATATTCTCCAGCTCTGGGGACTTTCCTCTTATCTTCCCTTTCTCCTTCCCCTCCCCTTCCCTCACAGTATGGTAAGGACTGCAGGGAAAATTAATAATAATTATATTCATTGAGAAACCATAGCTCTGCCTTCAAACTAGACCCACTGGTCAACAGATATGTGGGCTAAGTGAAGGAGACTACCACTACTCATTAAAAAAATTATATGTATTTATATCATAATTATGTATATAATTACATAATTTCAGTGGCTTTCAAAGTCTGGACACAGCTTTCCTGATGTTTTCAGTAAATGTAAGATTTTTAATTATTTATTCCTACATTTGTTTTACATTACTTAATCAACTAAAATGTAGCTAATAATTTGTTGTTTTGAATAATAACGTTATTTGGGAGGCTGAATATTGCATGCTCATTTCATTTCCAACTTCTCTTTCTGTTTCTCCACTTTGAGACCCTAACACTAATTATTAACATCTTAACTAGAAGTTAAAACCCAGTCTAGTTCTTCCTCGACTCTTTTTTGTGGATGAGTATCCAGGGGTTTCTGAGGATGAAACCTTCATGAAGAGCTTTAAGATCAGAGCACATGACTTAAGCTAATCCAATCAGCTTATTCCCTTTCTTGCCCACTGTGATTGGTTCAAGTTTAGTCCTGTAACTAGTTCAAGCCAATCAGAGTGAAGCATAAGTATGCTTCCTCTGTTGTGCTAGACCTGAGTGATGAAGCTGGCAGCTTTGAGAGCTTCCTGAAACCATACTGAGACTATAAAGGAGCAGAACACATTTAAATATAGATTAGCAGAAATTTTACGTTTTCAAAAACTCTTTATCTTGACCTACTTGTATTATCATATGTAATATCTCTCGCCTCTTATTTACCTAATTACACTATACTATGCTATACTATACTACTGGGAATAGGTTATATGATGTTCCTTTACCTTAAAATACTTCCTCATAGATCTCCTAAGAAAAAGAACATCATCTTATTCCCTTACTAAACCACAGTGCAATTAATAAAACTCAGAAGTTTAACACTAATACTGTTATCTAAATTCACAGTTCATAATCATATTTTGCCAGTTGTTCAAATAATGTCTCTTACAGTTATTTTATTTTCTCTGCTCCAGTTCCCGATCCAGTATCACTGCATTTATTATCTCCTTTTATAATCCTTTAATCTGAAACATGGTTTTTAAAATTTATTTTGTTTCCGTTTTGTCTTTTATGACATTGATTTTTTAAAGTTAAGGTCAGTTTTTATTAGAATGTCCCTCAAATTGAGGTGGGGATTATTTTAAACATGCAAATGCTTAATGAAACCTTAGGGCATTTATGCATATTGCATGAGAGTTATAGGTATATTCCTCATGCATACTTTATCAGCACTGTATACAGCTTGTAAAAGTAGGCATACATTTGTAAAATATTATGTGATGAGGAGGGAAAATGAAAAATTCACAATTTTGGAAACAGTGGAGTTTGACACCCTATTCTCTACATTTTCCCTAACTACCAGCAAGTTGAGGAAGACCAGGAATTAACTCCTGTATTAAGGTGAGTGTGACACACATTTATGTGCAAATAATCAAGAAATTGTTTCTTTTCTTTTTTTTTTCAACTGTACTCTCTAATGAAAGGGACAGGATCAAAATATTAGAAACGGGATTTTACAACCAAGAGGAGAGAGAGGCAGAAAGTATGAGACATTGGCACCAACACAATATCTGAGTGGTGAAGTGGGAAGAGTTGTAGATGAGAAGTCAAGAAGCCAGGATCCTACTCACTCTCTGAGTGATCTTTGGCAGGATGCCCGCACTCTCTGGAGTACAGTTTCTTTATCTATAAAATTAGAGGGTTGGACTAGATGCTTTCTAATGCCTCTTCCAGTTCAGTGGGTCTATGAAAGGCTCATATCTACATCATTCAAAATCTGATCAAATGCCAGACTGGGCAGCAGTTCAGAGAAAGGGACTATCAACAGGCAAGGCAATAATGGGAGGTTCCCTGTAAGAGCTGGGGGTAGGAGGTGGACTCATGAGGAATAGGAAAGAATTTGGTAAGTGGAGGGAGAACAAGGATCTGCTAAAACAGAGAGCAGTCGAAGTGAATACACACTCACAATTGAGCATGGAATGTTCTCTAAACAGAAGACCAGCTTGGTCAGCATAGAAGTATGAGTTGGGGACTTAAACAAAGGGACAATTTCTGTGCAACACAGTCAGCCTCCCTATTGTGGCTACTTTTAGCTACCGTGAAAACTTTCACTGATGCATTCTGAGATGATGAATATGCATATCAAAGAGTCAATGAATACTGTATAATCATTAGCTTGCAGTTCCTTCATGAGAAATAGTTTTATTCCATTTTGCACCTATATCTATGTGGAAACTTACTTTATCTATAGATGGCAACATTTTCCCCCATCTTGATCACCTATTTTTTTCCACAAAGAAGGAATGCAGCACTGTCCGGACCATTCTGTTTCATGCATTGAGTGTCACTGCTGCTGGTGGTTGGTTTACCCAGCAATGGAGATTATGCCCTTTATTGAAAACTGATTATACGTACATGAGCTCATTGAATCTTCATTAGTTTTTTATAAAGAGCCCTTTCCCCTCAATCTTATAACTAGTAAAACTGGGCTCAAAAAGAGTTCTTAGCCAAGCACGGTGGCCTATGCTTGTAATGCCAGCTACTCAGGAGGCTTAGATGGGAGGATCACCTGAGCCCAGGAGATGGAGGCTGCAATGAGCCATGATCATACCAGTACACTCCAGCCCAGGCAACAGTGAGACCCTGTCTCAAAAAAAAAACACAAAAAACTCTTCAACTTGCCTAGAACTGGGATATGAATCTAAAGTTATGTTTTTAACCTCTGTGTTGATTTGTACATAGTACTTTTTGATCCTTGTAAATAACACTTTACTTTGCAAAGATAGGGGCCTATGAGCTGAGAAAAATATCTTGAGAACCTTATCCCAAGTGGACATGTCAAGCACCAACCAGATTGTTGGTACCAACTTCAGTCAAATACTCTGAGGGTGATTTATACAGGCAACAAAGGTGAGAATATTAAAATGTGGATGACCTAGTAATAAGTATTGCCAGCTGAACAATATTATTAAAATCATTACCAAAAACTATTTGCTGGTAGTTTGAAGTATCTTTATATGTGTTTGAGACTTTATATATACTTGGGACCAGAAAGGTTATTTTTATATGTCTTATAAAAAAATCAATTCTACTTTACACACAGATCATGAACCAAATTTATGTACAGGTAACAGAATATATGAAGAAGGGGAATTACTTAAAGGGGAGAGGTTATAAATTCCACCTGCCCCCTGGGGTAGTTTTTGAAACATTATTTAATGGTAGCAGTGGTTGTGGGCATGTGTGTACTTGGAGGATGTGCATGTGTGTACATATGCTTTGAGGATGTTGGGCTTTTTAAAAATGTTTTATATCCTTTGTAGTGTTTCAAACATCTGTAGATTTAGTGGAAGAAGATTATAAATCTGCATGTATTTTGGGGTAGAGTTGTAAATTGTTGGTATTGGCTGTAATGTTTGTTCTTACTCATAAACGGGTCTTGTCCCTCCCTCTCTCCCTCCCTCCCTCCCTTCCTTCCTTCCTTCCTTTTCCTTCCTTCCTTTTCTTTCCTTCCTTTTCCGTCCTTCCTTCATTTTCCTTCCTTCTTTCCTTCCCCTTCCTACATTCCTTCCTTCCTTCCTTCCTTCTTTCCTTCCTTCCCTTCCTTCCTTCCCTTCCTTCCTTTCCTTCCTTCTTACAGCTGTTTCTTTTTATCTACTTCATTCCTTCTTTCCATTCTTCCTTTCTGTTTCATTTTCTAAGGTGATAAAGTCATCTCAGTAGAAAATAAAAGTGACCAGAAAATGGGCTGCTTAACACACAAAAGAAAAGGGCCATTTAGTTTTTCAGAGGCATCAGACGAAATCCTATAGTGACAAGAGGATTTAAAGACTTTCTCTTGTTTTTAATTAAACTAAGAAGACTTAATCATCTTCCATATGGCATATTCTATTGCAATCAGAACATATGGAACTCCTATACTGTGTCTTCAATGTAAAGAAAGTCAATTTCAAAATATACATTACCACATTTTTAAAGCTAATTTTTACCTGCTAGAAATAAATACGATTTATTAATAATGCATTTCAAATTAAATTTATATAAGTAGAGTTTTATTTTTCTATTGATTTTTACGATAATAATGAAAATCTGTTACCAAATTCTATATTAGATTACTATGGCTGCTGTAACAAATTATCACATATTTAGTGCCTTAAAACAACACAAACTTATTCTCTTACAGTTCTGCAGAACAGAATCCCAAAATCAGTTTCACTGGGCCAAAGTCAAGGTGTCAGCAGGACTGGTTCCTTTCTGAGGCTCTGGGGAGAATGTATCCTCACCTTTTCTAGCTAAGCGCTTTACACATCTCAACTCATTTAATGATCGCAACAGCTCTGAGAGACTGGTACATTGATTTCCACTATTTGACAGATGAGAAAATGAGGCAGAGAATGGCAGAGTGACTTGCTCTGAGTCACACAGCGTCTAAGTAGTAGGGCTGGAATTTGAACCCAATCAAGATCCTACAGTCTGTGCCCTGAATCCCCATTGTCCTTCGATTTCGTAATAGAATATCACCACATTTTAAGGCTGTAGAAAAGTTTTTAAATTACTTACCTTAAAAAATTATACTTAGGATTAATAGATATAATATTTTTTAATACAGGGGATATTTTGAAGTTTGACACAGTTGCTTTCAAAAGCTAAATGAAAAATATTTCTAAGGAATAAAAAAATACCTTAATGAACATGGATCTCCAGAAAAATAAAAAAGAGAAAATACAACACTTGCAATGGTCTTTAATGCCTGGCTAGCCTTAGCCAATAACTCATTTCCTCTATATCATCCTTGATCATAAGAGTAAACTGTAAGAGGAAGTTATTTACAGCAATTGGAGAAATAAAAAGTTCAATATAAAATATTGCATTATTTTGAAATGGACAAATGAGTAATAAAACATATACATGTAAATAAGGTTTATATATTATTATTTGCATATAAACATGCTATTTGTGTACAATAAAGTATTTCATTTTTAAAAATAGATCAGAGTTTCTCATACAAGTCTGTTTTCACAGTTAATTTGAGTTTGACCTTTTGCTTTCAAAAGGATGGTAACATCAAACAATATTGTTGAATTATTATGCGTGCTGAATTCATGGGTACTAATTTCCTTCCAACTGAAGTCCTGTTTGCCCAATGGATTGTAAAGAAACTCTGCAAGGTCATTTACAAGCAATAATAATAACAAACTATGTAATCTCTTTGTCTCTTTGCTACTAAGCAGGCAGACATTAAACAATTTGATTAATTGCATATATATATACACACACATATATATGCTATATATATATATACACACACACACACACGAACACACACACATTTCTTTGTAAGGCCACAGTGGCTGTATTTGACTAAATTCTCTGTCATACATTTCTAAGTCATTCCTTAGCTTGTTTATGATATTTTCCCACATCCTAACAGTACAACATGACCCCCCAAAACCTCCTGTTATTCACTGACTTAGCACAGTAAGACCTTCTCTTGGATCATGCTTGATGTTTAGAATATATAAGACATGGTCCCTATTCTCAAGCAAGTAACAAACAAAGAGGGAAGCTGGTGGGAAAACAAATACTGTGATACAGACTGTAACAGAATTGTATATACAAAATGTTATGAATACTTGACAGGGCTGTTGCTTAAGAAAGGTTTTACAGTTGTGTTTTCTGGAATGAGTAGGAGTGTCAAGGTGCATGGCATCTTCAAAGATATACCAGAAGGATAGTATCCACTCCAGGATTGGAGGGGGGAATGGGGGCAGATTATGAAACTCCTTTATCTATGCTAACAAGTCTAAGTTTGATCTTATAAGCAATTAAGAACCATAAAATGTTTTTAAATTATTGTGTGACACCATCCACCCCAATATATCCCACTCCCAGATACAAAAATTCCTCCATACTCTTATTATATTATTCTCCTCCCTGCAAAATTTTCCCAAGTAGTTAAAGAAAAAACTGATATTAGCGATCCCAGAATTCCTTGATTAACAGGTCAAAGTACAGCACTTGAAGATTTGAAGTCACATTGGCAGGGGTGTTGCTGCTCTCTGTTGGAGGTTTTTACCTGCTACTTGTAGTCAGTGGGAAGGTGGGGGCTGGGCCAGGAGGCTCAGGATTCTATCCCCTTTCAACCAGAGCAGCTTGTTTTGATTTGTTACACATACTGTTTTCCTAGACGATATTTCTTCTGGAAAGACAAGAAACTGGACTTCAGAAATGGATGTTTTCACACCATCTTCAGTTAGTGGTAAGGTGAAGCCTCTACTAAAGATATGGCTTCTGGCTCTCAATGCACCATTAACCAGTGAGAGATGTGTCCCTTGTCAGGTGACTTGCAAGCAACATGTGGATCGATTTTCTTCACGATTCCGTAGAATCCTAGAACAGGGAGTGTCTTCAGAGGCCCAGAGAAATTGAGAGTGTTGCCCAAGGCTAGTGAAATAACAGTGCCAGAGGAGACTCTGGTTCTCCAGGTAGCAAGCTCAGAGCTTGTTCCACTACCATCCATCTCCACACCACATCCCCCACCCGCAGTGCTCCCAGCTGGAAGCCCCACCGTCTTTTGCCTGGACCACTGCCACAGCCTCCTAACTGGTCTTCCTGCTTCTAACCCTGACTATCCTCAGCAACAGCAGCCGTCCCATTATAACTCCTGGGATCAAGACCTGAGGTCAATGAAATCTGTGCTAACTGCATCATGGAGTCGAAAGATCAGATGAGTTGGGACAACACTTTGACATGTGGAAGATAGTTGTTTTTATAACTAACCCAAAAGTTAAATAAAATAAACCTGCTTGAAAACAAGAGGAGGCTACTTGGCATCGCCACGGTTTTCATAGGAGCCTTTCATCACTCATCAGTTCCTCCCTTAATTTCCTCTTCTGTGATCACCTCTAGTGCTAAAAGGACATAGGCTTTGCAGAAAGGATAGCTGGCCCAGGCCTTCCCACAGGGTAAAGTTGCATCGGGAAACAAAACTGAATACTGCCATCTACTGGGAGAAAAAGGCACACCGTGGAGAAAGCTCATTAAAGCAGGGAGGAAGAAAGTAGCTGAAAGAGACAAAAGATACCATTTACAAGCTGAGCTCCTAATTAGGGGGGATCACTGGAAAGATGAAAGAAAATAAAGGCGCAGGGGCATGGTGGAAGCAGAAAATGTGATGGGTAAACTTAACTGGAACTAAAGGGGCACCGTTCCCACTCACTTCATTTTTCAGGGGAAAAAATAGAAGCCCAAGAGATTTGAGTAAGTTGCTTGCTGTCACTACTAAGTAATACCACCAACACTAAACCTTTGGCTCAATTCCTGATGCATTAATTGATATTACACTTTCCAACAAGCAAGCACATAATCGAATGCAGAGACCATTGTATCTATATTTTTGGTTGCTTGGGAATCTACGCATCTACCTATCTACCTGCCTACCTATCTACCTAGGAATGCATGTATTTACTTATATTCCAGTTGGTTCCAGAGGTATTGACAGTGGCTAAATGATTCAAAATCATTTATGAATGAGACGAATGGAGAGGAACTGGACAAATAGTGAGCATGAGTCATGAGAGGGAAACATCGCCAGGACTGGAGGTGGAGTAAGAGATTAAGACCCTTGCCTCACATTGATCCCTTATCAATAACATTCACTGGAGGAAGTTGTTTCCACCAGTTATTCTTTGTTCTTCAATGAGCACTAGTGACTTGGACTAATGCCAGAGGAGCTACATTATTCCAAAAATGAAGAAAGCCAGGAAATCCCACTGAACCTTTCTTCAATATATATCCAGATTTTTATAATTTCTTTCCACCTTCTCTGGTACTTCGCTGGCCTGTGCCACCGTCATCTCTTGCCTAGACTGCTGCAGTAGCCTTATAACTGGTCTTTCTGCTTCTAGTCTTAGCTATTCTCACCAATGATAGCCACCATCACTCTATGATAACTTCTGGTTTCAAGATTTTCCAAAGCCCCCTCTTCTATCTCACTCACTAATGAGTGGAAGTTCTCTAATTTAAGAGGTGTTGCCCCACGCAATCTGGTTACCATCTCTTCCCCATCCTCTTCCCATTGCTTGCTCAGTTCCAGGTACACTAACATCCCCCCTCTTCCTGTAACCAGATGAGCACCTACCACAGGGCTTTTGCACTGGCTGTTTCCCCTGTCTGAAAGGTACCTCTAGATATCTACATAGATAAATACCTCATCTACTTCAAGTCTTTGTTCAAATGTCATTTTCTCATTAAGCCTACCCATATTTAAAATTGTAAACTCGTAACCTCTGTTGTGCTTATAGATGTTAATAGCACTTATTTTAAATATGGTATATAATTACTTCTTCTCACAAAATGGAACAAAACTAGGAAAGTTGAGCTGAGTACCTGAAGGAATAGCAGGTGACCCCTCATTCTCAGAAGGCACAGCAGCTACTCTGTTTATGTCTCTTTGCTCCCAGGGTCTTCTCTTTTAAGATTTTGTCTACTGGTCACAGAATGCTCAGGTATGGGAAGGAAAGGATTTTGAAAGCCATATTTGGTTCCGGTTGTAGAAGGCTTGGCAGAGAAGCTGTGTTTATTTCAGAGCATGATGGGTGTCATAAACAGATTTGATTTGATCCAACATAGATATCTTCAGTGGGAAGAAGGAAGACACTGGAAGCCCAGAAACTCTTTAGTAAGTTGGTGCCAGTACCAACCCTTGACAAGGGTAGATCCTCTGCCCTGGGTCTCACCTTTAGAGAGCCCAACTCTGACCTTTCTCTGGCAAACATCCTTCAGGCCAAGTGGATGACCCTTCCTGGAGCCAACATCCCTCCTTCTTGGCTACACTTTGGACACCTGGAAACAGAATTCCCTACCCAAATGATCCTGAGCTGATATTCAGAACCTGCAGGGGTCTCTTTCCTTGTTCATTCCCCATAACAAGTGGATGGTGTGCACCTATACAGGCCCAAGGGGCAGCAAGGGGTCATTGCACAGCAGTGGGTGGTTGGAACTGTGAGATGGAGTGTGTGTACACCTCTGCGGACTGTCCCGTGTGGACTGTCCCATGTGGACAGAGTCAGGGAGTAGGAAGAGAAAGAACCAAGCCATAGGGGACGGGAGAGGGGACATTATCTTACTTTTGTTCTGGCCCCAAAAGTGTGAGGGATAGCTCTGGCTGGCACAACCCTCTGAGAGGGGGTAATGAGAGGATGAGGGAGAAAGAACAGTGAAGGGATGTTGTAGAAAGAAAAATCTTACATGGCTGCTTGCTGGGGGCTGCCCTGCTCCTATGTGGTATCTTGGAGGCTGCTTTTCAGGTCCAATAATTACAGGTCTAGCCAAGGGATGGGATGGGGTGGGGCTGAGGTAAAGTGGGTGAGGTCCTTTGGGAAAAGGTGGTTAGATGTCTGAGGCTGCAAAGCCCGGGTACTGGCCAAGTACAAGGAACAATGTTTGGCAGAGAACAAGGGGCGGGGTCACTCCTGGCTGCTGGGCCTGGCCAGGTGCTGGGTCTGCTATGGACATGTGGGCATAAGTCCCATACTTTCCCCTGGATGAGCCATTTTTTGGCTCTCTTCAAGCAAAGGCTGAGGTAAGAACACATCTGGGGATGCAGCTGACCTTTAGGGAGATGACCTCATCTCTGCCTCCTATTACATGTGCTCAAAGTGACTTCGAGAATCCCAGCCTTTTGCTCAGTAGCTATTTTAACAACGTGATTCTCAGAAGCGTCCTTGAAGGGTTGCAACCTACACTACCACAGGCAAAGTTTCTCCTGCATTTTGGGGGACACAAAATGCTTCACTCTGAGGGGATGCAGGCTGAACTGCATGCCCTTGAGGCCCCTTCCAAGGCTGGGATGGCAAGATATTTGCAGTCCTGGTCTTTCCTACCCAGTGTTCCATATCTTCATAGGTGTTTCTGTGCTGCTTTAGCATGTTTTGACAGAAGTAGTGGTGCTCCAGTGAGCCATTGTGCTGCTGCTAAAAAGGCATCATGATACATTCTGTGACCAGAGGTGGATGTTGATAAAGTAAGACTTGGTACATTTTTGTGGGTTGCAGTTTGGCTAATTAGTACAATTATATCATTCTTTTTATTCATGAATGCAGATGATTATATGTCATCTTTATTCTAGTTTGTGTTAAGATGTTGCACAAGAAGAAAATAAGATAAGTCCCGAAAAATCCAGAACACTGAAGAGTCTTTCTTTTAGGAAGATTATTGTAGATTTGGCACAAAACTATGTATTGAAGCATTCCAATGCCTTCATGAGAGAATTCTTCTGGAACTCTTTATTTCCACATGTGGCCCAGGATCCAAATGTGGAAGGGCTAACTGTTGACCAAAACGGAGACTGGAAAAGAGGAAGCAATAAGAGTATGCAGATACAGAGTGAGGAAGTCTAACTTTATGAATAAAGTGATGAGGCCACTGCCTAGGTAACAGAGGGATAGGATAGGAGGGCTGTCTTGACACCTGGCTCAAGGGAGGGGAAGGGGCTGCACAGTGGGCTTGAGCAGTAACAAGCAAAAGTCTTTTTAAGAGCAGTGGGTCTCAGGCTAGGCACTTCAGCAGCATGGCAGTGATAACAGTTCCGAAGGAGGCAACCACAGTGGTGCTAACTGCCTGAAGGTCTCAGAGAAAACAACTAAGCCTATGCCATAAGTTGTGCAATGCAGACTAAGATTAGATTCTCCCAGGAACTCGTCAGGAGACAAGGATGTGAGTACAAGCAGTTTGTTTGGAAGATGCTCTCACAAAACACTGGGAAAAGAAAGGAAAAATGATACAGGTAAGGGAAAGCAGTCAGTAGAGGGTGTGCTGTTAAGCAAATTACCACTGTGGGTAACTAGAGCCCAGTTCAACTGGGCATCTCTGGGAGACAGTACAGAGCACGTGCTTCAGAGCCATCTGGTTCAAGAGGCAAGGGAGTTGAGTATCCACCAACTCCCATCAGTCATTGGCTGCAGGATTCTCCTAGAGAGTTTTACTTTCTCAGCACTTTCAGCCTCCCCTGCACGGGTGGTAGTTTCATTATTTATTTATTTATCATATGTCCTTTTTTATTTTATTATCATTTATTTTTATTTATCATTTATAATGATACATTTTATGACCCTGGGTCATCAGACAGAGTTCTCAGTCATGCTGTCATGACTTCTTCCTCCAACTCTGTCAACTCTTCCTCTCTCGCCAACCTCAAAATGTCTAATTGAATTTCTCAGGGGTGACCACGCTGCTAAGTGAGTAACCATGCCATTTATGTTATTCAAAAGGGGTACAGTTGCAAAGATGGTGTTCTTAGAAAGGCCGATATCAATTATCTTAGATACCCGGCCTTTATTCTTAGCTATTAGGCCACCCCCACCCGCTGCTTGCCACCATCAGTGCTTTAGATGAACTCCCCAATTTAATCCTCACTAAATCCTATGAGGTAGATGCTCTTTTAACAATCAACTCCAATGCAAGGATGAGGAAAATGTGACTTGGGTTAGAGCTTTCCAAAGCCACACAGCAATTCATAGGCCTGTCTACCCCCTAATCCAAGATTCTCTATGATCACATTCTCCTGCCTCCAGCTACTTTCAGATAATCCAGGTTACCTTCATAGGATGGCACAGACACACCTGATGGATGGACTCCAAAGATGTCAGAGAAACAAGAAAAGAAAAATTCCTCTTCGTACATTTTTTTAAAGTAAGAGGGCTTGTTAAACTGTAACATACGTAAGGGAAAGTGTCCAAATCACAAGTATTCAACTACCTGAATTTCCACAAAGGGAACACACAGTGTAGGCTTCAGCTACGGAAACATAACCAGAACTCAGTAGGCCTTCACACTCTGTTTCCCATTTTCACCGTAAAGATCAAAGGTTACTACTGTCCTGACTTCGAACACCATAGATTATCACTGCATGATTTTGAAATTGTGTAAATGAGATATGTCGTTATACTCATCAGATTCACCCATGTTGTTGCATGTAGCTGTATTTAATTCATTCTCCATTTCTCATGCGTGAATACACTACAATTTATTCATCCTCTCTGTTGCACATGGATGTTTGGGTAGTTTTCAGTTTGAGGCTATTGTAAACAGAAAATTTATGAAATTTCTTACACATGCCTTTTGGTGTACTTATGTATGCATTTCTGTTGGAGATATATATATGGATATAGACATATATCTGTCTATATCCATATTCTCTATATATACATAAACATATATATATGTATATATCCATGCATGCATTTCTGTTGGATGTGTCTGTGTGTGCATTCTGTTAGATATGTATGTGTATGTGTGTGTATATATGTATATATGAGTAGAATTTCTGGGTAATATGGTGTGTTCAACTTCAGGGGAAACTTGGATTCAAAAGTTAGGCTTCTCTCAATGAGCTCCCCTCCTTTCCAGGATCTGACTGCTTAGACAGCTTTCTGAGGCATTCAAACACATGGTTTCCAAATTTTGTTCAGTTTCTAGTTTTTCTCAGCAGGAGGATTTGTCTGCTCTAAGTTACTCTCTCATACAGGAAGCAAAAGCATACTCAATACATTTTTATAACTTACTTACATGCATTTATTTAATTGCACATCCCATTTATTGATGTTAAAATAACTATATAGACTACGTCTTCAAAGACAAAAACATCTAAATACAAGTGATGTTGCAGTTATTGTGCTGCCAACCTCTTTCTTGACTCTGGTTTGTTTCATTAGGTTTGTATTTTCCACTGCCTTTGGAAGCTGTTTATAGCCTGTCCACTAATTTCAGATTTAGAAACAGATGCACGTTGAAGTATAGATGTTAAGTACCCAATTAGCACCTTTCCATCATTCCTTTGGATCATTAAATGTCCTGAAATCACTCCTCTTTTGCCCTCTGGCCTTTCAAGATTTCTTTTCTCTTGCTACTCTTTCCTGTGGTTTAAGTCTCATTTTTAGTTTGCTTTTGTGCATCAGAATTCCTTGGGGTGGGGGATAGAAGAGCTGTCAAAAACACAGATTGCTGGGCCCTACCTTCAGAATTTCTAATTTAGCAGGGCTGGATGAAGCCCAATAATTTGCATTTTGAACAAGTTCCTAGGAGATTCTGATGCTGTTGAGCCAGAAACCACATTTTGAGATAGGCTCTTTAGCGCAATCTCTATTTTTCTCTAGTAATTTTGAAATGTCTTTTCAAAAGAAAGCATTGTGTCTGCTCCAGCTGTTTCTAATTTCCTCATGCTGGATTGCGCCCATCAACCGGAGAGTGATAAAACATAGGATTTTAAAAGGGCTGGACCCATGTTCCTTCTGCATCAATTTTAAGAAAACAAAGCAATGGTATAAATAGTTAAACAGGTCCTTGCCCAATAACCAGGAATCAAAAGCTCCTTTTCAACTGAGTTATATTTAAAGGAGCTTTTTCTTTAAATTTTGGACATATTTGGGAGGAGGGGAATTGAACGGAAGGTTCCTGTACCACTCAAATCTCCCCCTTCCATCATTTAAAAAAATGTCATTTATGACTGCAGGCCTGTGAAGCCAACTTTATTTATAATTCTCAGTAGCCCTCAGGTTCTGGGGCAATCTAAAGACACAAGCCTTTCTTTGTTTTTACATGAAATATCTGTTGAATACACATTTTATGCATATTTGTCCAAATTTAGTCAAAACAACACAAACTCTCAGCTATCAGGAAGTGTACTCTGATGTACAGTAGGTAAAACAAACACGAGGTTGAATTCACACAATGGTATTCATGGCACTTTGTCAACTTTTAAACCTTTACAGTATGTGGTATACAATAGCAGTGCTGAAGTTGCAATGTGCTCCTCTGTAATCAAAGCCCATCTATCCACAGAAGAGAAGGGTGCAAGGGACTTTTCCCTTGCGTCTGAGATGAAACAGACAGGACTGTTTCTCTGTCTCACTATGCATACTCGGGGCATGACAGTTTCCATGTAAGGGAAAACTGCTGCTTTTAACAGAAGATAAATTAAGCCCTCAGGTTAGAGTGAAACCTTTAAGGTCAGAATTCAGATGATAAGAGCAAATGGAGGTTTCCCCAGTTGTGTCAGAGAGCTAAGTAAGAGGTGAGGTTTATCGGCCTTCCTGCAATGGTGCTAATGAGTGATAAGGAGCTCTAATTTGAAGACGCCCTGGAGCTGTTAAAGTGTGCGTGAAATGCACACAATTCATCAGCAGAGCAATAATCCCCTCACACAAATGGAAAAGCCATTTTGGTGTGCTTGGATTTCTGATCAAAGCCTAGGGGGAAAAGGGGAAATGGAAACTAAATTTTAGAACACCTCATATGCACCAGGAAATATTCTAACCCTTTACCAAGGGTCAGTCAGCTGATAAAATCCTCATTATAACTTTCCAAATATGGTGCCATGTTTACAGATGAGGAAACTGAGGCACATAGAAGTTAAATGACACATTCTGTGCCTCAGTTTCCTCATCTGTAGACAAAGCTGATAAATTAAGGAATAGATGTTTAAACCCACATCTGCATGATTTCAATTCTATTATTTCCCTACTAGCATTGTTTATTTGTCAACATATAATATATAGGACATCCAATTGACAATTTTTTTTCAGGAAATACATATCAGAATGTCAATAAGCATTTTAGGTTGAAAAAGACCTGAGGTGATTCAAACCCATCTCCCCAACCTAAGGCATGCCCTGTGGCTTTATTCTACCCTGGAACAATTGAAAATCATTGGATACATGACAGTGGAGCTTTAGTGAAAAACCATCCAAGTGGATCAGCTCTGCCACTGATAACTGTGTCACTTTAGGCAAATGACTGAACATTCATCATTTGTTCAATCAATATTTATTTGTTGACGAAAGATTTAGTAGTAACACTTCCCATGTTGCAGGCACTATGCCAGCTAGTGTAGATAGAAGCTTGTATAAGCCGAATTCTTGGCTTGCAAGTTATCCATGGTCTAGTGAGGAAGCCAGACATATAAACGTCTTTGACGTTCCCATAATGAAGTATGATAGCACGGATTCCTTCGTATAAGGGATTATGAGAACATGGTTCCAAAAGTTCTTGCTTCTGCCTCAATGGGCAGAAAAATCAGGGAAACCTCAACAAGAAAGGAGAGGATGGAAGGATTTTGCCAGACTGATATGGTGAAGTGCAGAGGGAAGGTTCCATGATAAGGGAATGGCATATGCAGACATGTGCTCATGTTCATGAATCTGAATGCCATTTACTAGAGCTGAATCATTAAGGACATGGCATGTCATGCTACAGAGTTCGAACTTTATTTTGTAAGGGATGGTGAGACAGGGAAATTTTGTAGAGCCATCAGGCAGTTCAATTTATGTTTTAGGAAAAGCCCTGAGTAGTGTGACAAATGAATTGGAATGAGATGAGACTAGAGGCAAGGAAACCAATCCGAAGCTGTTACAAAGATTCAGATAAGAGGTGATGTTGGCTTAATCTAGCAAAGGTGTGTGTGTGTGTGAGGCTCTGGTTTAAGAAAGTGCTGGTGCAGTCAAAAGGTGCTGGTTCAAGAAACATTCTTAAAGTAGAATGACCATGGAAGTTTCAGCAGTCAACATAAATTGAGAGAGATGGTAGAACAAACTGTGAGGACATGGTTATGCCTGTTTTGTTCACTGTTATGTATGCTACTATTCACATAGTGTGAGCCACATAATAGTTGCTCTACAAAATATGAATGAATGAATAGATATGTGAATACATGAATGAATGAGTGATGACTTCCAGGTCTCGGGTTTGGATGAATGCTTGGACCATTAACCAAAATAGAGAGGTAATACGACAATTCATAGGGTATGAGAAATTGAATTTAGTTTTGAGTATTTGAGATATACATGAGAAATGCACTTGGAAATATGAACGTATAGTTCCAGGAATGGAAATTCAAGATTAAATATTATGGTTTGGAAGTCAGAGATATAGAGACATTATTTCAGTCTACTAGAAAAAAATATAATTACCCAGGCAAAATAGCAAACCGCTCAAGCAATCATTTATTTATCTACTGATTTATTCCAGATATATTTATTGAGAGTCTTGAGAGAATACTTTGCTTCAGGCTTTGGGCAAAGTTTAAGCAATGAATAGATTCTATTTGGTCTCTGCCTTCAGGATGCATATCATAGTTGGAGAGACAGTTAAAAAAATAAGGAAACAGACAAATGAGGCAGTTTCAACTTGCCAGAAGTACTATAAAGGACACAAGTGGTTGAGACAGAGAATTAGAAAAGGGAGGCTTCTTGAAGGAGTTGACATTTAATTTAATAAAACAATGGCTGCGGAAGCCTTAGGTGTAAAAGCATTTATTTACCATGCCCAAGAAATTGAAAGGTAATGCACATGGCTAGAGATTAGTGAATGAGGTGGAAAACAACATTTGAAGAAGTTGATCAGATAAGAAGGACCTAGGTTATCCAGAAACTTTAGGATTTGAGTGAGAATTTCAGTTCTAAAGGCAATGGAAAACCACTGAAGGGTTTTAAGTAGGGAATTAATTAGATTTTTGTTATAAGGTTATACTTTTTAAACGTTAAAAATGAATTGTATATGTCAGAATTGAAAATAGATAGGTTGAAGATAAAAATGAATTGTATGTGTCAGAACTGAAAATAGATAGGTTGAAGATAGGAAGATATAGAGAATGAGGCAACATGAAAGGTGTGAATATATTCTGAAAAACAAAACAAAAAATTATAGATCTCTTTGATTATGTGTATGTGTGTGTGTGTATATATAACGTAAAATTCAAATAGAATATTTTAGGAAGATATAGTTGTAACATACAATTTAGTAAAAATGTTAGGTCAGGGAGTAAAGAAATGATACTAATATTATTAGTAGTAAATTATATTTCAGAATCTTTAAAAATGATTATCTATCTTGTTAATATCTAAGACTCACTTTTTTCAATTTTTCTTAGTTGTTTTTTGGGTGTGTCTCTTAAGTAGCTTGGGTTTTACAAATTCAGTCAATTAATCCAGAACCTTTTAGGAGGTGAATTTAAACTGTTTACATTTGTTTTAATTACTAATATATTTGAGCTTATTTCAGCTATTTTATGTTTTTGTACTTACTAAGATTCATTTGCCTATTTGTTCTCATTTCATGCCTTCCGCTTTACAATTTCTTTAGTTTTCTCTATGCTAGTTTGGAAGCTGTGCATTATACAGCCAGTCTGTTCGTTAACATGCACAGGTAGCTTTACCTAGTTTAACAAACTCTGTAGTTAATCAACATCGCTGTCCTCCTAGCAAGGTAAGAAATGTATATGGATATGGATGTTTCACAGTTCACTTGGCTTTAAGCACAAACTAAGTCAGTTATTACTATTATCATTAATACTACTGAGTGCAATGGATTTACCAATGTATTTCACCAGTTTCTCTGTTTATAACTGTGTTATGCATCTTCTTTCCTCTCTATGAGATATTGTCTTTCTTACTAGAATTCGCCTTTCAGTTTGTTCAACAAAGGTGCTGGGTTTTTTATGAATGTTAGTGTGTTTCACAGTCACCTTGAGTGAGAGTGGCAGTCTATGTAAAATCCAAGCTTAACAGTTACTTTCTTTATCACTTTGACGATATTACCACACTGTCCTCTAGCACCCTATGTTGCCAGTGAGAAATGCATCTTATTTCTTTTTTATTTTTTAAAAACTAAAAACAAAAGTAACTAAAATCCTTTTGCAGGTTATCACTCTGAACAGCAGTATTTTCTCTTTGTGTAAGAAAACAGTGATAATGAGTTTCAAGTCTTATGAACTGCTGTGTTGAATCTGCCTGCCAAAAGAGAGTCCACGATTGTCTAAAATGTTTCTCCACCACCCTGGCAGCAAAAGATATCTTGCTTTACAAGTTGTCTATAGTTTTACAGATTTTGAAAAGGCTAGGAAAAAGTGATCAGCAAGTCACAGAAAGGTAAAATTGGAAGAAATTCTGCAGTTAATTTACAGATATTTGGCAGTGCCTCTAGTCAGTGATAGTGCCAGCAATAGAACCCAGTCTCTTGGCTTTCAACTGTGTGTTCTTTGTACAACCACAAAATGTTCAAGACTGAGAAAGAATTGCCACGGCAGACCTCCTTCTTGCTATGTATAGACACTTTGCTCTTCTAGAACTAGCCAGTCTTTTCTTGTCTCCCTACTTAAGCAGTGGTGTTCAGAGTAGATACATTATATCTATTTTCATAATTACAAGAATCCACTAAGACTAAAAGAAAAATCTCTGAAATTCTCTCATCTCTACCAACTTTATTTTTTTTGGAAAGTACACAATTTAATATGGTGTTTTTCTTGAACCACTCAAAAGTACAAGGGAAAATGCTTTTTAAACACTTAAGTAACACACTTGTGCCAAGATGGCATTATTTTATTTATTTATTTTTTAATTTTAGCTTTCATTTTAGATGCAGGGGAGTATATGTGCAGGATTGTCACATGGGTATATTTGACCCGGGTGGTAAGCATAGTACTCAATAAGTAGTTTTTCAACCCACAACCCCTTCCATCCCCCCCCCCACTCTAGTAATCCACACTGTCTATTTTCCCCATGTTTATGTTCACGTGAACTCAATGTTTAGCTCCCACTTATGAGTGAAAACATGCAGCACTTGGTTTTCTGTTCCTCCATTAAGTCACTGAGGATTATGGCCTCCAGCTCTACCCATATTGCCACAAAGGACATGATATTATTCTTTTTTATGATTGTATAATATTCCATGGGGTATATGTACCACATTTTCTTTACTCAGTCCACCATTGATGTGCACCTGTTTATTCCATGTCTTTGGTATTGTGAGTAGAATAGTGATGAACATATGAATGCATGCATCTTTTTGGTATAATCATCTATATGCGTTTGGTTATATACCTGGTAATGGCATTTCTGGGTCAAATGGTAGCTTTGTTTTAAGTTCTTTGAGAAATCCCCAAATTGCTTTCCACAGTGACTGAACTAATTTCTATTCCCACTTACAGTGTATAAATGTTTTCTCTGCAGCTTCATCAGCATCCGTTGTTTTCGTTTTTTTTTTTTTACTTTTTCATAATAGCCATTCTGACTGGTGTGACATGGTATTTCATTGTGGTTTTGATTTGAATATCTCTGATGATTAGTGATGATGAGCATTTTTTTTTTTTCATATTTACTGGCCAATTGTAAGTCTTCTTTTCAGAAGTGTCTGTTCATGTCTTCTGCCCACTGTTTAATGGGGTTATTTGCTTTTTGCTTGTTGATTTATTTAAGTTTCTTATAGATTCTAGATATTGGACCTTTGTTGGAGGCATAGTTTGTAAACATTTTCTACCATTCCATAGGTTGTCTATTTACTCTGTTGATGGTTTCTTTTGCTGTGCAGAAGCTCTTTAGTTTGTCCCACTTGTCAATTTTTGTTTTTGTGGTAATTGCTTTTGGGGACTTAGCCATACATTCTTTGCCAAGGTTGATGTCAAGAAGAGTATTTCCTAGATTTTCTTCTAGGGTTTTTACAGTTTGAGAGCTTACAATTAAATCTTTAATCCATCTTTAGTAAATTTCGTATATGGTGAAAAGTAATGATCTATATGGCTACCCACCACCCTTTATTGAATAGGGAGTCCTTTCCCTATTGCTTGTCATTGTTGGCTTTATCAAAGATTAGATGGTTATAGGTGTGCACCTTTATTTATGAGTTTTCTATTCTGTTCCATTGGTCAATGTGTCGGTTTTTGTACCAGTACCTTGCCATTTTTTTTACTGTAGCCTTGTAGTATAGTTTGAAGTTGAGTAATGTGATGTCTCCCAACTTTGTTCTTTTTGCTTAGAATTGCTTTGGCTATTTGGGCTCTTTGTTGGTTCCATATGATTCTTGGAATAGTATTTTTATAATTCTGTGAAGAATGATGTTGGTAGTTTGATAGGAATAGCGTTGAATTATAGATTGTTTTGGGCAGTATGGCCATTTTAATGATATTGATTCTTCCAATTAATGAGCATGGGATGTTTTTCCATTGTTTGTGTCATTTCTGACTTCTTTCAACAGTGGTTTGTAGTTCTCCTTGTAGAGATCTTTCACCTTCTTGGTTAACTGTATTCCTAGGTATTTTATTTTCTTTGTGGTTATCATAAATGAAATTGTGTCCTTGCTTTGACCCTCATCCCAAACATGATTGGTATATAGAAGTGCTACTGATTTTTGTACACTGATTTTGTATCCTAAAACCTTGTTAAAATCATTTGTAAGTTCTAACAGCCTCTTGGTGAAGTCTTTAGGGTTTTCTAAGTATAGAATCATATTTTCAATAAAGATAGGCAGTCTAACTTCTTTTTCTACTTGGATGCCTTTTATTTCCTTCTCTTGCCTGATTTCTCTGGTAACACTATGTTGAATGGGCATGATGAGAGTGAAACATCTTTGATTTGTTGCAGTTATCAAGGGGAATGGTTTCAGCTTTTGTCCATTCAGTGTGATGTCGGCTGTGGATTTGTCATAGATGGCTCTTATTATTTTAAGATATGTTCCTTCAGTGCCTAGTCTGTTGAGGTTTTTTATCATGATGAGATATTGGGTTTTATCAATCAGTTAAAGTTAGTTCTTAAAAAATAAGATTGATAGACTGCTAATTAGATTAGCAAAAAAGAGAAGATCCAAACAAGTACAATCAGAAATGACAAAGATGACATTATAACTGATCCCACAGAAATAAAAAAGATCATCAGAGAATACTATAAACAACTCTATGCATGCAAATTAGAAAATATACAGAAAATGGATAAATTTCTGGAAATATACAATCTCCCAAGATAGAATCAGAAAGAAATTGAAACCTTGAATAGACCAATATTGAACTGTGAAATTGAATCAGTAATAAAGAACCTAGTAATGTGAAAAAAAAAAAAAAAAAAAAAAAGGCCTGGATCAGATGGATTCAGAACCAAATTCTACCAGATGTAAGAGAACTACTGGTACCAATTCTACTGAAACTATTCAAATAAAAAAAATCCAGGAGAATGGACTCTTCCCTAACTCATTGTATGCAGGCAGCATCAGCCTAATAGCAAAATCTGGCAGAGACATGACGATGAAAGAAAACTTCAGGCTAATATCCCTGATGAACATAGATATAAGAATTCTCAATGAAATACTAGCAAATCAAATTCCGCAGCACATTAAAAAGTTAATTCACCATGATCATGTAGGCATTATTACTGGGATGCAAGGTAGATTCAACATATGCAAATCAATAAATATTATTCACCACATAAATAGAATTAAAAGCAAAAACCATATGATCATCTCAGCAGACACAGAAAAAGCTTTCAATAAAATCTATCTACTTTACCTTTGAGACTCTGTCATCGAGTTCCCAAAACATCTAGGTAGAAAATCAGAAAGCTTAAGGATTCATCTTAATTTTTGAGATATATTAGAAAAGACAAAAATATACTGCCAAAGAATTTAATGCTGA
Organism: Papio anubis; assembly: GCF_008728515.1. NCBI lineage: Eukaryota > Metazoa > Chordata > Mammalia > Primates > Cercopithecidae > Papio > Papio anubis. Next base: position 51,811,114 of record NC_044991.1, read on the forward strand.
TATTTGGTGTTCCATATGCATAGTATTCATATTCATGGCATTTCCAGTAGAATTGTGAATGTAGAATAGGTACTTTCAGCATTATTTTTGTCAAAAGCATTGTTATAATGCCAAGAACTCTTGCTACATCGAATAAACATTGCTATTATCAAAATCAAATTACGATTTACATATCTTGGATTTTTTAACTCAAATTAATTGTCATTATTATTCAGAATCTAATCACTTCTCACTAACTTCAGTGGCACCATCCCAGTCCTAGCCACCATCCTCTTTTTCCTGTGTTATTGCAGTAGCCTGCAAATTGGGGTTCCTGCCTCCTTTCACTTTTCTCAATCAACAACCCCAGTGATGTTGTCAAATCAATCAACTGCTCAAAATTCTCCACTGGTTTTTCATTTCAGCAGAATAAAAGCCACAATTTTAATAGCCTACAGAACTCCACTTGATCAAACTCTCTATCACCTTGCTCACCTCACCTTCTCTTCTCCTCCTCATAACCCACTCTAGCCACTCTGGCCTTCAGGGTATTCTTAAAACTCATTCGATGTGCTCCCAACCCCTGGACCTTTGCATTTGCTGTTTCCTCTACCTGAAACTTACAGCCCCCATTTTGTGGACAGACTGTTTATGTCCCCCACAATGTATTTGTTGGAATTCTAATCCCCAATGTGATGGCATTAGGTAATAAGATCATGGAGAGCTAATTAGGTTAAGAGCGTGGAGTCCTCATGAACGGGACCAGCACCCTTACAAAAAGAGACACAAGAGCACTCTCTCTGTCTCTGTCTCTCTCTCTCTCTCTCTCTCTCTCTCTCTCTCTCTCTTTCTCTGCTTTCCACCATGTGCAGACAGAATAAGAAGATGGAAATTTGCAAACCAAACACTGAGTCTACCAGCACCTTGATCTTGGACTTTGCAGCCTCCAAAACTGTGAGAAAAGAATTCTTGTTTGAACTACCTAGTCTATGATGTTTTTGTGATAGCAGCCCAAACTGACCAAGATACCCCACCTTTGTACATGGCTAACTCCCCTACCCCTTTCAGGTATTTTATCAAACCTACATTGTCAGTGAGGTCTACAAACAAAATACCATTTCAGAATTCCCCATATTCTACCTTGCAGCTTTTGTCTTTGCCATAGAACATACTATATGCTTTATTAAAATAGTCTTTTTCCTTCTAGAGTATAAACTGGTACACAGTAGGCACACAATAAACATTTGTTGAATGAAAAGCTGAATTAATAGATTGTTTGGACAAGTACTGTACTAGGTGGTTTGTACATCATTTAATTCTTAAAACAATTCTGACATGGAGATACTATTAACTTCATTGTACTAATGGGGAAATATCAAATAACATTTCAAAATTCACTCAGCTAGTGAAATCTGGAAAGTGACACCAGGGCCTGTGTTCTGGTAGCTTCCTCCTTACCTTTTGCACTGAGAAGCTGAAGATTAAGGTTGCCCTCACAAGCAGGATGACACATGAAACATGGCAGAATGAATCACATTTCTGGAGTGATGTGTAAGTCTATGAAACATGACTCACAGAACTTCACAGCTCAGACTAAATGGAAGCAGATACTTCTCTCCTAGTTTTCATCGCTACCCTGCATAAACCCCAAATATCTGTCAAATGTCTAAAGTGACACAAATACATATTTATCACCTGAGAAGTATGCAATTTCTAGTATGTGTATGTGCATACTTTATAGTTGCCTACTTAGGAAATAACCATGAGAGAAATACACAAAAGTGACATAAATATTTATCACCTGAGAAGTATGCAATTTCTAGTATGTGTATACGTATACTTCATAGTTGCTTCCTTAGGAAATAACCATGAGAGAAATATATAAAGTATATGCATTTTTCTCTATGGAACAACACATGACTCTGAGTATATTCTTTAATACTCCTCCATTATCTGTGCTTCAATTGACACTTAACGGGGTCTTGCTCCTTGTTGAGGGGAAGATACCACAGACCTTTCCTAAGACAGGAGTGACCCTTTCTTCTGACCCGCTTATAGACAATCTCTTGCCAACAATGTCTAAAGCTGTCTCTGGGAAGGAAGTGTTGGGAGAGGTGGGCAAGGGAATGAATTCCTTCTCACACTTGATGATACAACACCTTTGGGTCACGTTGGGTCAAGGAAGTGAGCTGAAGAGGCCTATGCCATTTCTGACCCTCTTTCATCTCAGAGACCCAGTAGTGATGGTGACAAGGAATATGAGATGTACATACATTCTCACATTCAACTGTGTATTGATCACCTACTGTATGTTCAGCTGTGGGCTAAGCACAGTGAATATTACACTGCAGCATATAAGACCTAATTGATTCCCTGTGAACTATGCTGTCAAAAGTTATGACTTAGGCAAACTTGTCAACTTATGACAGAAATTAAGTGATAATTTGGACATAACTCAGTAACAAACTGCACAACCAAGCCACAATCTGGTAGTAGTCAGAACATCAGATAATTATAGCCTAGAGTTTTTAGAAAAAGTTTCACAGTGAAGGTTTGGTTTCAAAGACAGAAAAGTATGCATATTTGCAAAATAAAGGAGTCAAGTTATTTCAAGTAAGAAATAGTTTAAGATAAAGATGACAAAGAATAGTATAATTTGATTAGGAGAGAGAAACCATCTGCCTATTAATGGAGAGATTATGTGGACATTTGAATGCAGGAGAAGCTGAGCTACCACATTTATCCCATTAATCTAGAAAACTGTCAAGATTCTGTCCCCATCAGAGGCAAAGGTTCATTTTCTTTTACTATCATGGGAATTCTAAAATGTGTTCCTAAATGTTTCACTCAAGAAACATTTTCATGCAGATGATAACAGGAATTAACTGGAATACAATAGTAGTATCATGTCTCATTCTTACTAAGTATATTAATTAAGCATTAATTCATCACAGAATCTAAAATGTTCTGCCTGTTATAAGTCAAGTATGAACATTATGAAAACCAAGTGGGATTTCCCTTACTGCCTGTACCTAGAGACTTCTACAGCACATTTAGGGGACATTCATACCCAATCAATGGCATTCCAAATTGTTGCTGTGAGACTCATAATTTGAAGCTGACTCTGACGTTTTAAATCTCACTTTTGAAAAATTGAACCAATTATGGCTCTTCCTTCCTGTCTCACCCGGGGTTACAAAGAGACAATGGTGGGAATACGTTAGAATGAAAATAAAGTGAAAGAAGAACAGACATTTATGACTTTTGCTATGTCCTAGACATACAGCACTGCATCATTAACATTTTATTTTATCCTCAGATCACCTTCTGCAACTGCTTATAGGATAGGGTATTACAGTTGGTTCAAATATGCTTTTTGGCTAAGGGGGCTTCCTCAATGTTTGTAAACATAAAATATTTGTGCTAATCTTCCTGCTTAGTATGTAGAGAATCTTGAAAAATCTACCTCTGATAATGGAGAATCGCAAATGGCTGCTAGATCAGTATCTACACTCAATTCTCAGTGAAAAGTCATAAAATGTGGAGGATTTGGAAAATGGAGAACATTTACCGAGTGTGGGGAAACCCTGGAATTTGATTTTCTGATCAAATTACAGTTGTGACCCTGTTTTCTTAAGGTTTGCCTCACCCCTAAAACATGAAATTAAGATAGAAAGAAATACATGAAGATTATATACTGTCTCCCAACTTTAGAAGAAAGGTGGCTCCTGGCCTTAGGCTTGACTCCCTGAAAGCAGAACCTAAAACGTGGGTTCCAGTGCATGTGGTTTATTGCAGGGGCATGAGGAGGATGCTGTCAAGAGAAAAGGAATGGGAGAAGCAGGATGGGGCAAGGGAAGGAGTTGAGCCAGACTTAGCCTCCGCCTAATCTCGTTGGGAACTCCAAAGTATGAACTGCACCACAGACTTGGTCTCACTGTGCGAACGGTCTCTCTTACCCACATGTTGATCAGTCATTGGCTGTTGACTGCAGGGTGAAGGGAAGTCATTTGACCTCCAAGGTCAGGTGTCTTCTATTTGGCAATTTACCATAGAAGAGAGCAGCTCTGAGCCATTAGCGGCCAACATTCATGCAGCTGGGGAAGGATTGCACCAGCCTGGTAAGGTAATCTAAGTTGAGAATTGACAGCATCTATGCCATTCATTATTCTCTAATAGGCAGTGTGGGATGTACTTGATGAGAGCTAGGGAAGACTCTTTGGAAAAAGCAACACTTAAAACTGAGTCTTGAAGGATGGATAAAACATCAATGGGCAAAGATCTATTTGGAAAGTATCTATCTATCTATCTATCTATCTATCTATCTATCTATCTATCTATCTGGCAGTGAACACTACAGATACTTGAGATGGAATTCTGCTATCTCCAATTCCTCCTGCAGCAATGGCTATCTATCCACCACATACTTTTCTTCTTTTCCATAGAACACAGTTGTAACCAGGAAGTGGCTGCCCAACCACAGGCCACATTCATTCTTCTGCACACTTCTTGCAGGTGCGTCTGCCTATGAGATGAATTCTTACCAATGGAAAGTAAGTGGCAGTGATGAGTGACATTTCTAAGCCACTTGTTAGAAACGGGTGTGCATCCTCCATGCTGTCTTTGCCATTTCCATAAACTACCCTATGGGATGACAGAACCCCAAACCGGAGGGAGCCTAGGTTTCCATTCCCTGTGTTGAGAAGAACCAAGTGCTAATTAGAACCTCAGATGAGAGCCATTATACATTCTATGAAATTAAAACTTCTACTTGTCACGGCAATCTCTTAACTAACTGTCCTCATTATTAATAAATTAACAAAAATTACTTGCCAGATGAGTCTAGAACACAGTCTCTCTTCTGATGCAATAAGTGTTTTTCTTCTTATAGTATCTTAGGTTTTGCTCACTTTTTTTTTCCCCCTGTGTATTTCATATAGATCTGCCATGGACAGGTCACTTTCTTGCAATAGGATTCGATTTAAGTTGTAGAAAATTCTGTTTCCTATGCACAGTTTTTCAAAATTTGCATTAAAAAGAGTGACATCATCTATGGTGTGATAAGGAGGCTTTTGCTTTCTCTGATATTCTACAAATTCCTGCTGCCAGCATTAGGTTTAGCGAGGTATGCATCTCTCTGTTTGTGACACACTGTAGTTCCTTGTGCTATCAGGATAGTGGTCTCTACATTCATAACCCAAGTTCTCTAAAAGAAGAAGAAGATATTGAGAGATTGGCATCAGGAGGGAGGGCGTTATCCTCTGGTGTTTTGGCAAGAAATGGTACTTTCTATTTGTGAATCCTACTAAAAGTGCATCTCATTTAGATATATGCATTAGGTCCATTATACTTCCAGAGAAAGGAGTAGTTTGAGGACTTGGCTATTTATCAATTTCACACTCAATGTTGCATTGACCATGTTGGCATACAGTGAATATTATCACTGAGTCAGACGTGATACAGAATTTTAAAATTCTTTTCAAATTAGCAGCAATTTCATCACTATTGTCAGAGAAAACAATGCGACAAATGAGATTGCCTTCAAACTTGGATACAAGCTCAGTAAACAGCAGGCATGAAATAATTAAAAATAGGTTCGAGTGACAGTGACAAATCTTTTATATTTATAAAGCTTGTGAATGATTAAATCATAATGTCAACATGCCCATAATTTTTAGTTTTAAATGGTAGACTATACCTGTAACAATAATTATAGGTATTTAGATACTTACTCACTCTAATAAAATGACAATTTATGGAGGCGGCGTCTATTTTCCAGGTTTAGCTCAGATAGAAACTGGGTCAGAACCTATCGTATGACACATCATACTGTTTGGAGATATAATTTTATGTTTTATATTCAATTCTTGTGTGAATTTAATATTTCATCCAGAAAGTGATAGGGACACAGGAAAGAAAGAAATCATGGAAGTCAGGACAATCCAGAAAGCAGGAGTATAAAATATGCACAGGAGACCTCGTCTAAAATTTTAGACCTAGTCTAAAATTTATCAATAAAATAAGTTACTGTTACCAAATATGATTTGGGGGGACAAAATCCTGTCTTTTAATCTTCCAGGTTAGAAATTCTCAGGCAAACTGATTAGAGTGACCTCTTTTGAAGTTTTAGAAGAAAATTCTTTAACTGGAAGCAGATACTGTATTTTCTCTGTCTCATAAAGGATGTTTTTATAATAAGAATTTGCATTCCACAAGACAGTGGAGTTTTGTCACAGTTTCATTTAACCATGAATCACTCTAATCAGGTCATGCTCTCCCCCTCCCGTCCCTGCTTCTCACATAACTATATCTTTAGACCTGTTTAGCTTTGAAAAACATGTTTCCTAACACACGGCTTGTCTTTATAAAAGCGTATTTGGGTTCACAGTGTCTGAGAAATGTACCATGACCGCTTTTTGACCCACTGACACAGCTGTAGGTTTTACCATTTTGCTTACTACAATGCCCTGGATAGCATTTCAAATACATAGAGTCATGACCCTTATTGTTTGCCGGATGGGCTGTGAAATGTATGCTAATGTTCATAATAGGATTATACAAGGTTGTTTTATTGTCTGAAATATAATATGAGCATTATACTCTATGCTTCTTCACCACAATGGGTTTTCTCTTTAACAAGTATTAGGAAGTCTAATTTTGATTAAGTAAATATCACCTTTCAGCTTTACAAATGATGGTTCATCTAGGTACGTATTTTAATGGTATTAAGGGTGGAAAACAAGAATTAACCGAATCAACTAAAGTACAAAGAACATATTATAATATAGAACAAGGTATGGCAACTTGTTGCATGTACATATTTCATGCTAGAATTGAATGTAATGATTCAACTTAAGTCAAATATGGGACAAAGAAATGTTTGTACATTACGAAGGTAAGACTTAAAAATACAGAATGCTGGGTGTAACCATGGTGCCACTGTCCTTCAAACCCTTTGTTTTCTGCTGTATATCTAGGTATTTGGGTATGATCCTATAACTTTTCTTCATTTGGGTTTCTACCAAATATAAATACTGAGTTTAGAATTTGGCTTCAAGTCGTTTATTTGGGAGGGCACAGCAGGTCACATAGTGAAGGCATGGGGAGGTGAGATAGATAAGGAATAATACCAATAAAGGGCATGTCACAGAGGGGCACACTGCTGTGAGCAACTGAGTCAGGAGAACAGGGTCTGGAGGCAGGGAACCTAAGGCCGTTTCCGGCTGACTTCCTAGGACTAAACTCAAAGTAAAACCCTAACTTTCCATGCCTAAGTAACAAAAAGACCAGAGGCAAACCCTTTGCAAACCCCCACCTTTTCTTCATGGGCAGATGAGAAATTGAAAGTACCTCTGATTGGTTGCTTTTTGCAACCAATCAGAAGTTTATGTAAGAGTGTAACTTTGTAGCTTCACTTCAGCCTCTGATTGGTTGCCGTCCACAACCAGTCAGATGCTTGTATAGGCGTGTGAACTTTGTAACTTCACTCCAGCCTCTGATTGGTTGTAGTAAGCAACCAACTGGGGGCCACCACTTCACTTATATGAAGGTGAACATTTATATGAGGTGAACACCAAATGGCCAATGGGAAACTTTTAGGGCTTATTTGAACCGAGAAGATTCTGTATCTGGGGCCCTTGAGCTGCTGCTCAGGCCAGGTCCCACACTGCAGAGTATACTTTCATTTTCAACAGATCTCTGCTCTTTTGTTGCTTTGTTCTTTCCTTGCTTTGCTGTGCATTTTATCTAACTCTTTGTTCAAAATCCAAGAACCTGGACAACTTGCAGTCAAGACCCTCTACTGGTAACACAACTAGGGCTCAATTTCATTGGGGATTATGTGGGACACTCTGTGGAACATGCCTCAGAATTGACCCAATGAGGGGCAAAGAAAATCAGGTATTTATTCACCAATTACATTTATAATTGTTTGAGGGCCATTCCTCAGGTATCATGTCCGGTGTGCTGGACAAGCACGCTCAACCTATCGGAGAGAGTTGTCAGGCTGAGAAATGCAGCAGGTCATAGGCATGTCCAGAAACTGCAGTGGATTCTGGTGTGGGCAGAGAACCCACAGCCTCTGCTGCGCATATCATGGCCTTGTGCGGCTACATCTTTTCTGTGGTATGCTGGAAAAAGAGCTTGGGATCTCAGAGAACCCAGCTTGAATCTGGTTCTACCATTCAGTTATGGTGAATGGTTTTTAAATGCCTACAGCTTTAGGCCATACTGTATTAATTTGACCTATTAGGGGTTAGAGATGGAAACTCCACTTTCCTGTCTATAAAACCAATATGAGAGAGTTATTGCATGAATGCCATCTGATAATGGCTGCATGAAAAGCATATAAAGTAGTTCCTAGCTCTTAATAAACAGCCCATAGATTTTAGGGTCTATCCCCATCCCCCCTACTCCCGTCTGTTTCTCTTTTCTTTATCAGTAATATTGTCAATATGCAGTAGACAGTGAATACAATTTGGGGTTAATGTACATCAGGGTTCCCCAAGATCACCCTCAGGATTCCTGGGCTGTTATGCTGACAGTCACAGTTTATTATGGTGAAATAATATAGATTAAAATCAGCAAAGGAAAAAGACACATAGGGAGGAGCCCAGGAGACACCAGGCACAAGATTCCAGTAGTCCTCCCCCAGTGGAGTCATATAAACAACACTCAATTCTCCCAGCAATGATGTGTGGCAATACTTTACAAGTGTGAATGAACCCGGGACATTCACCCAAGCCTTGGTGCTCAGCGCTTTCCTTGGGGGTCAGTCACATAGGCATGAATTGTCCTTGACCTTTGCTCCTTCATGCTCCAGACCCCAAAGGCCACAGTGATTTGGTATAGACCAAAGCTCCAGGAGTTATAGCTGATATCTTAAATGATCCAGAGAATGACTGAGGGTCTTTAAAGGTTGGCTTAAGTAAAAGAGGTAGAAAAATTGAAGGAGAAAAGAATCTGCCTCATTAAAAACAAACAAACAAACAAACAAACTGGCAATCATATTTTTTACAATAAGTAGAATTTTATTTAATGAAAGACCCATGATAGTCTTTATTCAAGAATGTTTAATTTCTGAAGCTCCAAACTAACACAGTTCCAAGATAGAAGGATTATAAGAGCAGGATCTAACATCATGGTGTCATCAGGGTAAATGTACAAAAAAGCAAGAGGCCCAGTGATTTCCAGAGAAAGTAATTATCGTGAGTTTTAATGTTTTTCCCCTTAAATTGTGTTGAGCCAACACAAAGCTCTAGGGTAGCACTCCCCAATAGAAATAAAATGCAGGCCACAAATGTGAGCCTTTTATATATGATTTCAAATTTTCTATTTTTAAAATTTTCTATTTTTAAACAAAAAGTAAGAAATAGGTAATATTAATTTTAACAGCATATTTTATCAACCCAATATGTCCAAAATAAGATTATATAACCAGTATAAAATTGTTAAGAGATACTTTACATTCTCATTTTAACACTGAGTCTTTGAAATCTGTTATGTATTTATCTACAGCACATTGTAATTTAGACAAGTCACATTTCAATTGAACAGTGGCTTTCATATTGCACAGAGCAGCTCTAGAAAATAATCATCCTTTTCTCCTATAATCAGTGGGTCTGGTAAGGGCCTCCCATCTGTGCATACTTTACTAAACACTGTCAAATATTGGGTAGAACACAGACTTTAAAAACTCTAATAATACTATTTGACAGCACCATTCTCTTTCCCTTAATTATGCTTGCTGAACATTTTATCTAATTTTTTCAAATATAATATCTTGAGTATGTAGCAACATATTAAGCATTTCAATGATAGGTTATTATTCCCACATCAAATATTAGGAAATGGGTTCAGACAAGTTGGGTAACCTGCTCAAAGTCTCAGGGATAGGAAGAGGCGAAAAGGTCAAAACTGCAGTCTGTTTTTCATCTGAGCTTTCCCGTGCATCACCCCAAATAATATGGGGTGAAAAGAGTAATGGCTTGTAGCCAAGGTGAACCTTGAGACCTAAAGTGACTCAGAAAGGCCTGGCCATAAGGGGGCAGAGCTATAAGCCTTTCAGAGTTCTCTCCTCCAAAAGGAAAAGAATGAAAGTCCTTGGAAAGATTTGCAATTCCATTTGGGGCTTAGATCTTATGATAAGATGTAAGGCCATCACCTTACACTGGTGAAGAATGAAACTATTATTTACAAGTCATTTACAAACATTTCGATTCATGAAGTCGCATTTCATGTTAATTCCTGGCAACTTCAACCAAGTCTCCAATCATTTAGGGGAATTGCACTGCTGGAACCCAGAGCATCTCTTGAATCAGTCTAGTGTTTCCAGATATTTAAGGGCATCAACCCCGTGGATTTTTTTTTCACCCTTCACCAACCTGGAGTTCTGAAGCAAAGTACTGAGGAAAGTAACTTGGTCATAGTCGTTGACCCTTGAAAAGTACAAGCAACTGTTGACTTCTTTGTCAATTTAGAGATAATAACTCAATCTCCCACTAACTTACTCACATCCTATTGGTTTTAGTCACTCCTGGGCCCACTTTGCTGACTTCGTTATTTAATCAATGTTCCATAAGGCTAGCACTTTAGATGCATACTGGCATAATATTTTGTTGCAACCTAGCATTAATCAAAAGTTCCATTGAGAAATAATGATATATAAACAGGATAGTTGAATGGAGACAGTAACTGCTCAGTCTGTTATGTTAGTAGTTTTCAACTGTGACTGTACATTAAAATTATCCAAGAAGCTTTAAAAAAAAAAAAATGCCTGGGCTTCCAGCAGAGACCTTGATTTAATTGGTCTAGGATGTGGTGTGGGTATCATGATTTTTAAAGCTTCCCTGGTGATTCTTAGGTAGAGGCAGGGTTGAGAATCACTGCTCTGTATTCTCTAAACATTATCCCTTAGTTAATTTAACAGTGTAAGCCTAAGCAACGTAAATGGACCATATTTGCTAAGATTCACATAAAAATTCCTTTAGTGAATAAATGTAATGTTATGCCATTTGTTTTAATGGAAAGTAAATAAAAACATCCAAACAATATTTCCGCTGTGAGTTTTTGAAACATATTTAAGATATGGAGTAATACCCATGATATTTTTCTTCCAGACAAATGGTTATGCTTTTATCTCATCTGAATAGATGAGATAAAAGGAACTTTTCATTCCAGGTACCTGAAATGCCTATACTTTTAATTCTAGTAATTTTTTCCTCTTTAGAAACAAGTTGTCTTTGCCATATGTTGTATTCAAATGTATAAGTCACATCCACTTATTTTTGGAAGTGGATGGAGTATAAGAAATAATTGACTTATCATAGATATCCTTTATTAATTTTCCCCATCCATTTTTCTTCCTGACCTTTACTATAACTATATTTTTGTTACATTTTCTCTATTGAGAAGGTCACAAGGAAGGGCCCTAGTCTTAGTCCTCAGTCCATAGTCAGCATGCCATGCTTTGTATTGTTTTCTCTTTATCTTTCCTCCACCCATTAGAGTTTAACTGTCCCAGATGTCAATTTTCTCCCTAATAAACCTCCTATACACTAAACAACTTAGAGTTAGAGTATATCTGAGATATATATCATGACATTGGTGCAAATATTACATCCATTTTACAGTTGAGTAAACTGACAGTGAGATTAAATTACCTGCCCAAGGTGCTGCAGTAAAGAGATGAGAGAACCAGCAGGTAAATCCAGAAAGCTTGACTTCCGAGCCTATAGCAGCAAAGCATCACTAACAAACCAAGGCTATTTTAAAAGGGGGAATTTAAAAACAAGGATCAGTGATTTGATTCTACCCCAGGAAACCTTTGGACAGCTCCTGGGATCCATACTTGCAGAAGAAAAGAAAGCAGGATTGGGCAGAAACAGAAATTGAGCTGCCATGAAGTTCCAACAGAGGTCTCAGCCGTTGGGGATCTCAGGAGCTGACATAGCCCTATAGCTGGGGTGACAGGCCTGGGCCTTTATGTCCTCACAGTGATCAGTTACTGGGTGCAGGCTGTCCTTGGCTGGAATCTGACCTAAGGGGCATCTTCTGTAGCCTTTGCACAGATGGGAAATAAGTTGTCAATTCCTGAATGGAGATTTGGGTGAACATCACAGCATTCACCAGAGAGTTGTTCTAAGGTGACCACATTCCAGTGATTAGCTTCGAGACACTTGCTCAATAACATGAAGCCATGTAGCAGCACTTATAACAGGATAGAGCGTTCCTTTTTGTTATTGTTAGTAAGCTTGGTAGCAGTGATTAGGAGGGCCCGGCCATGATGAGTCCACAGGGAAAATATAATACCCTGTGACCTGATCATGCCCACAGGCTGATGGGCCCTCATGAAACACCTGCTACTAAAGCATAGTCCAACTATTAAACTATTAGTGATTTAGCCTCTTCCTAAATAATATTAAACTATTCAAAGAGATGATGTGATTCAAATGAACAGTAAAATTAAAGATGTGTACATACTAGCAAACATTTAAGGAAGGAATCATACCAATACTCTACAATCTCTTTTAGAAGATTATAAGCAGAGAGAATACTTCCTCATTCTATGAAGCCACCATTATCTTAATACCAAAACCAGACAAGTATTACAAGAAAAGAACACTATAGACCAATAACTCTTACGAACGTTGATGGAAAAATCCTAAACAAAACATTAGCAAGTGAAATCCAATAATGTATAATGAGAATTATATACCATGACCAACTGGGAATTATTTCATGTATGCAAGCTGGTTGAACATTCAAAAATAAGCTAATATAATCCATCACATCAATAGGCTAAAAAAATCACGATTATATAAATAGCTACAGAAATGGCATTTGACAAAATTCAATACCAATTTATGACAAAATCTCTCAGTAAACTAGGAAGAGACGGAACTTCCTAAACTTGATAAAGAAAATCCACAAAAAACCTTATATCCAACATTACACTTAATGTTAAGATACTAGAAACTTTACCACTAAGATCAGGAACAAGATGAGGATATCCCCTCTCACCACTCCTTTTCAACGTTGTAGACGAAGTCCTCTCTAATGCAGAGGGACAAAATAAGGAAATAAGAAGTATACCAGTTGGGAAGGAAGAAATAAAACTGTCTTTGTTCACAAATGGCATTATTGTCTAAGTAGAAAATCCAAAAGAATCAAAATGTAACTTTTAAAACTAATAAGTGATTATAGCAAAGTTGCAGGATACAATGTTAATATACAAAAGCCAATTGCTTTCCTAAATACCAGCAATTAATAAGTGGAATTTTAAATTAAAAACACAATACCACTTACATTAGCATCCCAATAAATAAAATACTTACATACAAATTTAATAAAATATATGTAAGATCTACATGAGGAAAACTACAAACTCTGATGAAAAATAAAATCAAAGAACTAAATAACTGGAGAGATATTCCATGTTCGTGAATAGGAAAACCTCAATCTAAAGTTTATACAGAAAGGCAAAAGACCCAGAATAGCCAACACAATACTGAAGAAGAGCAAAGCTGGAGGACTGACACTACCCAACTTCAAGACTTACTATAAAGCTGCAGTAATGAAGACAGTGAGATATTGTTGAAAGAATAGCCAAATAGATCCGTAGAACACAATAGAGATCCAAGAAATAGACCCACATAAATATAGTCAACCAATCTTTGACAAAGGGGCAGAGACAATAAGATGGAGTAAAGACAGTCTTTTGAACAGATGGTGCTGAAATAACTGGACATCCATGTGCAAAAAACATGAGTCTATACATAGACCTTACATCCTTCACAAAATTAACTCAAAATGGATCATAGACCTCAATGCAAAACACAAAAATATAAAAGTAGAAGATAACATAGGATAAAACCTAAATGATCTTGCATATGGAGATGACCTTTTGATATAACATCAAAGGCATGATCCATGAGAGAAATAATTGATAAGCTAAATTTAATTAAAATGGAGAACTACTGCTCTGAAAAGACAACGCTAGAAGAATGAGAAAACGAGTCACAAACTGGGAGGAAATATTTATAAAAGACACATATGATAAATGACAGTAAACCAAAATATACAAAGAACTCCTTAAATTCAACAATAAGAAAACAACCCAATTAAAAAAATAAGCCAAACACCTTACCAAACACCTCACCAAAGAAGATATACAGATCCATATAAGAATATGAAAAAATCCTCCATATCATATGTCATCAGGAAAATGCAAATAAAAATATGACTGAACACTTATTAGAATGACCCAAATCCAGAACACTAACACTAAATGCCAGTAAGGGCATGTAGCAGCAGGAATTCCCATTCACTTCTGGTGGGAATCAAAAATGGTACAGCCACTTTGGAAGATAGTTTGGCAGTTTCTTACAAAACTAAACATACTCTTACTATATGATCCAGCTATCATGCTCCTTATTATCTACCTACATGAGTTGAAAATTTATGTCCATGCACACATATGTTTATAGAAGCTTCATTCATAATTGCCAAAACATTGGTTTTAGAAATAATCAAAATATCCTTCAGCAGGTGAATGGATAAATAAACTGTGGAAAATACAGACAACAGAATATCATTCAGTGCTAAAGAAAAATGAGTTACGAAGCCATGAAAAGACATGGAGGAAACTTACATGCATATTAATAGGTGAAGGAAGCCAATATTAAGGCTGCATACTGCATGATTCTAACTACATGACATTCTGAAAAAGGCAAAACTAAGCAAACAGTAAAGATCAGTAGTTGCTAGAGAGTGGAGGGTAGGGAGAGGGATGAATAGGCAGAGCACAGATTTTTAGGGCAGTGAAAATACTCTGTATGCATCCACTACAATGGTGGATACATGTCATTATACGTTTGTCCAAACCTTTAGAATCCACAATACCAAGAGTCAACCCTAATGTAAACTATGGATTTTGGGTGATTATAATGTGTCAATGTAATAAATATACTACTCTGGTGGGAATGTTGGTGATGGAGGAAACTATGCAAGTGTGGGGGCAGGGGATATATGAGAAATCTCTATAGCTTCCCCTCAATTTTGCTGTGTACCTGAAACTGCTCTTTAAAATGTCTATCCTACAACTAACAGCAATATGTGCATGTATATAACATATTGCTGCTAGCTGTAGATTTTCTATATGCACACACATACACAAACATATACTCTCTTTTTACTATCAGCTCTCAATTAGTCATACCAATGAGCTATAAGTTGACGCAGTGTGTGCTTTAGACATTCTGTCTCAGGTTACATGTCCCAGCTTCCCCACTCCCTTTTGTACAAAAGGACATAGCAAGTTCTCCTGATATTTGAAATAGCAGTTTAAAGATGAAATACAATTTTACTTAAATATTTATTTTTCTTATTTTCCAGAGATATTTTAAACATCTGGTCTTTTTGTGGGGAAGGGAATAAGAGTTCCAGCTAACAGAGCAGAATTTTGTAAACAGATATTTCGTGTTTGGTGAAAGCAGGTCTGGGGATCCTGGAAGACCATATCCCGGTGGACATGAATCTGTTTACTGTTTGTTCAAATGAAGTTGGTTATTGCCTGCTCATTGCTCCTGGACACAAAAGCACAAGAACTCTGATTCCTTAGACAAAAGCCCCAGCAGAGTAGGCTTTTGCAGTGATGGGCAGGACTTTGGGTGGGGAATGTGTATGGTTGTGGGAAATCTGGGCAGTCCACTGAGTGGGGAGCTTCTGACACAAGGCGAGGCACTAGATGAAGGTGGATTCTGAAGGATTCTGAAGGCACTGCTACTGTTCTTTGAATTGCGGTCAATGTGACATCTTGGGAGGATATGATTAAGCCAGATACATTGACAAAGTAAATCAAGTCATAACTACAAAGATTTATTAAAAAGATTAAAAGAAAATTTATAACCTGCTGCGGTAGATGCAGTAAACACTGTGATCTGTCTTCAAGAAAGAACCTGTTGTCCAGCTCCCGGAGTGTGGTTGGCAGATGCCCTTCAGCTTTCAGCACCTTCATGGACTGTCTCAGTGGCAGAGATCTGCCCTGTTCCAGGTCACAGCCCTTCCTGGGGCAGGCCACATACAGTGATTCATTGACATGGGGATATCAAGGCCTGGCCATCTCAGCCCAGTCAGGTGCAACTCTGAAGGGCCACTTGAGCTCCAGAGCTTTATGTGGGGTTGGCTACAGCTGTCTTTGGGACTGCATTAGTCTTGACTTCCCTCTCTTCTCATTCCTTTATCCCTCCCCTCCCCGAATCACAGTGTTCACCTTCTGGGAGACCTAAGCTGTGACCAGAGCTAAGATAATACTGTGCTCAGGAATAACTAGTGTCCTTTTGGCCATTTTCCAGCCAGTGTCAGAATCCCTTTTTCACACTATTTTTGGGCAGAACCATCTCCATTCACTATTCCATCTTTGGACCACTATAACAGAGAGCACTTAAAGGAATAAGTGGGGGCCACTTCTTTTAATTTAAATTTGAATTTAAAACTTCTGTTTAAGACTTTATTAAAGAGTAAAAAAGGAAGCATCACGATGAAACAAGATTGGGGCAAAATATAACTCTGTGTCTTCCATGTATTAAAAAAGTCTCTGCAAATTAATAAGAAAAAGACTCCAAAATAGAAGTATACACAAAAGACTTGAGCAGACATTTCGTAAAAGATGAAATCAAAAACTAAATAAACATATGAAAAGTAGCTTGCCCACACTAGTTATCAGGGGAATGAAAATTAAAATCTCACAGTAAACTACACACTCACCAGAAAGCTAAAATGAAGGAAACAGAAAATACCATCTTTTTGGAATATGCCAAGCAACTGGAATGATCATATGTTGGTAGTACGGTACAATCATTTGAAAATATTGGACATACACATATATATGTATATATATGTCCCATGATCTAGCAACTCCCCTGCAAGGTATATATCCAATAGAAATACATACATGTTTATAGAAGCCCCATTCATAATAAGCAAGACAGAACAACAATCCAATGCCTATCAACAGCAGAACAGATAAATAAAAAATACAGACATACAGTGGGATACTGTATACCCATTAAAATGAACAGTTGCCACACATGCAGCAGCATGGATGAATCTTACAAGCATAATATTGAACAAGAGAAGCCAGCTTTTTTAAAGGACATGCCATATGAGTCCAGTGATAAAGTTCAAAAACCAACCAAACTAATCTATAGTGTTAGAAATCAGGGTACCCCTTGGGAGGGGAAAGTGTCTGGAAAGAAGTGCAAGAGCGGCTTCTGGAACGTTAATAATATTCTGTTTCTTAATCTGGGCAATGTTTACACAAGTTTCCTCACTTTAGGAAAATTCAGTGAGCTGTATTTTTTATTAAGTTTGTACTTTTCCATAGTATTTAATAGAAAGGATTATTTCAAAATTAACTCATAGGATAAATATTTGTTATTTAATTGCAGTGAATCTCGGTTCATTTTAGACAGTAATTGCTATTTTACAGTGGTGGCTTCACCAAGTTGTTGCCCCTTTCTATTTCTTTCACATGCATATTGATTTCATTAATAGTCAGGTATTATTGTAATGAGCTTAAGCATGTAAAGAGGGCAACTAGATTCCACCACTCCAGTGCGTGTGATTCATTATTTTTATACAGTTTTGTTGAGGTATAATTGACACACGGCAAGTTACCCATATTTTAAATATGCAATTGAAAAGTTTTGATATATATACATACAGTCAGACATCATTTAAAAACAAGGATACATTCTGAGAAAAGCATCCTTAGGCAATTTCATCACTGTGTGAACATACTTACATAAATCTGGATGATATAGCCTACTACACACCTATGCTATATATTATAGCCTGTTGCTCGTAGGCTCCAAACCTGTATAGCATGTTACTGCACTGACTAGTGTAAGGAAATAGTAACATAATGGTGAGTATTTGTGCAATAGAAATTTTTTGGCTCCATTATAATCTTATGAGACAGACATCATATATGTAGTCTGTCATTGACCAAAAGTCACTATGTGGTGCATGACTGTATTTGTAAAACTATCAGCACAATCAACATGGTGAACACACACATTACTCTCTGAAGTTTCCTTGTGCCATTTTGCAATCTTTCCAACCTGTCCTTCCACCATCATATGATATATACTCTTTGTTTGGTTTCTTTTATTTTACTTTGAACTTTATATGTGTGTTATGTGTCTCAGTAGTTCATTCCCTTTTATTTCTTTAGGATTACATTGTATGGATATACTAAGATTTGTGTACCTATTCACCTCTCGATGGACACTTGGGTTGTTTCCAATTTTTCATAATCACAAATAAACCTGCTCTGAACATTTATTTTAAAATCTTTGTTTAAATGTAGACTTTCCTTTTCCTTGGATAAATGTCATGGAGTGGAATAGTTAGATCATATGGTAGGCATATTCAACACTTGTCTGTCACTTGTTTGGAAGCAGCTTATAACCACCACCTTTATCTTTAGAATAATTGGTCCATTCCATTTTGCTTTCTGAGTGGCACATTTCTACCCTCTGATTCTCTGATTACCTTTCTTAGAAGAAAGAGTCAAATAAGGAGTTGTTTCTACTTACTAACTACCTTGTAGTAAATCTGTTTCCCTGTGGAAAACTGGAGATGTCTCCTTTGTAGTGAGCTGTAAATGCAGAGGCATCTCTCAGTTGGAAGTGTTTAACATTTTACTTTGCCTGTTTTCAGGTTCCATATTCCTTGGAAGAGTAATGACATTTTCTTCTCTTACTAATATTTATTAAATTTTTTAAAAAATTTTACTTTCCTCCTTCATAGCATTTTACCCCTGATATCTGAATAAAACAGAAAGGTATTAAAAAAGAAGACTGGCAATATTTAAAATGCCTTCTTTAAATAAGCAAGGATTAGGCAGAGAGTGATCTAACATCATTCCAGGTATTGATACTTGCCTACTGACTAGAAAGGAACTGTACAAGGCGTCGTAACTCTAGAAGATGTGGTATCTGTGCTGTATACCCAGATATACCTCCAACCACCAGATGATGGGAAGAGCACACGTGCAGCTCCAAGCACAGAAGACAGCTCCTCTATTGGTCCGCACAGCGGGACATCCTATTCTGTGGGTAGGACTGACTCAAAGTTATTTCAGGCAGAAAGGGTGGATGGAAAATATAATGAAGCCAATGCGGGGATATGTTTGTAGACTAGGAAAGAATATGATCATCTAGGAGATTGTGTCCAGATCATGATCAAAACACTGATGACCACCAGCAGAAGTTATCACTCAAGGGAACAGGGCTTAAGGAAAAATTATATAGTGTGGAACTCGCAGGATATTTTTATGCAAATTAAATCAAGTTAAAATCAACAATGATTATCTTCACATGAAAAAAAGAGTAATGTAAAATTAGCCTCGGAGATGCCTTTTATCTAACACTATGAAAAAAGTACGTCTGCTTCTAACCATGAATTAATACTTTATCTGCTCTCTCGATCTCGTCCTATTCCTCCACGATCTATTTTCTTTTTTAAAGCAGATCTGAGATATAATTACATACTATAAAGTTCATTCATTTAAACCATACAATGAAATGTTTTTAGTATATTCACAGAGTTGTGCAAATATCAGCACAATACAATTTTGGAACATTTCATGTCCACTGGCAATCACTTCCCCATTTCTTTTTCCCCTATTCTCTGGCAACAACTAATCTACTCCTTCTGTCTCTATGGATTTCCCTATTCTGGGTCTTCATATAAATGGAGTCACACAATATATGGTGTTTTGTGAAGGGCTTCAAGCTTATGTAAGCTTGAAAGCTTACATAACGCTTTCAAGATTCATATTCATGCTGTGTCATGTCAGTACTTAATTCCTTTTTATTGATGAATAATATTTCATTATACAAATATGCCATATTTTGTTTATCCGTTCATCAGCTGATAGACAATTGGGTTATTTCCACATTTTGGCTACCAGGAATAATACTAGTTTGAGGACTTGTGTATACGTTTTTGTATAGAAGTACTTTTTTTTCTCTCCAGCATATACTTAGGAATGGAATTTCTGGGTTATATCATAACTCTGGGAAATGCCAAACTGTTTTAAAGCATGACCGCACCATATTACACTTCCACCAGCAATGGATAATGGTTTCAATCTCTCTATATTCTTTCTGGCACCTATTATTTTCTATCTTTTCTTATTCTCGCTATACTAATGGGTATAAAGTAGGATTTCTTTGTGGGTTTGATGTTGAGCATCTTTTTATGTTTTTATTAGTCATTTGTATATCTTGTTTGTAGTAATGTCTATTCAAATTATTTACCTATTTTTAACTTACTTTTCATTATTGAATTGTAAGAGCTCTCCATATATGCTTGGTACATGTCTCTTTCTATAAATTTGATTTGCAAATTTTTTTTTCCATTCAGTGGTGGTCTTTTCACTTTCTTGATTGTATGATTTGCTGCACAAAAGATTTTAATTATGATAAAGTACAATTAACCTATTTTTTATTTTGTCATTTGTGTTTTTGGTGTTACATCTAAAAAATCATTGCCTGAATCAAGGCCACAAATACTTGTTCCAAGACTTCTTCTAAGAATTCATAGTTCACAATCTCAAATTAGGTCTATGATTCATTTTGAGTTGAATTTTTATATTTTGTGAGGTAAGAACACAGCCTCATGATTTTTGCATGTGGATATCCAGTTCTTCCATGACTTCGTTGAAAAACTGTTCTTTTTTCATTGAATTTGCTATCTTTGTTTAAAAGTCAGTTGAGCAGAAATAATAAGGGCTTATTTGTAAACCCCTGATTCTATTCCATTTAGACAGATAAGAGAGATAGATGATTGATTGATGATTGATAGATAGATAGATACATAGATAGATATCCTTAAGCTAGTACATGCTGTCTCAATTGCTATGGCTTTGTTTTGAAATTTGGAAATTTGAGTCCTTCAATTTTGTTTTTGTAGGATTAGTTTGGCTATTCTAGATTTTTTGCATTTCCGTATGAATTTTACAATCAGTTTGTCAATTTTTGTGAAACGCAAACTGGGATTCTCTTTTTTATAAGAAAGTCTATTACGATTGTTGCATTCAGTCTCGCAATTACTTTAAGGAATATTGTCATCTTAAAAATATTAAGTCTTCTAATATGTGAACCCAAGATGTCTACATTTCATTGGCTCTTAATTTTTCAGCAATATTTTGTAATTTTCAACACACAAGTTTTTAATCTTTTTCCAAAGCTATTTCTTTTGAACATTTCAACATTGAAAAAAAATTGTATTTCATTCAATGCTATAATATTTCAATACCATAAATGGAATTGTTTTCTTAATATTAATATTGGATTCTTCATACTAGTGTAAAGAAATAAAATTGATTTTTGTGTATTAATCTTGCATCCTGAAACTCTGCTGAACTCATTTATGAGTTCTAATCGCTTTTTAGTCAATTCCTTATGATTTTGTATGTACAAAATCATTTCAACTGCAAATAGACATTCTTTTTCAATTTGGGTGCCTTTTTTTTCTCTTTCCTAATTAACCTAGCTAGAAATTCCAATACAATGTTAATAGAAGTGGTGAGAATAAATGCCCTTGTCCTGTTCTGATCTTGGGGGGAAAACACTTGGTCATTCACCATGAAATATGACATAATCTATGGGGTTTTTTAGACATCCTTTGTAAGGCTAGATAGTTCCATTTTAACTCTGGTTCTTTGAGGGTTTTTTTTGTTTTTGTTTTTGTTTTTGTTTTTTTATCATGAATGAGATTTGCCATGTGTCAGATTCTGTTTTTACATCTATTGAGATGATCATGTGACTTTTGTCCTTTATTCTATTAATACAATGTATCATATTATTTGGTTTTCAGATGCAAACATTACCTTGCATTCCTGGGAGAAATCCTTCTTTGTCATGGTGTATAATGCATTTTACAAGTTGCTGGATTTTGCTTGCCAGTATTTGGTTGAGGATTTTCTGTATTTATCTTCATAAGAAATATTAAATTACAGTTTTCTTTTCTTGTAATATCTTTGCCTGGCTTTAATATCAGGGTAATAGTGGCCTTATGAGTTGGAAAGTGCTCCCATTTCTTCTATATTTTGAAAAAGTTTGTGAAGTATTGGTTTTTATTCTTTGGATGCTTAATAGAATTCACCAGCGACGGCAACTGGTGAATTTGGATTTTTTTGTGGAAAGTTTTTTTTTTTTTTAATTTAATAATCCAACTTGTTATACATAAATTCAGATTTTCTATTTCTTCTTTAGTCAGGTTTGATAGTTTGTGTCTTTCTAAAGATGTGTCCATTTGATCTCAATGATTTAATTTGTTGGCATAGAATTGCCTATAGATTCCTTGACAATCCTTTTTATTTCTGTAAGGTCAGTAGTGCTGTGTCCCCTCTTATTCCTGACTTTAGTAATTTGAGTCTTCTTTTATTTATCTGTCAGTCTAAAGAAAGATTTGTCAAATTTGTTGATCTTTTTAAATAATGAATTTTTTGTTTCATCGGTTTTTTCTGCTGTCTCATTCTTCTCTAGTCTTTATCGTTTCCTTTTTTGCTAGCTCTAGGTTTAATTTGCTCTTCTTTTTCTAGTTTCTTAAGGTGGAAAATGAAGTTAGTGACTTTTTAGAATATTTGCATTTATGCCCATAACTTTCCATCTGAGTTCTTCTTAACTGTATACCATACATTTTGGGATATTGTGGTTTTGTTTTTATTTATGTCGATTTTTTAAATTTCTCTTGGATTTTCTTGACACATTATTTAGGGGTGTGTTGTTTAATTTCCACATATGTGTACATTTCCTGAATTTCCTTCTGTTATTGATTTCTAATTTAATTCCTATATGGTCAGAAAATGTATTAGGCATGATTCTAATCTTCAATCTATTGATATCTGTTTTATGGCTGATCACATGGTCTATTGTAGAGAATATTGCATATGTGCTTTAGAAGACTATGTATTCTGCTGTATTTGAGTAGAGTGTTCTACAGATATCTGTTGGGTCTAGTTACAGTGTTATTCAAATTGTTTGTATCCTGTTGATCTTTTGCTTATTTGTTCTGTCCATTATTGAAAGTGGGTTATCAAAATTTCCAGCTGTTATTGTTGAATTGCCTATTTTTTCCTTCAGTTCGCTCAGTTTTTTATGTATTGGGGGGCTCTGTTGTTAGATGCATAAATGTATGTAATTGTTATATCTTCAGAGATTAATTACCTTTTTATCATTGTAATGTGTCTGTATTAGTCTGTTTTCATGCTGCTGATAAAGACATACCAAAGACTTGGAAGAAAAAGAGATTTAATTGGACTTACCGTTCCACATGGCTGGGAAGGCCTCAGAATCATGGTGGGAGGTGAAAGGCACTTCTTACATGGTGACAGCAAGAGAAAAAGAGGCAGATGCAAAAGCAGAAATGCCTGATAAAACCATCAGATCTCGTGAGACTTATTCACTACCATGAGAACACTATGGGGAAAACTGCCCTCATGATTCAAATTATCTCCCACAGTACATGGGAATTATGGAAGTACAGTTCAAGATGAGATTTGGGTGGAGACACAGCCAAACCTTATCAGTGTGCCTCCTTATTTCTAGGAACATTTTGTTTTATTATCTATTTTATCTGATATAAATTACCAGGCTAACAATCATTCACTCCATGTATCTTATAGCTGTTGTTTGAATAATGTAACTTTTTTTCATTTTACTTTTAAGCTATTTTTAATCTAAAGTGTGCTTCTTACAGGTAGCATACAGTTGTATACTGTTTATTATTTTTTAATCCAGTCTAAATATCTGCCTTTGATTGGATTGTTGAATCCATTTACATTTAATATTATCATTACATACTTGGATTTTATCTCCATTTTACATTTTCTCTATATGTGTCCTTTATATTTTTTTACTCTATTTCCCCGAGTTTTATTGAAGTATAATTGATACATTTTAAAAATTGCACACATTTATCATAATTTGATGAGTTTGAACATATGAATACATTTATGATAATATCACCACAATCAAGGTAATAAACATATTCATCATCTCCAAAAGTTTTCCTGTGACCATTTGCTTTTTTAAATGTATAATACGATGTTGTTAATTATAGGTACTGCTATAAATTTATATCTATTGAACAACTCCCCATTTCCACCTCTCCCATCCTCTGTCAGCCATCAGTCAATTTTTTACTTCTATAAGTTTGATTTTTTTGATGACTTATAAGTGGAATCATGCAGTATTTATCCTTCTGTGATTGACTTATTTAACTTAGCATAATATTTTCAAGAAATATCAACATTATCACAAATGGTGAGATTTCTTTCTTTTTAAGGCTGAATAATATTCCATCGTATGTATATACAGTCGACCCTTGAACAACATAGGTTTGGACTGTGCAAGTTCATTTATAAGTGGATTTTTTCAACCAAATGAGGATCAAAAATACAGTAATTATGTAATCTAAAGCCTGTTTATATGAAGGGCCTACTTTTCATATACATGAGTTCCACAGGACGGAATACAAAACTAAGTATGCACAGATTTTGGTATCTTTTCTTTTTAACACCTTTATTAAGATATAATTCACAGGTATGTAAATTTTTTCACATACTCTGATTTAGAGTGTAAAGTTCAAATGTTTTAGTATATTCACCGAATTGTACAATCACTACACAATTAGCATCATCTAATTAGCAGTAAATCCATTTATTCCCTCCCCAGACCTTCACAACTGTTAATCTACTTTCTGTCCTTATATATTTTCCTGTTCTAGACATCTCATACAAATGAAATCACATAATATGTGGTCTCTTGTAGCTGACTTCTTTCACCGTAATCTTTTCAAAGTCCATGCAAAAACATTCAATGGAGAAAGGACAGCCTTCAACAAATGGCCATAAGAAAAATGAATATCCACATACAAAATAATGAAATTGGACCCTTATATCACCTACAAGAGTTTACGAATAATAGATTAAAGACCTAAATGTAAGACTTCAAACTTTGAAACTCTTAGAAAAAAATCACAGTAGGAAAATGTTATAACATTGCATTTGGCAGTGACTTCTTGCATAACACACCAAAAGCACAGGGAGGAAAAGTAAAAAATAGATAAATTGGGCTACATCAAAATTTTAAATGTCTGCATTGAAGGACACAATCCGTAGAATGAAAAGGCAACCTACAGAATGAGAGAAAATATCCATTCTGCAGAAAATTTGTAAATCATATATCAGATAAGAGGTTAGTATCCAGAATATATAAAGAACTCTTGTAACTGAATACCTCCAAAAAAAAATAAAAATCCCAAAATGAACAAAAAACAAAACCCCAAACAATCTGATTTTTAAAATGTGCAAAGATCTTGAATAGCTATTTGCCTAAAGATGGTACACAAAAGGCCAACAAACATGTGAAAGGATGCTCAACATCACTAATCATTAGGGAAATACAAATCAAAGCCACAAGGAGATATCACCTTATACCCATTAGAATTGCTACTATATAATACATAGCATATATATTACATAGATAAAATATAATTGTATTGCATTATACACATATATTTCAAAATGAGAAAACAATTGTTGATGAGGATCTGGGGAAATACATGTGTATAATGTATATTACATTAATGTAATTACACATAAATATATAATGTATATACACATATAATATATGTGTATATACATTATACACATAATGTAATAATGTATGTTACATTATACACATATATTTCAAAATGAGAAAACAATTATTGATGGGGATCTGGGGAATTGGAGGCCTTGTGCACTATTGGTGGGAATGTAAAATTGTGCAGCCACTATGGAAAACTGTATGGCAGTTTCTCAAAAAAATAAAAATAGAATTACTATATGATCCAGTATTTATACTTCTGTAAATTGGAAAGAATTGAAAGCAGGGTCTTGAAGTGATATTTGCTCACCCATGTCCATAGCAGCATTATTCATAATAGCCAAAAATAGGAAGTAACCCAAATGCCCATTAACTAATGAATAGATAAGCAAAATGTGGAACATACAAACAACAGAGTAGTATTCAGCGTTAAAAAAGGAAGAAAATTCTGACACATGCTATGACAGGAAGAAATCTCAAGGACGTATGCTGAATGAAATAAGTCAGTCACATACACACACACACAAAATACTATATGATTCTACTTACGTTAGGCATGTAGTGTAGTCAATTTCATAGAAACAGAAAGTAGAATAGTGCTTGCTTGTCAAGGACTCAGGCAGGGGGAATGAGGAGTTGCTGTTTAATGGGTGTAGAGTTTCAGTTTCCCAAGACGAAAAAGTTTTCAAAGTTGGTTGCATTACAATACGGATGCACCTTACACTATTGAACTATATACTTAAAAATAGTTGATATAGTAAATTTTATGTTATATGTATTTTACCACAATTACAAAATTAGAAAGGAAGCAAGCTATGCAGAACAGGCTATGAGGTAACTGTTGTGGAAACAGAAACCATCCCATCAAGGGAACATGATTCTGTATATGTAAAGCTGAAAATATTGCCACCCCGTCAAAGATAGGAGATCCAATGTTCAGCACCAAAAAAAAGGTGGGGTTGAGGGAGGTTCTCTATAGAAATTGAATGGATCACATGTGAAGAACTTGAGCTTTGATTATGAATGTTGGTGCTCCAGTGAAAATAAAATTCTCTTAACACACTTACTCTGCCATTTGGGTTACTGGGGGCTTGAGAGATGGATTATCCCACCCCCTCATGTCAAGACAGAACCACACTGTTGACACACTATATAGATGTACACAATACAGGCAGCCCTTGGTGTCTATGGGTTCCACATCCATGGATTTAACCCACCACAGATGGAAAATGTCCCAAAAAATTTGCATCTAGACTGAACATATATAGACTTTTTTCCTTGTCATTATTCCCTAAACAATTCAGTGTAACAACTATTTATATAGCATTTACGTGGTATTCAGTATTATAAGTAATCTGGAGATTATTTAACATATACAGGAGGGTTTGCAGATGTTATATGAAAATACTACACCATTTATATAGGGTCTTGAACATAGGTAGATTACAGTGTCCATAGGAAGTATTAGAACCAATCCCCCACAGACATTGAGGAATGACTGTAGTCCCATGTAGCCTTGCCACTCATGGAAGAGGTATATTGGATACAGATCTTACTACATAACAGGAAACTTACATCCACAGCCTGGAATCATAAATCTAGACTTTCATTCTCTCAATGAATAGGCATAAAACCAACATCACAAATAAGGACTACAAAGACAAACACATAGAAAATCCAGCCCTGGAAGCTGAGATGTTACTCCAAGAACAAAGGAGAATTCATCAGCAGCAACATTTGAATTTATAATGACAGATAGTTCATCCATAAAATAAGAACAAAATGCTATGAAGAAATGAAGAGCAATAAAAATGCTTAGGATTGTGAAACATAGGAATAATAGAAGAACTTGAAGATAAAGTTGAGGAAATTTCAAAGAACATAGAGAAAAATAAAAATGGAAATTATGAATGAAAAGAAACGAGACATATAGATCCAATGGCCAATTAAGGAGTACCATAGAGATAGGTCAGAGAAACTGGCACATAAAAACTTTTTCTTCTTGTAAGGGAACATGTTTAGGGTCTTCCCTTTATCCCTGGAATTTATACATTTCATCTGGATATTTCTATAACTTTTCATTATTCTTCAAAGTTACATGGGGGCTATTTTAATTTGAAGATTTAAACATTGCTTTGGTTGCAGTAACTTTTCTTCTGTTAATTCCTTGAGTTTCTCTTCGCCTTTTCCTCTCTCTTTTTGTTCTCAGATTGAAACTAGATTTTTGTTGACTTATCATTTAACTCTCACTTTTCTCATATATTTCTTCTCCATTTTGTTGGGGAAGATATTCCTCAATTCTATCTTCCAGATGACTAATTGTTACGCTACAGTGTTTTGCCTTGTTATTTATCCATTTCCTAAGTTTTTCAGTTTGATAAGGAAGTTTAGGGGATTTTTAGCTTTTCATTTTCAAAAATTCTTTTTAATCTCTATTCTTCTTCTTTTGGAATCACTATCCTTTCACATTTCTTCAAGTCTTATCTATTTCATGTATTGTGTTTGTTTCCTCCAGATCAGTTCTTCCATTCATTTTATTTTTTTGAGTAACAACTGACTGTAAATAAAACAGATACAATGTGTGAAATAGGCAAGACTTGAAGAGATTTGAAAAGATGCTGCGTCCATAAAAGGATGGTAAGCTTTGTAAGCCCCAAAGCACATTATCCAAACTCTGCTACATAGTTACACATCACAGAGCTTGGGATGAAGCAGATACTCAGTAAATAGTGACAAGGAAATGCATTCAATCTCTTTAAAATATATCAAGACTTGAACAATAATCTCTCTACACTGGCTGAAGTGTGGAGAAAACAATAACAGGGTTGGTTTCTGGATTATGAGATCCCAGAAGCATAATACATTTATAGTCTTAGAAGACAATTTTAACACACCAAGAAGCAGCTGTCCTCCCCTTATTCGATGGGAAGGGATGGACATGGTAAAGACACGGAGAAGCTGTTGCTATAAATTTGCAATTCCACTGGGAGTCCACTACCCTGACAGACCAATCAGAGGAAAGACACAGCCAACCATGAGTTTCTAGCAACTGTCTGAGAAAAAGAGTGTCAACGGGGAAAATGGAAATATTAAACAAAGAGAAAATATGAGCAGCAATGTAAACAGGGAAGAAGAGGTACACACTAATTGTGGAGTGCAAATGTGTACTAAAAATTATTTTCACATAAACTAGAATATCCATTTTCTTTAAAATGCAGCCAAGTATTCCTCCTCCTGTCTGAAATCCATTTGATCTGTCATATTTGTTTAAAAGATATTAAATAATAAAAACACCCTCAATTCCCTTTTGTGTGTATGTGTTTCAGAAGAAACTCAAATCAATTTGGAACATTTTTGGCTACAAAGAACAGAAAACACAAATCATGGGAGCTTAAACAAGACGCAGGTTTGTTTTTCTGTCATGTAAAATAAACCCAGAGGTACGTCAAGCAATGATCTTCAGAAACCCAAGGATTTTTGCTTATTTGTTTGTTGATCTCTCAGCTTCACTGTACTTAACACCGGCTTCCATCAACATCGCATGACCATGGCCATTACATTTCTGCTGTAGTTCTAGCCATCACATCTGTATTCCAGGCAGCAGAAAGGAGAAAGGGAGTTAGGGAAAACAGGTACATGTACCAGTTTTCTCAGCCCCTTCTACAGAACATTTTCCAGAAGCCCTACCAATAACAACCATTTTATATTTTATTTCTCACCTGTATCTGCAAGGGAGACTGTGAAATGTAGAATTTCAGCTAAGTACATTGCCACCTGCAATAATATTAAGATTCTATTAGAAAAAGGAAAAGGGTAGGTAAATGGTGTTTAGGCAACTAGCATCCCACCCATCTATACACTACAAAATTAGCCATATAAGTAGAAATAATCCTTATTTGTTACATTATAACTTTTACAGATTTTATGTGCCAATATACGTGCCTGGGTCTTTTCTAATAGTTTTGCGATCAAATACCATTTAGTGATTAGTCTCTGGTTCAATGCTTTCACATACATTATCTCACATACTCCTTAAAATAACCTTGTGAATTAGATATTATTGTCATCCATTTACAAATTAGAACAGAGGTTTAGTGTGTTGAAAGATCTTGTCCAATGATACAAGGTTAGGAAATGCCAGAATTAGGCCCCAACAACAAATCCCCTAATTCTAATTTCCAGGCTATTTCCATAACATAACCTCTCCTGGCAAAGTTTATATTTCCTTCTCAGGGTCTGTCTTGCAACAGGGAATTATATAATTTATGCCCGACTACCATCTTATCCACCTGGCTTAGTTTGCTCAAGCTCATTACCTAAAAAAGGAAGTATTTATCTGTTTTAAAAGTCTGGGCGCGGTGGCTCACG
This sequence comes from Papio anubis, assembly GCF_008728515.1. Lineage (NCBI taxonomy): Eukaryota > Metazoa > Chordata > Mammalia > Primates > Cercopithecidae > Papio > Papio anubis. The sequence goes on from NC_044991.1 coordinate 51,841,125, forward strand.
CCTGTTATCCCAGCACTTTGGGAGGCCAAAGCGTGAAGATCACTTGAGGTCAGAAGTTCTAGACCAGCCTGGCCAACATGGTGAAATGCTGTTTCTACCAAAAATATAAAAAATTAGCCGATGTGGTGGTACATGCCTGTAATCCCAGCTACTCGGGAGGCTGAGGCAGGAGAATAACGAACCTGGGATGTGAAAGTTGCAGTGAGCCAAGATCATGCCATTGTACTTCAGCCTGGTAACAGAACGAGACTCGTCTCAAAAAAAAAAAAAAAAAAAGAAAGAAAAGAAAAGAAAAGAAAAGAAAAGAAAAGAAAAGAAAAGAAAAATGACCAAAATGTCTATGTATCAAAAATAGTGAAAAATGTTAAATCATAGGTAGAACCAAATGTTAGGTTCCCACAGAACCTAGCAGAGAGATATGTAGAAAGAAAGCAATTAATTTGTATTGACTTAAATTTCCTATGCAATTGATTTATTTTTTATTAATTTATTCAACATGTATTGCCAGTAAGGTGAATCTCTGTAAAGAAGCAGCCAGTTGTAATGCTGCATGTCTCAAAAGTTACAGATATATCCCAAATGAATAGAGATTGACCTCCTTGCTCTTAAGTATCCAGAAACATCTGAGTACTCAAATTTTGTGAACACAACTTTCTTTGAAGTATTCCAATTTTCAATTTACAAACAAACAAATAAGAGTCATGAGTATTTCGCCTGGCGCAGTTGGTGAGGAGAATTACTCAGAGAAGCATATTAGATGCAGTAGAACCCATACTCAAAATATCTTCTGTGAAGTTTGCTCCCAAGTGAATCTAAATTCTAATTACAAGATGATTTGAACAAAATATGGAAAATAGGAGAGAGATTAAGGGCAAAATAATGAAAGATTGCTAGAGGCTTTGTCTAGTAAGACAGATAATTGATATTAACACTAAGATCAATAGGAAAAGTCTTAAGTAATTCAGATGAAATGTGTAAGAGAAAAGAAACATGTATATATAAACCTCAAACACTAAAAAAATACTGTATCAGTCATATTAAAGGCAATATATAAAAAGAAACAAGAAAACATCAAAAAAAGAGAGTACATTTTTACACACAAGACATTAGAAAATTGATCAAATACATCAGTTATCAAAATAGATATGAATAAAATTGCTATATGGTTAAATATGGAGGATGAAAAGCATTTTTTTACTTTATTATATATGCCGAAAAGGAACAGTAAGAGACTTTTTAAAAACCAATTTCATTTTCAATGCAATAAGGAAAAGAAACCTGCCAAAAATGAAAACTACAAGGTAGATGTGCCCACAAACAGTGCTATTTGGATCCCCAAACAGAACACTGTTACAGCTGACACAGAACCTTTCAGACACTGATCAGGAGACAGGTTTCCTGCTTAACGTGGCACAATATTGAAAGGCCTGTCTTGTGGTTCTTTGCTAGTAGTAAAATCAAACTCTGTGGACTGGGCATGGGAAAAGGCAAATGATGTCCCTCAAAGGACCCAACCTGAAACCAATGAACAGCAGGAGAGGTGAAGTTGAAGGACAAATACATATGCCATTTCTAATTGTCTATGACCTATCCTGGGAGCCCAGAGAGACTGCTGGAGGTGAGACACAGCCAAGAAAAAGAGAAAGTCATCACTAGGTTTCAGCACAGGGAATGTGACTAAATATGCACTACTGTGAGTAACCCAGAAATGGAAAGGGCTGCGCCAAGGATTAAAAAAAAAAAAAAAGATTTGGTAAAGTGTTCAAAAAAAAAGTTCAAATAGAAATTTCAGGCTGTTCAAACTTCCCGTCTACCCCTGAAACACAATAGAAAACAGCCTGACTCTTTCAAGGATAAGTAACAAAGAGAAAAGAACCAGCTATGGACTTACGAACAGAAACCACAATGCAAAACAAGGGAAGAAATATCAGCCAAAGATAAAGGAAGCACATGCAGCCTAGGAGAAACTAGGAAACAAACAAACAGATTGTCATAGTAAGACAAATTATAAATAAGAATAGCACAAAACATAAATATTTCAATAACAGGAAGAAGTACAAAGTAAGTCTTCTAAAAAGAAGATTAAAAAAGAAAAAAATAGAGAGAGAGAATGGAGGCATGAGAAGTTCCACAGATCTGCTCCCTCGCCAAACCACCATAACTGGTGAAAATTATTATTTTTTAACTTAAAGTCTTTGAAAACTGTTTTAAGGGCATGCAGAAAATGAATAAACATTTTAAAAGTCTACTAAATCTTGGTAAGAACACTGAGAATTTGAGGCACGTGAGCCATGACCTGTTCTCTGTCTCTCTACTCCCAGTTCAGTATGACAGAAGCTTCAGTTCCCCATAAAAGGTTGCTATATCTCCCCAGTAGGACCAGACTACCAGTATTTCCCATCCTTTGCCAATTTCATGTCACCGAGGCTAAATTTCAGGCTAGTGCAGCCAAGAGGTCACACATTCCCTTCTTTCACCCAGGCCCCACTCACAGGAAGGAAGCTCTGCCCCAGGCTCAGCAGGCTGAGGTTACCAGGACCCCTATCACCCTCATTCCTGCTCACTAACAGGGTAGAGGTTGCACACGTCAAGAAGCTAGCTAAGAAGACCAACAGCTATTTACTGCTACTAAATCAGGAATATTACACCAAGAGAAGAAAGAACCACTGTCCCCACCACCTTCTCTGGAGCAGTAGCTCAGAGATATTTCCCAGGGAGAGAGGCAGGCCATAAGAACAGAGAACACCTAACCTCTCCCCAAAGGAACTGACTTTATATAAAACAGAGTATGGGGAAGTTCAAGCTTAACAGCACTTTCAAAAACAGAGAAGACTTTGATTGTAAAGTTTTAACTCCTTGAGAGCAACATGCTAAACTATAAGCCAGATAGATTATCAGAGACAACTAGGGAAACAGCCAAGAAGTCCCCAACTGTGGTCAAAGCAAACCTCAAAGATTGGCCTATAACCTAACCCTGCAAAGAGATTTAAGCTTAATTGGATGAGACTACGAATTAATCTATGTCCCAGGGCACTGGTGATAACAACAGAGCAATGTGATGGCAATTAGAGATGCCTAACAGCTGGCTATGATAGTAATAAAAGCCAATAGCTTAACAGAGAGATCAGGGAAAGAGATAATTAAGAAAAACTCTGGTAAAACAACTTTCACCAGAAGGTGACTGTGTGTGTGCCCAAGGCTGTGCCCTCTAAGGAGCAGTATCAAAGGCCTCACAGTAGAGAAGGAAGAATAGACATCACTAAAATAGTCCAGATGTGTTATCAAACAAATAAATAAGCAAACAACAACAATAAAAATAAAATGTCCTGCAGGAGGAATCAATATCCAGAGTTGCTAAAATATATTATCTAAATGCCCAGTTTAAAAAAAAAAATAAGACATACAAAGAAACAGAACATACACAGACAAACAAAGGCAGAAATAGCTTGGGAAAGGATGTACATGTCTGACTCAACGAAGACTTCAAAACAGTCACTATAAATATGTTCAGACAGATAGATAGATAATATACACACATATATTGCAATGAAGAAATCCACACCTGAAGGAAGAAAAGGTATCAAAAAACAATTTTCAAAAAACTGTGACTATAGGAAAAGCTTGATGAAATCACACAAAGTGAAGAGCAAAGAGCAAAGATTCTAAAATAGTGGAAGTTGAATCAGACAGAAAATATCACACACACATAATTGAATTCTCTGATGAAGAGAATAAGAAAAAAACAAAAAAATGAAAAGATATAATAGAAGAAAACTTACTTGAAAGAAAGATATGAATCTGCTGCTTTAAAAAGACTTGTTCCAGGAAAAACAAGCAACACATAACGAAGGTACTGAATTTCAAAGAAAATGAAATGATCATATACACATCTGAATTCCCTTTGACCAGCGAAAGAAAAATTTAGTTTAACACAGATATTGCTCATAAAATCCCTTCAATTTAAAACTTAAAAAATAGTTTCTAAATAACTTCCGGTAAAGAGGAAAGACTGAATTTCTGCATACTGGCAGAATAGACATATAGATCAATGGAATGGAATGAAAAGTTCAGGAAACACTCATATAACTATGGTGAAATGATTTTTGGCAAGTGTGCTAAGGTCAGTCAATGGAGAAAGAATAGTCTCGTCTACAGTGCTGGGACAATGGATATCCACATGCAAAAGAGTGAAGTTAGATCCTTACCTCACATTATATGCACAAATTAACTTAAAATGAATCAAAGACTGAAATATAAGAGCCAAAACCATAAAACACTTAGCAAAAAACATAGAGATAAATCTTCAAGCCCTTGGATCTAGCAATGGTTTCTTAGACATGACACCAAAGGCACAAGCAACAACAGAAAAAAATAAATTGCACTTCATAAAATTAAAAATTCTTTTGCATTATAAAACATTATCAAAAAAGTAAAAACAATCCACAGAATAGGATAAAATATTTGCAAATCATATATCTGAAAAGGGTCTAGTATCCAAAAAATATAAAGAAGTCTTACAACTCAACAACAGAAAACAACTCAATTAAAAAATGAGCAAATGATTGAATGACATTTCTCTAAAGAATATATAGAGATGATAAACATGTACATGGAAAGATACGCGACATCACTAGTTACTAGGGAAATGAAAATCAAAACCACAAGGAGATACCGCCTCACACTCACTAGGATATGGCTAAATGGCTGTAATAAATAAAAATTGGAAAATAAGTATTACTGAGCAGGTGGAGAATCGAAACCCTCATACATTGCTGGAGGGCATGTAAATGGTACACCCACTGCAGAAAAAATCTGGAGATTCCTCAATAAGTTAAACATAGAATTAGCCTATATGGCTCAGCAATCCTACTTCAAAAGAATTGAAAACAGGTATTCAGACAAAAACTTGTATATGAATATTCAAAGCCCCCCATTCACAATAACCAAAAGTCAGAAACAAGTTTCTTAGTCTCAGTTTTGTTGTTTATAAAATCAGATAGTTGGAGTAGTTTATACAAAGGGTCCCTTCCAAGACCAGCTTTTGTAATCTTCATGTACATGAGCACCATTGCCATTAACAGCAGTCTTTTTTTCCTTCTTTAAGAAAGTAAGATTGCCTCACACAGGGGTTACGATTTATGTTCTCAACCTCAAAGAGACATTAGAGGTGTGGGCAGATTGGAAATGTGGATCTCGTTCATTGTTAGGTAATCACTGGCAAAGTAGTTGGTAATTTTTCACATATGGTCTCCTCTCTTTCCCTTATGTTAAATGTTTCAACATATCTTTCTAGAGAGATAGATTAAAAATAAAATTTAGGCTCTAAGCACTATATCAGCTGTCACTTCAATTTGAGAACCTCAGGTATTATTATGTAAGAAGAAACTTGCCTTCTCTTCTCAATACTTTTCCTTAATCTCTACTTTCCGGAATATAAATGAAACATAAGAGTTCTGACTTGAATGGTAAAAAATCATTGTAATCTGGTTTATGAACTGACAACACAGACTTACTGTAAATGGGGAGGCTGGTAAGGTAAAACAGTTTAGATATAATAACATAGATCTAATATATTATAATCTAATTATAATTATAATCTAATATATTAGATCTAATAATATAGATCTATATAAGATCTAATATATAATAATATATTCTAATAATAATATATAAGATATAATCAGAAAGCCCATTTTGACCAATTCTAGTTACGTGAAACTGCTCTCCAAGGGCTGCAGTCCTTTCAATCCAACAAATACCTAGCCTGGTACAAAAGGTAGGTCTGGATTTAGGCAAAGAAGATCATTTGCCTCCATTTCATCCCTGGATAATCAAAACCTCAACCAAAAGGTTGTCTTTGGTCAAACACAGAATGCTCACTTTTGCTGCCTCCCAAGAAAATGACCTCGTTTGTATTTGGGATTGAACTGTGGAAAGAGTTTGTCGCTTCCCAGCTTTTACTTTTCAAAGGCTCGCAGACATTCACCAAGCTCCATAATAGTTTTCAGTTCCAACCCGTTAGTTCTGAGACAGCTTTACAAAGCCACACTTGGAGGACAGAAAACAGCAATCCACGTCTCCCCTTTGTGGACAAAACAGAATCGAATCATCTTCAGAGGCGAGAAAAACCACATGAACGCAGACTGCTCAAATGATCCAGTGCGTCCTAGACAATCTGAAACCAACACGCATAAGGCAACATGCGTTATTTATGAGACACTGTCACGGAACAAGAAAAGCACAAAAAGTAACTTAAAGTTCAAGAAAGCCCGCACACCACTGCTGGGGGTAGCCCTGCGCAGGGCTCCACAATGTTCCCGGCATTGTTTTGTGCTGACTGCGCCCAGCTCGCGGGGCTTTTCATCGGCTCTTAAATCCACTGCTGCTCAAGCATGAAATATCTTTGGATTCCATTAAAAAAAAATAAATGTGCTAACAAGCTGTTAAACCACATTTTACAACAAACGCATCAAACTGATGACTTAGCTTCAAAAATATGAACTAACCGAAATAATAAAGGCTTTGTAGAACTTGGATAAACGAAGTGATTACCTCACAGTGAGGGAGATCTGTGGGGCACATCACTATATAATCAAAAAAATAAGTTCCTGGTCCTCAGAGAAACATTCAAAATGCTCTGCCTTTGCCTCCCTACAGTCCTGAGCCCAAAGGGTTTGGACAGAGGGAAAAACAACACAGGTACAAAAAAAAGAAGCAGGCAGGGGTGGGAGAAAGAAAGAAATTCAGTCAGTTCTTTGATTAACAAGACTTCTAGCTGGACTTAAGTACAAACAGCTGCCTAGACTCCAACAGCCAAGCCTAAATCTAAACACTCCACTGTTTACATAACCCAAACTTAATCAAGCGACCATCTAATCCACCAATTTAAAGTATCCCTAAGAGTTTCAGTGTAATGTTGGTTTTCTCATAAGCCCGGTCCATCAACAAGCTGTTTAAAAATGCCAGTGATTGCAGCTCTGTTCCCAGTCTTGCAGCATCTCCTGCCTGGTCATGCTACAGGGATGTTTAGGGGAGAACTGTTAGATGATGTGGGGTCATAAAGTACTTCCTGTTATTCTTTGGTTGGCATAGTGCACTGTATTTGTTTATGAAATCCAGAATCCAGGTTATATTTATAAGAAAGTTTGGTTTGATAAGGTATAATTTTATAGCAATATTGTTACTAATAAGGAAATACATTTCTTTGTCAGAAACTTGACAACTACACGTCAAAAAATATTATAGGAGATGTGCTCTTGGATGACCAGTAAAGGCAATTTTCATGAGGAAAAGGATAAGAAAAGGGAACTTATCATGACAAAGGTACTAGAAAAAGGAAAATGCTCATGAATATGAACTGAGGCTAAAATGTCAAATGCCTCAGAGGCCAAAATCAAAGAAGTTAACTGGGTCCCAGTGTAGGGCAGTCAATATGGGACTACGGAGACTATGGCAGGTACCCATCTAAAGAAGGTACATGCTACCTAACCTCAACCCACTTAAAAAAAAAACTAAACATGTACTGATATATAATTCACATACCATGTAATTTACATATTTAATATGTGCAATTCAATTATTTTTAGTGTAGTGACAGATTTGTGTAACCATTATCACAATCTCTTTTAGAACATTCTCATTCCCCAAAAGAAATCCCATGTGCCCTTTAGCAGTCACTTCCCATTTCCCTCCAAATGCGCAGCCCTGGGAAACCACTAATCCATTACCTCTACAGATCTGCCTATTCTGGATATTTCATATAAATGAAATCATACAATACATAGTCTTTCATAACTTGTTTCTTTCACTTAGCATAATTTTTTAAGGACTCCAACTCATTTTTTGCCACAAATGTGGGCCCAGTGTGGCCAGATCTTTCAAATGTTCAGAGAAGTTGGAAATAGGGATTCTTATGTGAAATTTCCAAATGTTAAATACTGACCACTAGTTCAAATTAGATGCACACTGTACAGTTTCCCCCCAGTGGAAACCAAACCAATATGTCTGCCCACTGAATTCATACATGGACCACAATTTCATTCCCTCTGGGGTTCATGAGACAGAGGGAGGGAAAAAGAAAGAGTGAAACAAAATTCAAGACAGCAGGAAAGGGTCTAACACACCTAGGCAAGAAATGAAGAGAGGAAGGTCTGGAAGGCAGAGGTGAGAGACTTCCACAGAGCAAACAGTCTGATTCTGAACTTCTTTAGCAGGCCCACCACAGCCTCAGCCAGGCTTGCTCTGACTCTGCACTGGGAGCAAGGCATCTGGGGTATCAAAGCAGGATCTCACTTAGTTGCACACATAGGCCCTGAAAAAAGAAGTTAGCTTATTTCTAGAGGGAATGAGAGTCTAGCACTTTTAATAAGGTAATTCATTGAGATATTCATTTGTGTTAAATTATCCCTGTAGAACCCAAACTCTTGAAGAAATAATGCTAGATGTTAAGTACCTAGGGAAGAAGAGAGAAGAGAGTTTCTCAAAGAAGAGAAGCAAAAGGAGTGGAAGAGGAAGGATCCCCAGACTGAGAAAAGCAGGGCTAGTTTGTAGGTCCCACGGAGAGCATCACGGGAAAACCTCAGAGGAGAATAGCTGCTTGTCTAGAAAGTCTGAGGCTGGATATGTGGTTACCAATTTAAAAATCCTATGCTGAAATTTATCATGGAGCAAAAGCAAGTCTTCTAAGTCCCATGAGGGCTTCGCTAGCAGAGAACATTGGCAGAATCTTGATGGCCTGGAGTAGAGGAGGCTCTTGGCTCTTCTGGTTTGATGTATGATTTTCTGGGAAGATTATTTCAATATCTTCTATACTGTACATACTATACGGACACACCTCATTTTGTTGCATTTGTCTTTATTATGTTTTTCAACTATTGCATTTTTACAAATTGAAGGTTTGTAACAACCCCACATCCAGGAGTCTATCAGTGCTGTTTTCCCACCAGCACGTGCTCACTTTGTGTCTCTGTGTTCCATTTTGGTAATTCTCACAATTTTTCAAACTTTTTCATTATTTTTATATCTCTTATTGTGATCTGTGATCAGTGAGCTTTGATGTTACTATTTTAATTCTTTTGGGGCACCACTAACCATGGCTATGAAAGACAGTAAGCTTAATCCATAAATGTGTGTGTTCTGAGTGCTCCACCAATAGGCAGTTCCTCCATCTCTCTCCTGTTCTGGCCTCTTTATTCTCTAAGACACAACAATACTGAAATTAGGCCGATTAATAACACAACAACGGCCTCTAAGTGATCGGGTGGAAGGAAGAGTTGTAAGTCTCTCACTTGATGTCAAAAGCTAGAAATGATTAAGCTTAGTGAGGAAGACATACCAAAAGCCCAGACAGGCCAAAAGTTAAGCCAGTTAGCTAAGTTGTAAATGTAAAGGAAAAGAAGGAAGGAATTAAAAGCGCTATTCCAGTGAACATACAAATGATAACAAAGTGAAAAGGCCTTATTGCTGATACGGAGGAAGTTTGAGTGGTCTGGAGTGAAGATCAAACCAGCTATAACATTTCCTTAAGCCAGAGCTTAATCCAGAGCAAGACTTCTACTCTCTTCAATTCTAGGAAGCCTGAGAGAAGTGAGGAAACTGCAGAAAAGAACTTGGAAGCTAGCAGAGGTTGGCTCATGAGGCTTAAGTAAAGAAGCTGTCTCCATAACATAAAAGTGCAAGGTGAAGCAGCAAGTGCTGATGTAGAAGTTACAGCAAGTTACTCAGAAGATCTAGTGAAGACAATTGATAAAGGTGGCTACACTAAACAGACTGAATGGAGATGAAAACTCCTTGTCTTAAAGAAAATGCCATCTAGGGCTTTCATGGCTAGACAGAATCCAAGGCCTGGCTTCAAAGGTTCAAAGAACAGGCTGACTCTCTTCTTAGGGGTTAATGCAACTGGTGACTTTAGCTTGAAGTCAATGCTTATTTACCATTCTGAAATGCCTAGGGCCCTTAAGAATTATACTCAGTCTACTCTGCCTGTGTGCTAAAAATGAAACAACAAGGCCTAGATGATAGCACATCTGTTTACAGCATGGTTTACTGAAAATTTTAAACCTACTGTTGAGATTTACTGGTCAGATAAAAAGATGTGTTTCAAAATCCGTGACAATGCATCTGGTCACCCAAGAGCTCTGATGGAGATTTCCAAGACAGGAAGAGTCTCCTTCCAACATTCCAAGGAGCTGAATGTTGTTTTCATGTCTGCTAACACAGCATCCATTCTGTAGCCCATGGATCAAGGAGTAATTTTGATTTATATGTCTTATTATCTAGAAAATACATTTTTAAGGTGATGGCCACCATAGATAATGACTTTGTTGATAGACCTGGGCAAAATAAATTGAAAACCTTCTGAAAAAGACTCACCATTCTAGATGCCATTAAGAACATTCATGATTCATGGGAGGAGGTCAAAATATCAATGTTAACAGGAGTTTAGAAGAAGTTAACTCCAACCTTTATAGATGACTTCAAGGGGTTCAGGACTTCAGTGAAGGAAGTAATTGCAGATGTGGTGGAAATAGCAACAGGACTAGAATTAGAAGTGGAGCCTTCAGGTGTCACTGAATTGCTGCAATCTCATGATAAAACTTTCCTTGATAAGGAGTTTCTTCTTGTGGATGAGCAAAGAAAGTCTTTTCTTAAGATGGAATATAATCCTGGTGAAGATTCTATGAATATTGTTGAGATGACAACAAACGATTTAGAATATTACATAAATTTAGTTGATAAGGCACTGGCAGGATTTGAGAGCACTGACTCCAATTTTGAAAGAAGTTTTACAGTGGGTAAAATGCTATCAAACAACATCACATGCTACAGAGAAATCTTTTGTAAAAGAAAGAGTCAATTGATGCAGCAAACTTTATTGCTGTCTTTTTTTTAAGAAACAGACACAGCCACTCCAGCCTTCAGCAACCATCACCCTGATCAGTCAGAAGCCATCAACGTCAAGGCAAGACCCTCTACCAGTACAAAGAGTATGACTGGATGATTGTTAGCATTTTTTAGCAATATTTTTATTAAGGTATGCATTTTTTATTAAGGTACATATTTTTTATTAAGGTATGTGTTTTTTAGACATAATGCTATTGCACACTGGATAGACTACAGTAGAGTATAAATATAATTTTCATATATACTTGGAAACCAAAAAATCTGTGTGACTCACTTTAATGCAATATTAACTGTATTGTAGTGACCAGGAACCAAACCTGCAGTATCTCCAAGGTATCCTATAGTTTATTTGATGAGTGTCTATATTTCTAGAAATAGAAATCCCATATCCCAAGGTCACCAAATTCAATCCACTGTCAAGGTTGAGTTCTTCAGAGGACAACTTTATGGGAGTAGACAGTTTCTTGTAAATCTTTGCAGAGAGGAACAGTCATTAGAATCCTATCTGAAAGCCCGTCACTTTCTACTCAATTACCATAAGTCTGGCATTGAGGACACAATGATTTTCTTTACTATTTCTAGGATTTACTCTCTTTAGGAATTTCTGCTTGCAGCTTTGCATTGGATTTAACTTGGGTGAAATTCAACTGCATTTTAAAAGTGTTTATTATCTATGAATCCTGTGCCCGAATAGGTTCAGGAAGGCATCAACTTTACCCCCTTAGAATTCACAGTAAGGCAATAACTACACACATTTTACTACAGTTTAATTTGTGGACACCATGAAAATGAACAAAGTGCTACTAAGGTACATTAGACTAGCAAGAACCTTGGACATTATCCCCAAATGAAAATCTTACCAAGTGATTCTTTAAAGTTTGTTAAACTTAACCATTTTAAAAATAAGTATTAGAATTATCATAGATAAGTTAAACAACAAAATAAATAGAATTAAATGAATCATTGTATATCTTTATCCCATGTAGCTGCAGTTTATATCTTCATTGTAAAAATATATTGAACATTGACTAAACTTAAGTTCATATTTAATTACAACAGACACTCAAAAAGTAACAAAATATAGAAATTACAGAGAATACAGTCTCTGAATAGACAATATTTTTATTAAGTTTGGAAATTCTAAAGTATCCTCTTAAAGAATTCATTGTCAAAAAGGAAAATCAAAACTATAATTTACAATATGGTGAAGGTGGCAATTTAAATCATTGGATGAAATTAATATCAAGAAATGGTTTGGATATGTTAACTATTTATAAACATAAAAATTTGGATCAATACCTTATAACATATACTAAAATTTGCTTCAGAATGAGTCAAGGTTTGAATGCAGGATTGATACGTAAAAATGTGGAAGAAGATATTAAAAAGAGCCTGGGCTCAATGGCTCATGCCTGTAATCCCAGCACTTTAGGAAGCTGAAGCAGCAGGATTGTTTGAGACCAGGAGTTTGGGATCAGCCCAGGCAACATAGTGAGACACCGTTTCTACAAAAAAAAAAATTAATTATCTGGGCATGGCAGTGGATGCCTGGTGGTCCCAGTTTCTCAGGACGCTGAGGCAGAGGGACCACTGGAGCCCAGGAGGACAAGGCTGCAGTGAGCTGTGATGGCATAATTGCACTCCAACCTGGGTGACAGAATGAGACAAGGAATGAAGGGAGGAAGGGAGGGAAAGAAAAAGAAAGAGAGAAGAGAGAGAAACAAAAGGAACAAAACGATTTAATTTAAAAAAAAAAAACTTTTTTAGAGATGGGGTCTCACTGCGTTGTCCAGGCTGGCCAGGAACTCCTGGCCTCAAGCAATCCTCTTGACATAGCCTCTCAAAGTTCTGTGATTATAGGCATGAGTTGCTACACCTGGACAAAGTCATTTAAATATAGATATTTTTAATATATAAAAGTTATGTATATCATAAATGAAAATTTAAAAACTTATTGGGAAATATATTTACACTATAATGACAAAGAGTTAACACCTTTTATTTTTAAAATATCATAGAACTTGCTAGAAAAAGATGAGTGCCCCAAAAGAAAGTGCATAGACATTAAAAAAATTAAAATAGGCATAGATACTAAGATAGATATAGACAATAAAAAAAAAAAAACTCTAACAACCAACAAACATAAGAAAAACCTGTAAAAAGCCACTAGTAACAGAAAACAATTCAAATCAGTAAAAGGAGTTACCACATATCACCAAAAAAGCTGGCAAATAATTTCTTTAACTCTTCATTTGGATAAAGAAATGCATGGTCTCACATGGACTACTGGTTATTTCATAATTTATACATTCCTATAAGACAATTTAGCAGTATATATCAAAAGCCTTAAAAATGCTCCTCCCACTTTACCCCACAATTTGTGTCTGGAAATTCATTTTAAGTAAATAATCCTAGATTCACACTCAGATTTATGTGTAAGGACATATATTACTATGAAATTTATAATAACAAAAAAATGAAAAAACCTAAATAACTGAAAAGAGCAAATTAATTAAATAAAATATGTGCACACAATGAACTGATATATAGTCAATAATACAATTTTCTAAAATGTATGACGATACATGAAAATACTTATGATGGGCTGGGCGCCGTGCCTCATGCCTGTAATCCCAGCATTTGGGAGGACGAGGCGGGTGGATCACGAGGTTCGGAGTTCAAGATCATCCCGGCCAACATGGTGAAACCCCGTCTCTAATAAAAATACAAAAATTAGCTGGGCATGGTGGCATGTACCTGCAGTCCCAGCTACTTGGGAGGCTGAGGCAGGAAAATCGCTTGAACCCGGGAGGCAGCGGTTGCAGTGAGCCGAGATCGTGCCACTGCACTCCAGCCTGGTGACAGAGCATGACTCCATCTCAAAAAAAAAAAAAAAAAAAAAAAGAAAGAAAAGAAAATACTTACAATGGAATTAACAAAGCCTTACATATAATGAAATCACAATTCTGTTTAAAACAAAAGCTTGTCCTTTGTGGAGAAAGACCAGAAGGAAATACATCAGAATGCCAATGATAGTTGTCACAGCTCAGGGAGGGTTGGAATAACAATGCTTAGTTTCATATTTATCTACATACACCAAATATTATAGTATCGGGATTTTATTTTTTATATTTATCTACATATATATGAAAATATTCAACTGTATATAGTTTTACAATGAATGATTTTATTACTTAAAAATTTACAAATAAATATTATTCAGAAAAGATGAAAATCATTAGAGTTCTCTCAAAACTTCTGAGAAGCAGTGAAAGCTTGGTTTTGGGAACGATGTATAGCATTTATTTTGTAAATAAATTAAAAACAAAAATCAGTAAAATGTGAATTTAAAACAAGTATTTATTTTAAAAAAGCAGCAGCAACAACCACACCAAAATAGCAAGAAAAAAATAAAAAATAAAAACAAAAGATGCAGGGGTGGGTGGCTTCAGGATGGCTTACTAGAGGCATCTGGTACTTGCCTCCTCCACAAAAAGAGCCAAAATGGCAAGTAGATAATCACTCTTTGAATAGATCATCTGAAAGAGAACACTGGAGTTCAGGGAAGTGATAGGAAAGCCCTCAAGCAAGGAAGGAGAGGGAAGTGAGGCAGCCTGCTCAGCCGGGATCAGCTGGGAGTCTGGAGAGGACCCCAATGTGGGAAAGGATACATGAGGGACCCCCAGTCGTCCACATGCTCAGGGCAGACTCCTGTGATCCTAACTGCAGGAAAGGCCCTCAGTCCTCGTGGGCCCTCAGACTAACACAGGCAGCTGCCTGGAAACCACACAATTACATTGCTCCAGAGAGGGAGCTCAACCCTGGGTCCCACACGCTCCTGAGTCATAAGCAGCTACAGCAAGGCACCATTTTCAGAGCCATTTCCCACCAGAATGCAGCCCACCCTGGGTCTCAACAGCCCTTGCATCTCCACATTCCTGGAGCTCCACTGATACCTCCCATCTACACCCAACTGCCATGGCTGGCTATGGCCACCAGGGCTGAAGCAGGAGCCATTGGGAGCAACTTTGCTGCCCATAAGCTAAGCTGCCACACAGTTTCATATGTCCTAAGAACAGACTCCCCTTCCTATAGCCACTACTTCTGTGGGCTGCCTGAGCTGTGGCCAAAGTGGGAGCAAAGCATGCACTACCCAGCTGCCTGCCTATGGCTGCTGCTACTGAAAACAACTGCACATATCAGGGTTGCAGTGCAGACACTACCACCCCCACCCAAACATTTTGCTCTTGCCTACTTATCACCTCACTACTGCCTACCGCAGCAAGTGCCTACATGCACCACAAGGGGACCTGAGGACAGGTTCAGCCAACCTGGCCCTACCATTCCAGTGCCCAAAAACAACATCCAGGGTCCTGGGAATTGCCCAGCCCTGTCTACCACTATTGGCACCTGAGCACTGCTCCCAGGGGACTGAGGTTAGGCCGACCCAATCTGCCTCTATCACCACAACTACCACACACACACACACACACACACCACCTTGCCAGCCTGGGGTGTGGCCTAGCCAGTCTGCCATAGCTATTGCTAACACCAATGCAGGCTGCTTGGGAATCAGAGCCTTGTTCTATTACTGCTACTGACATTGCCCATGCCGTACCTGTTGTCCAAGAACCAGAGATCATGCCCAGCCAACCACTGCCACTACCAGCCCCCAAGGAAGTCACCTGGACGCCCAAGAATTAACCCACCTGGACCTCCTGACACCACTGCCAGTATATACCACCCCAGGGCCCAAGGACAGGACAGTATGCTTGGCCCACCACTGCAGCCACTAAGGTCCAAGAACTGGCCCAGTTGGCATCCCAGTACCCAGAAAAATTTCACCACAGCCTCCACTAACAACCACACCCTAAGCCACTGAGGAAATAGCAGACACCACTGACACTGTTTACAGCTGAAGAAATCATGAGGAAACTACACTACTGCACATACCCAGATACAAAGCCAAAGTGCCCTACCCAGCCAACACCATAGATACCTCTGCAGGGAAAAGTTCTCACCTATGAAAGTAAATCCAAAAAATTAGAATAAGTGACTATTATTCAAGATGCCCAGGTATCAACATAAAAACAAAGGAAGCCTGAAAAAGCAAGGAAATAGAATGCCTTCCAAGGAACGCAATAATTCTCCAGCAACAGATTCCAATAAAAAAGAAATTTCTAAAATTCCAGAAAAAAATTTAAAATACTGATATTAAGAAAGCTCAGTGAGATACAAGATAATACATAAAAGCAAGACAAAAATCAGAAGAACAATTCAGGACATGAATGATAAATTTACTGAAGAGATGGATATCATTTAAAAAAGAACCAAACAAATTATGGACCCAGAGAATTTGTTAAATGAAATACGAAATACATTAGAAAGCTTTAACAATAGACTAGATCAAGGAGAAGAAACAATCTCAGAACTTGAAGACAGGTTTTTAAAAATAACTCATGGAGACAAAAATAAGAAATAAGAATGAACAAAGCCTATGTGACATATAGGACACCACAAGGCAACCAAATATTCAAATTTTCAGTGTCCCAGAAGACAAAGAAAAAATGAAAGGGATAGAAAACCTATTTAACAAAATAATAGCTGAAAACTTCCCAAGTCTAGCAAGAGATTTAGACAACCAGATATAGGAGACTCTAAGGTCCCCAAATAGAGACAATGCAAAAAGGTCTTCTCTATGACACACTATAGTCAAACTTACTAAAGTCAAAGACTAAGAGAAAATTCTACAACAGCAGGAGGAAAATGTCTAGTCCCAAGTAGAGGAACCCACATCAGATTAATAGTAGATTTCTCAGCAGAAACCTTACAGGTCGGGAGAGAATGGGATGATATATTCAAATAGTTGAAAGAAAAAAACTTGCTAAGGATGCTATTCCCACCTCCAAAAAAAAAAAAAAAAAAATCCTTCATACACAAAGGAGAAATAAAACTTTTCCCAAACAAGTAATAGCTGAGGGATTCTACTACCACTAAACTGGTCCTACAAATGATGCTTAAGGGAGTTCTAAACCTGACAGCAAAAGAAAGATATCTACCATCATGAAAACACATCAAAGTATAAAACCCACTGATAAAGCAAATACAGAAATAAGGAAGAGGAAGGAAACAACTCAAATGTTACCACTACACAAAAGCACAGTCACAATGATAAACAATAAGAAAGGAATAAATGATATACAAAATAGCCAGAAGTCAATTAATAAAATGAGAGAAATAATCTCTTACATCTCAGTAATGGCCTTGAAGATAAACAAATTAAACTTTGCTTAAAAGATATAGACTGGCTGGGTGGGGTTTTTAATAAATGACCTAGCTATATTCTGCTTACAAGACACTAATCTCACCTGTAAAGACACATATAAACTGCATGAAAAGGGATGAAAAAAAAATTCCAAGCAATAAGAAAACAAAAGTGAGCAGGAGAAGCTATACTTACATATCAGATACAACAGACTTCATGATAGGCAGGAACTGTTTTAGGAACTTTCCATACATAATATTAATTTAGTCTTTCAAACAACCATGAAAAATGGGAGTTTTTAATACTCATAGCAAAGAATGAGAAAGTGAGTTTCAATAAGGTTAGGTAATTTCCTAAAGACATCCACTTAATAATTTATTTATCTTGGATTTAAATTTCTCCCAAGCTCATTTTCTCTAAACCATACCATGCTGCCCACAGATAGAATAAAACTGGTTGGTCAAAACATTACCATCAGAGATTTATAAGATTTGGCCATACTGATATCATATTTTTCAAACATGCCATTTCATATATTTGTGTGTCAGCCTTCCTATTCCCCTTTATCTTAAAAGTTTGCCCATTTTTTATTTTTTTCTATTCCACCTCATTCTATGATATTAGAACTAATTCTTATAGAACCTTTCTTGTTGTCCAAGTCTAATTAATTATTTGTATATGCCAAGACTTTCTTGACTGCAAGTAATAAAAACTCAACTCATATTAGCTTAAGCATAAAGGTATTAATAACTGGAAACATCAGGATTATTAGGACCTAGTCTCTCAATCTGTCTGCTCTGTGGCCCTCTGTGTTGGTTCCATTAACAAACAGGAACTTCTTTCACTACAGCAATATAAAGACCAATCATTCTTGGCTTCCATCATCACAATTTTAAGTTCAGGAAAGAGGAAGAAGCATCTCTCCCAGAAGTTTAAACCAAGACCTATGCCTGATTTTCACAGTCTGTATCAATCTTTGAACCAGTCACTCTGTGAGCAAGGCTGTGATTGGCCAGGCCAGAAATAAGTATCCAACTTTGGAGTCAAAGGTGGAGTCAAGATCACCTAAGGGAGTTCCACAGAGGAAAAAGTGGGTGATATTGCAAAAAGTAGTTCTCACAAATCACAGGTATCCACAATAGTCACTGGATTCTCCAGTCCTTTATGCAACCTCTGAAGTAGCCCTTATCTTATTATATTGCAATGTTTTATGTGTTTATTTTTTACATACCAAATTTAATTATAATTTTACTTTGATACATAAAATAGTAATTGGAAAACATTTTTAATTAGTCTGTAAGCTTTTAAACTTTAATTTATTTACTCAATATATTCTACCATAGTGGATACATTTCAAATTAAGTTATAATGAAAAACACTGAGGTCCCAAATTAATAATAGTAGTAGTAGTAGAAATTATTATTGTAGCTAGTATATTTAGGGCTTATTGTATTTTAAATATTATGATAAGTGGTTTTTACATATTACCTGTTTTAATCCACATGACAATTTATGAATAAGTACAACCAGTATACCCAAAATGGAGACAAGATAATATCCTTTTAAAACCTAAAAATAAACTAAGTTAGAAAAGTTGCGGGATATAAAATCAATATACAAACGTCAATAGTATTTCTATACATTAACAACAAACTAACCAAAAAAGGAAATTAAGAAAATAATCTAATTTACAATAGCTATAAAAACAAAATACTTAAGAATAAATATAACTGATGAGTTAAAAGATCTGTACAGTGAAATCTATAAAAAGTTGATGAAAGAAGTTGAAGAAGACAAAAATAGATGAAAAGATATCCCATGGTAATGTATGGGAAGAATTAATATTGTTACAATGTCCATACTACCTGAAGCAATTTATAGATATAATACAATCCCTACCAAAATACCAATGACATTTTTCAAAGAAATAGAAGGAAAAATTCTAAAATGTATATGGAACCACAAAATACCCCCAAATAGCCAGATAATCTTGAGCAAGAAGAACAAAGCCAGAGACATCATGCTACCTGACTTCAAAATATACTACAAAGCTACAGTAATCAAAACAGCATGGTACTGGCATAAAAATAGATACATAGAACAATGGAACACAACAGAAAAGCCAGAAATAAATCCACACATTTATGGTCAATCAAGTTTGGACAACTATACCAAGAATACACAATACAACTTCAATAAATGGTGCTAGGAAAACTGGATATTCACATGCAAAAGAATAAAATTAGACATTTATCTCATACCATATACAAAAATCACCTCAAAATAGATTAAAGACTTAAATGTAAGAATAGAAACTTTAAAACTACTAGGAAAAAATATAGAAGGAAAGCCTCCATGAGATTGGTCTGGGCAATTATTTCTTTGACATAGACCTGAAAGCACAGGCAACAAAAGCAAAAATAGTCAAATGACATTACATTGAACTAAAAAGCTTCTGCAGAGCAAAGGAAACAACCAACAGAGTGAAGATACAACCTACAGAATGAGAGAAAATATTTGCAAAGCATATATCTGATAAGCAGTTAATATCCAAAATACATCAGGAACTAACACAACTCAATAGTAAGAAAGCAAATAAACTGATTTGAAAATGGGCAAAGGATTTGAATAGACATTTCTCAAAAGCAGACACTCACATGGCCAAGAAGTGTATTAAAAATGCTCAACATCACTATTCATCAGGAAAATGCAAATCAAAACCACTATGAGCTATCACTTCACACCTGTTAGAATGCTATTATTTAAAAGACAAAAGATAAAATGTGTTGGCAAGGATGTGGAACATGGGAACTCTAGTACACTGTTGGTGGATTTGTAAATTGGTATGATATTATGTAATACAGTATGGAAATTCCTCACCAAATTAAAAATAGAACTATGGTATGACCCAGCAATCCCACTATTGGATATATATCCAAAAACATGAAATTAGTATGTTGAAGAGATACTCACACTCTCATGTTCATTGCAGCATTTTTCATAATAGCCTAGGTATGAAATCAACCTAAGTGTCCATCAGTGGTTGAAAGGATAATGAAAATGTGGTATTTATAAACAATAGAACACTATTCACCCTTAAAAAAAGAAAAAAAAAAAAAACCCTGTCATTTGTGACACAGATAGACCTGGGGGATGTTATGTGAAATAATGTAATCCAGGCACAGAAAGATAAATACTGCATGATTCTCGCTTACAGGTGAAATCTAAGAAAAGTTGATATCATAAAGTCAGAGAAGTGATTACCAGGGGCTGGAGGGTGGGGGCATTGGGGAGATATTGGTAAAAGGACACAAAATTTCAGTTAGAATGAATAAGTTCCAGAGGTCTATTGTATATCATGGTGATTATAGTTAATAACAATATATGGTATATTCCAAAATTGCTAAGAGGGATTTTTGTGTTCTCAACACATAAAAATGATATGTGAAGTAATGTATATATTAATTAGCTTGATTTGGTGATTCCACAATGTATACATATATCAAAACATTATGTTGTACACCATAAATACATACAATTTTTGTCAATCAAAAATAAATAAATATAATTTCTAAAAGTAAAAATAGAACTACCATATTAGCCTACAATCCCATTTCTGGGTGTATATATCTTAAGGAAATAAAATCACTATCTCGAAGAGATATCTGCATGCCCATGTTTGTCACAGCATTATTCACAGTAGCCAAATATGGAAATAAAGCATTATTCACAGTAGCCAAAATATGGAAATAAAGTATCTGGATAAAGAATAGATAAAGAAAATGTGGTATATATACACAATGGAATACTATGCAGCCTTTTAAGAAAAGGTCATCCTGTCATTTGCAACAGCATAGGTAAAATTGGAGGACATTATGCTAAGTGAAATAATCCAGACACAGAAAGACAAATACTGCATGACCTCACTAATAGGTAGAACTTTAAAAAAAAAAATCAAACTCAAAGTAACAGAGAGTAGAACAGTGTTTCACAGGAGATTGGGGGTGGGGAGAAAAGGGAGATGTTAGTCAAAGGGTACAAACCTTCAGTTATAACATGAACAAATTCTGGATTTCTGGAGACCCAATCTACAGAATGGTGGCTGTAGTTAATAACAATATATTATATGCCTGAAATTTGCTGAGAGATTAGATCTCAAGTGTTCTCACCACAAAAAAAGAAAATAGTAACTAAGTGAGGCGATGGATATGTTAGCTTGATTGTGGTAATCGTTTTACAATGTGTGAATACATTGAAACATAACATTGTATACCTTACGTATATACAATTTTTCTTTGTCATTCTTCCCCCAATAAACTTGGGGTGGAAGGAAAGTTCAACAAACTCCCCCAAAGTCACTAAGGCCGTATGAGGTGAGCTCAGATTCTTAAGTCTGAGTCCAGGGAGTCTTTCTGTTAATCAGTATGTGATACTGCCATAAGTAATATGCAAACTTTCTTCGACTCATTCTTTTGATACTATCATCAATTAAACCTAAACAGTCCCTCTTCTCAAAAATCTCCAAATACCCCCAGAAGGATCATGCTATTAATTTTACAATGTTAACAAGGGTTACCATCTTTGACTTATGAATGGTAATGCTGAGGCTTTGAGACAGAGAGAGCTTAAATTGCCCTGATCAGACTCCATCTGAATCAAATCTCATGTTTTCTGCTTTCCATTTCTGTCCTCTTCACTGGAACACTGAACATACAATGTTTACATATGACATGTTTAATGGAGACATTATACATATAATGTTATGAAGAACAAAATACTGTTGTGGTCAAAGTACATTCAGTATACTAACTTTGAAAAAAAATGTGATATCTAGGCCATCTATAAAGTGTGTCCCACCATGAAACCTCACTCCTTTAGAAAACCAAATTCTTGTAATGGAAAAAATGATTCAATTAAAATAAGAACATTGTCCAGAAGAAAATAAATCTGGGATCAATAGATTGAGGTTTTCCTACACTATTTCAAAGATCCCTGGTTATTACCAAATGTTTCAGTAGCAACAGAAGTTAGATAAACAAAGGATAGTAGTGTACCTTACTCTCAAAATAATCTGAACAATTATGACTCAGAAAAGAGTCATACTGCAGACTTGAAGAAATAAGCACAGTGTGCTCTTGTGGCTGAGAAGGTTACAGAATCCTAAACAGCATGAAAAAGACTATTGGAAACAGAGCAGAAAACTTTATCCACCCCCTCTATGGAAACATGGTTTACCTACACCTGGAGCCATGTGTATCATTTGGTCATTATAGCTGAAGAAAACCAAGAACTGGAATAGAGACAACCAGAGAAGAGCTATTAAACTGAACAAGGGGCTTCTTTATGAGAACAGACTAAGAAACAGAACTCTTCGGTTTGAAAAGACAAAGTAAAAGAATAAAAGAATATAGCACAGAGTCTAAAATCTTAAAGTGTGTGGCAAACAAGAATACAGACTTTACCATCAACATTTTAAAAAGTTAAATCTAAGAGTAATAGAGAAAAATTATCTTTAGTTAATAAGCATATCAAGTTTATTATCCCAAGAGATACTACGGTTCACAAAAATAAGTAATTTTAAAACATTACTTTATTGATAATGCCAAGAGTTCAGTCAGGAAACCAAGAAGCAACTAATGTGTGGAGGGCAGCCTTATGATAGGATACCAAGTAGACCAGAGATTGATCGCCCATGTTTTTAGCCTTCTAAAATTTACATGAAAGGCAACCATGAAATTGGTTCCACAAGACATTCTTTCTTACTATTGCTGAAAACAGAACACTATACTCTTAGTAGAAAATTAAGTCAACTAAAATTAAATTAACAAACCCTAAGACATTGTCAAAATTCTTCCAAGGAATTAAGTCCCTCCATAATACCACTAAGATCTGCCTTCTAGCTAAATTCAGTTAGCTTTGGATGTTCCTTTTCCAACTGTCACTCACAGTGATATGAATGGAGCTCAGAAATCCTTCCTTATAGTATAAAGATTTGTGAGCAATTATCTGAAAAAGCCATCTGATTAATTGATCATGTTGGAAATATCTGTAATTCCCAGCGATGTCTCCTCCTTTCTATGCAAGTTCCCCTCATTCCACCTCTCACCTCTTGATGGATGTGTGAGGACTGTAACAAGTATAGCCAGAGCCTTTCCATAATATTATAAACTTATCCGCAAAGCAGGATCATACAAGAGGCTGAGTAAATGACATTCTTCATGGGCTAACTATCCAAGTATCAGTTTGTCTTGGATTTATGGGCTAATGCTTCTTTTCATGCACAGATAGAGGTAGGAGGAAGAATCTTGAGAATCTTGAAGGCAGATTCTATAACCAGCTTTATTTGGCTTCCTCTGTCACCTGAAATGTTAGTATGCCAGATATTTGGTGGATTGAATTAAGAAAGGTTAGAAGTGAAGCCAGCCAGAATGTATAAGACAAAGGGAAACATCACAGGGAAACTGCAATAAATGAACAACCAGAGACAGAAGAAAGACCAGAAGATACTTACAGAGGAACATAAATGTTTTAGCTCTGCCTGCTCTTTTATTTTAATTGAGTTTGTATGTCTTTTGAAGATCACCTGCTGGGAATGTAAGAAAATAATGAAGCAACTGTTTAGGTCCAAACATTCCTCAATAAAACAAACTCCAGGTTTTAGAGTTATGTGTGAGCTACTGCTATTAAATGGGAGAAACAAGCCTGCTATAAGAAGAAATAATGTGTTTGGCTAATGTCCACACGCTCTTTTCAGTATGCTGTGATTAAAATGACATCTCCAGAGGTGTACTTGTTTGTTTGTAAGATTGTTGCTTTAATTTAGTCATTACTTCTAAAGTTTCCAGGGAAAAAACCCGAAGGCTAGTTTTCCCCTTAATATAATGTCTTTCATTCTTTTAAACATTTATTACTACTAGCCCTGGAATCTGGCTTCTCTATTATTTGAGGGATGGTTGGCTGTTTTCCAAGAAGGCAGTTTGATGACTCCAGGACACCAAGTACCCAGAATGGTTCTACTGGGTAATTCAGTAAGTGCCAGGCGCTCTCCCTTAAGACTATTAAATGTGAACCTTGCATTCTAATGTGAATGGACAGAAGCTGTTTTAATAGTGGACCCTTAAAATAGTGAAAATTGCAGCCACACAAATGGAAGAGACTGACAATCCAATAACCAATTGCATTTCATTTTGAAACAACTTACATATTCATTTCAGGTAAATTGGCCTTTCTGATTATGATTGCTTGGGAATGGGGCCATAGAAGGATAGAAAGTAAAAGATCTCTGGAGAATGCCAGGCAATGAAATCGGATTCCAGTTCGCTAATTGTGCTGTTAGGGGAACGGAGCACAAATGCACTAGCATTACATTCCCAGATATTTCAGTTCTTGTGTGAGTGGGTGCACGGCCATTATTTTCGGTGTTTCTGTCCATCAGCTTACCATGAAAGGTTTCTGCTAGGTGTAATACTAGCTGATTAGACTTCACTGCTTTTCCATTTATCAATCTACTCTACAAAGTATTGATGCTACTAAAGACCAACAAGCCCACCCAAGGAAAGCCAAGGCAGCCATCTTGCCTTAATAAAACTCTGTGGCCTTGAAATACTCCCATCTGGAAAGTTCAGAATTTACTCTAAAACCTTTGCCACAGTTTCTTAAAATCCTTGGATAAATTATCTCCAGCTTCAAGTTAAAAGACAAAAAGTTTAAAACTCAGGTAATTTATATAACATATATCTAACTTTCAATTTCTTTATCAGCTCAAGGCAGCAACCAAAATTTGTCCTTGCTTCCTAACAACACTGAGGCAAGCATTATTCTTAATTTTATTTTTAATATATATAAAGCAACTGAGGGTCAGAGGCATTAAACAACTTTTCCAAGGTGATACAGCTAGCTAGGAACAGGACTGGAATTTGATTCCACAGTTACGCTCACTATCATGAGGAGAACCATTGGTTCTTGTCAATAAAGACTTAGTATGAAGTCCATTCCCAGCATTTTAGGATTTCTTTTGAAAAATGGTGAGCTATTCGAAGTTGACCACATTTGAGTGCACCTGACAATAATTAACAATACTTGACTTAGGATGGGGTTATGTCCCAATGAGCCCATTGTAAGTCAAAAATATCATAAATTGCAAATGTATTTAATACCCCATAAAACCATCATATGGTCAAAAAATTATGTCAAGCCATTGTAAGTCAGAGACCATCTGTATTCAAAAGAGTTTTAGATGCAAATTGAGTGCTGTGACGTTTAAGGCACTACTCTAGACACTGAGCTAAGAGCCCTGGGCTATACTCTCTGGACTTTAGAACTTCAAGAGACATGAAAATCCAAACGTCACATTTGTATACTAGAATATTAAACAACCCAGGCTACTGAATTTCTGGCTTGTAGTCACAAATCCAGCTTGTTGTAGAATTGAAGCTAGAATTCAGGCTCCTTGAAATCTAGAACAGTGCGCCTCCCATGTACAATTCGAGAAGCACAAGACAAGTCTTAGCTCTGAAGGAACTTGTAGTTTAACTGGGGAGACAGATGCAAAACTATTAGATGTTTTTTTACAAATGGAACAAAATTTAAATTCCAACAAAGATGATAAGACAAGTTGCTGTAAGAGTACATTATGGCCAACTAAGGTTATAATTCAGAAGAGGGAGAACTTAATGTAGGCTGGAGAGTCATCCTCAAGGGGAGATATACTTAGCCATGTGAAAGGAGTTTATAGAAGATACATGGGGAATTATTTAAGTGGTAGAAATTATGTATTAATAAGTAAAACTACTAAAACTATCATACCGGAAAGACAAAGATTACAATGGAGAGCCAAGTAGGACTTCTATGAGCCTCCTATCCTTGATAATAGCATGTATCACTCTGATTTACCTGTGTTTCTGTAAGTTTTTTCCACCAGTGAACTCTTATTATAGTACCTGACACATATTAGGAGTTCTAAAATACCTCAGATGAATAAACAAATGAATGGAAGCTTTGATTAGAATTGTGGATTAGATAACACAAGAAAAAAAAAAAACAAGACAGTACTTTCGAGATTAAAAAAAAAAAAAAAAAAGAAAACCATAAAGGACTTCACTCACTCTCTGTTCATATCCACAGTTATCAACAATCCCAAAAAAAGCATAGATAGAGCCTACTATCAGCATAGTACTAATAACAGCCAGCTTATCAGTCCACTGACATCATTTAGCAATGGTAAATTACTTCAGATTGTGGAAGGCGTTCACCAGCTAAAAGTTCCTTTCCAACTCGAGGTAGGGAAGAGGTGTTTAAGAGAAAAGAAAGACGAAGGAGATGGAGGATGTACATGAATGAGGGATTTTTCAAACATCCATACACACTTTGTGATAAAATGCTTCTAAGCTGGGGTCATTTCCTGTACAGACAATGTAGCTTTTCTTAGACCCATACTGGGTCTAAAAATTACTGCCTGGCTGAATATCTAAGCTAATCAAGACTGTTCCCTCAGCAGGTGAGGGATAAACTGAACACCATTTAATCAGACATAATGGAAGGCTGAGTCTATAAAGTAGTGCATGATTAACCATTTGGAGGAGTCCTGCCAAGTCCACAGTACTAGTAGTGGAGCTCTTCTTTCATACATGATGCAAATGTAATTCATTAGTAGGTACTTAATGCTAACCTATGCTGAAAAGAAAGCCTTGGTGCTGAGCTATACTGAAAAGTTGATGAAGTATAGAACAGCTTTGTATTAAATAATTAGTATTATCTTACATGGGAAGACCAAAATAATCACCCTCCTTTAACAGACATATGGGGTTAAAATTATTCAGCTCACATCTTCTGAGACATCTTCATGTTATGCTAGCTAAAGTGGGGATGGGACAGACAGCCCCCTGAGATTTTTGGTTGACTACATATTGGGATAAGCATCATGTAGTTGTTTTACCTGTGTGGGGACACTTTTTCAGATTGGGCCCAGAAAAAGTCTCTAAGTTCATGTACTGCTTACCTGTTTTACAGCACTAACATAGAGCCTTGTCCAAAGCATTTCTCAATGAATGCCCATCAGCAGCCCAGAGAACCAGGAGGGAAAGTGCTAATGTTGATTGCAAGTGTTGAACAGGACAAGACAATCAAAAAGTGAGGAATGGGCCAATTAGAGGCAGCGGGAATAATTGTCTATAAAAATAACTGTGTGCTTTTTCTTAGAATTTATGTTCTCCAAATGGATGAAGTAAGAGCAAATGGTGGTCCCTAAATCCAGTAAAATCCAGCAATGCACTGGAAGCTTGGCAGTATTTACTGGAAACTTCTAAATCATATATATTCAAGGTATACAATATGTTATCTTGATATACATACACTTAGTTAAATGTTTATCACAGTTAAGCAAATTAACCTATTCATCACCTTCCATAGTTGTCTTTTTGTGTGTGGTAAGGACACCTAAAATCTACTTTCCTAGCAAATTTCAGCATACAATACAATATAATTACTATAACTATAGTCCCTAAGCTGTACATTAGATCTCTGAGACTTTTTCATCTCACATAACTGCTAGTTTATGTTTTGATCTCCTTCTTATTTCCGTTCCCTCCCTACCTCTCATAACCACCATTTTACTCTGTTTCTATATGTTTGACTTTTTTTTGAGATTCCAGATTTAATTGAGAGAATGAAGTATTTTTCTTTATAAGTCTGACTTATTCCACTTGGCATAATCCCTTCAGATTCATCCATGTTGTTGCAAATGGTAGCACTTACTTCTTATTTTAGAATGAATATATATATGCATGTGTATACATACCACATCATTGATAGACACTTACGTTGATTCCATGTCTTGGCTATGTGAATAATCCTGCAATGAACATGGGAGTGCACATATCTGTGTGAGATGCTGATGTTATTTCCTTTGCATACATATCCAGCAGAAGGATCGCTGGGTCATATGGTAGTTGGAGTTTTAATATATTGAGGAACTTCCACATTCTTTTCCATAATGACCGTACCAATTTACATTCCCACCAACAGTGTACAAGTGTTCCTTTTAACCCACAGCCTTGCCAACATTTGTTATCTTTTGTATTTTTGATAATGTCATTCTAACAGGTGTGAGGTAACATCTCATAGTGATTTTGATTTGCATTTCCTAGAAGATTAATAATGTCGAATATTTTTTCATACACTTGCTGGTCATTTGTGTTCTCCTTTTGAGAAATGTCTATTCAGATCCTTTGCCTATTTATTAAATCAGGTTTGCTTCTTTTTTCTACTGAGTTGTGTGAGTTATTTATGTATTTTGGATATAATTCCTTATCAGATAGATGGTTCGAAAATATTTTCTCCCAATCTGTAGGGTGTCTTTTTATTTTATTAATTATTTCTTTTATTTTTGCTTTTGTTGCCTGAGCTTTTGGTGTCATAGCTGAAAAATTATCGCCAAGGTTAATATCAAGGAGTTTTTCTCCTGTTTTCTTATAGAAGTTTTACAGTTCCAGGTCTTACATTTAGGTCTTTAATCCATTTTGAGTTGACTTTTGTCTTTTGTGTGTGGTACAAGATAAGGATCCAGTTTCATTCCTTTACATGTGTATATCCAGTTTCCCCAGCACCATTTATTGAAGAGACCCTCCTTTCCCCATTATATCTTCTTGGCAGCTTTGTCAAAAATCAGTTGATCAAAAAAGTTCAGATTTATTTCTGGGCTCTTTATTCTGTTTCATTGGTCTGTTTCATTCTGTTTCATTGGCCACAGATACCACAGGAAAAGAAAATTATAGGCCAATATCTCTGATGAACATTGATGCAAAAATCCTCAATAAAATAGTAGCAAAATTGAATTCAACAATACATCAAAAAGAGTATGCCAATGATCAAGTGGCATTCATCCCTGAAATGCAAGGTTGGGTTAACATATAGCAATCAATGCTATATACCACATTAACAGAATGAAAGATTAAAAACTACATGATCATTTCAATGGATACAGAAAAAGCATTTGACAAAGTTTATTATTTCATGATAAAAAATTCTCAACAAAATAGGTATAGAAGAAAATTTTCTCAACATAGTAAAGGCCATTTATTAAAATCCTGTAGCTAACATTGTAATAAGTTGGGCAAAGTGAAGGCTTTTCCTTTAAGATCTAATACAAGGCAAGGATGTTCACTCTGGTCACTTCTATTCAACAAAACACCGGAGGTACCAGCAAGAGCAAACAGACAAGGAAAGGAGATACATAGCATCTGAATTTTAAAAAAATGAAGTAAAATTATTCCTGTTTTTAGATGACATGATCCTATATGTAGAAAACCCTAAATGCTACACACACACACACACACACACACATACACACACACAAACTTGTTTGAACGAACAAAGAATTCAGTAAAGTAGCAGGATACAAAATGAAATACAAAAATCATTCACATTTCTTTACATCAATAATGAATGATCTTTCTGAAAAAGAAATCAAGAAACCAATCCCATACATGATAGCATCAAAAAGGATAAAATATTTACAAAAAAAAACGTAACCAAGCAAGTTTACACTGAAAACTATAAAACACTGATGAAAGAAATTGAAGAAGACACAAACAAATGGAAAGATATCCTATGTTCATAGACTGAAAGAAATGCTATTGTTGAAGTGTTCATATTACCCAAAGTGATATATAGATTTATATTCCCTATCGAATGGCAATGGTATTTTTCACAATAGAAAAAATATTTAATTTAAAAAGTTATAAAAATTTTAAAACCTAAAACACGCACAAAAAACTAAATAACTGAAACAATTCTAAGATCTTGAGAAAGAAAAACAATGTTGGAGGCATCACACTTGCTAGAAATTTTTCAATGAAATCACTTTCTTAGTGAATTTTTATGAAAGGTATGGAGATAATTAATTTTAGGATAGTGTTCTTCATCCACATATTTAACAAAAGAAAACCCTTTCTGTTTTTTTTTCTGATACTGGCCAGAAATTTGTATTACATGGATAGAGTTTACCTAGAGAAATGTTGGGCAGCCACATGAGATCTCTGAACCAGCCAGTGCTGTATGAAAAGAAAAGAATTATGCCCTTACTTGCAACCAGGTTGCAACATGCAACCTGGGTGCACACAATTTTCCACAGTCTTATTTGCTGGCAGTTCTTTGCCCAGGAAATCCCTCTTCCCATCACCCCCAAAATTTGTTTCTCCTCTGTTATGCATAGAAATTGCTTATATTTTTAAAATTAGATACACTCACCAACCCCTGGCTCAGGAAACAAATGCCTTTTCAGCTACAGAGCCCTTCCTTCCTCTTCCATGTCCCAGAAGAAATTATAAAAAACAAGATATTTTGTCTCCTCTTTTCTCAGGGCTTTAACAAGAGTACCTGCTAAGGACATTTGCTGAGTCAGCACATGGTAAGTGAGGAGCCCTGGTGCCCCCATAAGAGACTGAATATTTCATGCACAGACAGGAAGAAGGTGAATGTGCTAGGCACACAAATAGCCCACATCTGGTATACCTTTGAATGAAGGCACTTAGTACAAATTCTTGTGTATATTATTACAATACTATATCTATAATTAAAACCAACAATCCCATCATCTGAGATGATTTTCTCTGGTGTGACATATATCCAGTAGCTACCACCAGAGACACCCCATGCCTGCCTCATGCATGGGGCAAACTCCCAGAAAGATCTTTTAATTCAACAAGACAAAACTGCATCTGGAAAATTTTCAGCAAACACCTCAGGCCTTCAGGAGGTTACTTAAAAGGCTTTTCTTTCTAGATTCTAAACTCAAAGCAGGGCACTATTGTTCTTCTTTACTAATTCCTCACAGGACCTATGCACTGAGGTACCTACTGAATTTCCATATTAATTATCTAGGTTCATGCTGGCCTTAAGAGCTGAGTAACAAATGTACTTTTTCTGGAAGCAAGAGGGACAATATATCCTTCTGTAAGTTTTTAACTTTTTTATATCA
This sequence comes from Papio anubis, assembly GCF_008728515.1. NCBI lineage: Eukaryota > Metazoa > Chordata > Mammalia > Primates > Cercopithecidae > Papio > Papio anubis. Next base: position 51,872,267 of record NC_044991.1, read on the forward strand.
AACAATTTCAAATTCACCAAAAAATGCCGAGAATAGTACCAAGAAATTTTGTATACTCTTCACCCAGATAACCCATTTGCAATATTTTCATGCATTCACTTTATAATTCTTTCAATACACATGCACAGCCTAGGCTGTTCAGTCACCACATGAAGGGCAATTGCCTTGGAACAAGAAATAAACATACACATATCGTAAATTCTTTTCTGAATCATTTGACAGTAAGTACTTGATTGTGTATTTCCTAAGAACAGGGACATACTGTTATATAACTAAAGTATAATTATCAAAATTAGTACACTTATGATTAATATAATTCATATCATCTAATCTAGAATCTGTACTAATGCAATACTGTCCTTTATAGCTAACCCTCCCAAGTCCAGGATTACCTATGGCATATAGTTGTCATATTATTTTAGTATCCTTTAAGAGACTAAATGGAAAGAGTCCCTCAATGGTTTCTTGTCTACATGATATTGACATCTTGGATGAATAGAGGACTGTTACTTTATAACTTGTCTCTGAGTTTGGGTTGATCTGATATTTCCTAGGATTAGGTCAGTTTATGAAAGATTGGCAGGAATCTTACACAAGCGATCATTACATTTGTAATGTTCTCATTACATCCCATCAAAACATAAAAGTCAGTTTGTTCCATTGTTAGTGATGTCAGCTTTGATTATTTAGTTACCGTGGCGTCTACCAAGTTTTTCCACTGATAAGTTACTCTGCTTCATTTTGTAATCAATATATAAAATCTGGGAAGATAATTTAAGACTAGGTAAATGTCCTCTTTCTCATCAGACTTTCGCCTAATTTTTGGTATTCGTTGATAATTTTTACAATATTGTGATTGTCAAAATTCTCCATTCTGGAGAAGGGAAAGTTCTTCCTTATAATAGAATGCCAAATAGAAAATTCACTTTTCAAGGGTTAAAGTTGACAAACAACCTGACATCTGCTTTAGCGGCTAACTAGGATTTTCTGGTTGGCCTCTGTTATCTTTCTAGAATCATAATTGGGCCTTCTGTTGTGAATTCTCCAGGATATAGCAAATTATTTTTGTATAGCAGAGTTGTACGATAATGGGGAATATTAAAGTATCGATCTACCTATTTTAATTTAACAACACATATGCTGCATATACTACATGCCAAGTATTCTTTTAAATGTTTTACAAATTTAACTCTTTTAAGACTTATTATCATGGCCCAATGAGGGGAAGTAGGTACTATTATTATTCCCATTTTACAGATGAGGAAATGGAGGCAGTCAACTTGAATAAAGTGTTCAAGTTCAAGCCGCTTATAAGATCGATGTCATGAACCAAAGCAATCTGGCACCCAAATTTGTCCTCTTAAACCATTCTACATGCTGCCTTAGCACAGGTGCTCAAATTCTTTCTTCTCCAAAATCTAAGATGCTTTAACTTTGTATCAGTGAAAAGAAATTACCTACTTTCAACAACAAGCAAGTGGCTTGACACTTTTTAATTAATGATATCAAATGATATTGTTGCTAGTGCTTCCCCAAAAGAGAAGGATCATAAAGACAGAACCAATCCAGAAAACCCATTTACCAGAAGAGTTGAGGATTAATGGAGCCAGATCAGGAAGGTGAAAGTAAATCTGTGCTGGAGATTTAGGGAAGAATTGCTTCCATATGGCCTCAGGGCACCTGCCTTAATCCATCCAGGTATGGAAAGAGAATCTGCATTTCTGAGGGAGTCCATTGGTGTTCCAAGACCTGGGAAGGAGACAATGCAAATTTGGGCAGCTCATGCTGATAGAGATGTACTGAGGAGTAGGAACTATAATTCAAGTGGCAATGGATGGTGTGAGGTTTGGGACATGAGGCAAGAATGTTAACAAAAGCACCAGGGTCTCGTGCTGCTCAGTCTCATCAGCCACAAGGGACTTCCCAGAGCAGTTGGGATTCCAACAACTTTACTAATCGGGCTAGGGGAGAAATTAGACCTCTCCTAGCCTGTGGAGATGGATGCTCCTGTACATTGCTTTTCTCCAAGCAATGTAACAGCTGTTACAACCAGATCAGTTGGGTTATATTTGTTCAGAGAAAGTTCTTTAGAAAGTAGATCACAGATTTGCAAACTTCTCCACAGTTCCACTAGGCACTCTGTGTTTGAAAGCTTAGGAGAATAAAGTACTCATCCCACTATAACTACTCCAGCTTCATTTTTAATTGCTTATATTCTAGGCTTTCCTGGAGACTTTAATTTGTTGAAATAAGAGTGGAGTAAGACTTTACAACATAACTGTTGAGCAACTAAAATATCATTGATGATTTGAATTAGAGTAAAACACAAAGCACAAGGAAGAATGTGTGTATATTCTCTATTCTAGTTATTAGTAGCCTTTCTCAAGGTAGAAGATGACAGAGAAATGGAAACTTCCTTCTGGGCCTCCACCATATGTATCCGACTCTCCAAGTTATAAATGGTGTGGTAGATATAGCACTGTTCTCCAAATTGTCTTGTGCCTATGGGCTGTGTTCCCTCAGCCCCCTTGTAGTTTAAAAGAGCCATAGCATCAAATCTCATCATGCTCTGCGGATATAAGGGCAGCATGTCACTTCTGGGCTAAATCATGCAAGAATAGATTGAGTTCTCTGTGTGCTTTCTTTCTTTTTTTTTTTTTTTTTTTTTTTTTTTTTTTTTTTTGAGATGGAGTCTCACTTGGTCACTAGGCTGGAGTGCAGTGGCACAATCTTGCCTCACTGCAACCTCCGCCTCCCAGATGCAAGTGATTCTCCTGCCTCAGCCTCCCGAGTAGCTGGGACTACAGGCACCCGCCACCACGTCCAGCCTCTGTGTGCTTTCTTAAAAGGTCTCCACAGCCCTGGAGGCCTTGTGATGATGGAATCCAAATGGAAGCAGCCTAGGCTGTTCAATCACCACATGGAGGGCAGTTGCCTTGGAACAAAAAATAAACTTGTTCCATTAAGGCATTGCCATGTGGAATTTGTTTGTTACTGCCTGCCTGTTGTATCCTGACTAATACAATAAAAATATATTGATTAGGAGCACAGAGGCATTCCATTAAAATTAACATACACATGTGCCTAAAGCAGGTTCTCAACCAGGGGGTGTATTTATTTCACCCTACTCCCTGGGAATTTGGCAATGTCTGGAGATGTATTTGGTTGTCACAGTAGTCTGGTTGTCATAGCAGGAAGGGGATGTGCTTGTAGCGGGCCAGCAATGCTGCCAAATAGCCTACAATGCATAGGACGGCGTCCACAACAAAAGAATGATTTGGTCCAAAATGTCAATAGTGCTGAGGTTGAGAAACCCTGGTCTAAATAAAAGAGCTAGCATCTTAATTTTTATATGGGAAATTACTTACTTGCTACACAAAAATCCACCAAGAAAAGGCACACTGATGCCTATTATTTTGTAAAGGTTATCCAACAATCATATATTTTAAAGAATTTTAAAATTTATAACAAATTTCTGTTTGTGTTAAAAAAATCTACTACACTGCTTCTTTTCTCCATTTTCACAAAACAATGAAACATGAAACAACAGATTAGTTAGCAAGTATTCATTGTTCCTTTTTTAATAGATTCAGAAATTCATGCTCAAGAGAGATTTCTTAATTGAATATCCTCATTTTTTAGAGAAATAAACTGCCATCCAGAGAGGTTAAGTTACCTCTAGTGCCCGTTGGTTGAAGAGTATACCAGAACTAGAAGCTGGCATTTCTCAACTCTCACCTCACTGTTCTTTCCACTACATCACACTGTTCTCCTTCATTAGAAAATGTTAGGTCAAGGTCTGAGGAAGGTAAACAGCTGCTCGAGCCATAGATCGGGTTGGTACACTGGTGGAGCATCACGGTCAAGAAGGATGCATAGTTTCCAGGTGAGAGTGTCTGGTTTCGAAGGGAAGGGCAGACTAGGAAAGGCAGGAAGCCTGCACAGTGAGCTCACCAACACGGCGTGTCCCCAGTCATCCACTGCCCCACAGACCCATTTGGCCATATCTCTGCAGCATCTTTTCTCCCTGGTAAGTCATACAGACGTCGTGTAAGACAAAACTGAACTGTAGCTTGGCAAGAACTGTGAGAAATTTTACAAACTCATTGAGAGAAAGCAGGATGTAGAGTTGGGATATCTAATTCCAGCTCTAACTATGAGTTATGTGGCCCCATCAAGCTTCCATAGGCCTAAATTTTCTCACCCTGAAAGGAGGGGCATGAATTAAATAATTATTATTAGTACATTATCAATAATAAAATAACAGCTACTATTGTTGAGTACTTTCCATATGCCAGGAACTGTGCCAAATGCATTTTATTACTTACGCAGGTAGCATTATTTCACCCTTTACAGAGGAAGAAATGGGACTCAGAGTTGTAAGGATTTTAATAGAAGTCTACCTGGCCACATACCCAACATCCTTAAATGACTGTGCTCTGCTCCCCACCACTCCTCCAACTCTGCATCTCTGGGATCCCTCCCCAATTGTTTAAGTTCCTTTGAGTGATTTGCGGAATCTCAATCAATTTGAAGCATAAGCTTGGGTCCTTCAGGCAAGATTAACCCACTCATCATTTTTACTCCTCATCCCTAAACTCTAAAGGTGAAATGGTTTGTTCATATACCTCACTGGGTTTGGTTCTCAGTTATCTAACCAGAAAACGCAACTAAAATTTAAAAGCCAGAAGCCCACAGGATCCAAACTGAAATTAAAGGTTTGTAGAATATCAAGATGAGCTGGAAATATACAGGGTAATCAAAAACATAGTTTCTTTTAGATGGTTTCTGGTATGGCCAATAAGGTTTACTTTCTATTGTATTATGTGTGAGCATTCTACTTTTCTTTAAAAACAAAGAAAATGGTGATTCAGTACAAATACACAGCAAAATTCTCCTTTGGATAACCCCCAACTTTGTGGAGAAAGCAGGTTTTACCCTGCTCCACAGCATTTAAACGGGATGTCCAAACTCACAACATTTTAAAGGATGTCCTAAACTCAAATTCCTTTGCCCCTACCCTCCGTATATTTGGGGATTCTTCCATGGTGGGAGTGGGGAGGTGGAAGATGTGGTCCAGGTTTCCTTTCTCCAAGTCACCTTCTGTTGCAGTGTTCTGCTTCTGATTAATTCTTGAACTCTCTTATCTCACAGCCTTTGGCTGATGTTCATGCTTCTCCATTCTGTGCTAACCCATATGTCAATCGATTTAATCAGTTTCCTCAAAGTGCCACTCATCTAAGGCAATAGAACTGTGTCAAAGAGTAAGGATAATGGTGGGACAGGAGAAAACACAGAACATAGAACAGAAAACATCTTAATATTGCATTAGCCAGCGATGTTGTCGAAAATACACAAGCCACTCTCACATCCTGGAACTGGCCATCATCTGTCATTGGGTCCCTAGTCTCCTCTAATTATCTTATCTTCTTCTCATTTCACGAATCCTGCCGTCTCCCTCTTGGGCTGTCTGTAGAAATATACTATATTTTTAAAAATTTTATTACATGGTGCAATTTTGTTCTTTTGGTCTCAGTTGAGCCCATCTTGAGCAAACCTGAGATTGTGAACTTTGTCTGGAAGGCTCAAGGTGGTGAAATCAGTCACCAGGCCAGGTTGGCACACCCTAGAGAATCACCTTCCTTGGGAAAAGTTGGGCTTCAAGGAGGTTTGTGGTTGGAGTGACAGATGTTATTACAAAGCCTCCAGAGATAAGAGTGACAGAAGGACTAAGCAGGAATCCAGACAGCCTCTCACTGCTGGGGAAGTTTCCTGTTTTCATCTCATGTTTTCAGCACTTCCCCAGTGTTCAAATGTTGTAAAGCATCTCCCAGCATTCTATTCCTGTGGGAGGGATTCAAGTTCAGGCAGTAAAAGTAATCCAGTAATAAAGATATACAGGGTATATGCCAAACACTCACTGGGTCCACTTTCATCATTTAGCAGAGAGTGTACATTTTGTTTTTTTAGTTACTAAACCATACAAATAATTGGAAGTAGATAACATAAATAAGACAAAACAATCATTGGGATTATTTCATTTTGAATCAAGATGAATTAAAAAGTAGCCACCTACACAAACAAAATCTTCCTGAATCATGAAATCTTAACAACTTTTCAGGTAAGAACTGCTTAGATGTGATAAATGTTCGTGTGCACCATTCCCTTTCATCCATTCTACTTTTGGTGACTTCTAACCTTTGTCATTTCATCCTCTGAGCAAATATAGGGAAGAACAAAAGCTATATTTCTGGTGAGAGGCAAAGAGTTTGGGAGATGTGTAAAGTAAGAGACCCTCAGAAGCATGGATTATCTGTTGCCCCTCTCCTTAGAGATGGTCTCTGCAACTCTCCTCCCCATTCACCACCCCTTTTCCAGGCAGCTCCTGACACACAGGCTCACTGATTAGCAATGGGGGAAGCCAGCCAATTTTCTTTTTATCCAAGTCAGTGGCTATAAGCCACTCATCATTTACAGCAGTTCTCTTGAGACCTGAGAGCTGACCTTATGCTTGTAATCTGTTGGGAGGTTCCTGACCTCATCTTGTCCTTCATTCTGGCATAGTTTCTCCAGTGACAACTAGCAGTGGCTGAGATAAGGTCCGTAGATCTTAGATTTCACTATGAATGTGGATCTGCACTAGAAACGAAAGCCCAACTCTTTTCTGCTGTAGCTAGTGAAGTCTGAATTGTAAAATCACTTGTGGGTAAATGATGTTCCTTCTTTCCTCTATCTTCTTACTCCAGTTCCCAAACTTTCTAACTTACTGCTTAGGTAAGTATCCCAACCACACATTGGTGCAAATAGCTCTCATGGCTTGATTAGGGATCACTTGCAAAAGGTGTTGTGAGAACCATGAATAGGAATAACCCACCTTCTGTTTTGGTTCTCGGCTCACTGGAAGCTCCACCTCCCGGGTTCACACCATTCTCCTGCCTCAGCTCCCGAGTAACTGGGACTACAGGTGCCCACCACCATGCCTGGCTAATTTTTTTGTATTTTTAGTAGAGACAGGGTTTCACCATGTTAGCCAGGATGGTCTCAATCTCCTGACCTTGTGATCTGCCCACCTCAGCCTCCCAAAGTGCTGGGATTACAGGCGTGAGACACCACGCCCGGCCTCAAAAGTCTTTTAATAGGGACTTGGGGCTTGGCTTCCAAGCCAGACTCTGTCACTTATTTTCTGTGTAGCTATGACATGGTCACTTAACTTTTCTAGACATTAGATTCTTAATCTTAAAAATAAGAATTCAAAATAGAAGACTTAGAGAGGATAATAAGAATATCTACATCTGTTACTAAACAGCTACATTTACAGTGAGCCAGTTCCATTCCTTATCAGGGACACTAGGAAGCATCTAGCTGGGCTGAAACCTAAATTAGAATAACTATGATTTACCAGAAAACTCCACTAAATCCTCAAAGCCCTCAGCCAGGGGCAACCTGAAAGACTGTTGGACTCCTGATACGAAATGCAATGGTTTAGGGATTCTCTGTGACCCTATTCACACAGTGAGTCACTGAACCATGATTCACTTGTGCTTGGGAGTTTGGCAAAGAATGGCAGGACGAGGAAGGATGTTTTCCCTCTGTGCCCCAGGATTCTGAATCATCAGGTGTCTTTCCAGCCCCATTTGTCTCCTGAGAATGATTGTGCTCTCTGGTGTATGAAGCTCTATTGTTTGAGGCATGTTAATAAAATTGGTCTTTCAGACACCAATTATTGGACCCATCTGTAAAGTTCAGGATGAGCTAAGTTATGCTGCAGTAACAAAAACAAAGAAAACTCAGTGGGCTAAAACATCAAAGGTTTAATTTATTGCTTATGCTACATGTCCATCATGGGTCAGCTGGGGGCTGAGTTCAGCAGTGTCTTCATGCTGGGAACCAGGCTGACAAAAGAGCCTCTATTTGGAATATTGCTGGCCACCGTGGCAAAGGGAAAGAGAGAGAATGGTGAATCTCACACTGACTCTGAAAGCTTTCTCCTATACGTAACTTGGAATAACTTCTCATGTCCTTGGCTAAAGCAGATGATATGTGACTATACCCGATGTCCAGATCTAGAAGGAAAACGGAACATTTTTTAATCACACTGGTGACGACCACAGAGATTTTTCCTCTGTTTCAGCATACTCAGGCACCCTGTTCTTGTGATGACAAACCTATGTAGACAATGCCCACATATGGCCATATTACCCAGCTGTAAAGACCCAAGAAATCTTCCATACCCTTGCATAATCCTTTATACCCCCCTCAGTAGACTTGAAGACCATATCTCCTGACCAATGAGAAGAAAAAGCTAAGGTATCACCCCTGAGTTCCTAAAAAGGTGCACTTGGAAACACCTTGCAGAAAATAGAGCTGGCAAAGTTGCTCTGACAGACAAAGAAGAAGAAAAAGTCTTGAACAAAACTTTCTATTGCTTTTGCTCAAAGGTAGAGTCCTCACCAATCCTAAATATGTTAGTGCTGGGGTTCAGGAACATGCCATCCCAAAACATGACTGCAGGAGACTAGAATATGCCACCACATAATATAGCTGTTTAGTATAGTGATTCTTTCAAGCTGGTTATTTTGAGAAACTGCAGACACAAAAGTAGCACTGAAAAGCTGTTCCTTTGTAAAGGAAATTTACATCTATAAGGAAACTTTTATTAGTAAGAGTATCTGTATCAGGAAGAGAGCTGTTCTGAGACGACTTTTATCATCTGAGATGCTTTTATCTATATAACAAGATAATCTGTATTTACTATACATTTCCTCCTCCTCCCCTCCCATAATTTGTCTCCACCACTCCTCGGAAGCTCCAGGCCTTGTTCCTTTTTGTAGCTCAAGATGCTACTCTCTGAGCTTCAATCCGTCATCCAAAAAATCACCAGGATGGAGTAATAGAAAGGAGAGCTTTATTGATTATATCAGTTTGCAAGTGGAAAGACAAGTTTCCAGCATGGAGAGAAGGTACTCTCTCTCTCTCTTTGAAGACGAGAAAGACAGGTTGGATTTTATGCCTCGGAAGGCTAGTATCATACATATGCAGCATGTTTTGGGGGAAAGCTATACATATTTATGAGGGTTGCTGAGTGCAGGTGCAATGGATAAACATACACATAACCATACAGTCCATGTTCACTATTGGGCTGTAAATCAGCCTAATAGCTTCTACGGTTAGGGAGTTTAGCAAGGGTGTGATTTTTCCTACATGTTATAGGAATTTAGAAACTTGTCTTGCTAGCTGAGCCCGGAACCCTCCATCTGTAGGTAACTTTTGTTTTCTTAGCCTTAGGGCTCATCTTAATTGATAAAGGAGCATCTATTTTGGTCTCTCAGATCATAATTATATCCTTCTTTTTTGAATATCATGTTTTTGTGGGACTTGCATGCATATGTGGGTACACATGTAATTAAAATGGTATTTCTCATTTTAAAGCTGTTTCATGTCAATGTTAATTCATAGCTCAGCCAAAGAACCTAGGAGGTGTGAGGGAAGCCATTTTTCCCCTCTCATGCCAAACACAAACTGAATCTACTTTCATCATTTTGCAGTGTGTATATTTTGTTTTTTACTTACTGAGTCAAAAATATAATTGGGTGGGAAGAGATGTAGCAAATGAATAAGACAAAAAGTGGAGCTATTTTATTCTGAATCATCAAATTAAAAAGTAGGTGCATACACACATGTAAATGAAAAAGTAACTAGGAAAACAAGGCATTGGTACTAGCGATGTATAAATGCTCCAGTTCCTTCACAGCACTGGCAGCACTTGATGATGTCGCTCTTTTTTATATTTTGGCCATTCTGGCTTTTACTTGCATCTCACTGGCAACTAAGAAAGTTCAGCAATCTTTTCTTGAATTGACTAAAGAAGAGTAGAAGATTCCTGAAGGATTAAAGAGCCAGTAAAGTCTTCTGAAAAATGGGGAAGGGGATGATATTTTGAATCTGAGATTTTCAGAGCTGCCTTTGGATCTCGCTACAGAACAGAGACACTTTTTCTTAAAATTGAGCTGAAACTTTTCCTAATCCAGAAAGAGGTGGAGAGAAGTGCAGAGTGTGTGATTGTCCCAAGTCCCCTCCATCAACTCTAATGGCCCGACTCCTGCCATCATCATGAAAACACAGAAAGCTTGATTAAAAAAAAAAAAAAAAAAAAAAAGATTGTAAGGGCAGTGCCAGCCACTGAAACAGGAGCTGATTGGCTCCAGCATCTTCCTTTTTGCCCTCTCCCACCCCGGCCTGCTTCTCTACCTGGTCACTGCTGAGGCAGGAGACCAGAACTGATTTAAGGAGGCTAGACTGTGAGAAGACCATGAATTTTTAGGTGAAAGGGACTTTCATAAAACAATGGCAGAGAATCTTCTGCTCTCAGAGTAGTAACTATTCCTGGAAATGACAGAGCTGGGGAAAGTTCACTTAGATTGATACTCAATTTTTCAATGAATAATAGGTATGACATTTTAAAATACTTAAAAGTATGTGAATATCTTATTACCATGCAGATCTGGGGCACAGCAAATCAACAATGATTCAAAGAAAACTGTGGATACCATTTTACAGATGTCCTAATGATTGCCTACTCACTTCCACTGTGAATGACTCTCAAAATTTGTAGAACTTGACCAACTTGAAGAATTTCCATGTTACGCAAATTTCAGAGATCTCCAAAGTTCTCTTTTTGTTGTTATTTTTGAGTGATAAAGTAAACATAAGGAAGAAGCCACATTTCTGTAAGCTTATTATAGGGAAAAGTTACATGTCTTCTTTTGAAACAAATGCAAAATTGTGATTCTTGTGAATTTGGGTTTTGGGAAAATTGTTTAGGTCTTCTTGCTATCCGTAATAAGTTGGAACAACACTGAAGTATTCCAAAAGCCAAGCCTAGCTCATCTTGCAACTGACTGCTAAAGAACTCCCCCAAGATAAACTAATCAACTCACCTATAAAACTTAACTAAGGAAGAAGAGTTTGTATTATAGGAGTAGATGGGGAAGTATATCCATTTTAAAATAAAGACACAGACATAACTGCAGCTGTGGCTACAGATACATTGCTGCTTTATTAGAATATAAAAAGAAGGAAATATCAACTGAGAAACTATGTATTAGACAAAGGTCCATTACATTTAGGAAGTTAGAGAAGTGTCTAATTACTATACATACTATACATATAACGTGAATGAATGAGACTTTATTTTAATTAAAAGGCTTTTTAAATTAAAATTAATATTTTTTGAATGTTACAGAAAGGTTTTTTGTAAACAAAAACTAGCATCTAGGTGAACTCTACATATCATGTCCCCCATCCACTCTTGCCTCTGATTAAGTTCTAAAACATTTCATTAGTTTTGCACTTTCCATTGTTACTATACTAATAATGGTTGGTGGATCAAATGTTCTATTATTTCATGATCCACAAATAGACAAATATTAAAGTCAACCAAAACTGAAATGGGTAATATTGATGGGAGTGGACGTCAGAGGGTGGAAGAGAACAGGCCCTTGAGAAAAATCAGGTGCCTCTGCCCACATCCAGGAGCACCTCACAGAGGGCAAAGAAAGGCCAAGTGGTGCTTCAGACACTCTAAAGTGCTACTTTCTAGGTTGACCCATTAATCCACAGGGCAAGGCACTGCTGAGCATTATCTGCTGAGATGCCCTCCTCAATGAGCCCTGTGTCAGGAAATATCATCAGGCAGTTTCTAAACTAGTCCACAATCATCACTATTCTCTTGAACTCTGAGACCCATCTAATCTACATCAATGTATAATGTTAAGCATCTCCATAAGATACCAAACAAACAAACATAACAATGCCTTTAGAGATATCCCAACTCATCTTGGTTCAGTGAGTTAGTGATCCAGGGATTGAGAATATGTAAGTGAGGAGTAATGATGAAATCTCTTGGTTTGGGCCCTGATGGCTATATAAAGGATGTTTAAATATCCAAGAACATTTAGAATACAGGTAGTCAGGTTGCAGACTTGATTCACACTAGAAGTAGAAGTTGGGGGTAAGATAGGAGAAAAAGGCAGAGGGGAAGAAATGGCATGAAGTGAAGGTCAGAGTGAGGGGAGTGAAGGTCAGCCTATCCGTACTTAGTAAATTCAGTGAGTCCAGCTTGTTTTCAGAATCCTGTAAAAGTTGGAAAATGAAGATCAGGTATTTTTGGTAAGAAGCAAGAGGTTGCAGAAGCCACAAAACATGCACCTTCTTAATGACTGACCTAGCAATTTGTAATGAGGCAATGCTAGTTACACTTTTGCTATTTTCAATTATTTTAAGAAATGCCACTGAATTTCTGATATCAATTGATGTCCCTAATGGAAAGGAAATGGGTAGGATGCCAGGTTTGGCCAAGATTCTTTCTGAGATAGAAAAGCAAGTGCTGGAGGAATTTGTTTTGTGTGTACATCTGGAAACACAGACAAGAGAGGTTGGGAACAGCCACCTGGAGGAATGAAGATTTCAGGTGCAGGTGGACAAGGGGATCCTGAGGGTGTGGCTCAGGTAACATGCCTTGTAATACTATTCAAAGCCTCTTACAGAGACTTGAGTAAATATTTTGTGCTGCTGGGGTTATATTAAGGTTTAAATACATTTAGAGCTTTATCACGGTCACTTATTAACATAATTACCTTGGATAACTTTCCTGGATTTTCTAAGCCATGATTTCATTATCTGTAAATTAAAGTAATAATAGGGCCAACTCCACAGGAGTTTTCTCAGCGTGTGTGACAATGTGTTAAAGGTTTAACAAATGTGGTCCTTTGAATTATTGTTTCCAGTTTTTCACCCTTCTCTGCATCCATACCTTTTCCCATGTGACTTAGCCATTCTTCAAACTAAAGGCAGCGTTTATTACCCTGTGTCATTGGTGTCAAGGTTAGCCATGCAATTTGTTTTACCAATGGAATGTAAGTAGAGCTTATAGAATATACCTTCAGAGGAATATCCTATGGAAGCTTCCAACTTCTTCCATGAGTAGACTATGACCCTGGTGGCTGCTGCCTCTTTGTTCTGCGGTCCAGAATGAACACTCGTGAAACACATCTGAGCCAAACCTTCATAACCTTGAATGTGTGAAGTCATCATTGAGTTTTGGACTGACTTGTTATGCAGCAATAGTTGACTGATACTACATCATCTTGGGGTGTGGCCTGGGAGTCTGCGTTTCCAAGCCTGTGTACAATGATAGAACTTGAAAAACACTGCACTATTCTTACTGTTCTAAAGTAGCCCCACTTTAAAACAAACCACCTGAAACGTGCCTGTGACAGCTACACATTCACAGCTGGTTGACTTGTGGGAAAATAATCCTTTATTTGAAATGTTCCCAAATGTCCTCTCCTACACTTTTTTCAAAGATTATTCTACTCTCTCTTTCTCCACAAGCCTCTTCCAAATAGATTTCTTTTTCTCTCTCTTCATGTAGATTACCCCATATATTTTGTTAAAAAAAAAAAACTTCAGAAGTTTTAAGTTAAATTCATTAATTAAATTTAACAGAGTTTGATTAAGCAAAGAACAATTTATGAATTGGAGAGCCCCCAAATCAGAATAGGTTCGGATTGACTCTGATGCTGTTGCACAGTCGGAGAGGACTTGTGGACAGAAAAAAAGAAAGTGATGTACAGAAAACAGAAAGTACAGAAATGGCTGAATTGGTTACAGCTCGGTGTTTGCCTTATTTGAATATAGTTTGAGCAGTTGGCTACCTGTGATTTGCTGATACTTAGTGATTGGTACAAGAGTAGGTTATAGTAGGTACAAGAGTAGGTAACACATCCGGTAAGGTTTCCATTCACTGTATACACAGGAACCTTTAACTCAAAATATGTAAGGGGTCAACTTTAGGCTAAACTTAATTTAACCTCTTCAACACTGGCCTTAACCCTGACCTCTTCCACAAGCCTACTTGACTCCTCCAGCCCATGTTGATCTCCCCTTTCCCTGATATCTGTTTCTCTTTTCATCAGCACTGAACAGTTGAGCCCAACTCCATAACAATTTCACAAGTTTCTTTCTTCCTCCAGGCTAAACTTAGTACTCCTCAAGACAGAATCCATCCTTACTCCTTTTGTATTTCCCATAGTCTCCAACATAAAAAGAGATACACAGTCAAGGCTTTCACATTGAGTTAATAGTCAATATTCTATTGACTTCATGGATTTGTAGAAGCTCACCCTGGTGAAACTGAAAGTTTCATTTATAAGAGAAGTTAAGATTTATTCCATGGGACAATGAATATGAAATTGTATCCCAAAATGGAAGAAGAGCACCTTTCCTCTTTCTTTGATATTGGTAATCCAGTATCAAGTTTTGTGTTCCTATTTGGGCGCAGGGTCTGTGAGTTTTACAGAAACATGATAATGGTTTCCAAGTTAGAAAAAAATAGTTTCTGTTTCCAAAGTCTCACTTACCCCATATAAATCTGCCCTGCTCTCATTTTCTTCACCTTGAAAGATGTAGAGTTGTTTGAACCTTAGTAGGGTTTCCACTTGCAGTTTCAGGAAGCAGTAATATCTCATAACTTTACCCACAGCTTAAAATTCATGAAGATAGCTAAGTTGAAAAATGTCTGCTGATTTTGATTCATAAACAACCTTTATCTCCTTTCTGGTTATCATTCTTCCAATCAAATGGACAACTATTTATGAAGAAGGGCATTCTGTCATCATTTAATTTTGCTAACCATTATTTCTGAGATTGCTGGAAAATAAATATCAACCCAATGAGGTGTTTACTTCTTGTCAAATATTGTATGTAATCTAAATATTTTAAATCTGTTTCTTCTTATATCTAGATTAAATTTACATTCACAACTTTTTAAAAATACTATCAAACTGTTAAGCAGTATCTGCTAAAGCTAAACATATCTGCCCACCATACAGCATATACACGTCTGAAAGTCTTGGGCATATGCACCAGAAATGATAGTATATATACGCAAAAGACTTGTATAAAAATTTTCAATGGGCCTGCAAACCGGAAACAATCTGATGCTCACCAACTGTAGAATGGATAAACTGTAGTATATTCACACAATGAAATATTACACAACCATGAAAAAGAATGGAACAACATGGATGGATCTCATAGGCATAACTTTGAATGAAAGAAGCCAGATCCAAACGAGTAAATTCTGTATTATTCCATTTATGTGAATTTCAAGAACAGGCAAAATTTATCAATGGGAATAGAAATTAAAATAGTGTTTCCTGGGGGTGGGTATTGACAGAGAAGAGGCAGCAGAGAGCCTTTTGGCTGCTAGAAATGGTCCATATCTTAATCTGGATGATGGTTACATGAGTGCATGTATTACAAAAATTCATCAAGCTATAGACTATAAATAGATGCACTATGTATATTAATAACAACTTTTAAAAAAAAACAGAAAATTTCACCTAGAATTAGGGGAAAAAACAAACATTTAAAAGACCAGTGTTCATAGCTTGCCAAGTTTAATTTGTCAAGCCTTATTAGGTTTCACCATACCATGATACTAAGACAAATAGATATAACTAGTTGAGGAAGGGTTAAGCTTCCTCATGAGAATTGTGTCTGGTAAAGCTTTCAGTTACTTATATACCTAGTCTGGAAGTGTACAAAGACACAAATCAACATAGACAAGTCATTCTGATGCACTGACTTGCTAAGTATCCATCAGTGTTATATCCCATGCCAACTTGCCTACAAACTGACAAGATAGTGTTAATGCTGCAGCAAGGGAAACAGAAACAAAGGCAGGGCTGATGCTGCTTTACAATGAGGGCCTATTCTCTCCCTTGCACCTGAGAACACCAGTGAACTTTGTCATTGTTCAGCGGCAGAAACCTTGCAGTTTCTCTCATCCTTAGCTCTTCGTCACATGACCACATTATTTCCTTACGAGGTAACCCTGCCTTGTGTCCCTTGACAACGGAATCCTCCAAACCCATAAACTGTGTCATCAAGATTGACCAACCAGAGGTCATCGTTCCTCACCACCCTCCTTCATCCTGAGCTGTTTGCTCTTATTGTTCATTTGAGAAAAAAATTAAAAAGAATGAAAGGAAAGGAAAGACAGCAATCCAAGTCCAGTAACAAGCAGCACAAAAGATTCATTTGTGAAGGGCAAAGATTAACAGGACTAATAGCTCTAGGGGTTGGGGGAAAGTCTGTCTGATTCAGAAAATCAACAGGGAAAAGTTGAGTGTAGACAAATTGCTTGCTCCAAAGGGAATACTATGTGGGAGGGGATGGAAATAACTCCATTCTGGGAGCCTGTTTTACTTTCTGTGGTGTTGTGCCAACAGATGCAAGGACAGCCTTGGTGGCAGAATAATATGCCTGTGATAAAACCCACTGTCTCCTTTGTCCAGACACTGAATGTTTAGCTTTTGGTTTAGAACCATAGACAGTGAAACCTCAATTTATTGGACTCTTTAATTATTAAGTCTTTATCAAATTGAATTTCATGCTGTACTTTCATCTAAATTGGGAGAACACAGTCTTCTCCAGAAGTCACACAGACATTTTCTTCAGCTACAACTTGAGTACTAGAGTTACATGAGGATTTTTATTGTCTTCAAAAGATGACCTTGAGACATCACAAAATCCTCAATGAAACTCTCTAGATTAATGCTTTGGAGAAATGCTTAACAGCTAGGGTTAAAACAACAAAGGTTTGCTGGTTAATGTTCAGTTTATTTTGATACTCCCATTGATCCAGCCCACTGGATATATAACAATATAGAGGAGATGGTTATTGTTTCTTTCAAGAGTTGTTGCTGTATTTAAAATACTAAATGAGCAGAAATGCGTGGAGATAAAAGTAAACAACACATGAAATGAGAATATGGCCAACTGGTTTATTCGGACTAATGAGATTTAGGGAGAAAAGCCTCCACAGGTCCCTCCCCTCCCCTCTCTTTTCTTTTCTTTCCTTTTTTTTTTTTCTTAAGACAGTTTCTTACTCTTTTCACCCAGGCTGGAGTGCAGTAACGCTATCAGACCTCACTGCATTCCCAAACTCCTGAGCTCAAGTCATCCTCCCACCTCATCCTCCCGAGTAGCTAGGATCACAGGCATGTGCCACAGTGATTGGCTAGTATATACATTTTTTCATTTGTTTGTAGTGATGGGGCCTCATTAAGTTGCCTGGGCTGGTCTCAAATTCCTGGTCTCAAGCGATCCTCCAGCCTCAGCCTCCAAAAGCACTGGGATTACAAGCATGAGCCACCATGCCCAGCCCAACTCTTTTCGTAGTTAGGCTCTTTTCATAGATAAGCAAGAATATCCTTCCTGGCCTAAACAATACACAGTACATTCTTCTAACCAAGGAAGGGGGAAACATTTTATCTTTGCTGATCTCATTTAGAGTTACTGTTTGGCCCTCTATAAAAGTAATCTTCCAACTTTGATGTGAGTTAAAATAACTGGAACTGCTTATTAAACACATAGACCCAATATTTTGAATCAGCAGGTCTGAAGTGAGCCTTGCAAATTGCACTTCTGTGAAAACATTCCAGGTACTTGTGATGCCGTAGGCCCACAGATTGCGCTTTGAGACTCCATAACTGCTAACCACATTCCAACAGTGCTGAACTACTATGTGTTAGTCCTAATGTCATTGACAGTTTAAACATTCAGATAGAAGTTTGAAAAATGCAAGACACATAAACCCTGCCCCATTCTTTCTAACACTAAACTAAGCAATGCCGCAGTGCACAAATAGAAACATGCTCATCTGGTCATCAGATCAAGGTCAAGGTCACATAAGTCACCCGCATCCTGCCTGCTGACTGGATTCAATGCCGACTTTACCCCGGACTTCCCTATAGAAACTGTCTGATTGAAAACAGAGTAAGTTAATTGCACTGGGAGAATGAATGGGTTTGAGAATTATCAAGAAAAGCTGAGAACCTATTTTTTCCCCAGTGGCCCTTGTCCCAAAGTTAAAAACATCCTATGAATACCTACATATTTAATAGAAGCAAATGTAAGAAGCCACCGCCATCTTACTTAGAGTATTCCATCTTCCCAGCAGAGAATGGGTTTCCACAATTCACCTTTGCTTTGTATTACAAAGCACAGAAAGCAGATGTTTCCAAGATCAATTGTGAAACTCTGGTCCAGGGAAGAACCCTGCATCAGGCTATAAATTAAATTGTACTAAGCCGAATGCAGTGGATTTATTTATTATTTTTTCCTTCAGTTTGCCTTCTTGTCCTGTGAAAGTTGTTCCAACAGCCTTCCCCAGTGAAAAGACTTCAGAAACAGGAGCTGTCTTCAGGAAAGGAAAAGTGAAGTGTTGATATACGGACCCACAGGGCACAAAAGCCCACTGACAGATGGCATGAAAAGAAGGAAAGTGCTGAGAGGATTAAACACAAAAGGATTTTATGAGCAGTAAAGGCGGTAATGAGTCCCTCTGGAAAGAGGCCACAACATACTGATAGGTGCCATTTGATCTGTTAAAGCTCACAAACAGACAATGTGAGGGGTAAACAAAATGCCCAGAACATATTTGGATAAATCGCCATACAAACAGCCAAGTGCTCGTGCTGCCAGCACATCTCTTGGCTGCTTGAGATTGGGTTTTGAAAGCCTAAGAGGGTTATGCTGATTTCAACATACGCTCTTATCCTTGGGATCTGGAAGGCAATTATAAAGTCATCTTTCATGAGCGGGCTATCCCACAAATGCTACCCGACTGCTATTACGCCTGACAGTTGGGCCAACTTCTGGTTCAAAAATAGCTCATTTGTCAGTTTCTTCTACTCCCTGCTATTGTGAAAGAGTCAGAATTAGAAGGCATTGTGGGGACGCCAGTTGAATCACTTTGAAATTGTGGCATTGGTTTCTCAGGGAGAGAGGGGACTGCAGGCCCCAGGGGCCAGGAAAGGCTTGTGGGTTGCACAAGAGGAAATGCCCACTTTGGGAAAGCTGTCTGTGGGATTCCCTGAAATGAGATGCATGTTGCGGCTACGCGAATACTTCTGAGATCTTTTAGAGTCACGGCCCCACTTTTTGTCCTGTTTTGCGGGGCCTCACTCTCCCTTCTCTTGTACTCTATTTAAAGAGTAAACAAAATAGGAATTTGCACCATGGCCCTCGGGAGGAGCACAATAGTCATTGACAAGTACCCAAGGAGTCTTCCCATGGCTCGCAATGAACACGCCATGTGCCTTCAACGATGACTTACGCAATGGTCTCTGAATCACTCCCATAAAGAAAACACAAACATATTTTTCTTTTAGACTAAGAGTGCCCACCCCGAAAATGCACACAGGTAACCAAACACAGACAGCTGCCTTTCTGAGAGATAGGACTTTATATTGAAGCATCATGGCAGCCCCGTAGCAGCAGCAATTTCAAGGGGCTTCAAATCTTTAAAGAACTTCATGGATGGTCTGTGTTTCCTCTTCTAATCTAGATCTATTGAAGGACATTATAAGTCAAGTTCTGGCTTCTGGGACCTGCTCACTGTGAATCCTTGAAGACTCAACAGATCATGGTCAAGGCAACAGGATGATGAATCAAGGATTTATCCATTATGGAAAAACATTCAGCAGAGGTAAGAGGAACCATACAAAAACACATCAGTGTGATTATCATAGGGTTTCAAGATGAATGCACTTTATTGATACGTTGAATTAGATACAGAAATACATTCCATCTCCTTCAGGGAATGGCACCAGCTTCCTTTGACATAATTAGGTGTGGAATGGGCTCCCTCCATCTTAAATATGCTTGATTATATGTGTATGTATATACACATTTATGAGGTATGAAAGTTTGTGAACACATAAAATATATTTTGATTACATACAATCTAATACATATTTGTCTATATTTGTTTGAACCACATGAGGTATTTTTGGTAGATTAAAAAAAATACTTAAGTTGGGCATCGGCAACTTCACATGGCTCAATCCAATTTTGTATGCATGGTGGTCATTAAGCCACTGTGTTTCCTCTCCAAGCCCAGCTTCTAAACTCTGATTTGGATGCTGAGGCTGGGACCCCACAGAGCATATTTCTGTGTTGCAGCCAGCTCTCTGTTGGGCTGGGTCAGTAAGGAGTGCCAGAGGGAACCTGCAAGATGCGAAGAGGAAGAAAATCTTGCCTCTTTCTGTTGGCTTTCTGTTCCTGTAAGCATCCCACTAGCCTTGCTACTTTACCTGGCTTTTGATCCCGACCTCCAAAAGTGTGGTTTTATATATTTATTTTTAGCCCATACTCCAAGAACGAATCCCATTACACCTCCTCAGATCCAACCCTGCAGGGTCACTCCTCTAAGGTTCTCATAAAGTCAAGTCCTTCTCAGGTTCCCATAGTCTAAGAAGTAGTAGCTGCTTACAATACCTATTTTTTCTGTAACAAATATTAGTCCTCCAATATCTGCTTAACAAATTTCATATATTAAATTTTCTTTGCTAAAATAACTGGCATAGTATCTGCTTTCTTGACTAGATTACGATTGATATAGTATGTACACATATTTAAAATGTCCATTTTATGTACACATGGTTATATTATATGTATGGAGAAAAATGTAGAGACATAGAGAAACAGAAAAGCTTAAAATGACAATGATGCTCTACACTTTTTTTTTTTTTTTTTTTTTTAACCATTTTTTTTTGAGATGGAGTCTCCCTCTGTCACCCAGGCTGGAGTGCAGTGGCATCATCTAGGCTCACTGCAACCTCCGCCTCCAGGGTTCAAGTGATTCTTCTGCCTCAGCCTCCCAAGTAGCTGGGATTACAGGTGTGCGCCACCATGCCTAGCTAATTTTTGTATTGTTTTTTAGTAGAGATGAGGTTTCACCATGTTGGCCAGGCTGGTCTCAAACTCCTGGCCTCAAGTGATCTACCTGCCTCAGCCTCCCAGATTGCTGGGAGTACAGGCGTGAGTCGCCACACCTGGCCTACACATTTTAATATATTCAGATAATACTGGCTGTTGAAACTGTATTTACTAAAGTTCAACCTCCCCCAAGCCCATTGAAAATGTACCCAAGTGGCAAGAAAACTATGAGTTGCCTTTATACCAGCACAGTTTAAATATCATTAGGCTGCCACCCAGCCAAACTAGAAAGATGATGATAAATAGTGAAACATAATCAGTTCATTTTTTTTCCTATGGGTCATTAGAAAAAGCAGATTAGATAGCTGACTTATTCAGATATTTCAACCATATTTTTTTTAAAAACATGGGCTTTTTTGACACATGGACTTTTTAAGTTACTCACCCTAAATAATAGGGCTGTTACTTTCAGCATTATGTTCACTTGCCCTTCACAAGCCTGGGCTCTGCTGGGAATCTGCCCTACCTCAGGTCATATGGAAAATAGAGGTGGACTCTAACACAGTTGTCCACACTGGCTGTCACTCTTTGTGACTCTTACCAAAGGCCTCTGATTTCCACAACATGGGGAGGCCTTTGGTGTGGTCAACCTTTCTATTCCTAATTTTAACACACAGACCACTCAATAGGAAAGAGGGGTTTTTTAAAGGTTCCAAGATAAGCACATGGTTTCCACTCAGCAGCTATCCTGACCTCAGATCTATTTCCAGAAAATATTTCATACTACACGTATCACATTGGGAAGAAAGGCCATTTTCTAATCAAGACATTTCCCTTTTCCTCTTAAGGACATTCACACATGCACCATAAGCATGATGTTTCATATCATATATGCACTGAATGTACAACTGATTCTCCTTCAGTAACTAAGGTTTGTGCATACTGTCAAGTACACAAGTAGACACACACACAACACACACTACACTCTTCCAAACGTACAAACCAATTTTAAAGTATTAAATAAGCTCAAGGGTTTTTTTTAAAAAACAAACAAATATATACAAAACCATCCAACACCAAAATCACTTATTAATCATGGGTATCATCCACAGTATACAAATAACTGAACAAATTGGGTTTCTCACCTCCCTCAACTCTGCACTGAGCTAAACAGTCTGCCCAGCATATAAAGGCAGATCCAAGATTAGAGTCTAAGCCTTGAGGACATCTGAGTCATAATAGATATCTTTAGCCCACCCCAGAGGGCAACTGGAGCTTCCTCAGTTCTCAAACATGCAACAGTATGTGCATCTTTCTGCCTGAGGGTGCAATAAGGGATAAGTGGGAGTCAAATATTCCAGCTTCTTTGCCCCTGGGTTGAACAATTCAGAGGTCCCTAGCAGGAGTGAACCCCATTGCCCAGCATTGTAACTGACTGATAAACGCTCGCTTTATTGGCTTTCCTGTCTTACTTCCCTACACTCATCCTTCCTGGCATCACCTCCCAAATAAATATTTGAACTCAAATTCTTGTCTCAAGGGCTACTTATGGGAAACTCAAACTGAGATAGCCATTTAACCTCTGAGGATCATCCCTCATCCAAGAACTGCATGTCTCATGTTAATCGTTTCTCTTGAGGCTGGTACACAGCGAAATCCTGAAGACCCCTTCCTCTTTCCTGAGAAGATGGTTTCTGGATTCCCTCATCGTCACCTCACTTTTGGTGGGACGTTCGTTTTCTAGTTTGCTCTTCGCCTTAAAAAATAGGGGATGGTAACCTGTGCAAGAATGTTTGCTTTCCTGCTGTACTGAGAATCAAATGTAAGAACTGCAGCTCTAGCTCAAGGTAAATGCCTATGTGTGATGGACAGAAACTCGATACCATCTCTCTCACAAAATAAACAAAGTACTCAACAAAAACCCATGTGATGTGCACAAACTACTCAAGTTACTGCAGGCATTAACCAGGCTCTAACATATCTTCTTTATCTCCAAATTGTGAAATAAAATAATACAGTTAGAGTTCAGGTAGTTTCAATATGTTTGCTATGCTATGTAACAAGGCTCATTAAACTACTTTATAAGGAGTGACAGTGGGCACTCATAATCTCAATCTGATGGCCTCTATCTCATGTTAGTATTCAGATATATTTCCTAGAAGAGCTACAGACTTAAAGTGTCATTTTTTGTCACCTCCAAATATATCAAAGAGTGTCAGGGTCCTCCTGTTCCCTTGGCAGGTGACAGTTAACATCTGCTTCCCACAAGTCTGATTTGAAACTCTATCTCCCAGGATCATTCTTATCTGCGTGGCAAAGCTGGTGCTGCGTGCTTAAGAAGGTGAATTTGACAATGTGTTACCCGACTGCAATAAATGAGGACAATAAGATATGCTTTGAGAAGGAGGTTCTCAACACTGAGTGTGCAAGAAAAAGTCCCAGTTTCACAAATTTTACCAGACATCAGAGAATCTCTGTGGTTTTTGTTACTTTGAAAATGCTCCATAGGAAATCCTTCACACATCCTGACTTCCAAATACTGCAGAGAACTATGAGAAGAGGGCCATTTAATTGCACTGCAATCTTGAATCTCACAGAAACCACTCCTATGGCTTTAGATAGATCTTTGCTTGCCTCTACTCCTCAGTTTCTTTATCTGTAGGGAAACACCACCAATGCTACCTACCTCATAGAAAAGGAAAAACAAATTGTATACAATTTTATTTTTTATAAAACAGAAAAAAAAAAGAAAAGAAAGACATCACTGTTTTGGATACAAGAATCCTGTGATGTAGAAATGCCAAATGGCTTAAATAAAACATTGTCAGAGGCCCTTTCCAGACGAATCAATATTTAAGGGGGAAAAAAAAAATGATAAGAAAGGAATAAAGGGAGGGAGGGAGGGAGGGAAAACTGCAAAGTAGAATAAGAATGAACATGTGAGTGCATTTTGTTTATGAGAAAGAGAAAAAAAGATTGAGGAAAAATTTTTTTAATTTTTTTGGAATTAGGAAATAATTGAAATTTTGAAAAACTCAATGAAATAGAACTGGGATGATGGACATAATGTTGTAGTATATTTAGAAACATGACAAATATTGTGAACAGTATCACATCACACTGTGAAGCTGATACTGTTTGATATTTGCTCATGCTTGTTTAATTTTTCTTGGGAGCCCTGGAATATTTTTTAAATTATGTTATCAGTCAAATCAAGAATATTCATAGATGATATCTTCAAACACACTCATTTAATTCTAATTGTGTCGTTATATCGATTACTAACGCTAAACAACTGCAAAGGTAACCACTGAGCACTTAGCTTAGTATAAACTGATGACATCGTCCCTCTTCTACCACAAGTTTCTCAGCTGTAGCCATAGAATCTGTCTCAAAGTTGAGCTTTCACCAGGATTGCCCAGGCCCAATTCTGGCCATTGGCTTTTTGAGTACAAGAGGCTCTAGTTCTGGCCAGGCACGGTGGCTCACGCCTGTAATCCCAGCACTTTGGGAGGCCGAGGCGGACGGATCACCAGAGGTCAGGAGTTCGAGACCAGCCTGGCCTACATGGTGAAACCCCATCTCTACTAAAAATACAAAAATTAGCCAGGCATGGTGGCAGGTGTCTGTAATTCCAGCTACTCAGGAGGCTGAGACAGGAGAATCGCTTGAACCCTAGAGGCGAAGGTTGCGGTGAGCCGAGATAATGCCATTGCACGCCAGCTTGGGGGAAAAGAGTGAGACTTTGTCTCAAAAAAAAAAAAAAAAAAAAAGGCTCTAGTTCTGCGGTAAGTATCACCAGTCTACTGCATGCCTGTTACTTTTCTCCAAGTACCGGCCACTATTTCAATTCCAGTGGTGCTGTGGTCAGGATCTCAGCTTCAGCTCTCTTTCAGAAAACTTGAAATCAGCTTAAAACTCAGTCCTCACAGCTGGTTCTTCATGACCTGACACCAGGTCCTTTGGTTGTGGACAGGATTTCTTCTAGACCCTACTTCTGGCTGAAAAAAACGGGCTTCATGCTCTGTTCTCATTTCTGTTTCATGCCTCCCTCTACCATTGGCTCTAACTGCTGCCCTTTTATCAGGACAATTGTGTGTCCATTGCTGCCTCAATTTCCCCATCGCATTCCTCATTGCTGCACATTTATCTGGAATATTAGACCCAGTCATATTGTTTTACAAATAGGAAAAAAAATGAAAAAGAAAGAAATCACTGTTTGGGGCGCAAGGAGCCTGTGATGCAGAAAAGGCCTCTCAGTGCTGAACTCGACAGTATACTAGGCACCAAAATAGCCAAATTCCTATAAGGAACTTTAGCAATGCTTTGTAGAGCTACTGGACTTCATGTTCCCAGTCTAGGCACAGCAAGATTAAGGCCAGATTTGTGCTCCAGTGTCTTCAAACATTCAGTGACTAAAGATGCAGCTCAGAGTATAGGAGCCAGCATCCTGAGTGGGATTAGCATAAGCCTTTGGGTACAGCCATAGACGTGAGTTCTCATGTGAATGTCTTTTAACATATGTTATGTGATGTTAAAAAAAAAAAAAAAAATCAACAATTCCACTACCCAATTGGCAAACCTTAAAATTTAAAGTCAAGCAACAGGGGAAAAAAGCATCTGCTCCCTCCTGTGCTTTCCCACCCAGACATTAATGACATTTCTTGAGCTAGTCCTGGAACCAAAGCCTGTTTACATGATCAAGCCCCACCCCAGCACTTCAATATCCATAAAACTCCAGTGGCATCGAGCTTGTACTAAAAGCGTTTCCTCTTTTCTGTCTGTCTGGACAGAATTTAAATTTGAAGGCCAGCCTTCAAATACCCAACCAGCCACCACATGTGACAACCTGACTGGATCCCCTAAAATAATTTGACAGGCTATCAATAAGTATATTTAAAAAACAAAACAAAACAAAAACTTGACTTCAGCCAAATATCTTAGGGTAATTCAAGTTAAAAAAAATAAACTAATGTATTTATTACAAAGTTTGTATACATTTTAAAATAATGATGTAATTCTCCATAAGAGAATAAGATGGAGCTCTCTTCCTTGAAGAGCATTTCACAAGATTATTCCCTCAGGAAGCATACTTTATGGAACTCCTTGTGAGCCAATAGCATGTCTTTTGTCATTGAACTATTCCATTTGCACAGTTCTAGCCATGAATAAAAACTACATTAGAATGGAATCACATGGAATAGGATGGAGTGAAGTGGGTTGGAGGGGAGTGGAATGGTATGGAATCAAATCGAATTGAATGAAATGGAGTAGAATGCCTAAGAATACTGGTAGCTTGCCAGAATAATACAATAAAACCCCAATTGTACTCTAGTTTTAACTTCCAAACTGAATAGTACACATAATTATACCTGTCCCCCCTCCTCACTATCCAACCATAGACTCTTAGAGAACAGCCTTGATTCTTGGATTCTGGCAAGTGGATCTATTTCCAGGGCACTAGAAATAGATTGGCTCAGACCTACTGTCCTGAGATATGGCAGGGTCATGGGTAAGAGCTTAGGCCATAGCCTCGCTGACTGAGTGGATCCATGTCTGGTAAACTGATGCACTAATGTGACAAGATAGCCAACATCTGCACTAATGTGTGCTAGACACTCCATAGGTGGATATTGCTAGAAGCAGGGAAATCTTCAGAGATCTGCTTCCATAGAAACATGGACATCTAGACCTGCTTTGTCCCCATCTCTCCAGATTTGTCTCAGTCTCCTCTGAGTATTGAAATACTGTGCCATTCTTCTCTGAACCACTAAAGCCTGACCATAGATTCAGCAAACACTCTTTCTTTGGAGCTGTTGCTGATACTCTAGTCTACTTCATCTTCGGATTCCTACCATTTTGTTTTCACAGAGGCTGCACCGGAAGGCCTTGATTAAGCCCAAGTTCCAGAAACCTTTTATTTGACACCCATATCTAGTTTCAGCTAGTCCCCTAACTTGTCCAGGGCTAAGTCCACCTGTTCCTTCCAAACCATTTCGACCTTATCAAAGGAGCTTGTGCCTGCTTATTTTGGAAGGCAGAAAGGGAGGAAAAGAGGCAAATATTTCTTATCCAATAAAGCTCTTCACTAAAGTGAAGTCTCCCTAAGCTTTTACCCATGACCCTGCCACATCTCAGGACAGTAGATCTGAGCCAATCTATTTCCAGTGCCCTGGAAATTGACCCACTTGCCAGAATCCAAGAATCACGGCTGTTCTGTAAGAGTCCATGGTTGGATCTAGCTGCATATTCTAAGTTTAAGATGTCTTTTTTTTAGCAGTTCTTTCTTACTTGTTAAAATAACAACAACAACAACAGTATCTGACATACACCTGGTTACCCTCATTCCACAATTTTAGTAAACGAAACTTTCTCTAGCCCCCATTTCTGAGTCCTAGGGTTGTTGGTGCCTCCAACACCATCCCCTAGTGTTTCTAGGAATTACAGTTCTACAACAAACTCCAGCCTCTGTGGATAGTAGACCTATCACCTTTCCATTTTCTGGTTTCTGCCCACCTTCTGAGGCCCCAGCCTTTGCCTACTGCCAGTTGCCCCTGATTCTCACTGACTTTCTTCCTCATCTTATAGAATGTCCCCAGACAGCCTCCCATGGTGGCTGCTCAGACTAAATCGAAGCCTTGGCCTATTCCACTTTTGACTGAGCCCTGCTTTTCCCACATCTGACTCCAATTTGTACATGTGTGCAGCAAAGCAGATCAGTTTTGAAAGGGAAGACAGTTAAGGCCAGATTCTAGATAACCTAGCTTTTATTCGATATTTGCATGATTTCTAAAGTGGTCAGTTCTTCAAAGTCAGAGACACACCTACCAACCATCCAACAGATTCCAACTCTGGGGAATTGTGCTTCACAAGAAGAAAGACTTTTCAGGGGAATGATTTACGTTCACACGGCCTGAGTACTCTCTGTTGAGGTCTGAATTTCCAGGGTGAAATGTATCTCTTGGCTGCTTAGAAGTCTCCATGTCTCTAATTGTGCTCCTAGCTTGGAAGCTGTTGGGGTGCTTGGACCCGCAGAGAATTCCTAATGTGTGATGCTTCCATGGGAAGTACTATTTCAATAGCAGAAGGCCAACACATCTGATGGGCAGACTGCCCACTGGGCCATCTTGTCTGCCAACACTCCCACATTTATTAAAGTTCTTTTGTGAGATAAAGAGGTTGGACACCTGGATCCTTCCAAAAACAAAACAAAATTAAAGCTGCAATTACCTGTCTGCCCTGCGCAAGGCAATCTACCCTGCTGTCCTTTTGGTTTTACTGGTGACAAGCAGATGTCACCCAGAGCAATTTGGAAACCTGAGCAAACAGAATTCAGATAAGGTTCAAAAGAAGAACTTAATCCAAAAGTACAACCTACCTGCCAGACAGTGAATATACGAGCTAATAGGCAGGGAACTGGAAACAAGCAAAGAGATTCATTATACTGACTCTCCTGGGCCCCAACCCTCCAACACTCTTTCTTCTGCTAGCTGAGGCTGCCTCCTCCTGAGCTGCCAGCTAGTCTTGCTCCAGATTCTGGAGGCTTCATAGGAATATAAAGTACCCTATAAAACTCTTGAAATTAAATTTTAGGTAAAATTTGTTGTTTCAGGTTTAACAATTGACCTTCCACTTAGACCCCACAATTGAGACATCATCTTGGGTCCCTGTTGGGGCCCATGCTAAATTTCCAGGACATAGAGATCTGAAGGCAACCCCCATTCTGTGGAGAACTCTCTTAAAGAAGTATTGCTGCATTCATTGATGTGAGAAGATACTTTGCATGCATGAAGTGCCATATAATGACCTTCCTTCATGTATATTTTGAGTTTTCACTGAGTATAGTCATAGAACACCTTACATATGCCTGGGTGATGATCCCCGTTACTGAATCTGGGTCTGTTCCCAAATGTCTCTCTAATTCCTGGTTCTGTCTTCTCCCAGATTGCTCCTTTTAGTTTCAACAACACTTGGAGTTTCTATCTTCCCGAGAAAGCTACAATATTTCACTCTGCCTTGCATTCCAGTGAGTTGTTTACAAAGCTACCTTGTCCACTCTTTTCATAAGATCCTTGAAGAACAAGACAAAATTGTATTCTTCATTACAATTCCTACGTGTTTTAAAAGTGATTTTTTTGTACATAGTAGATGCCTAATAAGAGATTGTTGAATAAATAAATTAATGAAAATGTAAATCAGAAACACTCATCTCAATCAAAAAGAGGTGGCTGTGGCTTTTGATATAATAAAGAAAATTACAAAACATAGAGCAGATAGCATATATGTTCAATAGCGTATGAGTCCATCAATATCTGCTCAATTAAACAAAGGAATGCAGGTCATGCACAATGGCCTGGAACCATAGCTGGTTTTCTAAAGGATCATAGTGAGTTCAAACACACTTTATAAAGAAAGAGAAAGATAAGGGTTAACTTGAAAAGAAATAGATTTCAGTTCAAAAATATAAAATTTGAGAGTGAGGTGGCTCTGATAATGATTTCACTGTAGCACTTGGCCACACCTTCCATGTGAGACTGATAATCTATACCAGAAAAAGTAAAAATGACTAACAGTGCCAGGTACTGTTGTGAGTGATTTACACAGAATAATTGATTTTACCCTTACAAACTTCCATATGAGATTTGTACCATTCCAAACCAAATTTACAGCCTAGGAAGTTAATGCATAGGAACAAAAACCAAACAAACAAAAAAAGTAGAATGAGAATTTATAAAGAGGAGAATAAATGTTCAAAACCTTGACCCTAAAATTAATATAATTCACAAGAATCTAGATGATGAAGGGAAATGAAAGTAGAGGAAGTATCAGTAGGATATTCTTTTAATATTTTGTGGTAGGTAGCCAATGGATTCTCAAATTAAAATTAGTTTAAAATTCATGAAAACTCTAAAACTCCAAACACTTCACATTTTTCACATCTGTTTGCTTTTTTCTGACAGGATGATTTTAGGAACTAATACCTGTAATTAAAAAATTTTTTCTGAAGTTTAGTAACTTTGTTCCATTTTACCTTAATTATTATTTCTTATGATAAATTCAAGTAGTTTGTTCAAATAACATGTATTATATTAACTCCTGTCTCTCTTTCTCTTTCACTTTTTCTCTCATGCCAGCCCCCTCTGAAAAGTCAAGTACAATTAGCATTTGCTTATTTCTCCTGGAATGCAGACGGTCCCCAACTTACGATGAGTTGACTTATGATTTTTCAACTTCACAATCATGCCCCATATAACCAATCTGTCTTTCATTTTCAGCAGAGTACTCAATAAATTACATAAAACAGCAGGCCCCAACCTTTCTGGCACCAGGGACAGGTTTTGTAAAAGACAATTTTTCCACGAAGTAGGGGGCATGGTGGGGTGGGGGTAGTTTGGGGGATGATTCAAGTATATTACATTTATTGTGTACTTTATTTCTATTATTGTTTTGTAATAGAACATGTAAAATGTTCTATTTTGTAGAATATTGTAAAATAACATGTAATGATATAATTATGTAATTCACCATAATGTAGAATCAGTGGGAGCCCTGACCTTGCTTTCCTGCAACCAGATGGTCCCACCATTTTAAATCTATGGTTTACTTTAGGGGAGACGGTGACAGATCATCAGGCATTAGATTCTCATAAGGATTGCACAACCTAGATCCCTCCCATGAGCAGTTCACAATAGGGTTTGTGCTTCTATGAGAATCTAATAGAGTTCCCTGGCATGTGCAGTTCACAATAGGGTATGTGCTGCTATGAGAATCAGTCCTGTCAGCCACTGATCTGACAGGAGGCTGACTCAAACAGTAATGTGAGTGATGGGAAGCCTCTGTGAATACAGATGAAACTTCACTCTCTCGCCTGCCACTCACCTCCTGTTTTGTGGCCTGTTCCTAAAAGGCCATGGATCAGTATCTCTGTGACCTGAGGAGCTGGGGACGCCTGACATAAGATGTCCAACCCTTTATTATACAATAGGCTTTGTGCTAGATTATTTTGCCCAGCTATAGGCTAATGTAAGTCTTCTGAGCATGTTTAAGGTAGGTTAGGCTACGATACAATAAATACATTCTTTTTAATTTTTTTTTTCATTTTTATTTTTCAAGAGACAACCTTTCTCTGTTGCCCAGGCTGGAGTGCAGTGGCACAAGGTTAGCTCACTGCAGTCTCAAATTCCTGGGCTCAAGCAATCCTCCAGCCTCAGTCTCCAAAATCTCTGAGATTACAGGTGTGAGCCACTGAACCCAGCATACATTTTTTACTTACCACATTTTCAAATTATGATGAGTTTATCAGAATGTAACACCATTTTAAGTTGAGGAGAACATGTATACACTGCATGCTACGTGGAGTGGGAAATTAAAAATAAATATAACATAAATGAACTCTATAGCTAAGGCCTATATTGGGAGAAAGAAATGATGTCTCACATATTATCGTTTATAGAAGTCAGCTGGAGGCTAGAAACAGAAACTTCCAGAGTTTCACTTGGACTTAGCTTCTTCCCTGCTTTGTCTGTGGATACTTTGTGTATGTTGAAGTTCTCATAGTTTTCACAGAAAAGTTCACGCTAAGCATTAAACATTTGATTTGTAATACTCATATCTCACATCTCTTTTGCTGGTCTAAGCTGAAGATTTCTTCAAGTTAATAATCACCATATTTTCACATCAACCATACTCCAAGAAGTAAATGACTCTCAGTGTGGTTCGGAGAAACTACACAGAAAAAAGAACAGATGACTGCTGTGTGTGCCTGGGGTGCAGGCCCTTGCCCTCAGAGTTGAAGCTAAACCCAGACTCAGGTTACTCCCTTTCCCACCATCTCACACCAGGGTAGAGTCACTTTGCTGCAGCATCTGCTCACCTGTTCCCTTCTTGCCTAGTTCACAAAGAAGTGTGTGAGGTTTCCTTGTCTTGGACACACAGGTTTCATTGGAGAAGAAAGGGTTTAGCAGGTACCCCCTTTGCTCCTGAGAAACAGTAGAATGTGACCATTTCTGAGACTGAGGTGAGGGGAACAAAGGGCCTGGGACCAGAGGTGAAGACTGAGGTCTAGGACTTGATGAGAAATGAAAGAGTCACTGAGAACCACCCATCTCCCACCACACACAGAGCAGCCTCATTTGTAAGTCCAAGGCTCACATCTTTCATTGCTGCATGACAAAGAAACAAAAGAAGGCTTTTCCCCAATGGTATGAGAGGTTCTCACCCAGTCCACACGCTCTTTTGGGAAAAGAATGGAGTCCATGGGGCATACATTTACTTACTTGCAAACATGGCTTTAAAACGGTCACAAACTGTTGAGAATGTTAAAAAATAATAACAATAACAAATCATTGTTGGGTCCTTCCTTCACCACCATCTGTTCTTCATAGGAACTTGGGTTATTATTTTCAATACAAATTTTTATTACATTTACACATAACAAAATAGAGAAAACATCAGTACTATAAAAATCATTTTAAATCTATGGTTTACTTTAGGGGCTTAGATTATAATAATTCAGAATCTCTAATTAGAGATCATTCTTTATTATATTCTCTATTTATTCATACTTGGAATTCAATTTGTATTTATAACAATATTCAAATAACAAATTCAAAAATAGATTAGATTCAAAATATTAAACATGGGGAGACCAGTTATGAGACTTGCTGCATTGAGTCAGAATCAGGATTTTGGCAATGGGTATGAAAAAGACTATGAGAAGATAAAGGCTAAAATAATAGGAAATTATGCCTGTTTGGATAGAGGAATTGATTTAAGGGGGTGGCAGGGGGCTAAATGAAACTTTAGGATTTACTGCCCAGATATACTCACCTTGTTTTTATGTCTCCTATAAAACGAATTGTCCAAATCTATTAGGTTCTTTTTATATTTCATTTCCCAGCTAAACGCCAGTGGGCCTTAGCAAAAAACCTCCAGTGCGAGGGTGGAACTCAAAATTTTTTTATCAATACACACATGAAAGGCATACAAATTATATGTTCAAAAATAATGCAAGGCACAGCATTTTCCAGGCTGTGACATCAACAGGATGAGGTAGGAGAGGAGTAAAAGTTGCATTCCAGTAGTCATCCTCCCATCCCTTCTTTCCTTTACCCAACATCACAAAACCTGGTGAAATGTTACAGCCCAGCACCTGTGTCTTCATGAGTCAGACCCAGTGGATGGCACGTCAGGTTAGAATCATTATCATCATGCCCAAAAAGCACCCTGACTCCAAAATGTATATGAGACAAAGAGAAAGTGCTAGACTGCTAGACACTCTGCCAACCATCCAAGAGTTACAATCTAAAATGGAGACTTTGGACAGTCAGATGACAGAGGAAGAAAATGTTAAATCACAACATCAAAGAACAAGCATATACTCTATCAATTCAGAGTTAGGAGAACTACTAGGTACATGATCAAGAGCAGACATTGAATCAAATAAACATCTAACAAGGCAAAATCAATGTGGATCTATATACAAAGTGAACTTAAGGATTTGGTGAGTCTTTAAGAGTTATTTCTTTTCTTTTTCTTTTTCTTTTTCTTTTTTTTTTTTTCTTTTTTTTTTTTTTTTTGAGACAGTTTTGCTCTTCTTGCTCAGGTTGGAGTGCAGTGGTACAATCTTGGCTCACTGCCAAGGACCTCTGTCTCCTGGGTTCAAGTGATTCTCCTGCCTCAGCCTCCCAAGTAACTGGGATTACAGGCACTCGCCACTAAACCTGGCTAATTTTTGTATTTTTAGTAGAGACGGGAGTTCACCACATTGGCCAGGACAGTCTTGAACTCCTGACCTCAGGTGATCCACCCACCTTGGCCTCCCAAAGTGCTGGGATTACAGGCGTGAGCCACCATGCCCAGTCAGGAATATAGCTTCTTATTCCTTGGTCTACTTTTTCAGGGGAAGTCATCTGGCATGGGGCATGGACTCTCAGGGCTGAGAGTTAAAGACCTGAGCTCTGTTCTTGGTTCTATTGTTAACTTGTCCTGTCATTTTAAACAAAGTCCGTGTTTCAGTTTACCAACTTGTTAAATGGAAGAATCGAGCCAAAATAGACATTCCCAAACTGCTTTGCAAGTCATATGTAGAATCAAGAGGTCCATATGGTGCTGAACTATACGCGCAAAAGGAAACAGAGTACGTAGGAGAAGAAGGTGAAGATGAAGGGGAGAAGATGCTAGGATATAGTCCCATCCCTGCCTCTGCCAGGGCTACTTCAATCATCTCACTTTTCAAATATTAGCCTTTCTTCTAACATTTCTTTTGAAAACCATGTTCTGATTCTAAAGATGCCTAAAACTCACTAGGATTAATGATTATTGAATTAGGCCTTGCAATTCCATTTTAACTCCTTAGAGCATTTTATTTTCTTTGGTTTTTATTTATTTTATTTTGGGTCCTGAAAAAAGCACTTTGTATCATTTTTAAAGGGCTGAAGTTTTAATTTTCATTTTCATAGCAATTTCATTATGTGTCCATATAGTCTGTCTGACTGAACCATTGAGTGTATATTAGGAACTGAGCTGATAATGACTGATTAAATGTTATGGTATACATGAAAGCTTTTGGTAGAGTGATTCTGCTCTGTGAAATCTTGGGAAATGCCAAACATGAAATTTCAATTACCCTGACTATAAGTAAGTGGGGTGATACTCCCTCTTAAGCACAGTAATTACTTTTTTGTATCACAAGCCTTTGAGTGTTTCCTTCTTTGCGTGGATCTAGCCCTTTCCTAGACCCTGCAGTCTTGCACTACTGCTTAGAGAAGACTAGTAGCACTCTTCAGCAGAATCGCTTATCCATCTAAATTACACTTCAGTCAACGGCTAAGATCTGCTAAGCCTTGTCAATAAAAAATATTTGTTTCTGATGACCATGCAGGGAATGTGCATTTGGGTATCTTTATTGATTTGCAGAGCCTCAGCAGAGGAGTAAACGATGTTTGACTTCAGCTTTGCTACTGACACTTACTACGGAGTTGCGTGGCAGCCATAATTAACTCTGCCAGTGGTGCTCACTCACCTGTCCCAGTCTTCTGTGTCACTTCCTGATGAGACCTCCATCATCATTTCTTCTCTACAAGCAAAAAAAGTCATTTCACCCAGCTTGAAATCCATATGAAAGCTAGCATTTGTGATTCTAGGGAGCAGATATACAAAGAAAGCAACTGATGGTTGACTCAGATTAGAGGGCTGATTCAACTATTACAAATTGCTGTGCTTTTAGCTAGGGGAAATTAGCAGGGACATAAAGCCATGCCCAGCTGGAACCTAAGCTTCTCAAATGTTACTCCTTGCACAACATAAGTCTGCCATGTTCATTGCCCATTACTCACACTGTCTTGAAATACTACATCATAGTCTAGTGAGAAAAGCCCTGGGGCCAAACAGCCAAGTTCTAATCTCCACTAATGTCTTAGTTTCCACCTTCTCTGTAGCACAGTTTCTTCTTTAATATCTCTGTTGCACCTATTTCTTTCTGGAGAGGAACTAAGATGAGGAGATAGTAAAAAAGACCAAGTCACATAATTTTATTTCCAGAATCTATTATGCAAACCAAACACAATCCCCTTCACCATATCAAGTCTGAATTTACCTGGCCCTCCTAGAACTCTCAGTCATAAGAGACAGATAGTCTTATAGCTAGTAGTCTCTATTTATCATTGTTTTATCACCAACTAAGGTTCTTTTCCTTAAAGCTCCTTCCATAATTATCTGTCATGCTTAGGCCCCTCCATTTCACCTGGTCAGTCAAGGCCTGTGCTTTTCCTAGGCATGCCCAAAGAAGCATCTTATAAATTCTTTAAGCTGGGGGAAGGTACAGTCGGCCTTAAGATGACCTGGGCACAATTAGTATCATCATGTGCATCTCCAAGTAAGCGCCTTAAGGCTCTTCATCACCTGTCAATGCTTTTTTGTAAGAATGGGGCCTGGCAAAGCCTAGAATGGATCCAGCCACCTACAACTCTATATTTCCCTCCAAGTTCCATCAAAAAGTAAAACAAGTCCTTTCTTACAGATAGCACCTAAACACTACAAAGCTCTTACCCCACACTGCTTTTACAAAGACTCTACAAGGGAATAGGAGACACCTCCTTTGCATCTCTATCCAGGTAGTGAGGGCATCCTTTTGCTGGTTAAAACCCCGTTAAGTGAGCTCAGCAAGGAATAGGAAGTCAAGCTCTGGATTTTTACAGCATAGTTAGGTTGAAGTGTAGAAATGTGAAACATAGGATGTAACATAAAACTTATCTTGTCCATCTCCCTCCCCACTATATTTTCTGCTTTTGAAACTGAAGTTGTTTTACGAGGCTTATTACAACCAGGAATGTAAGAATTTGATCTTCATAGGTACATACACACAGTCTTATCACCTATAGTAACAAATCCTCAACATACATATAGCAAATTCCAACTGTTGGATGTGTTCTTTTGACAGTGGAAGCGCAGGTCTGTACGACTCTATTCTTCCCTCCTTCCCTCTAGCTTATTCCATTAAAAGATCCCACCTGACACACCATTACAAATTTTATAGACTGTCCTACAAGGCTAAGTGAGAACAGATGTATCTAGCCTTATTACTCAAAGTGTGGTCCTTGAACCAGCAGCATTGGCATCATCGGGGAGTTGGACAGAAATACAGACTCCCAGTCCTGCATTTTAACTTTTAAATGTAATAAGAACCTGAATTTTTATTTTGCAGTTTAAATTTAACCAAAAATCTGCATTTTAACAAGATTCCCTAAATGACTCATAAGTACATTAAAGTTTGAGAAACACTGTTTATAGCAATGGTTCTCAAACTCTGCTGCCTGTTAGATTTGAAAAACTCTAAAAATCTTGATGACTAAATACCCTCAGCCAAAATCAGTGAGTTACAGTCCCTGGGGGTAGAATCTAGAAATCAGTGGTTCTTAAAACCCTCCAGGTGATTCTAATATGCATCCAAATTTCAGAACCAACATTAAAGGTACAAAGACGACAACCCATAGATTTATACCTTTAGGTAGTGGGGATGGGCAGAACAGAACTGAAGGGAGACATTTGAGAAATGAGACTTTTGAGGCACACTTCCTATAAAGTAGGTAGGCCCCAGACTCCCATGTGAGAAGAATGTACAGTATGAACCCATGATACCCTCTCATGACTAAGGCCACCTTGGGGACTGTAACTGTCACACAGCTACATGACACCCAGATTGCTATGTCAGAAGTCCTCAATACGCAATTTCATTGAATGACATTTTAATGGTATAAAAATGGAGACAATCTTCTCTCAATCATTTATCAAATTGGAATGATTTTCTGAAAGGTGAAGAGCTGGGAGATTTACATACATTTTCTTTTATCCTTTCAATAAACCATCAAGGTGGTTTTTATTATTCCCATTTAAGGAAACATATTACCAGGAAACTAAAGCTTATGGGTATAAGGAAACTAAAGCTCTGATACTATGTGCGTTTTCTCAAGTTAAACAGCTAATAGTAAATAAATTAAAGAACTAAAATAAAACTCAGTTCTCCGCAACTCTTGACATTGCAAAATTGAGTGCATGATGAGAAAGAGAAAAAACAGCCCCTGACAGTCAGCCTTGGTGTTGAGGAACTGGCCTTGTGTTCCCAGCTGTGTCATTATTCTGTCCTGTCACACATACAAAATTTCCCAGAACACCAAGATCAGATAAATCCACTCTGTGACCATGATGGATCAAGACAAAAAACAAGACCACTCCATAAACACATGTGAGCACAGATAAGAGCATAAATACTGTTCAAGTCAGCATAATGACTAAATACTACATATCCTGGCTAATACGAATGTCTGCTGATTCTTCACCAATTAACGGTGTTAGCCTCATTTAATTTCTTTTGCCTTCTAAACAGGATCATTAAGATATCCAATCATAGAATTATCTCTCTACCCAATCATAAAACTGCTTCCCGACAGCCTTTACTTAAAAGCAAAGTTCTCCTTCCTTAAACCCTTCCTAAGATCACCCAACACAAGCTAAAATCCCTTAAGTCCTTTCTAGCACCCACTTAGCGAGACACTGAAAGGTTTCCCATGCCATTGTTGAGTTTCTTCCTTGTTGAGTTTCTTTTAAGCTGATAACAACTTAAGTTCAATCACATCCAACTCTACACTTTTTATTATGCCCTCTTTATACTTCGTTATTGATGTCACAATTTACATCTACTTGTATTGTGTATCTCTTAACAGTACTATATTTATTTCTAATACTTTTATCTTTTAATTAGTATACTAGAATTAAAAGTGATTTGCCCACCACTGTTACACTAATAGAATATTCTACATTTGTCTATATATTTATCATTAGTAATGAGTTTTATACTTTCTCATGCTTCATGTTCTTGTTTACATTTCAAGTTGAAGAACTCCCTTTAGCATTTCTTGATTAGAAAGTCAATGGATGCTTGTTGAGTTGAGTAAGTTCTCATGCCACTTTAGCCTGACATTTTTGTCAAATAAAACAACTGAACCCTCTCTAGTGATAGTAACTATGTTCTCCATGCTATATAATACAGATACAAGTTACTAAAACTTGAAAACTCAGATCTAGAGTTTTCTAGTAAGTAGAAAAGGGAATTTACAAACAAAATGTTGACTTTCATATTTTTAAATGACCAACAGAAACTACAACTTACAGAATTGATAACATTCTCTCTAGAAATAGAGCCAAAAGACAGAATAAATATCAAATGATACATTCTGTGTTTGCTTTAGGAAGGGCGAGATAGAATGGTTGTTGGCTAAGGAATTTATAGGGTGACTAACAAGCATTCAGGAGGCTGTATATCACAATAATTAAGCACTGAGGTTCTGTAATCAGGAAGAACTGTTCAAATTCCACTTTCACCACTTAATAGCTGTGTGTCTTGGGCATTACTTAACCTCTTTGATACGGCACTTGCCTAACACCTGACAAGCTCTCAACAAATGTCTAGAAAATTGTTCCTAACCAAAAAGAGTTGCCCATTTCCCTGTCTTTCTGAAATGTTTACCATTAGTCTCTCCTTTCGATGGCAAAATAGAAGCCCGCTATGAGAATTAAAACATTATTTAATAAGTTTAACAAATTTTGCCATTCATTTTCAGAATGTAATACTGTAGGGTAAAGATGTACCATTAGAATACTGGATATCTAAGTAGAAGAGGAGGATGTAAAAATTGGAAAGAAGAGGCATGGAAAATAAACATTCATTTCTCAGTTTCTCCTAGGGCCATCCAGTTCTCACATAAGCCCCACCAAACACCCAATAAAAACTTGGTTCAAGACAGCTGAAAGAGAAACAGAAGGAACACATGTGTTTCTACATTTATAAACAAAAGCACGATGCAGCTCAAGTTTTGGGAGTCACTTGTACTTCTATAACATTTTAATATCTTTCTTAGCCCAAGTTTCTTTTTTTCTATTTCAAAGAAATGTAGAATGAAAACAAAATTTAGTGAGCTTCCAAAATATTGTGCTAAATGAAAAGAGCCAGTCTCAAGGAACCACATATTTTATCATTCCATTTATTTTAAATGTTTAGAATCGGCACATCCCTAGGGTCAGGAAATAGATTCGAAGTTGCCTAGGGCTGGGGTTAAGGGACAGAGGAATTGGAGGAAGTGAGGAGTGGTGTGTAAAACCTCAGACGTGCAGGGGTTCTGTAAAATAATTCAGTTAGTTTTATTTTTATATATTATTTATAGAGAAAGAAAACATTAACAGGATATGACTCAACCATGTCATGCAAAGTTGCCTATAATTTTTCTTTTACATTCCCCTTCCCTGTGTAGAGAGCTATATGTAAATATGGAAGTAAGCAATGGGCAAATCGTTCAATTAATATTGATCCCTGCAGGCATAATGCTTTCAGTGTGGAATTGTAGACAGATGTTAAGCAAATAAATATTCAAATTTTAAAAAATAAGTACAATATTGTGTTGAATGATCATTACAAACATCAATTATTGGGCACTTGGCCAACTTAGGCTCCTAGTACTGCATTCCTCCACTATTGATGCCTCTGTGACTGCTCTGGGCATGTCTTGTCATCAAGATACTAAGTGCTTTGAGATAGAAGCTGTGCCTTATTCATCCCTGGGCCCAGAGCTCAGAACAGTAGCATGCACAAAATAGATTCTTAATACACGTAATTGACTACATAACCCAAATACAAAAATCCTGTTATTACTGGAAATACATACTTTGGCTGAAAATATTGAGAGAGGCTGCCCTAATCAATTGCATTCCTCAACAAATTGACTATAGTCATTCCTCACTACCTGTAAGGGCATTGATTCTAGACCCACTAGATCCATTAAAATCTGCATATGCTCAAATCCCTTATATAAAATGCAACAGTATTTGCATATAACCTACACACACCCTCCCTACTTTAAATAATTTCTAGATACTTATAATACAATGCAAATGCTATATAAATAATTGTCATACTATATTGTTTAGGGAATAATGACCAAAAAAAGTCTGTACATGTTCAGTACAAATGCTTATTTTCCAAATATTTTCAGTCAGTGGTTCATTGAATCCATGGATGCCAGAAGCCATGAATATAGAGAGCCAACTGTATATCTAAGCAGAGAATATGCACCTCATTAATAGGCCACTTTTTAAATCTTTGGCTAGCTATTACTATTACAAGTGTCTATGATTTCCATAGTATCCTTTTTCCTCTCCATGTGAGACATAAATTGTAGCTTCTGCATTTAGAGTCTGATTTTTTTTTCTTTTTTCCTGAAGAGGCAAACTCAATCAATGTTTCTCAAATTTTAACGTGCACATGAATCCTCTGGGGAGCTTGTTAGACAGCAGGGTCTGATTCAGTGGATCTGCATAGGCCTGAGAGTCTGTGTCACTTAATGAGTTCCTAGCTGATACTGATACAGCTGGCCAGAGACCACTCTTTAAAATAGCAAGGCACTAAATCTCAGCACAGGATCTCTGGTGGTGCTTCCATTACAGGGGAACCCTTTCATGTATTATAATGCCAAAGTAGCCTCAAGTCCTTCAAATGGAAGTGTAAAATTGAGCTTTAAAGTGGAGACTTTTTTTTACACAGTGATTTTATTTTTATTTTATTATTTCGAGATCGAGTCTTACTCTGTTGCACAGGCTGGAACACAGTGGCATGATATTGGCTTACTGCAGCCTCAACCTCCTGTGCTCAAGGTGATCCTCCCACCTCAACTCCCTGAGTAGCTGGGACTACAGGTGCATGCCACCATGCCCAGCTAAATTGTTCATTTTTTGTAGAGATGAGATCTCACTATGTTGCCCAGACTGGTCTTGAACTCTTGGGCTCAAGGTACCCTTCTGCCTTGGCCTCACAAAGTACTGGGACTATAGGTGTGAACCACCATGCCCAGCCTACACAATGATTTTAAAACATTCAAAGTGGGGAAATTTTATAGGAAAATTCAGGTTTTAGGCTCTCCTAAAAAGTCAGCAACTCTGCTTCACTCTCCCTCCTTCCCACAAGATACCAAGACACAATGTCTTGTTGTCCATGGTCGCCACAGACCACTGGCCTCTGTAGATACTGAGGGCTTTGTCCCCTGTCTAAACTTTAAGGAAATGAGAGACTAGTTCAGAACTCCGCTGCCTTCTCTAACAAGGTTAACAAAAGGAGGCACAATGATGGGGATCATTTATACTCCAGGTGTTGGTCATTGTCAGATAAAATGTTGGGTGACCTTACAGAAACTTGGCTTTAAAGTTTAAATCTGAGTTCTTGAAAACTCTCTTTGATATGTTATGTTTCAAAAAGAAAATACTTTGAAATTCAAAAAGGAAAGTAAAAGAAACTGAGACTCATCTGAGAAACATTGAGCAATTTCTAGAAAAATCAAAATGTATTTGAATTCCTTGAGTTCATAGTGTCCTGGTTGGGAATCCAGGACCTCACAGTCTCTGGGCTTTGCCCAGCCTTGTTGACTTACCCATGGTTTCATTTTGATAAAAATAAATTCCAGTGTGGTTGAATTCATGGTAAACAAATTCCTCCTCATATCACTTCCTGTTTTCCCTTCACTTAGGACCTTGTGCTTTGTTTATGGAAGGTTATAAAATTTTCTGACTCGATGCATTCTATTGGTGGAGCTTCACAGAGAGACATTCTTATCACTTCTGCTCAGCAGAACTTGGGATGACATCAAAAATATCTTCCACCACTTACTCAAAAATCCTCAAACCAAAAAGCACATAGTGAGTCTTTCCTGTGAATGTTATTTAAACAACATACCCAGCATATGTGATTGTATGCTTGCCCTGTGAAAGCCAGAATTAAAAAGCCTACTGATTGAATGTGTAATGTGGGGGAGAAAACTATGACCCAATGAATCAAACTCCTGGTGACTTCCAGGCAATAAGAACTATTTGAGTATAAATACTTGGACATTATTCATTTATTGAGGATTTTCTGAGGCTAGATTTCCCAGAAGCAAAGGGATGTGAGAAAAGGGTCCAAGTGCAAGTTGATTCACTGGGAGGCAATCCCAAGAAGCACTGGGCAGAATGGGGAATTGAGGTAGCAAAAAAAAAAAAGGCAGTGAATAAATATTATGTTCTTAGGCAAATTACCTCTGTGGGCACCTGGAGCTTAATCTAACTGAAAAACTCCTGGAGACAGTGCAGAATACATTCCTTAGAGTTACTCTACCCAAGGGGCAAGGAAACCAGGGTATTTATGCACAACCCCCCATGCTTGAGAGTTGCTTCTCCAGCATTAACTCTTTGGCATTTCTGGCTTGCTCTGTTCTTGAGCCTAATGGATACCTTCAGTCAAAAAACCCCAAGGAGAGTCACGGGTGTCAGCAAAGTAACCTCCAGCAGGTAGAGGTGAGTGCTGAGAGGATGTGAGCAGAGCACTAAATGCACCTGCTACAAGGGCCATCTGGTGACATACACTTACCTAGGCACTGGGATGAGAATGAACACAGCAGCAGGCAAGAAAAACAAGGCCACAGCCTTCAGTAAAGGATATCAGAGAAGATTTCTCTAAAATGCTGACATTTTAGCTGGCTTTGATAAACGTGAGTCAGCTATGCAAAGATGTAGGGGAAGAACATTCCAGGCAGAGGGAACAGCAAGTCTAGAGGCCCTGAGATGGGAGTGAGGGGCATATTAAAGGAGCAGAGAGCAAAGGCAGGTCCATGTTGCTAGAGTGTAGT
Source organism: Papio anubis (assembly GCF_008728515.1). Lineage (NCBI taxonomy): Eukaryota > Metazoa > Chordata > Mammalia > Primates > Cercopithecidae > Papio > Papio anubis. Next base: position 51,915,256 of record NC_044991.1, read on the forward strand.
GGATGAGAGAGTGGCAGTTGTTGGGAGGGAGGTCATGGATCTAACCCTGGGTACAATGTGAAGCCAGTGGAGGCTCTACACAAAGCAAGCAATAATCTGATTGACAAGGACACACACTATGTGGCTGCCATTAATACCATCCCCACATGTCCAGGTGAAGAGGACTGTCCATTATGGCTTTGACAGTTCATTCTAGTTCATTGTTGACTGTTGCTTGAATGGCACAGATTATCTGTTTACAAAAGTAGACCCTGAGACCTACATCCCCAAAAGGGAGTGAGGAGTTTGGGAGACCGAGAAAGAGAAGGAGGACGTGCCAATATAAGGGGTATTATTGAGGTCACCCATATGTGCAACTGACACCTGTTTTTTACAATTATAATAAGTGTTTAGTAAACATGTTTAATGACTGAATGGGCCAATAGAATTAGCAGTGGAGATAGAGGGTCTTTGAGCTTCCTGGTTAGTCACTTGTTTGAGTTCAGGATGATAAGCGAAGCCAAAAAAAGGAACCAAATAGGATGAATATTAAGAGTTTATATGGAAAGGGAAACCTGAATGTGAGCAGCTTTTGGTGGGTAAGGATTCTGTCTTCTGAGACATGTTACCAGGTTCCAACTTTCAGGGATTTATGTCACTGAATGTCAAGGTGATGAAAAGTAACAGCTACCACAGCTGTTGTTTGTTAAGCCTCCTGCTGAAAGAAACATCTCCACATAGATGTTTTTCAGACATGCTAAACTTAACGTATTCAAAACCAAACCCGTAATTTCCACCAGACACTTCAAATATTCTTCCCTCAATCTTTCCTGTCTCAGCTAATGGAATTCTCCTGGACTCTCCTTTCTCATACCCATCAGTAAATCCTGTCATCGCCTGCTTCAAACTATAGCTGAAGTCAAACCACTTCTCCCCATCGAGGCTCTCAGCTCTCCATTCCAAGACACCATCATTGAGAGGCTCAGTTTTTGCAACAGCTTTCTCCTATTCCCATCAGGATAATTACATCCCACCAATATCAATTTCCTGGAAGTCTTCTCTGGCCTTTACCTTTATGACAAGCTCAAAGGTCATGGTTCTGCATAGCTGTTCTTCAATAGAGGCACAAACTGTATTTGCAGCATCACTTAGGGCCTTTTTCAATTTATTCTCAACTTTGTTCCTGGCCTCTTGGTTTCCACTCAGCTCTGAATTTCACCTCCTAATTCTAGATTTGCTCATGTCCCCTGGATATGTTGAGTAAACCTGGTCTCCCTGGATAGATCTTTGCTATTTTGGAGTATAAAATTTATTCCACACTGATCTTCCTGGGCCATTATTCCTTAAGTCCCCTAAGTTAGGCTAGCATCTTTGCTCCTGTTCCATGCATACAAATCAGATACCACCCCAAAAAACAAACATCCAAGCACAGTATAATTTCCAAGGGAAAAACCACATGCACAGGAATGAGGACCAAGTTAAGTGTTTTCTAGAGACAAACAAGGACTAAAGGACTTGGTGGCTCTGCCCTTCTTCACTTCAAATAGGCATCCTTTTATGTCAGCTCCTGAATGCTTGGGCATTTAATGCCCTAGAAGATTCTCTAGCTGTCAGGAATTACTAGAATTACCAGTCTTTTTGCAGGAGGTCTGTAAAAAAGACTGTCACCACCAAAACTGAGAAATTAAACATCAATAATCAGACAATCTTAAACCTGTTAAATATGTATCATTCATATTCTAAGGAACCTACCATTATAACATTGCATCATTCTCAGCTGGAAGCACCAATTTAAGTAATGTATCCTGAGATGAGACGTGGTACTCTAAAAACTAGCAATATGGTATGCATTCCTACTTTTTAATGTTTACATACAAGTAACCCAAAATTAAGAAAAAGAGAACTAGGTGTTTTGTTTGCATAACTAAGAGTACCCCTAGTCCAGTACATCATAGAGAGTTGTATTCCCAATTCTTTGGATGGCCAGGGTTCTTTATAATAATAAAGGAAATTATAAGTCTTTCCATGTTCAAAGTTTTGTTTCCAATTTTTTATACTCAAAATGGATATAAATAAGTATAAAATTCCTGAGTTAGGCCGGGCACAGTGGCTCACACCTATAATCCTAGCACTTTGGGAGGCCAAGGCGGGTGGATCACGAGGTCAGGAGTTTGAGATCAGCATGGCCAATATGGTAAAACCCTGTCCCCACTAAAAATACAAAAATTAGCCGGGCATGGTGGTGCACACCTGCAGTCCCAGCTACTCTGGAGGCTGAGGCAGGAGAATGGCATGAACCCAGGAGGTGGAGTTTGCAGTGAGCCAAGATCGTGCCACTGCACTCCAGCCTGGGCGACAGAGCGAGACTCCATCTCAAAGAAAAAAAAAAAAAAAAAAAAATCCTGAGTTAAACTTAGAAAACTTTGTAGGCTTTATTCTCCTGAATTATATTGTATTTCTTGTGATTTACTTATTTTATTCATTAGTTTGAAAGGTTTATTTATACTGCTCTAAGTAGCTAGAATTTATTCATTTTTATGTTTCATAGTATTCCAATGTGTTAATAGTCAAAGTTGATTTATCCATTCTACTATTAATAGACAAGTGGGATGTTTTTCTTTGGTAACCAAAACAATATAAACAATGTTACTGTGAACATTCATATTATCTCCTGCAGTAAATGTGCAAAAGTTTCCCTAGCATCCAGACCTAGCCAGGGAATGGCTAGATCATAATGTGTGCCTACTTTGGACTACATTAGATGATGTGAAACTGTTTTCCAAAGTGGGTATAACAAATTCCCACTCCCACTAGCAGTGTAAGAGTTATCATTGCCCCCCTCTTCACAGTTCTTCATATTATCTGAGAGTATATATAACTGTTTTATATATATCAGCTTGAGTATATATACATTCATTCTAATTGATAGAGCAATAGAAAGACAGAGAGAGAGAAAGAAAAAATAGGTAACTCATTGTGATATTCAATAGTATTTCTTGGCGGACTTTTTTCTTTTCTGAAGTGCTTGTTCAAGTCTTATGCCCACTTTTCCATTTGTTTTTCTGGTTTTTAAATTGATTTCTCAGTTTTTCATATATTCTAGAGATATTCTTGATATTATGTATTTAACTTGTCTCACATGCTGGCTAGTCTTTTGCTCTCTTTACTTTCTGGTTACTTTAATATAGCCATATGTATTCTTTTTTATGATTAATGCAGAGTAGGTCACCGACCACCAAAATCTCTGTTATTCATAGGAGCAGAGCTACACTACAATTTCCCAGACGACCTTGCCCTTAGGCAAGACCATGTGCCTAAGTTCTCTCCAGTGGGATGTGAACAGAAGTCATATGAGCCTTTCTCAAGCCTGGCCCTTAGAAAACTTCTGTTATATTTGAACTCTGCGATGCTCCTTTTTATTTGTCTGGTGGCCTGAAACAGCCACACCTAGGTTATCATTGGAAAGCTACCTGATAAAGAAAGAAGCATGGCCTTCAGCTTATACCCATTAAAAATTGACCCAAACACCATTCTTTCATTGTTAGAAAATGAAATGAACTTTTTTATCTGTAAGCCACCAAAATGTAGCTATTTGTAATATACAATCTTACCCTAATTCATATAATTAGTGTCATTTTATCTTGTTTTAAAAACTCTTCCTAAGCCACTAGCAATAAAGATATTTTCCATGTTATCATCTAAAAACATTACTGCATGTCTTTCATATTGCATATTTAATCCACACCCCTGGAGTTTATTTTTTGTGAATGGTACAAATTGGAAGAAAATATTTCCAATAATTGGAAAATTTTTATTTATTTTTCCCATTATGAATATCCAGTTTCCCTAGCACAATTTATTGAAAAGTTTGTTGATTCACCACTGATCCATAATCCACCTTTGCCACATTTTAAATATCCATACAAGTATGAGTCTGTTGGAGTGTTTTCTATCCATGATATATTTACTGTATCAGATATATTTGTTTATCTCTAAACCAAACCACACTTCCTGAATATCTGTATCTTTATGAGCCTTTATACTTTGCTGTTTTCCTAAAGAGCACATCATATATTTCTACTTTAAAAAAAAAAGTATTTAATTTTTAATCAACACATTTTAATTGCACAGTAAGTCTTCATTTAACATCATTGATAGGTTCTTGGAAAATGTGACTTTAAACGAAACAACTTACGATATGCTGTGGGGACTTAATTCTTGTTTATATCAGTCTATGGTAAAATGAGTTTTGTTTTCCCGTGCTTTATTTTGCTTAAAGTCTCAATTTTCAAAACCTTATTGACAATGTTAAATGAGGACTCACTATACATATTTATGGGTTATGATTTGATGTTTTGATACACATCTGTGTTGCTTAATGTCCCAATCAGAATGGTTAGTATATCCATCACCTCATCCATTTATCATTTCTTTGTGGCAAGAATACACAAAAGTCTCTCTTGTAGCCATTTTGTAACATACAACATTTTACTGTTAACCATAGACACCCTGCTGTGCAATATAGAACCTAAGGTAGGAGGAATCAATTCAGGTGTTCTATATTGCACAGCAGAATTATTAACCAACTTTTTCCTATTCTCCCCCCTCTCCCAGTGTCTGGTAACCACCATTCTACTCTCTGCTTCTGTGATATCTTTATATTTTTAGATTCCACATATGAGTGAGATTATGCAGCATTTGTCTTTTGTGTCTGGCTTATTTTACTTAGCATAATGTCTTCCAGGTTTATCCCACATATTTGCAAATGACAATGTTTTCTTCTTTTTATAAGGTTGAATAGTACTCTATTGTATATATACCACATTTTCTTTAACCTTTCATCTGTTGTTGGATACTTAGGCTGATTCTTTATCTTGACTATGGTAAATAGTACTACAATAAACATGGGAATGAGGATCTCTCTTTGACATACTGATTTTATTTCCTTTTCATATATATACCCACTCATGGGGTTGCTGGTTTATATGGTAGTTCTATTTTGTTTTATTTCAATAGGTTTTGGGGGAACAGGTGGTGTTTGGTTACACGAGTAAGTTCTTTAGTGGTGTGCACCCATGACCTGAGCAGTGCACACTGTGCCCAATGTGTAGTCTTGCATCCCCCACCCTCCTCCCAACCTTTCCTCTGAGTCCCCAAAGACTACTGTAACATTCTTGTGTCTTTGCATCCTTATAGGTTAGCTCCCACTTATAAGTGAGAACATATGATGTTTGGTTTTCCCATTCCTGAGTTACTGCTCTTAGAATAGTGGTTTCCAATTCCATCCAGGTTACTGCAAATGACTTTATTTCATTCCTTTTTATGGCTGAGTAGTATTCCATGGTGTATATATACCACATTTTCTTTATCCACTCATTGATTGATGGGCATTTTGGCTGGCTCCATATTTTTGCAATTGCAAATTCTGCTGCTATAAACGTGTGTGCAAGTATCATTTTTGTATAATGACTTCTTTTCCTCTGGGTAGATATCCAGTAGTGGGATTGCTGGATCAAACAGTAGATCTACTTTTAGTTCTTTAAGGAATTTCTGCACTGTTTTCCATAGTGGCTGTACTAGGTACATTCCCACCTGCAGTGTAAAAGTGTTTCATTTTCACCAAATCCACACCAATACCTATATATATATATATTTTTGATTATGGTCATTCTTGCAGGAGTGAGGTGGTATCACATTGTGGTTTTGATTTGCATTTCCCTGATCATTAGTGATTTGAGCATTTGTTCATGTTTGTTGGCCATTTGTGTATCTTCTTTTGATAATTTTCTGTTCATGTCCTTAGCCCACTTTTTGAAGGGATTGTTTGGTTTTTTTCTTGCTGATTTGAGTTCATTGTAGATTCTGGATATTAGTCCTTTGTCAGATGTGTAGATTGCAAAAATTTTCTCCCACTCTGTGGGTTGTCTGTTAACTCTGCTGATTGTTTCTTTTGCTGTGCAGAAGCCTTTTAGTTTAATTAAGTCCCATCTATTTATCTTTGTTTTTGTTGCATTTGCTTTTGGGTTCTTGGTCATGAAGTCTTTGCCTAAGCCAATGTCTAAAAGGGTTTTTCTGATGTTATCTTCTAGAAATGTTATTATTTCAGGTATTAGATTTAAGTCTTTGATCCATCCTGAGTTGATTTTTGTATAAGGTGAGAGATGAAGATCCAGTTTCATTGTTCTGCATGTTATCACATTTGTTGAATAGGGTGTCCTTTCCCCACTTTATGTTTTAGTTTGCTCTGTCGAAGATCAATTGGCTGTTAAGTATTTGGCTTTATTTATGGGTTGTCTAATCTGTGTCATTGGTCTATGTGACATTTTTATACCAGTACCATGTTGTATTGGTGACTATGGCCTTATAGTATAGTTTGAAGTCAGGTAACGTGATACCTCCATATTTGTTCTTTTTACTTAGTCTTGCTTTGGCTATGCAGGCGCTTTTTGGTTCCATATGAATTTTGTTGAGGATTTTTGCGTCTGTGTTCATCAGGGATACTGGTCTGTAGTTTTCTGTTTGGGTAATGTCCTTTCCTGACTTTGGTATAAGGGTGATACTGGCTTCATAGAATGATTAGGGAAGATGCTCTCTTTCTTTATCTTGTGGAATAGTGTCAACAGGATTGGTACCAACTCTTCTTTCAATGTTTTGTGAAATTCAGCTGTGAATCCATCTGGTCCTGGACTTTTCTTTGTTGGCAATATTTTTTAATACCATTTCAATCTCACTGTTTGTTATTGGCCGGTTCAGAGTTTCTATTTCTCCCTGGTTTAATTTAGGAGGGTTGTGTATTTCTAGGATTTTGCCCATCTCCTCTAAGTTTTCTAGTTTATGTGCATAAAAGTGTTAATAGTAGCCTTGAACGATCTTCCGTATTTCTGTGGTACCTGTTGTAATACCACCTGTTTCGTTTCTAATTTAGCTTATTCGGTTCTTTTCTTGGTTAATCTTGCTAACAGTCTGTCAGTTTTATTTATCGTTTCAAAGAATCAGCTTTTTGTTTCGTTTATCTTTTGTACATTTTATTCTAATTTCATTTAGTTCTGCTCTGATATCTATCTCTTTTCTTCTGCTGGGTTTGGGTTTCGATTGTTCGTTCTTGTTTCTCTAGTTGCTTGAGATGTGACCATATATTGTCTCTTTATACTCTTTCAGCTTTTTGATGTAGGCATTTAATGCTATGAACTTTCCTCTTAGCACCACCTTTGCTGTATCCCAGAGGTTTTGATAGGTTGTGTCAATATTATAGTTCAATTCAAAGATTTTTTAAATTTCCTACTTGATTTCATTGCTGACCCAACAATCATTCAGGAGCAGGTTATTTAACTTCCATATATTTGCATGGTTTTGAGAGTTCCTTTTGGAGTTGATTTCCAGTTTTCTTCCACTGTGGTCTGAGAAAGTACTCGATATAATTTCAGTTTTCTAAATTTATTGAGGTCTGTTTTGTGGCCTATCATATGGACTATCTTGAAGAATGTTCTATGTGCTTATAAATAGAATGTATATTCTGCAGTTGTTGAGTAGAATGTTCTGTAAATGTCTGTTAAATCCATTTGTTCTGGGGTATAGTTTAAGTCCATTGTTTCTTTGTTAACTTTCTGTCTAGATGGCCTGTCTAGTGCTGTCAGTGGTGTATTAAAGTAGGTGGATCTATTTTTAATTTTTTGAGGAACCTCCACACTGTTTTCCACAGTGGCTGTATTAGTTTACAATCCCACCAGCAGTGTGTGTGTTTCCTTTCTTCACATCCTTGACAACACTTGGGTTTTTTGTTTGTTTGTTTGTTTTGGTCTTGTTGATAATACCCATTCTAGCTGGAGTGAGGCTTATCCATTCTAACTCACTGTGGTTTTCATTTGCACTTCTCTGATAAATAATTTTGAGCATTTTTTTATATATCTATTGGCCATTTATATGTCTTCTTCTGAAAAATATCTATTAAAGTTTTTTGCCCATTTTTAATCTGGTTATTTGGTTTCTGCTTGTTGTTTTGTTTGTGTTTGTGTTTGTTTTTCGGCATTTTTTGTGGGGCTTTTGTTGTTGTCGTTGTTTTGCTTTTGACTTAAGTTCATTATATATCCTGGATATTAACCACTTTTCAGATGTATAATTTATAATTTGCAAATTTTTCTCCCATTCCATAGATGGTCTTTTCATTCTGTTAATAGTTTTCTTTGCTGTGCAAAAACGTTTTAGTTTAATGTAATCTCGTTTGTCTATTTTTGACTTGTCAACTGTACTTTTAAGGTCTTACTTTAAAAATAATTGCCCAGTTAAATGTTATAAAGTGTTTTCTTGATTTCTTCTAGTAGTATTCTAGTTTTTAGTTTTACATTTAAGTCTTTAATCCATTTTGAGTTCATTTTTTAATATGGTGAGAGGTAAGGATTTAGTCTCACTCTTCTGTGTATGGATATCCAATTATCCCAGCACCATTGATTGAAGAGATCATCTTTTCTCCAATGTGCATACTTGGTGCTTTTGTCGTACGTCAACTTATTGTAGATGCATGAATTTATTTCTGGTCTTTCTATTCTGTTCCATTGGAATATGTTTCTGCTGTTATACCAATACCAGGCTGTTCAGATTATTATCGCTTTGCAGTAGATTTTGAAGTCAGATAGTGTGATGCCTCCAGCTTTATTCTTTCTGTTTGGGATTTCTTTAGCTATCAGGGGTCTTTTGTGGTTCCATATGAATTTTAGGATTGTGTATTCTATTTCTGTGAAGAATGTCATTTTTATTTTGATAGGGATTACATTGAATCTGTAGATCACTTTGGGTAATGTGGGAATTTTGACAATACTAATTCTTTCAATCCATGAAAATTGGATGTCTTTCCATTTATTTTTATTCTCTTCAGTTTCTTTCATCAATATTTTATAGTTCTCAGTATAGAGATCTTTCACCTCCTTAGTTCAATTTATTCCTAGGTATCTTAATTTTTGTAGCTAATGTAAGTGGAATTATTTTCTTGATTTATCCTTCAGATAGCTCACTGTTAGCATATAGAAATGATACTGATTTTTGTACATTGATTTTGCAGTGTGCACGCTACTGAATTTGTTTATTAGTCCTGACAGTTTTTTTTTTTTTTTTTTTTTTGGTGGGATCTTTAGGGCTTTCTATATTGAACTGCAATTAATTTTTAGGTTAATTTGGAAGAATTTATGCATTTACCTATTCTGTCATCCAATTTGTGAATGTAATATATCCCTTTATTTAGTCTTTAATGTCTGTGAATTAATTTTTATAACTTTATTCACCCAGATCTTTCACATCTTTTGTTAGATCTTGTCCTAGTTACTTCAGATTTTAAAGGTATTGTCTAATTTCTTTTTTATTTTAATTGATTTTTATTTTATATCTAGCAATCTTGCTACATTTTTACTAGAATATGGTGATGTATTGGAAACAAGGCTCTTTCTCATTGCTGATTTTAAACATTTAGATTGTTACCTTCATTGTGAGGTTGCCAAATGTCCATGGAATATTATACAAAATGTTCTCCCATTGCTCAGGTAGGAAGCTCTGTTCAGGTATATAAAGTGCTGCCTACTCTACTTAACAGTAAGTTAATTAGGAATTAATATGGAGACTGCTGGCCTTCATGTAATCCATTATTTTCCAAATTTAGTTGACATCAGAATCACCTCTGGGGCTTGTTAAAGGATGATTGCTGTGCCCCACCTTCAGAATTTCTGATTCTGTAAATCTGCAGTGGGAATTTGCATTAGTAACAAGTCCCAGGTGAAACCAATGCTCCTCTTCTGGGGACCACTCTTTGAGAAGCACTGGTGTAAATAGTCAACGGAACAAGGATCCCCAGCAAAGTTTAATCGATGGGAGCATTCACAGCCAGAGTAGGTTGGAGTGGTGTGTATTACCTACTACTCAGGGCTTGGTTTTAATCCTGACATCTTAGAGCTAGTTTCTGCCACAGGTATGAGTGTTCAGTAAGCAGGGAAGGAAAATACACTCTGCTACTGTGTTTCCTGAAAGTGGGGAAGGTTTGGCTGAATCACGTCATGATTGGCTTGACCAAAGGATGTCCAAAGAGGAAAACATCCAGGGCACACAGATGAGCAGGAAACCAATCACAGAGCAGGCTCAGCTAATAATCTTAGGACATTCAAGTGGATCCAGAGAAACATCAGAGGTGACAAATGGTGACTCTCCAACCCAACAATTTGAGTCCAGCAAGGTACTAAAAGGTAAGAAAATAGGATTGGCTTGACACTGGAGTTTTCTCACCTGGGGCTACTGCTAGCAGGCTGTCCCCACACCTGCCCCCTTGCTCCCCCCCCCAAAAAAGTTCTACATCGGTTCTAACTGGACATGCCAGAAAAGGCCTCATGAAGAATGTCAAGCTCCAGATAGGTTCTAAAGGGTCAGGAGGAGGCCAGGCATTGTGGCACACACCTGTAGTCCCAGATACTTGGGAGGCTGAGGCAGGAGGACCACTTGAGCTCAGGAGATAGAGGTTGCAGTGAGCCAAGACTGCACCACTGCACTCCAGCCTGGGTGACAGAGTGAGACCCTGTATCAAAAAAAAAAAAAAAAAAAAAAAAAGTAGGAGGAGATCCTCGGGCAGAGAATGCTGGCAGAAGTAGGACAGAACAGGCAGTGGGATGACACTGGTCAATGTACTGCTGTTGGCTAATTCACGTTCAGAAAGACCAAGAGTAACTTTGGCCAGAAATGACTATTTGATTGGGGAACTTTGTAGGAGATAAGGTGAGAGGATTGGCTGGACTGGTATTTGGATGGTCTTAAATGTTGTAAGACTAAGGAGTTTTGAAATTATCCTGTGGGCAATTTGGCAATGCCAACAGTTTGAGAATGAGTGAAACAAAAGGCAAACATTTGAAGACTATTCTGACAGACTCCTATATGCTATTGAAAGGAAAATCCTGTTAGGACGCTATTGAAATAACCTGAGGATGACAGATAATAAAGACCTGAACTCAATTACATTTACTTCATTGATGAAACAGATATTGGCAATAGACTAGGTACTTGCTGAGAAGTACTACAAGTGGATAGAACCATAGGAAGAAAAACAAGACGCTATGTACTGGACACTGGGCAACATGCAAAAGAAATGCAAATAAGAATTTTTGTTCTCAGGAGTAATAGTTTTGTGGATACTACATCTTTTTTTGGCAGGATTGACATTGACCAAGGCATTTTCATTGTTCTCCTCTTAAGAGCCCTTTAGTAGACTTTTGCTTCTTTCATATCTATCTTCCCCTAACAGCTCCCTGGAATTTCTGATGGTGGTAATGCTGAACAGATTCTTCCTATAAATACTCAAGTCTTACTTGCTGGAAGTTTCCTAGGATATTTTTTTCTTTTTTTTTTTTTTTTGCTGAGTTGACTAACAAAATCATATATGAAACGGAGAATAGAAGAGCTGTAAGTCAATGAATAGAAGAACTGTAAGTCAATGAACAGAAGAGCTGTAAGTCAAAGCTCCCTTAAAATGATGCACAGGATGTCTATTTGTAAGTGGCATTGAGGCTCTCAGGTACATTAGGAGAATTAGATCCAGCAACTTTGTTTCAGTGGGTAAGTTATAGCTGTGTTGATACAAGAAACACCAACTGCCAGATGGGAGCAAGCATCTGAGCTTCAGCTAACAATCTGTGGGCCAAACAATGAACTGATACCCACCATTCTGGGTTCTTAGCAAGGTCTCCCATTGCATACTGACTCTTACTGCTGGACTTGAGCAAATCAGATGTTAGACCGCAGCACAGACCAAAAGGCAGGCATATGGGTGGCATAGCACTGAGTTAACAGACATGAACTCCAGAACATTTTAATAAACTGAGTTACCCAAAGGCTTGGGCAGGGGGAATAAGACATTTAACAGGAGATTAAATAGATTCTTCTTAACTTCTGGTTTCCTGGAAAAGCCAAACCCAATCAAATTCCAGTGGCAAGAACAGGGCCACATGGATAATTTGGGGAGCATGGGAGGGGGAGGAATGCTTTTATATTAAAGGCAGTGTTTGTCTCTAGCATTCTATTACCTACAAACCAACGTGGTTTCAATTTAAGCTCCTGTTAATCTTTACTATTTCTTTCAAGTGTTTCTTATTTAAAATAGACATTCCACCCTGAACATTTTAATAACATTAACTGTCAAAGCCAGCTGTGATCTGTTTTCCTTTCAGTCCTCTACCAGATGTATATATTTGTGATTATTGATGCCCTATGTTTTTCTCCCTTTCCCTTATTAAATATATCATTAGTAAAATATAAGTCCAAAAGAAATTGCTTTTGGCTGATAATCTACTATGAAGGAGCGAGGAAACAATAGCCAGAGAAACTCACAGATCATGGCAAGTCAGCCATTCTCCCAAGAGGATTACATTGTTGCACTGGTACTTTAATGAGGAGTTACTACTTTATGATTTCTTCCACTGTCAGAGCAGATGTTTTTGCTACACAGGCCACAAAAGACAGGACAAGAAAGTGAATGTCAAGTTCATGTCTCAAAATAAACCATATGTTTAAATATAGGTTTAAAGGGTATTAAAGCACACGAACTTCAAAGTATTCCCAGAGAATGGCCAATAACTAGGTGGGCCGTGTTGGAAAGAACCCAGAATAAACCATATTCAATGAGATGAGCATGCCTCCCTAAAGAAATCCTAAGAGCATCTTAATATAAGAGAAAATCAGATATTTTCCTTTCAGTATCCTAGCAGTCATGACTGCTTGCAAAATTCATCTTTGTGATGGATACTTAGTGTCATTGAAACCAATGAAGGCAAGTCTGAAAACAGCTAGTAGTCGGGAGACTTCAGCCTCTTCAATTATAAGCACTAGAGAACTGCTTGACCAAAGAAGAACTGTTCCTTTTAAGAACTCTGACTCTAATATTAGCATCCTACAGGCACACTGATCCACCTTTCTGAACTCACCATCCACACACTCCTCTACACAAGCTTTGTCCCTGGAGGGTCATCTACATACCATCATCTGATGTTACCCTGCTATTTCTGCCTCATCAACCTGAACTTTTTAACTCTCAGACGCATGCACCTCTTCCCCTCTAACCCAACTCTAGTTAACCTTAGAGACCTATCTGGCTCACATTCCACCACTTCTGTGATGAGTTGAAAGACCACCCATTTCTAGGCTTGCAGGTCACATGTTGTCTGAACTCCCCATACAACATATCAAGCATATACTTGGAATATTGTCTAATTTTTTTCTTACTTATTTTGAAAAATTGTGACTTCCATATTAGTTTCAAATGGAAATACTGCAGTGAAATATATCACAAAGACACTATGTATAATGCTTATAAAGCAGCATGGTTTCCAAATTAGTAGATGACATACCAAGTGATTGGCAATGTAATGTTAGTCTTGGCTCTTCCGTAGCTAAGACTAGAGATAACTAGTCTCATCCATGTACTAGCTTATGATAACGAGTACTGATAACTCATACTGATCCATGACACAATTATTACTGTCCAACTAATATTAGTATAAAATAGATTGGTTAGAAGGAAAAAAGTCATCAATAAGGTAGAATATTGGGTGAAATCTAAGAAGATAAAATTTCGTATTAACAATGTTAGTCCGAAACTGGTCCCAAAAAACAAGTTTATGACACACATGTTAACAGTAGCATAGGTGACAAAGACTGAAAGATCGTAGACTTCTATAAACTCATAATGAGTCAGTCAATTTTGTGGCTGCCAAAGTCTTTGAATCTTGGACTGCACTGAAAGTAATATGTCCAAAACAGAGATGGTTGTCACATCCACTTGAGCCCTGTCCCATTCCGTGTTGCTCATACATGGAGTATGAAGTTTAGTTCTTTTAAAAGAAACATTCCAGGCACTGTGACTCATGCCTGTAATCCCAGTACTTTGGGAGGCCGAAGCAGGAGGATCACTTGAGCTCAGGAGTTCAAGATCAGCCTGGTCAACATAGGGATTCCCTGAGCTCTGCAAAAAATAAAACAATTAGCTAGGCATGGTGGTATGTGCCTGTAGTCCCAGCTATTCAGGAGTCTGAAGTGAGAGGATCACTTGAGCCTGGGAGATACAGGCAGCAGTGAACCATGATTGCACCCCTGCACTCCTCCAGCCTGGGCAACGGAGTAAGACCCTGTCTCAAGATTTAAAGAAACAGAAGCATATCCATCATACAGTCACCATAAGAGTAATGAAGAACATGAGGAACCTCGTGATTTCAGTCAAATGCAAAGAGGTCTTGGAACAAAGCTATCTTCAAATACTTACAGGGTTGTCATAGGAGTGAGAGAGATTAGACTTGTTTCAACTGGCTACAAAGGAAATAACTATAATAATTATGGAAGACATGACAAGACAGATCTAGGTTCAAAATAAAAACTTCTTTAGCTATTAAATCATCCCCAGACTGTCTAAACTATTTGAAGTTCCTTATTGCTGCAGGTAGTCAAGACACAGGCATCTAACCACCTGATGGGAATATTATAGATAGGAAGTGAACAGATAGAAGAAATCATCCAACCTTGAAATTCTCTTTTATGAGTAATGGTGGAAGAAAACCGTGTATGAAATGAAGTTCATTTCTTCTGATTTAAGTTTTCATGGAAGCCAAGTTTTTGGGTTTCCACATCCATCAAATCATACACATTACACCTAGAATGAGCCTTATTTCAGAATTGAGTAGATTTTTAATAACTCCTCCCTTTACCCTGAGAATGATAAGCATGAAAACATTGTTACCACTAACTTTCAACAATTTTCTCCCAAACAACATGGGATATTCCATGTGTCTTAACGAGACAGACTCATGTCTTTCAGAAGTTTCTTCACAATTCCTGATAAGAAAATTATACCTAGTCCCAGGAAACAACAGATACTGGTGAGAATGTGGAGAAATAGGAATACTTTTACACTCTTGGCGGGAGTGTAAATTAGTTCAACCATTGTGGAAGACAGTGTGGCAATTACTCAAGGATCTAGAACCAGAAATACCATTTGACCCAGCAACCCCATTACTGGGGGATATACCCAAAGGATTATAAATGATTCTACTATAAAGACACATGCACACATGTTTATTGCAGCACTATTCACAATAGCCAAGGCTTGGAACCAACTCAAATGCTCATCAATGATAGACTGGCTAAAAAAAATATGACATGTATACACCATGGAATACTATGTAGCCATAAAAAAAGAATGAGTTCATGTGCTTTGCAGGGACATGGATGAAAATGGAAGCCATCATTCTCAGCAAACTAACATAGAAAGAGAAACCAAACACCACATGTTCTCACTCATAAGTGGGAGTTGAACAATGAGAACACATGGACACAGGGAAGGGAACATTACACTCTGGAGCCTGTTGGAGGGTGGGGGGAAAGGGGAGGGAGAGCATTAGGACAAATACCTAATGCACGTGGGGCTTAAAACCTAGATGATGGGTTGATGGGTGCAGCAAACCACCATGGCACATGTATACCTATGTAACAAGCCTGCACATTCTGCACATGTATCCCAGAACTTAAAGTTAAAAGAAAATTTAAATATTGCCTGAACAAAAAGACAATTATACCTAATCCCCCACTCAGAACTAACCAGTGACTCAAACTCTGCCTAATATTTGTAGTAAACATTATTACCAAACTTAAGAATTGAGGTAGTCCATCTTTATTAAGGTTATGAGTCCCTATAAGCTGCATGTTAACACTAGAAGGAAAGTACTATTGTTACGATTTTACACAGGAGAGAAGTTGAAACACAGCGGTCATACAACTAATAAATGGTGGAGTTGGGATCTGAACCTACACATTGGCTGAGAGACTGGTGCAATTAACCACTAGCAGTTGACATTGTCAAATCTTTCCTGGATGACAATTCCAGAGTAAGACTGAATTTTAATATAAGAGAGTCCTTCTATGATTGGAATGTCCTCTCCAAAATTCACACTGAAACTTAATTGCCACATAACAGCACTGAGAGGTGAGACCCTTAAGAGGTGATCAGGTGATGAAGGCTCTGCTCTCATGAGTTAATTAATGCCATGGTCAAAGGAGTCAGTTAATCCTCACAGGAGTTTGCCCCCTTTACCTCTTTCCCTTGTCATCTCTCTCACCATCTCTCATCACGTCACACCCTCTGCCATGTTCTGACATAGCAAGAAGGTCCTCACCCAGTGGGACCCCCTCAATCTTAGACTTCCCGGCCTCCAGAACCATGAGCCAAATAAATTTCTTTACTTTATAAATTACCCAGCATGTGGTATTGTTATAGCAGCAGAAAACAGACTAAGATAATTTATTACAACACAGTATAATCTAAATGCTTGTATATACAGTTGACTATTATTTTCCCTTTGTCGTGAAAGATGTTCTTAATCTCTTATATATATGACATTTTCCACAAATACCTGTAGTTAGAGGAAATTTTATTGAGATGTAAAGGTTGTAATATTAGTGATACCCTGAATTTTTAAAACTCCCTAGGGAGAATAAAGGGTTATAAAGACTGTATGATTTTACAATAATGAACATACTAGGAAAAAAGAAAAGTAAAGACCATTAGTTGGGTCACCAGTGACAATACTAAAAATTTGTATGCTTGGAAACATACCAATGAATTGGCAAACTTATAGATCTTGGGCTAGGCACAAAAGGAAGCATTTCTGGGCATCGATAAAAATAGAAAGTGATCCTAGAAATAAACCAAAGAAAACATTTATCTAATATATACATAATGAATTAGAATATGTTGCCTTTTGATTGTACATATAACCCATGGACTCCTGCTCAATTCCCTTATTCTCATGTTCTACTCAATTCATCACTAGCTGGACCACTGATATCCACCCAATAAGCATCAGTTCTCAGATGACATTAAAGATAGGAGGTAGCAAGTAAATTCAGTATCTTCACCCAGTGGAGCTCAGAATCGGGTCATCCACCCTGCAGGATAATTCGGAATTATCCCCGTGATATATCCTTTAATTCTCTCCCCATAGCTGGACATCCAGAGCAATATTCTGATAATAAGAATATTATCAGAATATTATCATGTCCTGCTTTCCAGAATCTACTGAAAAAGATTCATCTCCTATTCTGAGCTCCTGTTCCAACAACTCACACAGCCATTTTGTATTTGACCTCACTGGTCTCTTACCAAGGCTCCTGAGCATTGCTCCAAGTTGATACTTTTACTTCTGTGGTCTTGCCTTCTTCAGGGATACCTCCTATGTTATAGACCTGTTGGACTCCACTTGCCCTTTAGAAGCCAATGCTGCGTACCAACAGCATACCCCAGACACCACGGGTAGTAGACACTGTTGGTGGCCCACCCAGATCCCCTTTACCCCAGCTATGTGAGTGGTGTATGCTATAAGTAGCAGATGGTCCCATTTTAGAGAATTGCCCTTGACCAGGAGAAAAACCTCTAGAGGATGCCTGGGAGGCTACGATCCCCACCCCTGGGGATATCCTGCAGCCAATAATTGACTCATATAAGGTAACAAATGCTCAGGCCTTTACCCCAAAGCAGGAAAACTGTGAGATGTCATTAATGTTCTGGAGTTTTCCGTTGGCTCAAACTAGACATTAGCTGAACCCACATCTTTGCTTGGCTACCTCTCCTGCTTTCTATACTTTTTTTTACAGATTTCTCCTGAGAGCTTTTTCCTCATTAAATCACTTACTATAGAATCTCCATCTCAGGTCCTGCAGAACCTAGCCAAAATGCAATGCTTTGACTGTCTGGGTACCTTCTTTTCTGCCAAGCTCACTTTTCTGCACCTTTCTCATCTCTGTGGAGGGGTCTAAATGCTCCATTTTCATCCACTCTGCCTAACTCAGCCACATAGACATTATAGTCATGGCAATGACATTTAATTACATTGCAAAGACATCAGCCACATAGACATCACAGCCCATGTCTCTTGGACAAATAACAATGGAAAACAACTACGAACATTTTCTCTCTCTCTGGAGAATACTGAGCATTCTTGAACATACTTTACCAAATAGTTTATCATAGATAGGTGCAATACCAATTAAAATTAACCTTTAACTTCAAAGATAGAGAAACTACGTATCATAAAGACAGTAGAAAATCTATTATCAGCAGAAGGTAACACAATAATTCAGGACCACCCAGGAGCTGGTTTGATCTTTCTGGTCCACTTCTCCTCTTTTTTCTCTAATCCCTGAGATTTCCAGTAGCTCTTTGAGAATAGTAGTCTGAATACACCTAAAACAAAATTTGTTGTGGGATTTTTTTTTTTAACTTGTTAGGAAAATGATGGCTCAGAATGTGAGCCTATAGCCATGGTCACTGACTTTGTGTAACTTCTCTTTTTCTTGATGAACAAAACCATGCAAACACATTTTGGCCAGCTTTATTATTGAAAGCTAAATTGCTGGAATTTCTGCATCTAACGGTTTTAATGGTTCCCACATAAAAGGCATTTCCCTCAGCACAAGTCTCTGTTTGTTGCAATGAAAGTAACATAGCAAAGTGTTCTTTTACCAAGGGAAAATAATTAGGGTTACCTGATTGAGGAGTGGAGGGTGGTTATCCTTAGTGTTCACATGACCAATTAATGAGCACCATGTTGGTTATTTCAGCAGAGAGGATGATGCTGAACTTTGCCCTATAGGTAGAGAGGGAATTGAAGAGAATGTTACTGCAAACATACTGTCAAGGTTAAGTGAAGAATCTCAAATGCCTATTCACACAAGGTAATGTGGCATGCGATTTTTAGGGAAGAAGAGGGAGATAGTAATAAAGCTTGGCAGGAATTATAAAATGGTTAATATTTTTGCCAAACTATCATCAAAACAATAAAAACCACCAAAGTTCAAGGTTCTAATCCCAACTTCGCAAATATAGCTAGGGTAGCAAGTCACAGTGAATTAGGATTGAAGTTTGAAAAAAAAAAAAAGCAGGAGATTGTGAGTTAAGTCTATGGCATTCATATTTTTATCATTATTATTTCTTAAAACATATGAAGCTAAAGAAGAGGAGATATAGTTCTAATTCAGGTAACCTAAAATAACATATTATTAGCTAACAGCTGTTGATCACTTACTGTGTGTTAGACACAGCACTAAATACTTTCTACGGATTATCTTTTTAATCCTCACAACATCCCTACAGGGCAGAGACTATCATGGTACAGTGTAGTGTAGTGGGTTCTTAAACACAAGCATACAACAGAATCATCTAAAGTACCTCTTAAAAACAGATTTTTGGGCCGTACTCCCAGAGTTTCTGAAGTAGGTCTGGTGCGCAGCCTATAGGTTTGTGTTTTAAAGATCCTGCCTGTGCTGAAGCTGCATGTTATATGCATAATAATAGCATCTATTTTGTAGGGGGCTGGGAATGCCCTTATGAACTAGATCATGAAATTCTCGGCCTATAGCAGGTACTAAGAAAATGTTTACCAAATTGTTTTACAGATGAGAAAAACTCAAGCACCTAAAGATGAAGTTAACCATTTCACAAGTAGCAACAGCAGGGTCTGCACCTGCACCTGAGCCTATCTCCAAGATGGTTTTTATTCCAGTAAACTATCTCTCAAATAATATTTTGAAAAAAAATATCTGATATACTAGTAGCAAGAAACAAGAAAGCAGTGGTTCTTTTTTTTTTTTTTTTTTTGAGACAGAGTATCGCTCTGTTGCCCAGGCTGGAGTGCAGTGGCGGGATCCCAGCTCACTGCAAGCTCCGTCTGGGTTTACGCCATTCTCCTGCCTCAGCCTCCCGAGTAGCTGGGACTACAGGCGTCTGCCACCTCACCTGGCTAGTTTTTTGTATTTTTTTAGTAGAGACGGGGTTTCACCGCGTTAGCCAGGATGGTCTGGATCTCCTCACCTTGTGATCTGCCCGTCTCGGCCTCCCAAAGTGCTAGGATTACAGGCTTGAGCCACCGCGCCTGGCCAGCAGTGGTTCTTTACCTTTGGTTCACATCGGAATCAATGTGATTGATATTGATTCCAACGTGAGCCAAAGTTAAAGGAAATTAGGAAATAATTTTTAAAGCTACTGATGACTGAATCTCATTCCCAGAGATGCTGATATAACTGACCTGGAATGTGACCTGGGCACTGGGTTCTTAAACCTCCCTGGGTGATTCCAATGCAACCAAAGTTGTAAATCAGTTACATTCTAGAGCAGCAGTCCCCAACTTTTTGGCACCAGGGACCGGTTTTGTGGAAGACAATTTTTTCACAGATGGGGGTGGAGGGTGATGGTTTCAGGATGAAACTGTTCCACCTCAGATCATCAGGCATTAGTTAGAGTCTCATATGGGGTGTGCAACCTAGATCCCTCCCATGTGCATTTCACAATAGGATTCAGGCTCCTATGAGAATCTAATGCCCCTGATCTGAAAGGAGGTGGAGCTCAGGCAGTGACACTTACTCACCTGTAGCTCATACCCTGCTGTGCAGCCCAGTTCCTAACAGGCCACGGACTGGTATCAGTCCACAGCCCAGGGACTTGGGAACCCCTGTTCTAGAGACGTAGACTTGCTATTCATTTCCCAAAAGGAGATTTCAAGTGGTGGAAACAGAATTCACTGACTTGAAGCTATTTCAATCTGATATTAAAGCACTAGTAAATATCAATTCCATTGTGGATTATTTTAATGAGAGAAATGTTCCTATAAATATATACAGTTAATCCTCACTTAATGTTATCAAGAGGTTCCTGAAAACTGTTACATTAGGCAAAACGACATACAGCAGGTCTTCAAATGACATCATTTAATTCAATGTTGTTTTGTCATATAACATTGATGAGGAAAAAATTGGTTTCATTATAGAGCATTTTGCTTAAAGTTGCAGTTTCAGGAACCTATTGATGATATTAAGTGAAGACTTACTGTATGCACATGAATACAACAAAATAAAATTATTCTATGCCGTCAAAGGCATCCTAGTATATATTTGTACTAATATTATTATTCCAAGTTTCTAGTTCCAGGATATTACCATAAACCTCTCTGTAACGGTCTATGTTATACTTCCGCCATAATTTGTGTCCTTCAACATTTGTAAAGTTTTAATATTCCTAACAGTGTCTTCTCGTGGGGCATTTAGTCTATTTTTGCCATTAATGTCTAATTTTTTACTACTGTATTACCATAGGCAAAATTACAGCAATAAGGCTTATTGAATAGTTCATAATTTCTTGATATAGATTTGTAAATTTTTTTTAAATTCAGTTTCCTTAAACTGAAAGAAAAATTGCCTCTTGAAATAACTTAAACCAATGCTCTTCCCATGGTTCTTATATTCCAGAACACTTGGAATTAAGATTTAAGTTAGTTTGTAAACATGGACTGTATAGTCCAGTCAACCTACTATCAAAGTGTATGTATTTATTTTTTTAAAAGATACTTATGCGAAGCCAGAGTAATTCATGTTACCATTCCTATAGGCTCTGCATCTAAAAATTTCTTTTAAAAAGACATTCAATTTTTTTGCTTCAGTATAGAAGACTAAAAATACATTTCAACCTCCCCCCTTATCTTAAGAGATGACAGGATAAACTACATAGAAATGCATGCTCACAGGTACACATACACACACACACACACACACACACACACAGAGTTGTGCTAAAAACAAGAAATATATAAATTAAAAATTAAAATATATTTTTAATTTGGATAATTCAACTATTGGTTAAGAGAGAGAAAAAAATCTGTACATGTTGATTTGGAATAAAATCCAAAAGATGGAAAGTATAAAAGGCAAATTGATGGAAAAATATAATAGAAAAATATGGTGTTTTCATTTTAAAAAAACACTGTGTGTAGGTATTTATTTTAAAAGGGGGGCGAATTTTTGAAATACTCCAAGGGGCATATACCAAACTATTAGTATGGTTATCTGGGTTTGTGCAAGAATGATGATGGAAGGGGACCAAAAATAGTATTTTTAATTTATGTACTTATGACTCATTTGAATTTGCCAAAACAGGTATATATTGTACAATATTTAAAACAATAATAAAGATGATTTAGAAAAAAACACAATTGAAGTCATAAAGAGTTATTTCCATGAAAATTTGGGAAACATACTATGGTAGAAAGAAGTATCAATGAAACTGGAAGGAAAATACTTGAACTCTAGGATGCATAATACCTGTAATAACAACTTGCATAGTCTTGACTTAAACTCTTCAGTATGTAGGGATCACCAAGCCATGCTAGTATGTTAGAACTCCAGTC
This sequence comes from Papio anubis, assembly GCF_008728515.1. Classification (NCBI taxonomy): domain Eukaryota; kingdom Metazoa; phylum Chordata; class Mammalia; order Primates; family Cercopithecidae; genus Papio; species Papio anubis. The sequence goes on from NC_044991.1 coordinate 51,937,470, forward strand.
AAATTTCCTTTCATTGTTTAGGTAGTCAAGTTTCACATCATGAGGCTATAAACAGTTGAAATGTGTTTTGCACCATGTATGTCAACTGTATATTTGATCTCATCTACACAATACCTCACTCCTGCCAGCAGAAGGAACTTATAAAAGGCACAACCAAGAAATATTTGCTTTCCTGGCTTTGACACTTCAAAATCAACAAAATATTCTATCAAAAAATAGTCAATATACCACCAAATTATTATAACGTAAACACTTGTGTTCAATTCTAAAATAAGTAACAAGCAAACCAGAAGGAAGGAAGGGAGGAAGAGAGAGGGAAAAAAAGGAAAGGAAAGCAAACTCAACATTCCATTTTATTGATATCCTGTATGATACTTTTAATTTGAGCCAATTTTTGACATGATCAAAACTTCTTCTTAGATTTCCTATTCTGGAATCATTGCTAGGAAAAGACAATTGCTTAGTTATAATAAATTATGTCGTTTGAGATGCTTGTTCCTAGACACCCCCAACAGCAATATAAAACAGCTTTGGTGTACTTGCCAGGTTGGGAGTGGTGCAGCTGAAATACTCTATGGCATATGCAATTTCTGATCTCTGCACTTACTTGTCAAAGCAAAAAAATGAAACAAAATCTTTGAAATGACACTGTGAAGCCCATTTTTCAATCAAGGACTATCTCCAAATGGAAACAAGCTGGCTATACCATTTAACTACAATTTCATTTCTGATTTATATCTAGCCTGTCTGAAAGTTTGGAATATTATATGGCACAAGACTGGAATGAAGTAAGAGGGAGCTGGATAGTTCAATAAACAATAGTAAGTGCCTAATCCTCAAAGAAAATAGCTTCTTTAAAAATCACTGGCTTTTCTGTTAGACTCATCTTAAGTATTCCCGGAGGTAACTCTAGCTAAATACATCTCAAGGCCCTCCCTAATTATATAAGTTCACCCCTGTGTCCAAGGAACCATATTGTCACAATGGAGAACTTTCAAAAAAAACACAACTTTCCATTAAAGATCTAAAAACAATTCCTAATAACTAACTTCAGGGGTAGAAACAAGAGACTGCACTTGATGTCTCTCCTATGGTGGGAGATGTCAATATGCATACTGTTGCTTTGTTAAATTTATGAATTATAACATGACTTAATCTCCTTGGGGTAAGCCATTGCTCCCTTGAGATTCTCAATGAGGCTACTCCTCAGGGAACAGAGCCTATTAAGACCTGCAGACCTAGCTGGCCAGACATTTGTAAACCTAGCTGGTTTGCATTTCCAACTAGATCCATGGGCCCAAGCATCACCTTATATACTTCACGGTCCTTTGATTTTATCTGATTAGGAGAGGTGACACATGGTTTAAAGAGAAAAAGAACTCTGGATATTCAAAGCCAAGATCTAGGATATGCTCACTGAGAGATGCTCATCTTATTTGCATGAATTTTAGGTAAAGTCAGAAAAATGGGAAAACGTAATGGAAAGAATACAAATCTTGAGTTTAGACAGAAATGATTGAAATGCCAGTCCTATCTAATTTTCCATCTATCAAAAAGGGATAATAATAACTTGAATGGATGCTGAGGGGGGTTAGCAGTGTATATAATGCTTGACATAAAGAAGGTCTTTAATAAATGACAGCTATCATTGTTACTACAATTATTAAAGTGTGAAATTCAACTATTTTCTCTGCATCTAATTTTTGTTTTAAGAAAACCATACGCCGGGCGCGGTGGCTCACGCCTGTAATCCCAGCACTTTGGGAGGCCAAGGCAGGCGGATCACGAGGTCAGGAGATCGAGACCATCCTGGCCAACACAGTGAAACCCCATTTCTACTAAAAAAAAATACAAAAAATTAGCCAGGAGTAGTAGTAGGCACCTGTAGTCCCAGCTACTCGGGAGGCTGAGGCAGGAGAATCACTTGAACCCAGGAGGTGCAGGTTGCAGTGAACTGAGATCGCGCCCCTCCACTCCAACCTGGGCGACAGAGCAAGACTCTGTCTTGAAAATAAAAAGAAAAACATAAGCTCCTCCCTCTAATATAATTATGCCAAATTAGCTGCCAGTTACCTGGATTCAAAACTCAGTCATAAGACATATTCTAGGTAGAAACGCATATGAATTGCTACTTTAATAGAGTTCAAAAATATGTCTTTTATGATGTAGGTTCCTTAGGACTCACTATCTCTGTTCTACCACACACCACCACCGTTCTTTATTGCCGCCACTATGAAATAAATTTCCTATGGGGTGTCTTGACATGAACTGTTTGGCCTTGTCTTGGCACCAATATATTATGTGAATATTAAGTCATGTCTTCTTTTTCTCTTGAGAACAGGACAATTAAAATAGTGCTACTTTCCTTTATCCCAATTATGAACTCAGACTGGCAGTGCTTTTTAGATGTTCTGGGTTGAATTGTGTCCCTCAAGAAGATATTGAAATCCAAACTGCCAGTAACTATGAATGTGACCTTATTTGGAAAGGTACCTTTGCAGATAATCAAGTTAAGATGAGGTCATTAGGGTGGGCTCTAATCTAATATGGTTGATGTCCCTATGACAAGGGGAAATTTAGACACAAAGAAAGACATGCACCCAAAGAGAACGCCATGTGAAGATGGTGGCAGAGGCCCTTGGCATCTACAAGCAAAGGAATGCCAAAGATTGCCAGCAAACAACCAGAAGCCATGAAAGGGGCATGGAATAAGTTTTCCCTTGCAGCTCTCAGATGACACCAACCTTGTCAGCACCTTCATCTTGGACTTCTAGCCTCCACAACTGTGAGACAATAAATAGTTGCTCAATCCACTCAATTTGTGGTACTTTGTTACAGCAGCACTAACAAACTAATACAGAAGTTGATTTTGTATAAGGTTTTTTAGTATGTTCATGCTAAGTTTTCTTACACTATTCTTAAAATTGGAGATATATATTAGAGTACTTGCATATCCATGACAATATGTCTACAGGCCACAAGGATCTATAGCTTCCAGTTTGAGAAACACTATAAAACAGAACTTGATAATATTAATACCACATGTTACATGTGTCCCTCCCCTTCTCCTGGAAATGTAGTCCAAAGGCAAAAAGACTCACATTAGAAGCTCTTTGGCATTATGCCAGATTCATGCACCAAATATTCTAAAGGGCAGAGTTCGAAGAAAAAATCCTAATAATCTGCTTTTTTAAAGCAGTCACATCCATTACATTGCAGCCCTTCCCCACAGTCCAGCAGGACCACACACTGGTTACCATTTACCAATACAGCAATGAGTTACTGTAGCATTGGAGGCTGACACAGGTTTTACAGTCTTAAAGGAAAAATTTCCAAAAGCCAGGAAAAGATTTGAGAAGAAAATCTGATCTCCATCAGTTTGTTTCCTGCATTTAGCAGAAACCTGCTTATTTGTTTAGCTCTGGCCAGGAGATATTGCTTCCCTTGATTTTTTTTTTTTTTTTTTTTTTTTTTTTTTAATATTCCAAATGCTTTGGTCTGAAGCCTTCAGGCTCTACTGCATTCTGTTTAGCCTATATTTAGAACAAAGCAAACACATGTGATTCTTTAGAACTAAGCACTTCTTCCAGTGGGCCCTGGAAAATTGCTAACCCCAAAATAAAACAATACCCGCTTTCTTTAAATACTTCTGCTTACACTTACAGTGAGGAGATATTGACAGCACGTGTCAGTTTGAGTGACTGAAAATAAACAGGAGTGAAGAAAACATGGACTTTTGCTATTAAAGCCAGATTTATTTAGAGGAAATATGTGACAAGTATCGTTATTTTCTCTAATAGCAATCTCAGGATATCTCACCCATGAAGAAAAGTTATGATGTCATTTGCATGACTTCTAAAGCTTTATTAACAAGCAGCTCTCCCAGATCTGATCCTACTGACCATTGATTCTAAATCAAGGCCAATGAGGAAAGGCAAAGAAGACAGCCTGGTCTACTGAGAGAGACAAGCTACAGTAAGACAAAAATAAACCACAAGCTAAAGTGACCCCATCTCTGCAAAGGTCTAAATTTACTCTCCACAAGTAGTAGCATCTACAAATGCTGGAGGCGTTCACAATGGGGCACGCTGTGCAAGAGCAGCAGGAAATTCCATCAAGTGGTCTTCACGTTTTTCTCACAACTCCGGACCTACCACAAGTTCAAGGTTATGAACGTGGGCAGAGAATAAGGAGATACGTGTTCTTGCTCTGATCCCATTGTTGGGAGAGCTTTGAAAACTCACAAGTCTTCTGGGCCTCATTCTCCCCATCTGTGAAATGATTGCCTTGGATTGGAGACTCTAAGGTTCATTTCCGTGTCACAGTGGGGTAGAATTAAATTATCCAACTCATATTTGCCAATTACATTTGCTTTGACATTGTCAAACCAGCCATTTTTCTATTTCTTCAATACTCCTTTCAAAGTTCAGGTTCAACCATTATTGTTAGTTAACACTTTCATACATAAAATCACATACTATAATGATTTTCTCAAGACATCACAAAAAAGTTTCCAATTAGCTTTATCAAAATTACAAAAGTTTCTGAACATTTAAATTTTGCTTTAAAAATGGAAAAGAAGAGGGCGGAGCAAGATGGCTTCCAATAGAACAGCTCCAGTCTCCAACTCCCAGCCAGCGACACAGAAGACCGGGTGGGATTTCTGCATTTTCAACTGAGGTACTGGGTTCATCTCACTGGGGAGTGCCGACGATCGGTGCTGGTCAGTTGCTGCAGCCCGACCAGCGCAGAGCTGAAGCAGGGCTGCAGGCATCGGGCTTCACCTGGGAAGCGCAAGGGAATCCCTTTCCTAGCCAGGGAAACCCACACACAACACCTGGTAATCGGGTAACTCCCACCCCAATATTGCTTTTAAGCAACAGGCACACCAGGAGATCATATCCCACACCTGGTCGGGAGGGTCCCATCGCCTCCACGGAGCCTCCCTCATTGCTAGCACAGCAGTCTGTGATCTACCGGCAAGGCAGCAGCGCAGGCTGGGGAGGGGCCACCATTGCTGAGGCTTGGCAGGGAAACAGCTGCTGGGAAGCTCCAACTGCGGAGCCTACAGCAGCTCAAGAAACCTGCCTGTCTCTGTAGACTCCACCTCTGGGACAGGGCACAGCTACACAACAACAACAACAACAACAACAAAGCAGCAGAAACCTCTTGCAGATGCAAAATCCACTCTGTCTGACAGCTTTAAGAGCAGTGATCTCCCAACATGGAGGTTGAGATCTGAGAACGGACAGACTGCTCTGCTCAAGTGGGTCCCCTGACCCCCGAGTAGCTCCACCGGGGAGACATCCCCACTAGCAGTCTGACACCCCACACCTCACAGGGTGGAGTACACCCCTGAGAGAAGCTTCCAAAGCAAGAATCAGGACAGGTACACTCGTTCAGAAATATTCTATCTTCTGCAGCCTCTGCTAAGCGATACCCAGGCAAACAGGGTCAGGAGTGGACTCCTCACCTCCAACAGACCTTACAGCTGAGGGTCCTGACTGTTAGAAGGAAAAACTATCAAAACAGGAAGGACACCTACACCAAAACTTCATCAGTACATCAACATCATCAAAGACCAGAGGCAGATAAAACCACAAAGATGGGGAAAAGCAGGGCAGAAAAGCTGGAAATTCAAAAATAAGAGCACATCTCCTCGGCAATGAGCGCAGCTCATCGCCAGCAACGGATCAAAGCTGGACGGAGAATGACTTCCTTTGATGAGATGAGAGAAGAAGGCTTCAGTCCATCAAATTTCAGAGCTAAAGGAGGAATTCACGCACTCCAGCAGTTAAGAAACCAAAACTTTGGAAAAAGTGCGAAGAATTGACGGCCAGGGAGTAATTGCTAATGCAGAGAAGGTCATAAACGAAATGAAAGAGATGAAACCATGACACGAAATACGCGGATAAATGCAATGCTTCAGTAACCCACTCGGGATCAACTGGAAGAAAGAGTATCAGCATTGAGGATCAAATGAATGAAATGAAGCGAGAAGAGAAACCAAAAGAAAAAGAAGAAAAGAAATGAACAAAGCCTGCAAGAAGTATGGGATTATGTAAAAGACCAAATCTACGCCTGATTGGGGTGCCTGAAAGTGAGGGGGAAAATGGAACCAAGTTGGAAAACACTCTTCAGGATATCATCCAGGAACTTCCCCAAATCAGTAGGGCAGGCCAACATTCAAATCCAGGGAAATACAGAGAACGCCCAAAGATACCTCGAGAGAGCAACCTCCAAGACACATAATTGCCAGATTCACCAAAGTTGAAATGAAGGAAAAATCTTAAGGGCAGCCAGAGAGAAAGGTCAAGTTACCCAGCCAAAGGGAAGCCCATCAGACTCACAGCAGATCTCTGGGCAGAAACTCTACAAGCCAGAAGAGAGTGGGGGCCAATATCTCAACATTCTAAAGAAAGAATTTTCAACCCAGAATTTCATATCCAGCCAAACTAAGTCACAAGTGAAGGAGAAATAAAATCCTTTACAGATAAGCAAATGCTTAGAGATTTTGTCACCACTCAGGGCCTTGCCTTTACAAGAGACCCTGAAGGAAGCACTCAACATGGAAAAGGAACAACCGCACCAGCCATTGCAAAACATGCCAAAATGTAAAGACCATCGTAGGCTAGGAAGAAACTGCATCAACTAACGAAAGCAAAATAACCAGTTAATATCATAATGGCAGGGATCAAGTTCACACATAACAATCTTAACCTTAAATGTAAATGGACTAAATGCTCCAATGAAAAGACACAGACTGGCAAACTGGATAAAGAGTCATCAAGACTCCATCAGTTCGCTGTATTCAGAGACCCATCTCACACGCAGAGACATACATAGGCTCAAAATAAAGGGATGGAGGAAGATTTACCAAGCAAATGGAGAACAAAAAGCAGGGGTTGCAATCCTAGTCTCTGATAAAACAGACTTTAAAACCATCAAAGATCAAAAAGAGACAAAGAAGGCCATTACATAATGGTCAAGGGATCAATTCAACAGGAAGAGCTAACTATCCTAAATATATATGCACCCAATACAGGGAGCACTCCAGATTCATAAAGCAAGTCCTTAGGAGACTTACAGAGACTTACACTCTATACAATAATAATGGGAGACTTCAACACTCCACTGTCACATTAGACAGATCAACAAGACAGAAAAGTTAACAAGGATATCCAGGAATTGAACTCATCTCTCTGCAGCAAGCAGACCTAATAGACATCTATAGAACTCTCCACCCCAAATCAACAGAATATACATTCTTCTCAGCACCACATCGTACTTACTCCAAAATTGACCATATAATTGGAAGACACTCCTCAGCAAATGTACAAGAACAGAAATTATAACAAACTGTCTCTCAGACCACAGTGCAATCAAACTAGAACTCAGGACTAAGAAACTCAATCAAAACCGGCCAACTACATGGAAACTGAACAACCTGCTCCCACCACGGGTACACATAACGAAATTTCCATGCAGAAATAAAGGTGTTCTTTGAACCAATGAGAACAAAGATACAACATACCAGAATCTCTGGGACACATTTAAAGCAGTGTGTAGAGGGAAATTTATAGCACCAAATGCCCACAAGATAAAGCAGGAAAGATCAAAAAATTGACACTCTAACATCGCAATTAAAAGAACTAGAGAAGCAAGAGCAAACACATTCCAAAAGCTAGCAGAAGGCAAGAGATAACTAAGATCAGAGCAGAACTGAAGGAGATAGAGACACAAAAACCCTCCAAAAATCATCAATGAATCCAGGAGTTGGTTTTTTGAAAAGATCAAAATTGACAGACCACTAGCAAGACTAATAAAGAAGAAGTAGGAAGAATCAAATCGACGCAATTAAAAATGATAAAGGAATATCACCACCCACCCCACAGAAATACAAACTACCATCAGAGAATACTATAAAACACCTCTACTAAATAAACTGGAAACCTAGAAGAAATGATAATTTCCTACACTTACACTCTTCCAAGACTAAACCAGAAGAAGTTCAACTCTGAATAGACCAATTGTAGGCTCTGGAAATTGAGGCAATAATTAATAGCCTACCAACCAAAAAAAAAAAAAGTCCAGGACCAGATGGATTCACAGCTGACCCTACCAGAGGTATAAGGAGGAGCTGCACCATTCCTTCTGAAACTGTCTCCAACTCAATGTGAAAAAGAGGGAATCCTCCCTAACTCGTTTTATGAGGCCAACATCATCCTGATACCAAAGCCCAAGTAGAGACACACAACAAAAAAAGAGAATTTTAGACCAATATCCTTGATGAACATCGATGCAAAAATCCTCAATAAAAATACTGGCAAAACCGGATTCAACAACACACATCAAAAGCTTATCCACCATGATCAAGTGGGCTTCATCCTTGGATGCAAGGCTGGTTCAACATTCAAACCAACACAATCCATATAAACAGAACCAAAGACAAAGAACCACATGATTTATTCCCAATAGATGCAGAAAGGCTTTGATAAAATTCAACAGCCCTTCATGTAAAAACTTCACAAATTCCCAAGTATTGATGGAACGCACTTCAAAATAATAAGAGCTATTTATGACAAACCCACAGCCAATATCATACTGAATGGGCAAAACTGGAAAAAATTCCCTTTGAAAACTGGCATTAAGACAGGGATGCCCCTCTCAACACCCTATTCAACATAGTGTTAAAGTTCTGGCTAGGCAATTAGGGCAAGAGAAAGGAAACTACGGGTATTCAGTTGAGAAAAGAAGAAGTCAAATGACCTCGTTTGCAGATGACATGATTGTATATTTAGGAAACCCCATTGTCTCACCAAAATCTCCTTAAGCTGATAAGCAACTTCAGCAAAGTCTCAGGATACAAAATTAATGCAAAAAATCACAAGCATTCTTATACACCAATAACATGACAGAGCCAAATCATGAATGAATCCTCTCATTCACAATGTTTCAAAAGAAATCAAATACCTAGAACTAACCACAAGGATGTAAAGGACCTCTTCAAGGAGAACTACAAAACCACTGCTCAGTGAAATAAAAAGAGGACACAAACAAATGGAAGAACATACCATGCTCATGGATAGAATCAATATCGTTAGTTCACTCATACCGCCCAAGGTAATTTATAGATTCAATGCCATCCCCATCAAGCTACCAATGAGCTTTTCACCGAATTGAAAACTGCTTTAAAGTTCATATAACCAAAAAGAGCCCGCATCTCCAAGACAATCCTAAGTCAAAAGAACAAAGCTGGAGGCATCACGCTACCTGACTTCAAACTATACTACAAGGCTACAGTAACCAAAACAGCATGGTACTGGTACCAAAACAGAGATATAGACCAATGGAACAGAACAGAGTCCTCAGAAATAATACCACACATCCAGCCATCTGATCTTTGACAAACCTGGAGAAAACAAGAATGAGAAAGGATTCCCTATTTAATAAATGAAAGGTACCATAGCCATAAGTAGAAAGCTGAACTGGATCCTTTCCCTACCCTCTTATAATGAAAATTAATTCAAGATACTAGAGAGACTTAAAATGTTAGACCTAATACCATAAAAAAATCCTAGAGGAAAACCTAGGTAGTACCCATTCAGGACACAGTAATGCAAAGACTTCATGCCCAAAACACCAAAAGCAACTGCAGCAAAGCTAAAATTGACAAAATGGGATCTAATTAAACTAAAGAGCTTCTGCACAGCAAAAAGAAACTACCATCAGAGTGAACAGGCAACCTACAGAATGGAGAAAATTTTGCAAATCTACTCATCTGACAAAGGGCTAATTATCCAGAACCTACATAAAAGAACTCAAAACAAATTACAAGAAAACAAACAGCCCCATCAAAAGTGGGCAAAGATATGAACAGACATTTCTCAAAAAGGAAGACATATTCATACAGCCAATAGACATAAGGAAAAATGCTCATCATCACTGGCCATCAGAGAATGCAAATCAAAAACCACAATGAGATACCATCTCACACCAGTTAGAATTTCATGCATCATTAAAAGTCAGGAAACAAATGGGTGCTGGAGAGGATGTGGAGAAATAGGAACACTTTTTACACTGTTGGTGGGATTTTGCAAACCCGTCTAACCATTATGGTCATGACCTCAAGATCTTAGAACTAGATGTACCATATGATCTAGCCATCCCATTACTGGGGATATACCCAAAAGGATTATATAAAATTATGCTGCTATAAAGACACATGCACACGTGATGTTTATTGCAGCACTATTCATTGATAGCAAAGACTTGAATCAACCCAAACAACCAACAAAGTGACAGATTGATTAAGAAAATGTGGCACATATACAATTCATGGAATAACAAGTGTTTCATAAAAGGATGAGTTTAAGGCCTCCTTTGTAGGGACATGGATGCAGCTGGAAACCATCATTCTTAGCAAGCAAACTATCACAAGAACAGAAAACCCAAACACCGCATAAGCCCCCTCACTCATAGTGGAATCCGAACAATGAGATCGCTTTGACTCCAGGAAGGGGAACATCACACACCCTGGGCCTATCATGGGGAGGGGAGGGGAGGGATTGTACTGGGGTTACACTGATGTAAATGACGAAGTTGATGGGTGCAGCAGGACCAACACGGCACAACATACACATATGTAACAAAACCTGCATGTTATGCAATAATATGCACCTACAACTTAAAGTATAATAATAATAAATAAATTTAAAAAAAAAAAAATGGAAAAGAAAACCTGAAAATATAGACATTAATATTAATGATGGTTAACTCCAATGACTTAATACTGATAATTTGTATGTTCTTCATTGTACACATCTAGATTTTCTAAAATTGTCACAATTAATGTGTATTTTATGTGTAATCAAGAAAAATAAACAGTACTTTTTAAAGGTCTGTTTTAAACAGTACCATAAATCATACTATCACTCAAATTCTCTCTTCTCAGAGCACTTGGTATTTTATATTTATCTGCACTATTATCACTAATGGTACCATAAGGGTATTATTTGCAGTTACTTTTTGCATTCATTTATTTTTAAACAACTTTGTTGAGATACATTTTACACATTTTTATAATTTATCAATTTTAAATGCACAATTTTTGCTAAATTTACCAAATGATGCAACCATCACCAGAAATCAGTTTCAGAACATTTTACCTCCCCAACAGGATGCCTCATGACCATTTACAGTTAATACCTTTTCCCAACGCAGCCTCAAGCAGCCACCACTCTGTTTGCCTTTTCTGAACATTTCATAAATATGAAATCATACAATATGATGATGTTGTCTGGTTGCTTTCATTTCATATAATGCTTTTGAGGTTTATCTTTAACGTAATATATGACAATTGATTCCTTTTCATTTGTTAATAGTATTCCATTGTATAGATTTATGGCATTCTTTTCTATCCATTCACCTTCCAGATGTTATTATAATTTTTATTAATATTCATTTTTAACAACATTTTTATTTCTACTATAGTGCTTTCCTTCTCCCTCCCTCAGTTTTCATTATTTATCAACTTTGTCACTCTAGAGTATAATGTCAAGCTATGTTTCTTTTTTCCAGGCTGTTGGAGAACTGAGGCTTCTTGCCAACAGGTAGAACTAACCTGCCAGCCACATAAATGAGCCTTCTGGAAAATAGATCTTCCAGCCCTGGTTAATTTCCAGGTAACTCTTGACTATAACTTTATGAGATGCTCCGAGTAGAGTCACCCGTGTAAGCAGCTCTCAAATTCCTGACCCACAGAAATCAGGTGAGATAATAAGTGCTTGTTTCTTTAAGTCACTTAAGTTTGGATAATTAGTTATGCAGCAATAGATAAATACAGACACTAGGAAGTCTTATGTCTTCCAGAAATTAACAGAATCTTTGTTTTGCTTATATCTTCCTCCCTCCCTCCCCATCCACTTTCAGCTTTATAAATTTATTATTTTAATATTTCACTGCCTTTTTAATAGGTTCAGAGAAGGAGATGAGAATGCTTCCACAATGTCCATTATCTTGAACCATACAGACCTCAGACTATTTTTGTTTAAATGATGCACACTTTCCTTAATGAAATCTCAACATCAACTGCTGGGAGAACCATTTTATCTACACTATAGTTGTTGGTCACCATCTATCCTTTGTACCTACTGATGACCTACTTTCTTTCTTTTTTCTTTTTCCTCTTTATTTTACATTTAGAGGGTACATACTTAGGGTTTGTTTTTACCCAAATATATTGCATGAGGCGTAAGTTTGGGGTATGAAGGATCACATCACCCAAGTACTGAGCACAGTAGCCATCAGTTAGTTTTTCAACCAGTGCCCGCTTTACTCTCTTTCTCCCTCCCTTCTCTAGCAGTCCCCAGTATCTATTGTTGCCATATTTATGTCTATGAATACCCAATGTTTAGCTCCTACTTATAAGTGAGTACATGTGGTATTCAGTTTTCTGTTCCTGCATTAATTCACTTAGAATAATGGCTTTCAGCTGAGTCCATGTTGCTACAAAGGACATGGTTTCATTCTTTGTATGGCTGCATAGCATTCCATAATGTATATGTACCATATTTTCTTTATCTAATCCCCTTTTAATAGGCACCTAGATCAAGTCCATATATTTGCTATTATGAATAGTGCTGCAATGAACATGCAACTGCACATGTCTTTTGGTAGAACAATTTGCTTTCTTTTAACAATCTACTTTCTTGAGGTAATAAGAAAATTTGTTAAAATTCCTGAAGAAGTTGGAATGGAACAACTATGTGGACATGAAAATCACCTGGGAAATTTATCTAAAATGCTAATTTTCATACCTACTCATAAAGTTTCTTATATGGGAAAGTTTTGGTGCATTTTACAGCAATATCATAGACAATGGAATAGATAGTCCAAAAATAGAACAAACTAACCACAGAGTTTTAGTACATGGTGACAATGACATCTTAAATAATTAGGTTAAAGATGAACTTTTAATAAATAGTGCTGGGCCAACAGGTTTACCAATTGAAAATAGATAAGACTAAATCCCTATCTCACACCATAAGAATAAGACTACTATTAAATCAGGGATCTACTATAAAAAAACAGATTATACAAGTACTAGAAATAAGCATGTATAAATTCTTTTATAACTTGGTGATAACAAAAGTTTTTCTGATTATGACTAAAATATGGATGCAATAAAAAAATACCCCAGATGGTTCTGTTGCAGGTTATCCCCAGAGGTGATGCATAAAGATACCATAAATAAATGTAGCTGAGAAGTATATTTGTGTATCGTGTCTATTAGGCTTATGGTAAACATTGAATTGAATTTTTATGATTTGTGTTGTATACTGTATTTGTAGAAACTTTTCTTTTAGTTCCTAAAAAGACAAGGCATCTCCTATTCATTATGTCACTCTTGACTAGACCATTTATTTAAAATCTCCTTACCTTAGCCAAGTGGAACTCAAAACATGGTTTATCCAACATTTGTCTTGGTCAGGTTTTGCTTCTTCTTTCCTTTGAGCATTTCCAACATGTCTGACAAATTGTCTCCTTCTCTCACACCATAAATGGCTTGTTCTATAGTCAAGAGAAGCTTCTGAGGTCTTACAGAGAATAAAATTTCTTACCTCCTCTGAGAAAATGTCAGCCTCCAACAAAACAAAACTTGTCACTTGAATTCACCAACCAGGCAAGAAAAAAAATCACTCCTCCAATTCCAGTCAATACTTAGTAGAAGAAGAGAGAATAGCTTTTTACCTAAGTATTATTTTCAAAGCAGCGAATTGTACAGCTTCACACTTAATAATATAATTACAGTTTACAAATATACTTGTAAGACTTGCCAGAATTCACTTGGTGAACCAGCAACATCACCACTTAAGGTTTCCTTAAAGGAAAGGACATGTACTTAGAAGTGACTAGCGTTCCAAAATATTACAATCACCAGGGAATTGAATCCTGTATTTGTAAATGCCCTTTATGTGACAACCAACTGCTGAACTGCTGAATCAACTTGCTACTCTTTAGTTGCTTCAGTTTATTTAGCATGCTTCCACTATGACTCTCTAGGAAAACCTCTTATCTTAGATAAAAGTAAAGACATTTGTCGTTGTCCCATTGGTCATTGTGAAGGAGAAAGCCTCTCAGAAGTAGTAGAAGCTATAAAACAAGCAATTTTTCATGGTGTGAGGTTAAGGATACAACTTCTTTTTCTTTTTCCTTATGGATAGCTGATTGCCTCAGTGAATAATTCATTCCATTCTCACTGATATCCATTGACAGCTCTGTTATATATAGGACTTTATATGAATTCTTCCCCGTTCTCTTCTTGTTTTTCTCCTTGTTTATCCTTGTACCATACCACTGTGTCTAAATTAAGTAGTTCTACAATAAATCTGATATTTTAAAGGGTAAGTCCTCACCCCACCCCACTACCCCCATCCACGCACACTTTACTTATATTCTTTAGGAGTCTCTTGGCTATTCTTAACCCTTTGCTCTTCCATACAAAGTTTAGAAACAGCTTGTAAAGCTCTGCAAAATAGCTTGCTGTGTTTTCATTGGAACAGTACAGGATCTGTAGATTATTTGGGGGAGACTTGATATCTTTAAAATCTCAAAATTTCCCTTCCACAAACATAGTATATTCTCTACATAGTTTTTCTTTAATGTCTTTCAAAAAATTGTATACTTTTCTTCAAAAGGTTCCTTACTGAATTTAGATTTAATTCCAACTATCCTATATGATATCATCTATCATCCAGAATAGATAGTAGAGATAGACAGAATGATTGAGAGATAAAGAGATATATACACATACATAGGAGAGAATTACTATGATAAAAGTCACCTTTTGAATTTTATGTTTTATTTTCTGTTAATATATAGAAATGTCAATTACTTTATATATTAATTTGGTGTCCAGCATCTTTGTTAAGCTCTTATTAATTCTAATCATTTTCCTATTGTTTCTTGTGGATTTTCCAGTAGACAATCATAGCCTCTGTGGACAATGGTATATTTGGTTCTTCCTTCCCAATCTTTGTACCATTTATTGATTTTTCTTCTGTTGCCATACTCACAGTTGATTTTGCTTAGTGTCTGCCTAGTACATCTTCCATTCCCTTTTTTAAACTTCCTATGCTCTTAAATTGTAATTACGTAATATGGAGGCAATATATTGCTGGGTTCTGTTTTCTACACATATATTTTTAGAGAATCTAGGTCTTGCTATGTCACCCAGGTGAATGCCGTGGCTCAAGCAATTCTCCCACCTCAACCTTCCAAATAGCTGGGACTACAGACATGTGTCAACATGCCCAGTTCAGACTATTATTTTTGAATTGGCTAAAACCATTTATTTAATTACTAGTGTATTTGGATTTATTACTACTATCTTATTTTGTGCTTTTATGTTTTCATTTTCCCCTTTCTTTTCTTACCTTCTTTACTATTAATTTTTCACCATTGGATTTTTTCCCCTATTACTTTTTCTCTTTAGGGATTGCCCTAAATACTGAATAAGGAAATTTAATTCAATATAATATAGTTAATCAATATATTTATCCATGAGACCAAAACAGTGCCTTAGAATTATTTGCCACTTATTTCTCTTTTCATGTTTCTTATTCACCATTTTAGCTTTATCTTATTTTTCTAACATATAAATTATTCATTTATGTAGTAAATGTTTATTTAGATAAACATGTACCATATTTTTGGTGTGCAGCTGTTTGCATCGAAAGAGCTTCTATTTGAGATTTTTACTTTTCCTGAAATGCATATTTTAGAAATTTTAATTGAAATGTATAAATAACATATTTTTATATTGATTTTTTCTTTGTCCTACACAGATGGGTTTATAGGATGTTCAGTTTTAGATTGGCAGTAATTTTCTCCCAGAAAGTTGAAGATATCATTCTAGGGTTTTCTGTTTCGTATTGCTGCTGTCAAAAGTCAGTTTGTAACCTTATTTTTGGCATTTGTAAGTAGTTTCACCTTTTTCCTTGGCTGCTTTTAAAATAATTTTCTTGTCTTTGGTCTTGCAGTTTTATATTAATGTGTCTAAGTATAGGTTGCCTTCTATTTATTCTGCTTGAGATTCATTGGGCTTTGTGAAACTGATAATTCATGCCTTATGTCGATTCTGGAAAATAGTCATTATCTCTTCAAATATTGCCTTTTTTCCATTATTCCTGTTTTATTATTCTAGAAATCCATTTATAAGCATATTAGATATTTTCATTATTTAATCCTTTTCTTCTATGCTTTGTATATTTTCTATCATTTTATCTCTGTCACTTATTCATTTTTATATTCTAGTTTATTTTTTCTACAACAATACATGATATTGTTTAGCATTTCATTAAGTTTACAGTTTCAATTATTATGTATTTCAGTTGAATTCAGTGAAAAATTTTGCCTGGTCATTTTGACAGTCTCTCGTTCTCATTCTTATCCTTATGATCCTCTGGCCTCCCTGATGGTAGTTTTTTCTCTGATCCATTTGGTGATTTTTGGTGTTAAGTTCATGCTCCTAGGAACTTTGTAATGGGAAATATTTATCTGATGGACCTGATAAAATGTCATTTTTCCAGAGAATATTTGAGTTTGCTAACACCAGATACTTGGGAGAAATGCCAATCTGAGATCATCATAAATTTAGATTTTTTTAATTTTTTGAGTAACTATTGCCTGAGTATTTTCCAAAACTGACATAAGACACCAAAAAACAGACTCAATAAGCTCAGAGAACATCAAGCAAGATAAATACCAACATACACACACTCACACACCTATACACAAACACAATGCTAGGGAAATCATATTCAAACTGCTGAGAATTACATATAAAGAGAAAATATTAAAGGCAGCCAGAGGAAAAAGACACATTGTCTGCAGTAGAATAAAGATTTCTCATCAGAAACCATGCAAGCAAGAAGTCAAGGGAGTGGCATCTGTAAAGTACTGAAACAAAAATCCTGTTCTGATTAGAATTCCAAACCCAGAAAAAATACCTTTCAAAAGTGAAGAAGGAAGAAAAACTTTCTTGGACAAAAACTAAGAGAATTCACTGTTACCAGAAATACTCTACAAGAAATATTAGAGGAAGTAATATAACAGTTAAAACAGCCCTAAATAAAGAAAGAAAAAGTACTTGAAATGAAATAAATGAAGGTAAAATAATTTTTTCTTGTTTGTAATTGCTATATGAGAAAACTAATGCAGAAATAGTGATAATTTATGTACATTTATAGCATATGTAAAAGTAAAACATATGGCAATATTAGCATGTCTTCATTTCTTCATGAGAAAGATGAATTGGGAATATAGTGTTCTTCATACTACATATGAAGTGGTATAATATTGCTTGAAGGTTGGCTCAGATTAATTAAATGTATGTTGTTAACCCCAGGGCAATCACAAAAAAAAAAAGTAACAGGAGATGTAAATAACAAGTCAATAGAGGATATAAAATGAAATGATAAAAATACTTAAGGGAAAGAAAAAAAGAAACTAAAAAATAGCATATGGAAAAATAGAAACAAGAAGATAGTAGATTGTAATACAATCATATTGGTAATCACTTTGAGTGTGGATGATCTAAACTCCCAGCCAAAAGACAGACATTGTCAGACTGAGTATAAAAGCAAAATTCAACTTTATTTTGCTTCCAAGAAAGAATGGGCCCATCATGATTAAAGAAGACAGGGAAATCAGATGGTGTCATATAAGAAGCTGATTACTGACCCAAGCCTTTGGTATTTCTTCCTAGCTTCTCCAGATCTATGTGTTCCACCCAAATTATGTAGGTAACAAGATAAAAGAAATCCCCTAAGGGAATCTTATCAAAAACTAAAAATAGTTAAGAAATTACTTTGACTCACATACTTTCCCTCTTCCATCATTAACCTACAATTTAGTAGGATATTACTAGGCATTTATTTCATTTCCCTTCAACAGAACTTATGTCAAAGTTTATAAATGGTTTATGTAAGATCTTTAAAAAAAACTTTTGGTTCAGACTCCTAAACCTTAAGGAATAGTCTATGAATAGCTGGCACAAGAGAAGTAAATGAGCGAAGACTTACAAACCTCATGTGAAATAGTCACAGACAGACACCTGATCAATTATGTCACATAAAATTAAAGAATTATCCTTTCAGTGGAATATAATCACAGTGATGTTTTTATAAATGAAGAAGATGGGTTCCACATTTCTTTGTCAGAAATAATAACTAGAGGTAGAAATCCTAAAATCCCATTATGAGACTTGAGTTAAGGAGAATTATGGATAGAAATTGTTAGGTATAAACTGAAGTAGCATCAAATGTTTCAGTCAACTTAAAAATACCTGTGTGAGTTCAAGGATGGGGAAGTGAGGACCAAGATACTGAAGCTTCTGAGAGCTGAAGAAAGGGGCTAAATTGTGTTCAGGAGGAAAAATAATTAGAAAAAAATAATTGCAAACACTTATGATATACTATTCAGTTACACTGACTTATTTAAGAAAAGGAAAAAAAAAGTCTTGAAGGAATGACTTTTGAGTGATCCCCAGGGTACCCTTACATCTTTATATTTCTCATGCTTTATCTTAATAATTTACTTAATTGCTCATTTCCCCTGCTAGGCTGTGAGAGCTATCTGAGAAGAGCTATATCATTCATATTTCCCCAGTGTATCCTCTGACTTTGTTAAATGAATGAGAACATTTGCAGGATGGGAAAGACATGTCATATGTATTCTGCCTTCCTCATTATCCACAAGTCACTCTAAAATAGTTACATAAGAGTAATCATCAAGGTCACCTAAGTAAAACTTGTATGAGACACTCTGCTTGAAATAACCCTCAAAAAACACTCAGCCTCAAGTTCTTCATTCTATGACTAAAATTCTGTAAACAAACAAAAAGAAAGAAAAACTAAAACTTCAAGCACTGTTGTATTTTGGTAGATAATTAGCCAATCAACCACTGAAGATAAAGAACATCTCTCTGTATTAGTCAGCTTTCTGTTGTAATTATGCTGCATAACAAATAACCTGATGAACTCAGTGGTTCCCAACAAATCTTTCTTTTGTTTCACTTTAATGTCTGTAGGGTGGCAGGGGTTAATCTGATGTCATCTCAGATTCACTGCATTTAGCTTTGGCTGCCAGCTGAGTTTAAGTTTTTACCTCATGGTTAACCAGCATATAAACAGGATGGGTTCTCTTCATGGAGGATAAAAGAAGTGGAAGAGGTCAAGACAAATATTGTAAGCACATTTTTACCCCAGGCTTACATCATATTGATTCCCACTCCTTTAGTAAAAACAAGTCGTGTGGCCAAGCCCTGTAACAATGGAGCAGAGAAATACACTCCAGATATTCTAGGGGGAAATAGTACAATGTCCCATGACATAGGGACTGAGCATGTAATTCCATAACAGACAGGTAGTGAAGACTGAGAACAATACTCAGTATATTACTCAGAACTTTCCTGTTTTTGCAAGAGAAAGAAGAGAATAAAATGCCACCGTATATCTAAGGATAGTTAGAAATGTGCAAAGCTGCACATTTTGAAGAAATAGTTCACAGACACCACATTTTAACCTAAGATAGACTCTACTTTCTTTCCCTAGATAAATACAAGTCATGTATGCCCTAAAGCCCTTCTTCCAGTTCCTTAGACATAACATGCTTTGGGACGGGTTAAGACTACCCTTTGCTAGAAACATTCCTACCTTTACTCTTTCCTAGCTAATTCCTTGTTTCTGCTGACATGTTGACTTTACCCACCATCTCCAACTTAAGTAAGAACACCATTATAATCTTTTACTGGAGTTTTATTCTGCTATATGGTGCTCATCTCAATTTGCAAGTGTGTGATTTTGTTTCAATGCCTTTCCTCACTGTGAGCCACATGAAGGCTAGATCCCAACCATGTTTCCACCACTGCAGCAAACATTAACCTTAGAAGAGGATAGACAATAAATAAATATTTGTTGAGTCAGTAAATGGACAATTTATTTTCAAATGGCAATTTTTGTTGCCAAGTTAAATTTGAATTTCAATCACACATGCTAAAGCAAACATCTTCCCTGAACTGAAAGGACAGCCACATATTGTCAAACATGCTGGCTTAGAAATCCTTTAGCATTGCACTGTCCAATATAGTAGCCACTGGTCATGAGAGGCTATTTAAATTTGCATTTACATTAAATGTAAAATCCAGTTTCTCAGTTGCACTAGACACATTTCCAGTGCTCAAAAGTCACATGGGACTAGTGGAGATCATATTTGACAACATAGATAAAGAACTTTACAGAAAGTTCTTTTGGACAGTTATCCCATTCTGTTGGAATGCTTTGGAGGAATCATTCAAATATACAATCAAATTCTCTTCTTTTAAGGTATTCTAAAATAGTGTGAAGCTTCCCAAAACATCTTATTTGTAAAAATCTGTTTATAAACCTTGAGGCTCTGATTCATCATATTTGAAGCACTCTTGCCTGGCACACAACTCCTTAAATATTTGTAATTAAACCAAATAATTTTACATTTTTAAAAAGTATTTTCCAATAATGTTGACAAAAAGGATGTTCTAGTTTACTAAGTCTAACTCATCATCTGCCATTACTAAAATCAGCTCAGCCAGGTTTGCAAACTCCACAGAGTTATCGATTCTCTCTCCTTTTTTGCCCGTTATTAGCTTGGGGCAAAAGTAATTGCAGTTTTTGCATTGTTGGAATTTGCTGTTTGATATTGGAATTCTTTTTAAAATGTGGTTATGTTATACATCATTTTAATGAGCATTTCTCACTTTTTTTTTATAATGACATTACTTGCTTTTTGCTTTATGTTTGTTTTAGACTATGGAAATTATGTTTAAGACAAAAAGCAAATTTGAGCGATTTTCTTATTCGAGTTCAAAATGGGTCGTAAGGCAGAGGAGACAACTTACAACACCAACAACACATTTGGCCCAGGAACTGCTAACAAATGTATAGTGCAGTGGTGGTTCAAAAAGTTTTCCAAAGAAGAGAGCCTTGAAGATGAGGAGCATAGTAGCCAGCCATCAGAAATTGACAAGCACCAATTGAGAGCAATCATCAACGCTGATCCTTTTACAACTACACGAGAAGTTGCCGAAGAACTCAGCGTCACCCATCCTATGGTCATTCAACATTTGAAGTCAATTGGAAAGGTGAAAAAGCTTGATAAGTGGGTGCCTCATGAGCTAAGCGAAATTCAAAAAAAAAAAATGTTGTTTTGAAGTGTCGTCTTCTCTTACTCTACACAACAACAACGAACCATTTCTTTGTCTTTTTCTTTTTCTTTTTTTTTTTTTTTGAGACAGAGTCTCGCTCTGTTGCCTAGGCTGGAGAGCAGTGGCATGATCTCAGCTCACTGCAACTTCTGCTTGCCGGGTTCAAGCAATTCTCCTGCCTCAGACTCCTGAGTAGCTGAGATTACAGGTGCCCACCACCACACCCGGCTAATTTTCGTATTTTTAGTAGAGACAGGGTTTCACCATGTTGACCAGGCTAGTCTCGAACTCCTGATCTCAGGTGATCCACCCACCTTGGCCTCCCAAAGTGCTGGAATTACAGACATGAGCCACCACGCCCAGTCTCATTAATCATTTCTTAGTAGGAATTGTGACACATGATGAAAAGTGGATTTTATAGGACAACCCGCAACAACCAGCTCAGTGGTTGGACCTAGAAAAAGCTCCAAAGCACTTCCCAAAGCCAAACTTGCACTAAAAAAGGTCATGGCCACTATTTGATAGCCTGCTGCCAGTATGATCTACTACAGCTTTCTGAATCCTGGTGAAACCATTACATCTGAAAAGTTATGCTCAGCAAATTAATGAGATGCACCCAAAACTGCAAGGCCTGCAGCCGGCGTTGATCAACAGGAAGGGCCCAGTTCCTCACAACAATGCATGCCCAGCTGCATATCACACAACAAATGCTTCAAAAGTTGAACGAATTGGGCTACAAAGTTTTGCCTCATCTACCATATTCACGTGACCTTTTGCCAACCAACGACCAGTTCTTCAAGCATCTCAACAACTTGTCGCAGGGAAAACGCATCCACAACTAGCAAAATGCAAGAAATGCTTTCCAAGAGTTCAAATCCCGAGGCACAGATATTTACGCTACAGGAGTAAACAAACTTATTTATCATTGGCAAAATGTGATTGTAGTAGTTTCTATTTTGACTAATAAAAATGTGTTTGAGCCTGGCTATAATGATTTAAAATTCACAGCCCAAAACCGCGATTACTTTTGCACCAACTTGGCCTTAACTCAGACGTGTCAACTATTGTCTCCTTACTTCTCTCTGTGTGTCTCTTTTTCTTCATATATGCCATGGTATCTGCAGGTGAGGCTCTTTTAAGCTCTTATTTGGATGATTTGCAATTGATATTACTTCTAGACACTCCCCTGCCAGTCCATTCTATAATCAGCTGTCAATTAAATAGGACCTTACTACATCACTTTCCTGCTCAAGTAACGTTCAAAGATACTTATTAGCCAGCATTTAAGACTCTTGACATTCTGTTCTCAACTTACCTTCCTAATAATCCTAATAATATTACCCCACTCCTAACTTCTGCAGCCAGATTCATATACTTACTCTCTCCCAAGCACACCAAGGCCATTTCAGCCTCAGCACATTTGGTCTCACCAGTTCCCTCAGTGATTGTTCCTTTTCTTCCTCTATAACTTCCTCAAATGTCTCTCTCATTGCCTCTTCTTTTTAATAACTTTTGAAACTGTGCTTATTTATATTGTTCTTTTGGGTCTGAATCATATACTCTTCCTGTCATCTGTCATATTATATCATCATCATAAATATTAGTATCATCATAAATGGAGTTTTTTGCTTAAATAGCAATATGTTAACATATCTTTTTCTCTCTTGACGTAAAATAAGCTCTTAAGAGTAGATATTTTGTATTACTTCCTTTATCACCCCGCAGAAGTTAGGACAACATAGTACTACAGAGACAGAGAGAAATAGAGAGAGGGAGAAGGGGAGGGAGAGAGAGAGGAGAGAGAGGAAGGATGGGGAGAGAGAGACAGAGGGAAAGAGAAAGGGAGAGAAGAGAGAGAAGGGGAGAGGAAAATGTGGAAGAAGAGGCAGAGAGAAAGAGAAGGGAGTGGGAGAGAAGGAGGAGGGGAGAGAGTCGGGGAGAGAGTCAGGGAGAGAGAGAAAGGAGGGAGAAAAGGGGGAGGGAGAAAAGGGGGAGGGAGAAAAGGGGGAGGGAGAAAAGGGGGAGAGAGAGAAGGGGGAAAGACTAGAGATGGGGGTAGAGAAAAAAAGGGGAGGGAGGAAGGGAGTGGGGAGAGGAAAATAGAGGAGGGAGAGAAAGAGGGGTGTGTGTGTGTGTATATATACACATAGATATATACACGTGTACATACATATATTTAAGGAGTGTATATATGCATTATGTGTACATATTATATATACATATGAGTGCATGTGTGTGCATATAAATCCACAGTTAATGAATGAGCAAATGAAAAAGCCCTGCTTCATTCTCACAGGTTTGCCTTGACTTCTTAGCATGTGTCTTTAATTTTTCTGGTAAACATTCTGGATATCATATAGGAAAATCACATGTCATGCCAGAAACCACTTAACAATGTGGGCTCAAAACCACCATGCCACGGCAATTACTTCCTTCAAAATGTCATCTTTGGTCTCTTCCTTTATATCCTTGCTACTTTATTCACAGAACTACCACTCTCTCCTCATTTAAAAAAAAATAAAATCTTAAAATCCAAGCCCTGTGGTCTGAAACCTATTTTATAAGAAATCTATTTCTTTTGGCAATCAGAGATTGAGAAACAGTACAAAAATGAATGAGAGACTATATCAGTATTCAACCGTACATATATGGTAAAAAAGAAAAACTGAAGCTCTGTGTTCACTTAATTCAAATAGAAGCTTTTACTTTACTATATTGTGCAGCTTAAAGAAAGAGATGACATCAAAACATATGAAATCATGTTAGGGTTACCCTTGGGCATCAATTAATGCCTTCTGTCACAATGCTGACATACCTCTTCTAAACTTTTCATTCTTAAGTCCTTTGGAGAAAAAACACTACTGTCAATTCTCAAGCATTTATATTGAAAAAAACAAAAAACAAAATTTGAATAACCCCAAGTAATAAATAAGCAACAGTTATTTAAATTTGATATTAAAACATTTTAATTTGTGTGTGCCAAGGTTTTCAGGAATTCTATGTCAAATAAAACCCTGACACCAGATCATGAAGACCTCAACAAGTTTAGAGGTTGTTCAAAATCTTTCTTTTCTTTCTTTTTTTTTTTTTTCTTTTTTTCTTGAGACGGAGTCTTGCTCTGTCACCCAGGCTGGAGTGCAGTGGCGCACGATCTCACTGCAACCTCGACCTCCTGGGTTCAAGTGATTCTCCTACCTCAGCCTCCCATGTAGCTGGGATTACAGGCACATGCCACCACGCCCAACTAATTTCTGTATTTTTAGTAGAGACAGGGTTTCGCTCTGTGGGCCAGACTGGTCTTGAACTCCTGACCTCAGGTGATCCACCCGCCTCGACCTCCCAAGTGCTGGGATTATGGGTGTGAGCCACTGCACCTGGCCCAGAATTTTTCATACTTGCCATCTCTTTCCCTTTTTCCACTTTCCTCTCCCACCCTCACTGGAAATAATCTGATAAAAGATTTGTCTTCTCTCAAATCTCCCTTGCTTAAAAGAAAGTGATAACAGTCAAGCATTTAAGTTTCAAAGGTCTTTTCTGAATGCAAAACAAGTAAATATTTGAGAAGTCAACAGTATTACAATTGTTGACATAGGTGCAATCACCTGTGGAGCCCTCCTCTGCAACCCTCCCTGCCCTCTCCTTGTCATTTTTATCCGGAATTTTAGTTCCACCTTTAAAAAAAATCAGTGCCGACTTTTCATGCAGTTAATAATATTTAACAATACAGCCGGACATGGTGGCTCACACCTGTAATGCCAGCACTTTGGGAGGCCGAGGCAGGAGGATCATCTGAGGTCAGGAGTTTAAGACCAGCCTGCCCAACATGGCAAAACCCTGTCTCTCCTGAAAATACAAAAAATTAGCCAGGCGTGCTGGCCGGTGCCTGTAATCCCAGCTACTCAGGAGGCTGAGGCAGGAGAATTGCTTGAACCCAGGAGGCAGAGGTTTGCAGTAAGTTGAGACTGTGCCACTGCACTCTAGCCTGGGCGACAAGAGCAAGAATCTGTCCAAAAAAAAAAAAAAATCCATAAACAAAAACTTCTAAAAATAATATTTACCCATACAATTTATGAATTTGCTTATTTACAGTTGCTTCTTTAAAAAGTCCTCTTCTTAGATGGTATCTTCATTGAAGGGTGTGCGTGGTACACTTTCTTGGTTTTCACACATTTGATGCTCACTTTCAAATGGTAGTTTAGCTGGTACCGAATTCCTAGAGAGTAACTTTAATGAGGGAATGTTCTTGGCAAACTCTCCCGGGTTGCTGCACATCTGAAAATGTGCTCACTTCATACTCACTTTTAAATGACAGTTTAGCTCAACATAGAATTCTAGTTTCGTTTTCTTTGCATTTTGACAATACTGTTACTTCGTTGTTAAGCATCTGGTTTTGAAGCTGAGATGTCAGCCATCAGCCTAATTGTCATTTCACTGTAGTTAATCTGACTTTTTTTCCTCTCTGGTAACTTTTCAAGTTTTCCACATATCCCTGATGCTCAGCAACTTCAATTAATCCTTCTGAATTTATTTGATGTAATTTTCTCAATACTTCGTGTGCACTTTCAATCTGAAAACTCATGTCTTTCTGGCATTATTGAAAGCATCAGTAATAATTCACTTTAATGTTTTTTTTAACCATTCCTCTTTCTTCTCCTTACAAAAATATTACATATATTTAGGGGTCTTTCAATTTATTGTTCATTACCCTAATTTCTCTTCCAACATTTTATTCTCTTTACCCAGTCTATGCAGCATTATGGGTGAATTCCTCAGTAACATCATTCAATTCACAAATTCTACTTTTACTGTGAATAACCAGTTAGAGTATTTTTAAATTTAAATAACTATACATTTATTTCATATCCAGGATTTCTAACATATTTTTTCTGTACTTATCTGTCTTAATACACAGCTGACTGCTTTTGTTTTATAACTTTTGTTACTTTGTTTAAACTTATTTATTATGAAGTCAATTTTCATCTTATCAGGAGTTAATCTGAGTTCTGATTGCTGACCTTGTTGGCTGTGTCTCTCTTGGCACTGGTTACTCTAGTGTGCTTCAGCATTTTAGTTTTCAAATTTATTTTGAAGGTTGGCGGAGGTTAAGATTACTGGTCATCCCGATTTGCTCAGGACTAACAGTGTTCCTGGAGCATAGAACTCCCCATGGTAAAACTGGAAAAGCCCCAGGCAAACTAACAAGAGTTGGTGTTCTTAGAGGACGCTTGCTTCCTTCTCTCTGGCTACTGGTTTTTAATTTGCCTCCCTCCAGTCTTCTGTAAGAAGGACTGGTACATCTAGAACTAAGCCTTCTATTGGCAGCGGAAGGCTCTTATCCCACAAAACAATACATTTTCTGAACCAGCAAAAGACTTAGTCCAGTCCTGGTTGCAAGGCTGTCCCTCCAACCCTGAGCTTTAAGCACTGATCTCGTCTCTTCCGAGCCTTTTTCATGACAGAGGAATGCCAATGCCACCTGCAATTTTATGTAGGGAAGCTAACTCAGTCCCCAAACATAAGTTGGTACTATAACCACTCACCCTCCAGAGCCAAACTCCTGACTATCCACGCTTATTTCCAGACCAAGAGTACAGTGGGCCTACAGCTTCAGGCAGACTCACCTTACTACTGATTCCCTGCTCTCTTTCTATCTCAGTGTACCCGCATCTTTTAAATAGTTAAGAATTATTGTCTGTTATATTTTTGTTTGCAAAAAAAGTGTAGAGTTAAAGGTAGTTAAAGTTGAGTTTCACGAAACCATTTTCTCCAAAAACCTCTGTCATAAAAGTCAGACATTTAAACACTGTGCCACTTGAAAGCCTTGTAGAGTCTTTCGAATCCCTGTATGGCCACTGATTCCTCTCAGTATTATCGCTGCTCATTCTTATCATGCAACACCATTTAACGTGCAAAAGGAATTTCTCAACTCTTGGAAGTTTAAATATTCATCAACTTCAAGTAGCACAAATACAGCTGAGAATCAGGAATTGAGAAAGAACACTTGGCAAAAAATGAAAACAGGTGTCTCAAAGTTTACAGAAGACATTATAGGCCTATTATCCACAGGGAAGTTTATAATTCATCAGCATGTGCGGCCCTTGGGGATGGAGGTTTTATTCATCTTTATATCCTGAGCACTTAGCATAGTGCCTGTCACATATTAGGCACTCAACACGTTTGGAGTGAAGTTGTTTGAACTACAAGGAGAGCACTTTGGGCCTTTATTCAGAGGCTAATCACTTTTACTTTATAAATATTTGTGACTTGTTTGACAGTACATCAGAAGACAAATAAAAGCAAGAGAAAAAACAGAATAAAACTTTACAGGCATATGCGGGATTCAAACAGACTAGCTCAAACAGACATCTATTTGTTAATAGATCCCAAGAGCATCACTATAATGACACAACATAAAAACTAAAAGGTATAACGATTCTCTTGGTACAGGAAGAAGAGATTAAATTACATAAGTATAAGTATGTTTTGCTTAAAAAGACAAAGTAATAAAACATATATTTTGGAATGATTTCCATATATAATGGGTAAATTTTTTAAAGAGCTGTTTATGCCTGAAGGTATTAAACCCTGAATTGCTTGGAATACTCGAATGTTATGAACAATGCCCTCTTTGAATGTGGTGGAAACAGTTATAATCTTTCTACATCATAAGATCTCAGTTACCCACAATTATGATGGAATGGCAAGTTCCAGAAAAGCATTTTTCCCCCAATAATAAGATTTTAACTCCTTCAAGCAAACCACCATGTTACCCTTGGTGGTATTTGAGCTGTAAAAATAACTTTTTGGTCCTCAACACCTCCCTCAGAAATACAGGTTTGCCTTAAGAATTGCAGAGGTAGAGGAGGCTTTTGACCTCTGCAAGTCATTGGTCTCATTTTCCACCATGGATTTCCCCTGGGTTGCTTGCCTATTTCATATCCCTTTCCATTTCCGAGTCTCCCACTGGCTTCTTGCCTCTGCAGCTGCCACCACTTAAATCCTGCCCACTCTTTTTCCTGTTCCTTACTGATTGCCCTAGGAACCCTAATTTAATGAGGCACCCTATGTGACATCAGTAGGCTTACAACAAATTATGATAATTCTCATTGTATGGATGAAGAAACAGAATTTTGGAGGTCAGTTACAAGCCCATCTAGATAGAAAGTTACAGAGTGCATGAGAATGTATTCCAAGCCTAAATGATTCCAAGAACACCAGGAGTCTTTGCCTCAACCTAACATTACTTCCATCACTTCACTCTGCCTCCTTGGAAGTAACCAGGAGGGTGTTCACTGTGGGCTGCCAGGGGGAACAGCAAGCATGAACCGAATGGGAGAAGGGATGGCAAGAAGGACAGATAACCACAGGTAGATGAGCTTTGATTTTCAAGTAAAAACGACTTTAATCACAAATACGTATACCTTTGTAAACTGTCTAATACATAAGATGATGTAGTTTTTTATGCAAGAAGTCTAGACCACCCTCTATACTTCTCTAGAAATTAGATTTTGTAGTCTGTGGGCCCAAAGAGGACCTCAGCTGAAGGAAAAAAATATATAGTGAAAATGTTTTCTGAAGGATCAGTTCTGTTTCAAGGTGTAACAAATAGACATTCCAGGAAGGTAAAATGATGACATCAGCTGGTCTTTTGCAATCTCCCATAGAATTCTTTCCAACACTGTAACAGCTATGTGTAGTCTTCTCTACATTCTTCAAAAAAAATTCTTTTTGAAAGGCACCTTTCACAGTTTACATTTCATAACCATGAAATATGACCTTTGAGTCACTGTATAATCTTAAACTTTTGATAAATTTTTATCATATTTGTGCTTCTAAATGGTTGTTAAACATGAATGAAGCTCACATGAGTAAATGAATATACTTTTTGTTAAGTACTCATTTCATAAAATTGTAATACATTGGTCCAAAGACCTCTTCTTCAAATCAGTAAGGAAAAGAAACAACCAAAGGTGAAGGATTCCAGGGCAGCTCACAGAAGGAGAAATCCAAATGACCAATACAAAGATGAAGATTTTTCAGCCTCACCAGAAATCAGTGAAATAACAAAATACAAATGAAAACAATAGGAAGATATGACTTTATACTCCTCAAATTAACCAACTTTGAAAGCCAAAAGTCTGAAAGTACCAATTGTTGGTAAAAATAAGGTAAAATTAGACTTTTATACAACGGACATGGGGTGCAAATTAGTTCAATTACTTGAAAGAATAATTTGACAATACCTGGTACATTTGAAGATGTTCCTACCAGTCAATCTATCAATCTGGGTTTATACCCTGAAAAAAATTCCTCATATGTATTCACAAAGAAATTTGTAAAGGATGTTTCTTACAAAATTGTCATTATAGTAAAAATTATGGAAACAACTTACATATCACAGACAAAGAGGTTAAGTCATTGTGGGTTATTCATAAATAATGTCATATAGCAGCTAAAATGGATGAACTAGATGTATATGTACCAACACAGATACATATCAAAAGCTTTATAATGAATGAAAACCATGTGTTGTAGATGATAACATCTATGCACATTTGAAACATGTAAGATAATGTTATAAATTATTTGTGGATTCATATATTTGTAAGAAAACTAGAAAAGAATGAATGAGAATGGAGACCAATTTCAGGAGGGAAGAGAAGAAAGGAATAGGATGAATGTGGTGCAGTATCCACAGTATTTTATTATTTAAAAATAAAAAGATCTGAAACAAGAAAGAGATCTGACAGGAATATGTCAAAACTTACCTATGAAATCTGGGTAATAAGTACATTATGTGGCCTATATTATTTTCTATATTTTTCTAGAGGTCTGAAACATTTCATAATTTATAATTTATAATTTAAGCAACATGTACATATTGCATGTATGTATAATTAAAATTATAATATATAAAAAGAAACATGCACAAAAAAACAAACCAAAATATTGACCATAGTGATATCAGTGAAGCACCAAAGCAATTGGTGAATCTTTCTCCTATTTCCTTTGATGTCCAAATAGTGTTTACTGTGCATATATTACTTTTACATTTTTTTTTTTTTTTTTTTTGAGACGGAGTCTGGCTCTGTCGCCCAGGCTGGAGTGCAGTGGCCGGATCTCAGCTCACTGCAAGCTCCGCCTCCCGGGTTTACGCCATTCTCCTGCCTCAGCCTCCCGAGTAGCTGGGACTACAGGCGCCTGCCACGTCGCCCGGCTAGTTTTTTGTATTTTTTTTAGTAGAGACGGGGTTTCACTGTGTTAGCCAGGATGGTCTCGATCTCCTGACCTCGTGATCCGCCCATCTCGGCCTCCCAAAGTGCTGGGATTACAGGCTTGAGCCACCACGCCCGGCCTACTTTTACATTTTAAGAATGTATGAATTTAACTATAAAATTTGATTTGCATGTTTCTTTATCTTTTAATAGGAGTTTTGTCTTTTAAGAGATAAAGTAAATGACTCATACTTCTTTTAAGATGCACATTACTAATGAATGCCTTTAAATTTAGCATTGTAAATATTGAATTCAGTAGTTACCATTACTTAAATGAGTCAGTGTTTACACAGTTAAGCCAATGCTTCTAAAATAGTTTTAGCTGCTGTTTTTTGTTGTTGTTTTTTTTTAATGCTACTGCAAGTTTTGGTCATCGTAAATTCTTTTTTCAAGTAATTGCATTGTACCAAGTTTGTCTGTAAGTAATATCCAACTGAAAGCTGCATCAGTGTGATGGAAAATCCCCCATACTGGTGAGTAGGCAGCTAAAACAAATGTATTTTATAAATAAAGTTATATTAAATGGTTCTACCTTTTTAAAAGTTAACAAGCACCCTGATACATATTTACAATGTCAGAACCAGGAGGGAACATAGAAACTAGCTCATTTAACCCCACAGTCAAGTAGAACTGACATGCAAGGAGATTAAGTGGTTAATGTCATTCAGCTTATGAGGGACAGAGGCACCACCACGGCCCAGGTGATTCTCCTTCACATGGGATGCCCTGTGTAAACCACCAAATTGCTGGGAAGACTTCTAACATCCATGTAGAGTTCTACACTATAATGCTTAAAAAGCATTCAGCTGTATCATGGTCTGAAAGCCCAAAGAAAATAGAATGAGAGAAAAAAGCAAGTTAAATCTTTACACTGAGATTTAGTCTTTCAAAATCTCAACTATCTGAGTTCGTGCTTTTAAGTGATTCTTATAGAGTAGAAATACCTTCCCCAACACAAGAAATACACAGTCCCACTGTTCCCCATCCTTCCAAATTTCTACCTATATGTTCATCCACATGTGAGATTCCATCCCCTTTTCTCTCTCCCTCTCTCTCTTCCTTCCTTTGTTCCTACATACAATGAATATCCCTTGGTTGCCTACTATTATTTAGGCACACGATGATGGCCCATGTGGTCGCTAGGTTCACAAAGCTTGTAGTCTAGAACTCTGGGGTCCAATATGGTAGCAACTAGCCACATGTGGCTATTTAAATGTAAAATTAAAATTAAAATTTTAGTCTTTAATTGCACTAGCCACATTTCAAGTACTCAATAGCCACATTGCAAATGCAGAAAATTTCCATTGTCACAGAAAGTTCTATTGGAAGCATTTATCTAGAAGGGGAAGATAGGAAATTAAGCAATCACAATGCAAGTTGTTGTATAATGCTATAGGGAAGTTCAGGAACTGCTGGAGCACTAAAAAAAGTTATTCCAGATGATGATAAGTGTCAGGTAATAAACACAAATGTTGCTCCCATCAACTCCATCTGTATTAGAATTTCTGACTGTCTCTCTGATCTTCTCTATTTACTTTGCCTCTTCTTATCCTTCCCTTTCCTTATTATCCTGGCTGGTGGGAGCAGTAGGCCTCACATCCCCAAAGACAATTAAAATAAAATGCCACCTTCTCAATCCTGCCCAATCTATTCCTCAAGTTTGTTCTCAATGACTAAATCTGCCAGCTTAATACTTGCCCATTCAAAACAAAATACTTCCAACAAAGGTTCTGCAGGAAGCTTTTTGTCCTGGGCATGACCTCGTGGTCTCTGACGCCAAATGACCAGGGCAGGCCTGAAAAGGGGGAAGTTTATTAAGTTCCCAAAAGGGATGCTTGCTTTGAGATCCTGTAACAACACAACAATCTTTTCTGTTTGTCTACACAGGCAATCAACTAATTATGAGATCTGTTTACTCGCTGGTTTTAAATATTCTAATCATCCCCTAAATGGCCTCAGAGCCAAGAGTTAACTCAAACACAGGTGCAGAAGAGCTAACACAAAGAAAGAGAAATAATATACAAGATCAAGTGAGAAATCAGACCCTCTATGGTTTACTTACATAATGACTGTTGTCATGTCCATAATGGACACACCAGAGGTAAACATGTGACTACAGAAAATCCTGGCTCAGTCAGATTGGGTTTGGGGAAGCCAAATGGATAGGGAAAGTGCATTCAAAGAATTTTTTTAAAAGCAAGATTGCTAGTACATCCATTTATGAGCAGGTAAATAAGGATTGACAGGTCTTTGGGAGTATATTTGCTTTAAGAAGAAAAAAAAAAAAAAAAGGATAATGGTTATTTAACTACCAAAGCAATTACTTGCAGGTAAAATCCTTCAGAGTGCTTTCATATTTTTATAGCAAGAAGATTTAGTGATACAATCCCACCCAAAGCAATTTTATTCATGCTATACAATTACACAGCAAATCTTTTTCTGTTTTAACAGAGCAAAGTTTAGCTTAATTCTGGGTTCTTTATGAAGGATCACAAATTCAGGATGATTTTGATTGTTGGAGGAATCATTGTTAATATGAAGATAATCTTCTTCAAGAGAACTATTACCTGTATATTACTTTGCCCCTCTGGATCCATTGTGTACCCTTTTCTATTCTGCTCTGCATCCCACGGACTGACCTCTACAGAATGCTACATTGGGCTCCCTGGGCTTGGCCAGTAGGAGGCACTAACAAGCAGAAGCATGGTGTGAAGGAGGAAGAGGGCAGAATGGGATCAAGGTATTTTTCTTCCAGCTCTCTCCCTTCAGGCTTTGGTAGGCAGTGGCTGCATTCCTCTGTCAAAAGCTATAACTTTTGTTGAGTGATCCCTTTTTCATAAACACAACCACAACTACAGACCCTTCCTGTTTTGATAACGTCTCCATCCGTTTACCCCTTTAGGTCTAGGAGTGATAACACTCCCTGATGTTAGTAGCCCCAGATGCTCTGCCATCCTTTTGGTTTTCCTTAACCTATTGTAGTTTTGTACAAAGAACCCCATCATTAAACTCCCCTCAATATGCCATTTAAGTGTGCTGTCTGTTCCCTGCTGAGATGTTAAAGAAAACAAGCCTAACTGAGGATGTCTTTCTCCAAGATCCATCTGCCTTTATGAGAGTGTAACTAAAGTGAAAATTGAGTATTGGAATACTGGAATATTGGAAGAGAACCAACCTCAGGTGCTATCTTAGATTCTTTGAAGCCCACAAGCTCAAAAGAAATGGAGTAGCTACATAGGATGCTGAACAAAGACTTCCAGGAATGCAAAGATGCTCAGTGTCTTAACTGAGATAGTCAAGATGCAACTGAGAGAAAAAAAAAAATGCACCCATGATTTTACTTCTCTGCCCTCTTTCATTCATCTCTAGAGATGTTCCCTATCTACGGAATCATTCTGAATGCTTTGGATAGAGAAATGGTAGGTTCCTAAAGCCTTTCCAATATCTAATCTTTTCATGTGTCCCATCTCAGAAAGCAACAGACCTCTTGATTTTTCCTGAATCTTCCAAGTACATTCCCATCTCAGGCTTTTGTACTTTCCTCAAAAAGGTCAGGGACTTCATCTCTTTCATTTGCCGCTTTATCTCTAAAAACAAGTACCAAGGAGTGCTCAACTAATTTATTAATCCCAAATTAACCTATGGTTAAAATGTTTTGATGAATTGTACCATTGCTGTTCTCCATCAGAGTGGGTCATCAGTGGAAAATTATTTAATACAATATTTCAGAAATGTATAGAGTGCATATGCATTGTCCTGTTTCCTTTTGTGTGACCCCAACCCTTGGGTTCTGAAAACACCACCTCCTGCCTTTGTTGCTGCAGACCTAATGGTGGCAGCAGCTTCCTGATGTTGCTGATCTATGGGCTGTCCCAACTGCTACTGTGTGTGCTTTCAGTTCTCCCAACCTCTTTTTAACTCACTTTCATATTAAATTTCCTTTATTAAACAACCAGGTATAGAAGAAAATTTTACCATTGGACAAGAAATAAAATCTTTTCTTAAAAAAAATAAGCATTTTTTTAGCTTCTTGATTTGGAGGCTTTATTTATGTCACAGTATAACATAATGGGCACTGAATTGGGAATAAAAAACTATAGACTCAAGACTTATTTCTACCACGAGTTGTTTAGTAGACAGATTGGAACCTGTCTCTGTATTCCTCTGGTCCCTTTTATTGCAGTCTGCCAAACCAAATTTTCAATGACAAAATCTGCATATCACTCTACATGAGCACACAGCAGATCAGAAGATCTAGAGAAATAATTACCCTTGCATTAGTGCAATACATATATTAATTGTATAATATATGTATATAATTTTATTTACATATATATACATTTTTACATATACATAAAATTCTGGAGGTCAGAAGTCCAAAATGGGTATTGCTGGGCTCAAACCAAAATGTCAACAGGGCCGCACTCCTTTCTGGAGGCTCCAGTGAATAATTCATTTTCTTGCATTTTCTACCTTATTAGGTGCTTCCCACATTCTTTGGCTCATGGCTCCCTTCTACCTTCAAAGATATTTAGTTGTTCTCATATCACACCACTCTGACTTCCACTCCATTGCACCTCCTTCTCTGATACTGATTCTCCTGGCCCTCTCTCTTACTTATAAGGACTCTGATAACATTGAGCCCACACAAAATCCAGGACAATCTTCCTTTTTGTTTTACAGTTCTTCTTTCAATCATCTCTTTTCTCTCACATTTTACTATAAGCAACAAGAAGTAACCAGTTTGCACCTTCTTCCCTTTTCTTAGAAATCTCCTCAGCTAAATTTCCAAATTCATCATTTATAAATTTTGCTCTCCAAATAACTGCAAAACACAATTATAATTCACCTAAGTTTTCTGTCACCGTATAACAAGGATCTCCTTCCCTCCCACTTCCAAGGAAAAAAAAAAAAGCTTCCCTGTTTCTATCTGAATCCTTTCCATCAAAACTTTTAACATTTGTATTTCTGCCAAAAGTTTATTCATGAAAATTTAGGTATTTCCTGAGACAATGCATGTTTTCTCTACTGTGCTCCTCACATCCTTCAAGTCCTCACCAACAGAGACATTAACATCCATATTTCTACTATAAGTCTGTTCAAGGCTATCTAGGCTTTTTCTATCCTGCTAGCCAAAATTCTTCCAACCTTTGCCCACTGTCCAATTTCAAAACCACTTTTACGTAATTTTTACAGCAGTACTCCACTTCTGGTACCAAAATCAGTATTAGTTTCTATTGGTTGTGTAACAAGTTGCCATAAATTTAGTGGCTTAAGTAAATACATCATTATCACATAACTCTGGAGGTCAGAGGTTTGCAATGGGTCTCACTGGGTTAAAGTCAAGGCGTCAGTAACACTGTATTCCTTTCTGGAGGCTCTAAGGAAGAATTTGTTTTCTTTCTTTCTCCACCTTCCAGAGGCTTCTCACATTCCTTGGCTCATGGCCACCTTCTATCTTCAAAGCCAGCAACAGACAGTTGAATTTTTCTCACATGTGACAATCTGATGTCATTGTCACATCTCCTTCTCTGACTCTCACACTTCTGCCTCCCTCTTTCACTTATAAAGACCCTCATGATTATATTGGGGCAACCCAGATAATCCAAGACAATCTCCCCATGTCAAGGTGCATAACTTAATCACCTCTGCAAAATCCCTTTTTCTATATAAGGCAACATCTTCACATGTTCCAGGAATTAGAATGTGGATATTTTGGGGGAGCCATGATTCTGCCTCATCCTGGGATCAGCTCTTAATCAACAGCCGGAAAGAATTAGTGTACAAATAATCCAGTTCCCTTGCCCCTCAGATAGAATAACTTTGAGGTACCTGTTTTGCACTGGCCTTCAAAGTTATCCAACAGGGTTAAATTTCAGTTCGAGGTAGTGAGGAACTGTTTGGTAAGTATCATTTATTTAATGGTTGCCTCCCTTTCTTTTTCTGCATCCTCAGCTGAAGCTTCCTGGGACCAACTCCTAAATAAACTTGCACTCAGATACTTGTCCCGGAGTCTGCTTCCTGGAGAACCCAAACTAGGACTCTATGTAATCTGGACTTCACTTTTCCTCAGTGTCTCAGTTTCCTTGGGAAAAGAGGTATAATATAATCTTCTCTGATTTTTCTCCCTAGAATGTGCATGATAAGAAAGAACAAAATTTCTGAAAGTGTTTCAGAAAAACTTAAAATAAGGGTGCACAGATGCTGAGTAGTCAAGTGCACAAGCACACTTGTGGTCCCAGCTACTCAGAAGACTGAGGCAAGAGGGTTGCTTGAGCCCAGGAGTTTGAGTATAGCCTGGGCAATACAGCAAGATCGTATCTCTTAAAAAAATCATAATAAAGGGTGCATAGATGTATAGTATCTTTCTTTAAATATAGTCAACATATTTTTGATGTAACAAATTGGTGAACTTAGTCAATGCCTCTAAAGCAGTGGTTCTTCCCTGGGGAAAATTTTGCCTACTTGGGACATTTGGAAAGGCAGGAAAACATTTTTTATTGTCCCAGCCTGAAGCGGGGGTGCTACTGCCATGTAGTGGGTGGAGGCCAGAGATGCTACACATCCTATAATACAGAGGACAGCAAACCCCCACAACAAAGAATTATCCAGTCTAGAATGTCAATAATGTCACTGTTAGGAAACCCTGCTTTTAAGTCCAAAAATTAACCTGATTTATGTCATTATTAGGTTTGTAAACAGAATTGTTTTTGTTCAGAGTTTATGGTTGCTTCCTTTATTATTTGAGAATTAATTTCACCCCAACCATTGGCTAGAGAGGTCATTGTGGCAATACTCTGAAGTATTTCTCCACAAACATCTTATTTTTCATTGTCACTGCATTTGTTACGTTTTTGTAACAGAACTGTAGCAAACCACATTGCCGGTGAATCCCAAAGCTATTCTAACTACATCATAAACGTCACTATTTTGTGGTAAACAGAGGTCAATTTACCAACGAAACCAGGTTCTGTTTTGCCCAATGGAATAGAACAGAGTTGAACTTCCCTAAAGTAGTTCCTTTCCACTTTCCCCCAAACTATTTACTTCTAATATAACACCAAAGAAGTAAAACAGGCATCAGTTACTAGAAAACCTGAGCATCTTTACAAGTCTTTTATTGATTTTAATTGTTATTTCCATATTCCAAGTTTCTCTTCCTTCTTCTTCCCTCTTTTTCTTTTCTATACTCATTTTACTTCATCTTCTCAATCATCATTTCAGCCTCATCATCTTTTCATCTTATTCAACCTTCCTACATCTTTCTCTTTTCTTCCTTCCTGTCCCATCCCTTTTCAACTTTTTTCTCATCCTCAGAATGGAAAATCTTCTAGTTAACTGAGTGGCAGTTGCAAGGTTTAACTGGCTTTCCAAGCTTATCTGTAAACATGTAAACTTGAGCCATCCGGTCTTTTTAATGTTTCCTGTAAAGTCTGTCACTGCATCAGTCGCCTATTTT
Source organism: Papio anubis (assembly GCF_008728515.1). NCBI lineage: Eukaryota > Metazoa > Chordata > Mammalia > Primates > Cercopithecidae > Papio > Papio anubis. The sequence continues at coordinate 51,975,448 of NC_044991.1, forward strand.
GACTGTCTTCTCAAGAAGCCATCATAAGCTAATTTTTCCCTAGGGTACTTCATCTAATTTATTAATTGTTTTCTTCCTCTCTAGTGTGTTTTACTCAATAATAGACTGATTTTTTAACTCAAGTACAACACTCTCCTAATTATTTACTTGGGCTTTTTAAACTGAATAATACCATGTTCTCATATTGTGGAATTATAAAAATCTTAACAAGGAAAGGATCTTATGTTAAAGGTCATTTTCTTTAAATCAGAGGATGAAACAGCCTCTAGAAGATTTTTTATAATGTCAAAGATTCAGAAACTATTTTTTTAAAGGTAAAAAATATAAGAAGACTTTGACTTTGGTTTTCTATGATACTCCTCTTATTCTTATAGATAAGTATACTTTATTTATTTATGGTGTCTAACTTAGAACATTTTATTATTTTAATACATAATAATTATACATATTTATGGGTTACAGTGTGATATTATAATACATATATACAATGTGTAATGATAAATCAGGGTAATTAACACATCCATCACCTTAAACGTTATGATTTGTTTGTATTGGGAACACTCAGAATGCTTTCTTCTAGCTATCTGAAAACATACAATAAATTATTGTTAACTGTATTTACTCAACAGTGCAATGGAACACAAGAACTTATTCTTCCTATCTAGCTGTAATTTTGAATCCATTAACCAGCCTCTCCCTATACTCCTGCCCTATCCTTCCCAGCCGCCAGTAACCACTACTCTACTCTCTGCTTCTATGAGATCAACTTCTTTAGCTTCCACATATGACAGAGAACATGCTGTATTTATCTTTCTGTGCCTGGCTTATTTCACTTAACAGAATGTTCTCTAGGCTCATCCACGTTGCCAGGAAGGACAAGATTTCACTTCTTTTATGACTAAGTAATGTTTCTTTGTTTATATACACCACATGTTCTTTATTCACTCACCTGCTGATGTACACTTAAGTTGATTCCATATCTTGGCTATTGCAAATGGTGCTGCAATAAACAGGGGGATGCAGATATAACTTTCACATACTGATTTCTTTTCCTTGAGTAGATACAGTAAATCCTCAATGTTATGAATAGGTTCTTGAAGTGATTCATATGTATAATGAAACCAATTTTTTACCATGAAATGATGTTGAATGAAACAATTTATTTGAGAACTTGCTGTACATCATTTCACTTAAATTTACAATTTCCAAGAACCTATTTGTGATATTAAGTGAGGACCTACCAAACCCAAGAGTAGACTGGTAGATCATATGGTAGTTTTATTTTTAGTTTTATGAGGACGGACCATACTGTCTTCCATAATGACTGTAATAATTTACATTCCAACCAATAGTGTGTGAGTTCCCTTTTCTCCACATTCTTGTCACCAATTATTTTTTGTCTTTTTTATGATAGCCATAGAATTATATGTAAGGTACGCAGGAAGTCCAAGCAATCTCTTTATATATCAACATTTAAGTAATTATGACTTTGCAAGAACAATTTGAGAATAGTTTAGGTCAAAATACCTCAAAGTTGCAGTCATAATTCAGATCAACTTTGTGTTCTGATCTATGCTACATAGAGAAGGATAATCCCAATTGTAGTAGTATCAACAGCAGTTTATTAGGTGCCTGCTTAATGCCAGGTACAGTGATTTTCATATCATATCCCTAACTGTCATGACTTTTTTGCTACCTCATCCTTTCCATCTTCCAGTTTTTATCTTTCTTCTTATCTCTTCTTTCTTCTTTCTCCTCCATATTTACTTTACTTCTTTATTTTCTCTACCAACTTTTTAACCTTCATCTTCTTCTCCATGTAACTATTATGATCCACAGTTTTCTGGTGAGGAAACAAAGGTACTGGTACTCAAATAAGTGAAACAATTTGTCTGGAATCACACACATTGAAGGTGGAAGAGTCACTTCCAACCCAGGTCTCTCCAGTGTCTATAATCTTTTTATAAGAATGCTTTTAAAGGATCATGCATTTCACTTTATTAGCTGTACTTTATAAACTTTGATTTACTTACTTCCTTCAGGCATTCATGCCATATCCTTCTCCCCTAACACATACATGCCCACAACCCTCCCCCCTTAATTGATTTGCTTTGGATATTACTAATTCACTTAGGATATTTTAATTAGGAGAGTTGAACTAAGTTGGGAGGTTTTTTTTTTTTTTTTTTTGAGAATCGAAAACAAATGTATATAGCACAGGAAAAACTGAGTCCAAGTTTAATCCCAAAGGTATACCTAGGACCTTCAATTAAAGAAGCCCTGGAAAAGGCAGTTAGGTTGAGATTTACTCTGATCAACCAGGAGCATTAATGACTAACACATGCATTCTTGTGTGTTCATGAAGGCAGCCTGTCCACATTCTACCCAGGTCTGTTAAATTCTCCATTTAGACCCAAAAGTGCAGAAATGGAAGAGTAGCTTCTGTAATCCCATGGCAATAACAGAGATTTCATTATTGTTATATACTAGAAGAGAAAAAGGTTTTGCATCTGAGAATGAAGGTTCCATTGCAGGGTTGTACTCTCAATTCAACCACTCTTGGGTGGACTCAGGAAAGCCCTGTACCCTACATCTTTCTCATTTAGAAAATCAGCTACTCCCTCCCTTCAAGGGATTTTGTGAAACTAAGGAAGATTGGGTTTCGACAAAGCTGGGCAGATACTCATGGGAGAATGAAGCCACCAGATGTCCTCTTATAGACCTGAAACACATGTTGAGCATATTCTGTCTTCTTATAGGAATAAATATGAGGAACAGTTAAGGTCTGAATTAAACACTTTTTAAAGAAACTCAGAAGTCCGTGGCAAGGAAATCCATACAAACAATGAGACTTTGACTGACTTCTTTATAGAAACAAAGCCAGAAGACAATGGAATAAATTATTAGACATGCTAAAAGAAAATAACTACAAGCCGAGGTTTATACATGCAGAGAAAATATTCTATAAAAGTGAAGGCAAAATAAATAGACTTCAAGGCAACCAAAACCAGAGAGAATCTGTCACCAGCAGCCTTGCACTAATAGAAATACTACAGAGAGTTATTCAAGTAGAAGGAAAATCATCCCAGACAGAAACACAGAAAGATGGGAAGGAATGAGGAGCCATAGAAATTGTAAATGTGTGGGTAAATAAAATGAGTATGAATTGTAAAAAAAATAATATATTACGGTATCTGTATTAGCTTTTCTTCCATTGCTATTAAAAAAAAAAAACAGACACCGGGGTAATCTATAAGAAAAGAAGTTTAATTGGCTCACAGTTCTAACAGACTGTACAAGAAGCATGGCAGCGTCTGCTTCAGAGGAGGCCTCAGAGAGCTTTTACTCATGGTGGGAGGCAAAGCAGCAACAGACAATTAACTTGACAAAAGCAGGGACAAGGGGGATGGGGAGGTGCCACACACTTTTAAAGGACCAGATCTTGTGTGAATTCAGACAGCTCATTTATCACCAAGGGGATGGCCCAAGCCATCCATGAAGGATCTGCCCCCATGACAGAAACACCTCCCACCCCAGGCCCCACTTCCAACATTGGGGATTACATTTCAACATGAAATGTGGGTGGGAATACCACACTATATCAGTATAATTGTATTAAAATAAATGAAAATAAGTTGTACCATTTTCCATTCCCACCATGTAAGAAGGTTCCAGTTGCTACATATTCTCATAAAAACTTGTTATTTTTTTTATTTTAGCCATTCAAATGTATACATGTGTCTACTATAGCATGATTTTAATTTGCAATTTTTCACAGACTAAAATTATCATTTGTACATGCTTATTCCATCTACATGTTTTCTTGGAAGTTTCTGTTCAAGTCATTTGCCCATTTTAAAGTGAGTTGTTTATTTTCTTATTTTTGAATGGTGACAGTGTTTTCTTTATTCTGGAAATAACATTTTTATCAGATATGTGTTTTGCAAGAGAAACAAAAACATATGTCTGGCCAGGCACGGTGGTTCACGCCAGTAATCCCAGCACTTTGGGGAGCCAAGGTAGGCAGATCTCCTGAGGTCAGGAGTTTCAGCCAGCCTGGTCAACATGGTGAAACCCTATCTCTACTAAAAATACAAAAATTAGCCAGGCACAGTAGCAAGCGCCTGTAATCCCAGCTACACAGGAGGCTGAGGCAGGGGAATCGCTTGAACCTGGGAGGTGGAGGTTGCAGTGAGCCGTGATTGCACTACTGCACTCCAGCCTGGGCAATGGAGCAAGACTCCATCTCAAAAAAAAAAAAAAAAGTCAGGTTTCTACAGAAAGTTTATAGCAGCTTTACTAATAATCAACAAAAACTTTAAACAATGTCTATCAACCAACGAGTGAATAAACAAGATGAGATGCATCCACACAATGGAATCTTGCTGTGTCCTAATAAGGAATGAACCACTGAGACATGCAACAACATGCACGAATCCAAAAAATGCATTATGTATGTGGAAGAAGCCATACACAAAATATTTTACTGTGTAACTTGTGTAGCTGTTCGATTCTGCCTAGGTGACAATCTGGAAAAAGCAAAGCTTAAAAATTATATCAGAGGTTGCCAGGCTGGGATGAGAAAAAATGTTGACCATAAGAGGACGTGGAAAACACCTGAGGTATTTAGGGGTGATGGCAATATTCTGTACCTTGATGTGGGTCATTAAATGACTATGTTTGTGAAACTTGTACAACTATGCACCTAAAAACACCAAATTTTACTGCATGTAATTTTTTTTTTTTTTTTTTTTTTTTTTTTAAAGACAGAGTCTCACTCTGTCTCCCCGGGCTGGAGTGCAGTGGCACAATCTCGGCTCACTGCAACCTCCACCTCCTGGGTTCCAGCAATTCTCCTCCCTCAACCTCCCTAGTAGCTGGGATTACAGATGCCCACCACCACACCCAACTAATTTTTTATATTTTTAGTGCAGACAGGGTTTCTCCATGTTGGTCAGACTAGTCTTCAACTCCTGGCCTCAGGTAATCCACCTGCCTCGGTCTCCCAAAGTGCTGGGATTACAGGCACGAGCCACCGCACCTGGCTTAAAGTATACTTCAATAAACATCGTATTAAAAAAGAGAACAATAATATATAACATGACAGTGGTAAATGATCGGGGAAGTGGTAAAATATTATTTCATATTATATGTAATTTATATCAGTACATAATTTATATTAGACACTAATAAGTCACAAATTTAGATACTACAAATATTCAGGGAACTACAAATATTACTGAGTGAAATTAAATAATACAAAAATAAAAAGTGATCTACACCTGGCTCATGGATTGGAAAACTCAATACAGTAAGATATAAATTCTCTCCAAATGATGTATAGTCAGTGCAATTTCAATTATAGTTCTTAGCAGGTTTTTTGTGGAATTTGGCATGCTGATTCTAAAATGGAGAAGAAAATGCAAAAAACCAAAAATGCTAAAAGAAATCCTGAAAAGAATAAAGTTAGAGGACAAGGAATAGATATAGACTAGATAATAGATGTAGGTGATATAGATATAGATGTAGATTATAGGACTAAATGTGAAAGATAAAACAGTAAAATTTCTTGAAGCTAACAGAAAAACATTTATTTTCTTGGGGTGAGCACAAAAAGCTCAAACCACAATGTAAAAGATTGATAAATCAGACTTCATTAAAATTAAAAACATGTATCACCAAAAGCTAAACAGTAAGACAGGTAAAGGAAAGAAATTAAGTAGAAAAAGATATTTTCGATATATATGAGAAAGGACTACTCCATAATATATAAAGGACTCCAAATCAGCTAGTAAAAGATAATACAATTTCTAAAATTGAAAAGTAGACTTGAACAGACATTTATAAAAGAGAATATCCAAATGACCAATATTTATACAAAGATTTGCTAAGCATCACTTGACATCAGAGAATAGCAAATGAAAGCCACAGTAAGATATTATTGCATACCCACCAGTGTAACTAAAGGTACTCAGTGTTGATGAGGATGTGGAGCAATAGGAAACCTTACACACTGCAGGAGGAACTGTAACTTAGAACAGCCACTCTGAAAAATTCTTCTTTTTTACTAAAGGTAAATATATACATACTCTATGACCCAGAAAGTCCACTCCTAGGTATATACTCAACAGAAATGAATACTGTACCTAACAAAATATGTGTGCAAGAATGTTGGCAGAAACTTTATTCATAATAGCCCCAAACAAGAAACAACCCAAATGTTCATCAGCAGTAGAATGAATAACTGTGGTGTATTAGAATACTATACAGCAATGACAAAGGATGTAGTATTGATATGTACAACATCCTAAATGAAACTCACAAACAGGATAGGAAGCCAAACACAAAACAGTATTACTATATGGTTTCATTTATATGAGGTTCAGAATAAGGCAAAATGAATCTATGTGGATAAGTGGCAGAATATCAGTCACCTTTCCTTGAAGCAATGGCTGGGGTGAGGCAGAAGAGAGGCTAACAGGGACCTAGGCAATGCTTTTTATCTTGATCTTGGTATTGTTTTCATGGGAGTGGTCACTTGTAGAAATTTATGAAGGTGTACACTTAGGATTTGCACTCTTTTCTGTGTGTATCTTATATTTCAATAATAACAAGTTTACCAGAAAATAAAATCGTATGTGTTCTTGGAGGATAAGTGGTAGTGCTGTGGAAGATGACCATTGGCCAAACCAACTTCCTACAAAGCCACAATTAGGGTTGCAGATATGGTACTTATCAAAGCAGCATTGTTTTGTAAGGTAAATCCTTTTCCCTGCATGTGTGTGACAGCCTCAGAAACAGTGTCTGTTCACATGTTGAAGACTTTAATTAGTATCATGTATGCAGTATTATTCACAAAAGGATTACCAACTTTTCATTAAAGAGATGTTTCTTTTATCAGGAGACTCCCACCAGTAGAACAATGGTACTTTACTGGTAGTTCCTGAGGACAACCCCACAAATTCTCAAACCTGTTGCTCTTTTCTTTCTACACAATCTCCCTGCCTAGTGTACTAGAATTCCCCCTCAGAATCTGGCTCATTGGTTTTTACATTTGTTGGCCATTCTTTTTGACATTTTTGGTGTCTGACCATTACTTAAGATTGCCTTTGTGTCTTGCTTCCTTCCAAAAATACCTCTTTACAGATCAGAAATGGACATCTCACCACAAATAGGTTATGTCCCTCAAAGCAGCTCCCAGGGCTGAACCTTGGTTGCTCAAGTCAAACGATTCATTCATCAGGACCCAGGAAAGTACAAGAAGTGAAAGTTTAGTGGCAGCTCAACCAAGGGTGGTTCACACCTGTTTCCATGGTTTACAAACAACTTTTAAAGGGATGGTCACAATCTTTAAAGAATCCAAATGCCAAACTTTAAGACCAGAGCTGAGCTTGCTAACAAACTACAATTCGAAAAATTTTTGGTCTAGGAAGGACACGTAGAGATAGATCATTCAAGTCAAAAGTTCACAATCTCGTTAGAGTCATGTAGCCTTTGGAAATCTAAGAAAAGCTGTGGATTCTCTTGCCTCAAAACTACATTTAAGATTTTGCATGGAACTTTAGGGTGTGTGTGTGTATGTGTATGTGTGATCCAAAAATCTGTTCAACATCCAGACGTTCCAAATGAAAAAGCCCCAACATAATCAAGGCAGGTAAAGAAGGTCTGGAGAAGTTAAGTAGTTTACCTTACAAGGGTGATGACCTCAGAACAGGACCTAGAACGTGCATACCCTGGCTCACAGTCCCACTACCCACACCACTACTCCAGAATAAATAAAAACCTGTATTTTTAAAGATATGGTTATTCTGGGGCAGGTTGTGCTGTCTTGAAATACAAATTGATTAGGAAGTTGCAGCGGGGAGAAATGGTCTTGAATATAATGAAAGGCAGTCATATTTTCTATTTGGGGCCTAAATTAGTTGCTTTTTTGTCTTTTTTGTATTAGCTTTAAAAGTAGGTGAATGGATGATTGGAAATATAAAATTCCTAAGGGGTGGGCACTATGTTAATCATTTCCCTCCAGTGTATCCAGGTTAATATGAAAAAGAAAAGAGTCCCACATTTTGAGGATACCATTATTTGTTCTGAAATCTTTAATAGAAATAGACAGTAGAAACCAATTTTATTTATTTGATCATCTCAGGCCGTTAGACCACCATGCATTCTTTGCAACTTTAAGCATCATACCCTTTTTGTTACCAGCAAAATGTTGGATATGCTCACACCAAAATTGTTGGACATGTCTGTCATTCATATCCTACCATAAAGTAGCAACATCTTAGTTTATTTTCAAGGAAGTACCCTTATATGGGGGCTATGAGATATCCTGTCTCGGGCACCCCTTCCTCCCTCTGTTCACATACAAAGTGGTCATGTTAGTAAGAGTTCCTGGTAATGATATCATATTACCTGCGTTTAAAGTGCTTCTGTCTCTCCCTAACCATGTAACTCTGGGCACCTTAGTTATCCGCTTTGAACCATGGTATCTTCACGGATGAATCAGGAATAATAAACAAACCTACCACATTGCTAAAGAAAAAATGCGATGAGGTGTGTGATGCAATTAACCCAGTGCCTGGGACATAGTAAGGCTGGGTCCCCATTAGTTAGTGCTGGTATTAGGAACATCTCAGGTTAGGGCACAGAACCAGAGAGAGAAGGGGAGAAGTAACCAATGCCTGAAGTTGAAGACATTTTGAAGCAGCTTGGCTTGACCTTTATTCAAAATAAACAATGGAGGCTCCTTAACCCAAATCCTCTAACTCTAGTTACTTGCAAACAGAATGCATGGGCAACTTTCTACCAAAAAGTCTTAATTAAATGCAGTTTCTAAAAGACCTCATTAGAAGAAATCCATTATGCAGCATTAGCAATAGTCATAAGGAAGGACTCCAGTGTCATCCAACCTCTGGGATAATGATTTTCTTCTCTGCTGTAGGGGGTGATTCCTCCAGGGCTCTACCTGTGGACTCAGCAGAGAGCTGAAGCTCAGTTGTTTGTCCAGCCTCCAGCTTCTGAGAAAAAGGAACGAGAGCTCATGACTGAAGGACAGGAGAGTCTACGTTTTATAAGCAGAGAACATAGGGGCTTTCTCTGGAGAGACAGTGGTTCTCTTTCATGGTCATTGTTTTTGGTTTTATGTCATTTATTTCTCATTCATGCAGTGGATTTCAGTCTTTTTCAGTCTTGCTAGTCATGGCTTAGGCAGTGTTTCTTTTGTTTTTTGCTATAATAGAGGCTTGAGAGGCACCAATTCTCTTCCTATTATTTTAAAAAATAAAACAAGCACTATAATTCTTCTATGGACCCTTTTGCTAGTTACTTTTGAGCTGCAGGAAATCTACAGTGACTGAGCTTACATGTCTAGGCCTGGGAGACTCCCTAGAGACATCTGGAGGCTGACTCCACTTCTGGTTTCTTGACTCTCCAGTGGTATTCCAGATGGGGAAGCAAACTATCTGCAGATCGGGCCACAAAATTCCACTCCAAAAATAAACAAAAGGCATCTTGCTTCCTACCTTGAAGTTGAGGCTCAAATTGCTTCAAACGGCATGTTTACAGATGTGATTCCTTCCCTGATAAGAGCCTCAGAATGTTCTCTGTCCAAGCTGTTTGGGTTCAAGTACAGGGCAAGGCCCAGAAAAGGAAAGCTCACTACATCCCTGCAACCACAGCAAGAAGCTGTTTTTCCAGGAGCAGCCACCCTGCAATCCCTACCCAGCAGCTTCCCCAGTCCCCAGCATGACTGGAAAAAAGCACACACCCAGATCAATGGACTGCAAAACAGTGTTCGCATTTTCAACCCCTGTGAGCAATTGTCATCAGTTGTCATCAACCTTCCTTCCACTTCTTGGCTTACAAAAATATGTTAAGACGCCCTCACCCTAAAACAAATTAGGTCACAAGTTAAATTTAAAACTTTAAACCTTTGCCTAGATTCTGCAATCCCCACAAGCTATCCTACAGGCTCTTCCTCCTCTTGAAAGAGTAGTCATCTCTCTGCAAAGAACTATACTTTGAACCTTAGGTAGAAAATTGCCAATATTTAACTGGCTTTCGCCCCCAAATCTCTCATACTGTTAACCTAATACCACAACATGTTACCAGTGTTTATTTAGAGGCAGTGGAGGAGGGATGAAAGAATCTTAAGTGATCATAATTTTCTACTTTATACTCCACTATATTTTCCAAATTTATTCAACCAGCTTAGATTAGTGTTGAAAACATCATTTTAAAAAAATAAATGGTTGAAATCTCCATCTTCACTTCAAGACGCTTTGATACCTGAGGTCCTTACCCTCTGCTCGTTGTGCCTGCCTTCCTTGCATCCCTCACTGAGGCCAACAAAGTAGCCCTGTGACCAGATTCAGCCAATGTCCCAGATGAACCTGTTGTGACACTTGACACTTTCTCATGTGTACACTCTCTCTTCCATACAGCCTTTGTTTTCCTGGTTCTCCAGCCTTGTGTCCACTCCACTCAGTTCCCTTTTCTGGTTCAGTCATTGAACAGATAATTTACTGAGCATTACTGTATAACCAGGTACTCCTTAGGGCTAGCAAAATTATCAGGGACATGACACAATTTTTGCCTTTGCCCACCTCTAAGATGTTGGCATTCCCCAAGTTTCCATCCATCTCTCTTCTTATTTTGTATCCTCTCCCTGGGCCATTGCTTCACTTGCTTGATTTCATCCTCTTCCTCAACCTTTATGCTGATGACTCACAGAATCCCCACTTCTCCTCATCATTCTGCTTCAGCTAAATATTCCAAAGACACCTCAATTCAATGTGTTCTGAACAAAATTCAACTGCCACCTCCTACTCTTCCCCTACTTTGTTCTTCCTCCAACATTTCCTAGGTAAGGCCTGCCCACCCTGTTAATCCAGCCATGCATTCTAGAGTTATCCTTTAATCCTCCAACTTTGGTAGGTCCTTCCAAAAGCAGAACCTGAGACCAGAAAATGAGTACAAAGAGCTTACTTGGAAAGCAAACCTAGGAAGCAGGCATGGGAAAGCAGGGAAAGAGAAAGAACCAATAAAGGGAACATGATTTAGTGGGTTCCTATTGTGGGTGACTGAAGTGCATCTCCATATAGGACTTTATAAGGAACTTTTTGGAATAAGCTTCCAGATGTTCCCACTAAAGGGTGAGAGGCTGCAGCCTTTTTACAGATTCTTATTTCCCAGTGGCTAAGCTTTGCTGTAAGTAGGACAGGAGTTGGGTGTTCTCTGCACTTGCAGTGTGCACAGAAATCATCTACCTACCACAGCTGCAGTCAAAATCAGAAACAAGACAAGGAAGTAGCGTAAGAAATGTCACATCTGCCACTTCCCTTTGTCCCACATTTGGTTTCCAACTCCTAATAATTCAACCTCTTAAATATTGTTTGTGTCTTTCTCTCCATCCCTTCTTAGTTCAGACTCTTGCATATTATCTGAACAACTGGAATGACCATCTGACTGCTGCCAAATGAATCTGTGTAAAACCAAGTCTGGCCATGTAGATTCCTGTTTAGCAATGTCACTAGCTACCTAATGCATGGACAGCCTACACAAATGGAGTCCAAATTTCTTTTGATGACATAGTTGGTCCTTCACATTCTGTCACCGTAATTCTCATTCCTGCTTACTTCCTTCAATTTCACATGTACACACCCTATACTTCAGCTATATTAGCCTGTCACTCTTTTTTAAATGTGTCAGGACATTCCACAGTTATTTTTCTTTGCACATGTTATTTGTACTGTGCAGTAGAGAGACCTTTTATCCTTCTCCCCGGTGTCTTGTGAAGTCCTTTATGATCCAATTCAGCGTCACCTCCTGGAAGAGTCATCTCCAAATTTCTCAGGTGACTTCCAGCCCTGTTTTCTCAAATACATTCTAAGTTTCCCAGTGACTTTTTTGTTTGTTTGCTTGCTTTTAGGGATAGGTTTCACTCTCTTACCCAGACTGGAGTGCAGTGGTGTGATCATAGCTCACTGTAACCTCAGACTCCCGGGATCAAGCAATCCTCCCACCTCAGCCTCCCAAATAGCTCATGCCACCATGTTTAGCTAATCTTTTTTTTTTTTTTTAGAGATGGGGTCTCACTATGTTGCCCAAGCTGGTCTTCAACTTCTGGCCTCAAGCAATCCTCCCTCCTTAGCCTCCCAAAGCACTGGTATTATAAGCATGAGCCACCATGCCCAGCCTCCAGTGATCATTCTTAGTGTTTAATTATTAGGGTATGTCTTTCTCCTTGGCTGGACTGTACATTCCTTGGGGCAAGTTCCAGTTTAATTACCTTTGCATCCCCAGAATCTAGTTCAGTATCCATGGCAGATATTCAATAATCATTAGCTGAATGAATAAATAAAGCAAATATACCTCTTAGATGTGGCCAATCTGAGAAAAAAAAAATGGTGATTATGTATCCTGGTCATCACCTTGTAATCCTCTGAGGGGTGCTAATTATGCCTCATAATTTGAGCATTCTACTTCTTCATAATGTACAGAAGATGTTGTGCTTTATGAAATGCTATAGGTTCAAATAAATTTTTAAATAAGATTTGAGAGAAGATTTTAATATTTAATGAAGTATGGCTCAATTAATTTTTAAACATGCTTAGATAAAACCCATAATTATTCTCACATATTAGATAAATAAGCATTTCTCTACTTTTCGTTATACATTTGTTTCTAAAGGTTACAAAGTTTAACTAAGTAACTGAGGAACATAAAGATAATTACATAACTAGAAAGAAAATGCAGTTCCCAATAGGAAAAAGCAAATGAAGGTTGCTTCTCAGCCTTATTTTTTTCACCATACCAAAATATTCATATCATCTACATAGGTTTCCAAAAAATTCCCGTGATATAATGATCTCAATGTCACACCAAAGTGGGAGGAGTTTCCCCCACTTCTTTACTGGATTTTTAAGATATAACTTTCCAGTTGGAAAGAATAAGGGCAATTTGAATGAAATGTTGTAAGAAATACTAAAGCCCAAAGCCCAATTTTGTTCTGACTATACTGTTTTGACTTTGGAGAAAGTTTTGCTGATTGGAGACATATAACCCCAAATGTGTTGGTCAACTTTATTAAGATTTTTGAATCATCTAAATATAAGTCCCTTGTCCCAGGACCTCAGAAACGTTTCTCCAAAACATGCATATCTCAATTAAATCTCCTGTTGAGTCATGAATTTGTGAATTCTAGTAAACTGCCAAAGTGGAGTGAACCACCCTTGCCAAATCCATATCTGAATCCCAGAAAGGAGACTCAATATAGAAGTCAAGAAAAAATGAAGGGGAGGGTTACATTCCTGCTAAACAATTCTTGATGTAGAGTATTATGACAACTACTAAAATAAGAGTTTAGGAAAAAGAGCAGGAATACAGAAAACTCAACTGTCCTTAATTCTCCATCATCTTAAATAATGACATGGTCAGTCTCCAACCCAGGACTTGAGACTGTCTTCAAGGTGAAATCACTAAGCTGTCCCAGAGTTGGTACAAATGGATTTCCTCCGTGTGCCAGCCAACACGAAAAGCATCACTCACAAGGAAAACTCTGGTGGCTCACAGAGGAGTCCCATGGAAAAGATTTATTCCAAAAGTTCCTCTTACGATCACTGGATACAAAAGAGTCACAGATCCTTTACTGCTGTTTCCAAAGATTGGGGCAGTTTTGACTAAGTTTTGACTAAGAGAAGTTTAGACTAAGTCTAAACTTGGACCTTGAAGACCAGGAAAGAATGATCATCTTTAGCATGTAAGAAACAGGTAAGGTGGTCTTTCCAAATCCCCACCAAAGTAATAGTAAAGGATGTTTTAAATAGATAAACCCAAATAAGGGGAGACATAGTAAATGAAATATTTTAACAAATTTTTGAAAGACAGTAGATGAGAACTGACATTACAGAGCTGAGAAAAATCACAACTAAAATGCCTATAAAAAGGAATACCACAGAGAAGGGAGCAATTCACCACTACTGAACTGTAAGAGGCATAGCACATAGTGATATGGAAAGTGGGGTTCAGATGCAGGTCCAAATGCAGGAGGAATAGGTTTGAATTTGTCTATAGAAAGATGGAAATTTGCCCCATACCTGATCCCCTCATTCATTCAAAGCAGCTAAGGGATCTACCTCCTTCTAATCCCCTAGAGGAGCAAGATACAATGTTCTGGATGAAGAGAAACCTGAGAGGAGAACAGGAGAGAGGAGCTGGGTTTATAGATAAAGACATGAAAGCAAACGAGCCATGTGCCCACAGCCCCTTCCCACCCTGCTCACAGAATGCCAGTCACTAAGTGTTACACCACCAACCCTACCGGCAACCTCAGGACAGAACACTGGGATTCTCATCTGGAGAGACTGAACAGTCCCCAGGAATAATAGCTTCATAGAGATACTTGTGGATCCCTTGGCGGAAAAGCTAGCTCACCTGGTTACCTGAAAGTGAATCTCACTAGTCAACAAGCCTGCCCCCACTCCTCACCTGCAAAATAGCAATCGGCTTGTTAGAGCACCACTTACATATGAGTAGATATGCAAAGGTGATCAGAGAATTGAGAAAATCTAACAGAAACAGAGATTCTAAAACATAAACTGGAGAAAAAAATACCAAAGAAGCCATACTTATATCTTCAGAGAGATGAGACATTATGGTATCTATTAAAATGTAGATACAATATAATAAAGAAATGATCAAACAAGAAAGATATCTTGATTTTTTAAAGCTAATTGAAGAAAATAAAGTGATTATAACATAGAAATTCCCCAGAAAGCATTTTTTAAGTCAAAAATATGAGAAGAGAGAGAATATGTAAGAAAATAAGATCAGTCTAGAACTTGCTATCCAAAGAGTGGTCCACAAACCAACAACCTTGGTAACCCCAATTGCCAAAGTGGAACAAGTGGAGTAGGAACTAGTTAGAAATACAGATTCTAAGGTGCCACCCAGCTCTATTAAATCAGAATCTGAATCTTAGCAAGATTTCATAATAGCGTCCCCCACATACCTTCTTAAGAAAGACAGTGGAAGGTGTTCTTCATTAAAATGAGATAACAAATCAAGGAAGAGAAAAACATAATGCTAGGCAATAATTGGTGAGGCATTATATTGGACACCTAAATAATTAAGCAAATGATAAAAGAGAAAGAGAGACAATTATTAATTCTACAGAGAAAAGTTTGATGTGAAAGGCAATATAAACACCGTACACTTATCACCTCAGCAGTAAATAATATTAACATAATAAAAATAGTGATTTTACAAATTCAACAACATTTGTAAAACCATAACAGGAAGATCTTGACCAGAGAAATGGATATGATGGTGTGGAGAAGAAAAAAGCATCAGCCTCTATAATAGGTAGTTAACAGAAACAGCCTAAAATTAAAAGATCCAGAAATAGTACTAAAAACATATTATCTTACAATATAGCATTAAATAGCAGATAAAATAGTATTAAACAGCAGGAAAAAAGCTTTCTCTGGACTAGGACTACAAGCAAAAGTAAATTTGCTAGTTCTTCAAAATCAGGCTTTTAGAATTCAAATATTATTTCATGATTTACTATATACATTACTTAGATCAAAATATATTATTTCAATCTATTTAGGACAAGATTGTTCAGGTAAAACTACTTTTGCTAAAAGAAAAAATAACAATAGGTCTAAAGTCAGCAAGCTTCCTGCTTAATCACCAAAAAATTATCTGGCAACTGGAACCTGCTTTTGTCTTTTAGTAAACAGCTCAATAAGCTACCACCTTGGGTGATGCAGGAAGACAGAAATGTGTTCTATTTTGTGTAATTGCCATGGACATAGGTTAAGGAAGAAGAAGAGAAATACTGTGTGGACTCATTCAACAAATATTTATTTTGAACTCTGAAGGTGAACCACAAAATATAATGCAAGATCCCTGCTTTCAAAGAACTCATATTCAATGTCAAATTCAGTATACCCAGATAATCATTAAAAAAAAGTAGCACACGATGTGTAATGTGGAGAAAGACTGTATATGCAATGAGGACTATCTATATTTTAAGACAGGATGTGTTGTGTTGCACAGACTTTGGTCTCATAATGCCACGGTTTTCATCTCAGGTCTATCAGTTAGCTAAAAGACCCTTAAGCAAGTCATTTAACTTCTCTGAATTTCAGTCACTTTATTGGCATAATAGGATTAATGATACCATCCCCCTAAAGTTTTGTAACAGTTAAATGAGATGATACATTTAAAGGCACCCTGTAAATTCTAAAATGCTAGACATTTGATGGGTTTATTACGCTATGCTCAAGCACATAGAGAAGGAACTGGGTCCCTTTGCCATTATCATTTTCATTCTTTAAATTTTTTTTACTTTTATTTAAATGATGAAACAAAAATAAAATCCTAAATCGTGGCACCTGCCATGCTGATTACAGTAGAAAATAGATGAACATATCAGTATAATTTTTATTTTAACCTGTGCACTCCTCAAGCTCATACCAAGATTGACTCTAAGGATACTTACATACATGGAAAATGCAGGAAATTTGAAAAGCCCAAATAAAAGTTTACGTTTAAATGAAAAACTATGTTAGGTCAAAATAAGCTATTAAAATAGAGCATACTGAGATTTGAAGGACTGTGCCAAGGTGCCCACTTTTTTCTGCACACAGATGGGTTGGTTTGATCCAACTTTGGATTTTCAGACTGTCTGGGAGTCAGCTTGCTCCCTCATACCTCTTCTTTACAGACTTATAATTAATACCCTTGAAAGTATATATCCAGAGATTACACACTGTATAATTACACAAAAAGAACAACAAAATTTCTTCTTCATTACAAACCCAGCCTTCCAAAAGACAATTTCTGATGCCTTTTGAGCCCCAGCACTCCCAGGCATACGAACGCTAAAGGGTCATGGACTATTCACAAGGTGGTCTTCCATCCTCTGGAGATCACTTCCCAGAGTTAGGGAACCTCATCCAATCAGGTCAAACTGCCAGGATGCTGGCCATCTCAGGCCGTTGCTGCCCCTGCTCCAGTCAAGAGAATGCGGACAGCCTGGTCCACCAGGCAAGTAAGACTGTGCTGCCCCTTAAGCCAAGCCGGGCTCTGCTTGTGTGACCAAGTTCACTTATGTTTTCAGAAAAGTCCTGAGCCAGTCAATTTGGAGGAAGTCTGTTCCTTCAAATCATATTCTGTGCTTTATCTCGTTAATAGCTAATCCCACAAGTAATGGCACAAGCCATTAACAATGGCTACCCCCACACAGCAACCGAATCTCCTTAGTGACTGGAGCTGCCCACTGGCTCAGGGAGGCAAGAAGGAAAAAAGGAACTGAAAGCTAAATTGGGATACTCTTTTCTAATATAATCATGGACATGCAAAACTTCCCACAAAGATATTATGTTGAGCAAAAAATACCAGACTCGGCTGGGGGTAATGGCTCACGCCTGTAATCCCAGCACTTTGGGAGGCCAAGTCAGGGGGATTGCCTGAGCTAGGGAGTTCAAAACCAGCCTGGGAAATATGGTGAAACCCCATATCTACTAAAAATACAAAAAAATTAGCCGGACATGGTGGCGTGCACCTGTAATCCCAGCTACTCGGGAGGCTGAGGCAGGAGAATTGCTTGAACCCGGGAGGTGGAGGTTGCAGTGAGCTGAGATCACGCCACTGCACTCCAGCCTGGGCAACAGTGTAAGACTCTGTCTCAAAAATAAAAAATTTTTTAAAAAACAGGCTCAAAAAAAACAGCACATACTAAATGATTCCATTTATGTTAAGTTCAACAGCAGACAAAGCTAATCTATGATGAAGGAAGTAGGAACATAGGCTACCTTTGGAGAGAGGAGCATTAGTGGGCATGATGCATGTCTCCTTCTCTCTTCCAGCCTTGTTAAGTAGATACAAGACATCTGGAGTGAGCAATAAGTAATAAATAAGACCAAAATACACAGTGCAAACAAGGATAACTCATACATCACAGGGATTCTCAAACTCTTTTCCACCTCAAATGCCTCAAACAACATGGTATATAGAGATTGTGGGATATGGCCACACCCAAATAAGAAGCTTGAGTTTTTCATACTTCCCTGCGTTAAAGCTATAATTCAACTTCCTTCTCATAACTAATCATAACACATCAGCATGTCAGATACTTGGTTAAGGATGTTCAGAGAAACACTGCACCACTTGCCATCATCTTACAAAGTATATAATGAAAACGTGGCTTTCTTTTAAAGTGGATTTATTCCATAGCCTTGTCTTCAATGGTAGCAACCAAGGAAACTCTGCTGAAAATCTTTAATCCTAATAAGTCAGTCCAAATTGGGCTATTGCTTTTGTTGCCTGTGATAGTTAATACTGAGTATCAACTTGATTGGATTGAAGGATGCATAGTATTGATTCTGGGTGTGTCTGTGAGGGTGTTGCCAAAGGAGATTAGCATTTGAGTCAGTAGGCAATATCCACGTTTAATGGTTGCAGGCTTATGCTTAATCTGGCTGGGCACCATCTAATCAGCTACCAGTGTGGCTAGAATATAAAGCAGGCAGAAGAACGTGAAAAGGCTAGACCAGCTTAGCCTCCCAGCCTGCATCTTTCTCCCATTCTGGATGCTTCCTGCCCTCAAACATTGAAATCCAAGTTCTTCAGCTTTGGAACTTGGCTGGCTTCCTTGCTCCTCAGCTTGCAGACAGCCTATTACGGGACCTTGTGATCGTGTGAGTTAATACTACTTAATAAACTGATATATATATATATATAAAATATATATCCTATTAGTTCTGTTACTCTAGGAAACGCTAATACATTGCCTAAATATAATATGGTATGGCCAAAAAGACATGTAGAAAATGTCCAAAACCTCCCTGTAGCTCTCTTTCCCAAATTCAGATTAGAACTAGCCCAAACCCACTATCATGGTACTGTCCAATTATCCTCTAACATCTAATGTAATTTCCCCTGCTCTCGTAATTCTATAGATAGAATTTTAGATAGATAGATAGATAGATAGATAGATAGATAGATAGATAGATAGATAGATAGATAGATAGATAGATAGAGGAAATGGCTTTTTCTTAAGCTCAAACAGTGGTTCTCATTTCAGCCTTCCATTTATGAGCAATCTAAGAGGTGAAGAAATTCACTATAGCCGGTGCTCTAGAATGTGACCCAATCACTGAGATGAGAACATCTGGAACACATACATATGACTTGGGCTTCCTCATAGGATGGTGGCCTCAGAGTTACACAGTTCTCCAAGAGAGAGCATTCCTAGAAACCAAAATGAAAATTTTATAGCCTTTTGTGACCTAGCCTCAAAAGTACAATATTGTTACTTTTCTGTACTCTGTTAATTAAAGAAGTCACAAGCCCACCCAGATTAAAGCGGAGGGGAGGAGAAATAGATTCCACCTCTTAATGGGAGAAATGCCAAAGGAGTGGCAGATTTAACACTGATACATGGAGGGAAGAGAAAGCATGTTCTAGACCGCATTCAGGAGGTAGGCTTAGACACATAAGTTAACTTCTCTCTTGCCCCCAATCCTGAGATTATCACAAACTCAGGGCTGGTGAATCTCCTACTTCTGCCATTGAGACTCTTTGTGTAGCTGAAAAATTAAGGAAAGAAGGCAGAAGAGATCTTGTCACAAGTGGCACTGTTATTTATCTTATGAAATTTATTTTGGTGATAGAGAAAATAACCTGAATCTAAAGAAAGATATTTCTCCAAACATTCAGGTGAAACCTGAAGTACTCTTCTTAAAGCTTAAACCCTTACATTCAAACCCCTTGCACTCCTCCCCAACCCCCTGCCCAGAAATATGGTGGTCAATGTTTCCTATTTTAGTATGAATTAAGGATTAACTAAGCCCTACAAAAAGATGTGATAAATGGCTGAGGTAATAGGGTCATCTGCCTAAAGTGGGGTCCAGAAGCAGAGAGCATCAGAAACACTATACCTTCTACTTGGTTTTGTCTACAATAACTCTGAGGAAAGAAATAAGGCAATGAAGCAGAACCATGTAACTGTATGTTTCAACCTTGTCAGTTCCTGCCATTTCCAATGCTTTGAAGTGGCTTGTCATAACCTAAACTTGCAAATAAGCTTCTGTTAAGAGTCAAATTTCCCCCTTAGAATAGAAGAATTCTGGGGATCTTTTTGTATTGGGCTTTTCTGAATTATAAAGGTGAATTGAGGGCATATAATTTAATCTTAAACCATGGCTCAAAAAATGCTTTTCTCCCAAAACATGGAACTCAGGACGTCAGGGAAGGATGGAGGGAAGAATTGGCTTTAAAATATTATTTTCTTTTTCTGGTTACTTCTTTAGAAAAAGCCATAAGTGTGAGGCTAGGTAGAGAGAGGAGGATCAAAGAGAAGTCAGAAATATTATTGTACCAAGTAACTGCCCAAGTGCAAGATGGAATTACACAAACATTAACAGTTGCATTCTTTTTTTCAACATTGACAACTTTCCTAACACTGAAGCAATATCCACGCTTAATGGTCGCAGGCTTATGCTTTGGGACCATGAATTGATGAGTAATATGGAGGGGAAGAGGGAGAGAGTAGAGGGAGAAATGTAACAGGAAGAGTAACTTCCTTTTCTCTTCCTGTCTATTCTTTTACATTAACAAAACTGAAAAATGGGGAAGAGAGGAAAGGGGGTCAAAATAAAAACAAAAAACAGCTTCACAGATAGCATCTACTTTATTGAAGTTTCCAGACCTAAGATGCAATCTATTGAAGAAATTTCATTCCTCCACTTTTAAAAGGTCTTGAGTCTTAAAGCCAATTTGCAGAGTGGCTTAGCAGGACCTAGGAATTCTCCTCCCAGGATTGATTTGCATAAAATGCCTCTCAGTGGAATCAGCCCCTAATGTCTTGTTTCTCATTCAGATTCAAATACTTGGATGTCCCAAATTAACTCCCACAGTGACCACTGGGTGCTTGACAGTCTCAAAATCCAGTGGCCAAATTCCCCATGGATTGATTCTAACTGGAGATCCTACACATGATTCTTTGATAAAGGAAGGTGAACCACCATGAGATAGATAATAAGGGATTCATTTCAGATATTTGATTTACACAATGGCAGGAGCTGGTTAAACAGCCTACACAAACCTATACTTTCTGCACCTGGTGCTGACATCTAAAGTCAGCAGGGTCTGCAGGGTCAGCAGTCAGAAAGAAAGCATGGATGTGGAGTGGGGAGAGCAGAGATAAACTGGAACCTGCAAGGATGGGCTAGAATCCTCAGAGATAGATCAAACCCATATTACTCTCTTATTTCTTTCAGACCTCCACCTTCAATGACAGTGTGCCCTGCTGCACTTCACTCATCATGGAACTGGACTCACACTGGGCCCAGGAGGTGGGGCAGCTGAGGGTGGATCCACAGGAAGCATAGGAGCTTCAGGACCAGCCATGAGGAGGAGCCTGTGGATAAATGATGGCATGCGTGAGTGGCAACTGCTCCAGGTACCATCCACAGACCTCCCAAGGATAAAAATAATTTGGCTGTTGCTTCACTTCTGCCTTCCAAATCTTTCACAAAATGTCTCTTGTGTCTCATTTAACTCAGAACCATGCAAGGAAGGGAATTCTGAGGAATGCAGTTTCAGTCATGCTAAGTTGACACAGTACAGACCTATCCTAACTTGACTAGTTTTCTAGTACCCACCTGTCACCCACCACGCTGGCTTCACTTAATTGTCTTCTGTGCAAATATGACAGGCAGATCACCTGAGAAGCAAGGAGAGTAGAAAAACACAAAGACTGGCCGGAAACAGAGAGTGAGGATAGAAGAGAGGGGAGTCAGAATTAAGAAGGAAGTGACTACCCAGGGTATTAGAAACAAGAAGAAAGAGGAAGAGCCTCTTGGCTTCTCACAACACACAAAAATGATCAAATAATCATAGCTAATTAGTTGTTCAGGCGTGGAACAAACACTAATGCACACAACATCTTAACTAAAAGGCTACTACGATGCCTACAAATCTCCACCCCCAATCTACTGTACCATGCCCATTAAACTAAGGTCATCCAGTGAGAAACAGAGGATTCTGAGGTCCTAGTTACCTGCCTTATCATATTTACTGAGACTGGAGAACTTATAATGTCACCCAAAGTCACATGCCAAGTAAGTGTATGATAAAATTTTAGCCTGGGCTCAAGGAAACCATTTAAAACAATTAAACTGAAAAATAAAAATTCTTCTCTAACATTTTGAGTATTTGATCTCATCTTAAAGTATAGTCACCAGCTGTATCTACTCCAGTCCCCTAAGTCCAACATTCCTATAAAGGATCCCATAGTTAAAGTCTGCCTGGATTCCCTGGGGAGCTGAGTCAGCTCTCCAGGAAACCTTAAAACATAATAGAAGCAAAGCAGAAAACATCAATGACTGCATTTAGGCTGTGTACAACAACCACTTGGTCCTCATTAGCCTGGGTCCAATTACTCTCAAGATATGGGTCATGGCTTATTTTCATATGTCCATGACACTGTGACTCATGCTCTTGTTGAATTTTTAGGCAGGCAATCACTATCGGAGGTAAATTACTACCAAGTGTCTCCCATTTTATTACCTCATGACAAAAATAGGCAGAAAAAGAGCATCATTGTTCACATTTACTGGCTACTGGCTGTGGTGGGAAAATGGAATTAAAGAAACATGAAGGAAAATAAACCTGGACATCTCTGCTCCAAAAGAAATATGGCTTCCCACAAAAATTAGTAAAAGATGCCTACTGCAAGATTTAGCCCTCAGGGTGTGTTTATGTGGAAGGAGTGGGAGAGAGAAAAAAAGATAATGTGTAAGTGTGCAACAAAGGGGTTAGGGATCACCCAACACTCTTTTGAGGCAGACAGGTGGACTGGAAGGAATTTCAGAGATGCAGGTCTAAGGTGTGATTGTAACATGGTCAAGAGAAAATAATCCATTACATTGACTCAGTGTAGAGGTTTGGAGAAATGCAATGGAATTACAAGTTAGTAAGTCTTAGATCACATGAAAAAATAGTCCAAAGTTGACAGGGTCCATTAGGAATACCCAGAGGAAAGGGGATGATATTGGCTTTGTACATACAAGCACTGTGTTTCCCTATATGATAGAGAGCAATGCTTCTCAAAGTGTGACCCCAGAGCAGCAGCAACAGCATCATCTGGGAGCTTCTTATAAATGTTAATTCTTATCTTTCTCAAACACACATACACACACACATACACGCACACCCCACACACGACGCACTTTGGGGGTGGGACCCAAATCAATGCGATTCCGACATAAACTAAGGTTGGAGGACTGCTAGTTTAGAGTGTGTGAATTTACCTTGGCTCAGAAACATTGCTAAGTCTAAACGAAATCTGGTTCTGTTTCTATGGTCTCCAAAAAATACCCAGGAGATCATTTGACTTCCCAGATAGCTAGCTTGCTTTCAGGGAGCAAGTGCCCTAGCCAGGCTGACTAAGGCATTCCAGTCCTCTTGGTGCTATATTTCCCAAGTCAAATTAATGAATTAGCATTCTGATTTTTACAGATCAGTCACCTGTGGCGTGTTTCTGGCCTGAGCCAACACCTCTGTCCAAAATCTGATGTTCAGGAGCCCTACTGACACCACCACCCCCTGGTGCTTACACAACATCAAAATGAAAAACGGGGAGCTTTTCTGAGGCAGAGTCCCTATGCATCAAACAGAAAAACTGTGGCTGCTCTACTGTCGGCTGGAGTGAAAAGCAAGGATTCTGCTCCCACTGCTTTCCCGTCTTCTAAGACACACTCCCCAGAAACCTCAAACTCCAGGGCCATTTTTGAAAACTAAGTATCCGAGAAAGAAGAATCTCTCAGATCAGCTTACCAGACCAAATAGGACTTAGGTCGGGCCTGGAAGGATGAGGAGGATACAGAGGGTCAAAGCAGACCCTGTGGAGGGGGGTTGCAGAGGAAGTAGGGATTCTGCCTGTTCAGAATAGAGGGCAACCACTGGGCAGTGAAGGAAATCAAAATATTTCACCCCAAAATATACTTCCTTAACATATTTTGAAATGGCTGCTGCAGGGCAAGCCGACTGAGGTGGGGAAAAATTGTATTCATAGAGAATCCTCATGAATGCGGCCAGGCTTTCTCTTTCTAGGACTTTCCCAGATTTAGCAGTGATTGAGAGTCTGAAACCTTTAAGTCTGAAGAGAAGAGTTTTCCATCTATTCTAAGGAATGCTACCTATGCGGCTTCATCTATGTAACAAGACCACCTTTGCTAGCCAAGTGTCTCTCTTTTTCCTTCCTGTATTAGTCCATTCTCATGTTGCTAATAAAGACTTACCCGAGACTGGGTAATTTATAAAGGAAAGAGGTGTAATTGACTCACAGCTCCACAGGGCTGGGGAGGCCTCAGGAAACTTACAATCATGGCTGAAGGCAAAGCAAACATGTCCTTCTTCACATGGCAGCAGCAAGGAGAAGTGCTGAACAAAAGGGGAAAAAGCTCCTTATAAAACCATCAGATCTCATGAGAACTCATTCACTATCATAAGAACAGTAGCACGGGGGTAACCACCACCATGATTCAATTACCTCCCACTGGGTCCCTCCCACAACACAGGAGGATTTTGGGAACTACAGTTCAAGATGAGATTTGGGTGAGGACACAGTTGAACCATGTCACTTCCCTTAACCTGCCTTGCCACTAAAACATGTTTTGGGCCACATTCTGAGCCAACATTCTTTCTTTCTATAACCTCAAGGTGGTAGATAAGCTTCTATACTTTATTGGGAGGTTGGGTCTTCATTCTGAAGGCTCCTGTGTATAGACATTAAAAAAAATTAGTATGCCTTTTCTCTTATTAATCAATCTGCCTCACGCCAGTGATTTTTTTTTTCCTGAGACAGAGTCTCGTTCTTTCCCCGGGGCTGGAGTGCAGTGGTGTGATCTCAGCTCACTGCAACCTCCGGGTTCAAGTGATTCTCCTGCCTCAGCCTCCTGAGTAGCTGGGATTACAGGCGTGCGCCACCACGCCTGGCTAATTTTTTTATTTTTAGTAGAGACGGGGTTTCACCATGTTAGCCAGGCTGGTATCTAACTCCTGACCTCACGATCCACCCACCTCAGCCTCCCAAAGCATTGGGATTACAGGCGTGAGCCACCATCCCTGGCCATGTCAGTGAATTTTTCAGTGAACCTTCAGAGGGCCAAGAGGAAAGCTCTCCCTTAGCCACAACAGGGACCAGACACAGAGTTGAAGGAAAAGTGAGGTTTAAAAGACCTTAAACTCCGGATGGGAGAGTTCAGCTTTGAATCAGTTATCAGGGGGAGCACATGTAGATGTCTGAGGGGACAGGGGAGGGACAGGCAGGCTTCATCACTTAGTAATCCCCACAAAGTTCCAAGGATACCATGATGCTGGTTATCAAGAAAACATCTCACCATGTGATTGCAGGAAGTTCTTGTTGGTATGTCTTGAACCTGAGCATCCCCTTAAAAATGTATTTAGTATGGATGCTAGTAACTCCATCGTGACCTTATTAACAAAAACTACCAAAAAAGAGTTGACTTTTTTTTTTTTAGATCTAAAAAGGAGAGTTAGGAAACTTTGAAAGGGCTATCGCTAGCCTCTGGTAGTGGCTTCATTCACAGGTCAGGTGGAGGTTTTGAGTGCCTCATGCCACTGCAGGCTGTTTGGCATTGGGCAAGTTACTGAACCTTTCTTTGTCTGATTTTCATCAATAAAATAGAAACAATATCATGTCACAAGGCTGTCGAGTTACTGGAAAGGGGTCCCGATCCAGACCCCAAGAGAGGGTTCTTGGATCTGGGCAAGAAAGAATTTGGGGCAAGTCCACAGAGTAAAGTAAAAGCAAGTTTATTACAAAAGTAAAGGAATGAAAGAATGGCTACTCCATAGACAGAACAGTCCCGAGGGCTACTGTTAGCTATTTTTATTGTTATTTCTTGATTACATGCTAAACAAGGGGTGGATTATTCACGAATTTTCTGGTAAAGGTGAGGGGAACTCCCAGAACTGAGAGTTCCTCCCACTTTGAGACTACATAGGGTAACTTCCAGACATTGCCATAGCATTTGTAAACTGTCGTGCCATTGGTGGGAATATATGTTAGCATGCTAATGCTTTGTAATTAGCATGTAATGAGCAGTGGGGAGGACCAGAGGTGACTTTCGTCACCATCTTGGTGTTGGCAGGTTTTGGCTGGCTTCTTTATTGTGTCCTCTTTCAACAGCAGGGTCTTCATGACCTGTATCTTGTGCTGACTTCCTATCTCATCCTGTGACTAGGAATGCCTAAGTTCCTGGGAATGCAGCATAGCAGATCTCAGCCTCATTTTACTCAGCCGCTATTAAAGATGGAACTGCTCTCGTTCTAACACGTCTGTCAGTTGTGAAGATTAAATGAGAAAAGAAACACAAAACATCTAGCTTGATACCTAGTAGATTCAATAAATGTCATCTAAATCTAAATATGAAAATTCTAGAGACAAAATCAAGATATGTAATACCTGAAATTTTCAAAATTCTGAAGAAAAGAGAAAAGAGATCAGCATTCACTGCCTATACCCACATTACAGCATGGAAATTATATCATGCTTAACCATAAATATTGAAAAACATCAGGGGAGCCTGGTCGTTTCTCCAAAAATTATCATTTTTATGGGCATATTCAGCTACCAAAAGAACAGCAAAGTCCATAGCAGAGCAGTGGTGACTTCACCTCCACTTGAGCTGGGTGTGTCCACAGTGAAGGAACGCTGACCATTGCCAAGTCAATGTAAAACCCAGTCCCACAGGAGCAGGTTTGTTGCCTTCAGGTTCCTGTGGCAATTATCTGTGATTGGCTTTCTTGGGTGGCTTGCTTTGTACTGCCAGGATGAGCTCATGGAAGAGGGAGATCATTTGAATGTACCCAGCACCCCTAGGTAATTAAAATCCCAAAGCAGATGACAGTGCTCCATTCCACAGATACTAGTCAGCACACCATGCCTTCATCAAGGAGTTCTTAGTTTTTTTCTTAAAACGGTTGGTGGAATGCTAACAAAACTGAGCAGTTCCCCTGTAAACATCCGAAGCTGTATTGATTCAGGTGATGTCCAGATCAGGAGAGATGCAAACACATAACAAAATCCAATAGAAGTGGGGTCAAAGGCAGTCTAATGAGATACATGAAATGAAATGGTAACCTTACTGTACAGAAAAATATGAGGAGTAGCCACTGTTTGGGGCACATTTATAGAACATGAGCACCATTCATCAGAGGTCACAGGCTGGCATGGCTGCAAAGATCCTGGCAAACACTTGACTGCCTGGCTCATCAAAGTCCATCTTCTCTGCATGCACATTTACTCC
The DNA here is from genome assembly GCF_008728515.1 of Papio anubis. Classification (NCBI taxonomy): domain Eukaryota; kingdom Metazoa; phylum Chordata; class Mammalia; order Primates; family Cercopithecidae; genus Papio; species Papio anubis. Next base: position 52,002,798 of record NC_044991.1, read on the forward strand.
ACCTACTCCTTTCTTCTTTGTTTAAATTGCCAAAATGGCAAAACCATAAATTGTCAAACATATTTTTCAATGCTTTTTTGGTGCTGAGATTATGTTATGTGTATTTCTACAAAAATTACTCGTATAATGAACAAAACTAGTACTTTTCAAAATACCAATCTTATGTACAGTGACATTTATCCCCTTTGTTTTAAAAAGCTTTAATTCTTTCATTTCTCCTTCAATGACCCTGAGCCAATATTGTCTCCTCATCTAAAATGCCTACTTCCTTCTTTTCTGCTAGATACTCTGACATTTTATTGCCCAGTAAAAAAATCACAATTAAAGCCTTTGTTGATTTTCTTTATATTCATAAATATTGCCTTTCTCTGAATCCCTTACACATTTTCCAAAGTGTTTTCCACAGCACATTAATCTAATCCCCTAGTTTAATTTTCCTGTTTAATTCTCTAGAAGAGCTTTGTAAAGAAATATACTTGATAAATGCTTCCCATTATATCCACCTTTAGACAGCCACAATTCACAGTTGCACATTAAGGTCTCTGCAAATTCCTTTTCTGATTTTCCCCCTTCTTAATTGACATGATACACAATACTCAGCATCATCCAACAAGTAAACCAACAAAACTCTCTTTAAAGAAGAGCAACACAGTTTAAACTCATTCCTCTAATAAATCCACTTTGGCAGATACATTTGTTAGAAATCAGAAGATCTTTGGTTTATTGAAAAGTCTAGCAGGACAAAGAGGTTGTTAGTGCAAAATAAAATGTATAGAAAATTATAAATTTGTTTGCTATCACTGTGAACACACCAAGAACCCTGGGGGATGTTGTTATGTAAGCACAGGCTTCATCCTTACTCTGTTTGCAGAGCATAATCACATATTAGCTTATGTAGTAAACTGTCTTTCCATGGATATGTTAGAAAAAAAAAACATTTTCTCCCCGTCTCTGCATTTTTGCCTTGGTTGATAAAAGAGGAACTTGGAGTCATGAGAGGTAATGGGAAGATAGTTTCTTCACTCCCTCTACTCCTGCTCACTGTCTTCCAAGGGAAACAGAGTGACCATCTATCCCAACAGTGAGACTCAAAGACTTGTGATCCCTTCTGAGATCTCTTTCTGGGACCAGCCTACTTGCATTATGTGTGCTCCCAGTGGAAAGTAATCTCACCGAGATAGGGCTTCTGTGTGTGCCCCTTGTGTCTACTGAGTCAGACTAGGAGTAAAATTAGGAAGCTAGATTGTGTTAATAACTACATGTAGCCATGTAGTTGCAACCTGACCAGCAACAAAACTGATATATTTTATCCTAAACTTAATTCTGCATTTGTTTCTCAACTAGTTCAGAATCTCAAGGAGGAATGTATACAGTTAAAATAGCTAAAATAAACCCCAACAAATATGAGAGCACAAACCATCTTACATCTCTCTATCCCCTCATAGAACATGGCCCAGTGTTTTCCACCAAGATGGTGCTCAACACATTTATTCAGCCAATGAATAGTTATAAAAAAAAATGTATTTCTTATTAATATCCATCCCGCATCACATCTGCGAAATCGAATCTGCTTCTCAGTGGCCCCAACATGTCATGAAGTGGCAAAGAATGGAAAAAAGACACAATTTCGAGTATTTAAAGACATGACCAGCAGAGAGAGGTTCACAGTGAAAGCTAAAACAACTTTCCAATTTCTGTGAAATTTATCTTCTGACTCTCTTTACATGGCTAGATTTCTAAACAAGTTAGAGATCTGCTAATGATTGATAAATGTGTGTGGCAGGCCAACTGGAAGATTTGGGTATCTTTGCCAGTCCTAAAATCCCAGACCTTCAATTCAACTGGGCAGTTGGCCCAGAACAAGCTGAGACTTGAAGACAATGAAAGGATAATTTTTCCCTAAAACATCTAATCCGAGACCACTATAGTGCCTGAAATTCCCACCACTAGGGACAGTGTGCTAGGTTAAAGCATCACTGGTGTATCCACATAGATTACAGATGAATGAGCCAGAACTTAGCTGCTAGTTTACTCTGAAAGAAAGCAATGGAACTGAAAAGGGAAAGGTTTTCAGAGCATAGAAAGAGCCAGTGGTAGATACAGTACAATGTTAGACGCTCTGGAACCAGACTACTTTAGTTTGAATCCCAGCTCTATCAACTACTAGCTCTGTACTTGGGGCAAGACATGAATCTCTCTTCACTCACTTTACTTATCAGTAAAATGGGGCTTGGTGAAAAATAAATGCAGTAGAGCACAGCCAGAACAGAACAGAGCATGCATGTGCTGTGTGTTATTAAAGAGGAGACAACGCAGCACATGAGTTACTTTTAGCAACAACAGGTCAGGGTGGCAACCTAAGACACTGAAAGCCAGGAGAGGAGGCAGGTGACTCCTGGGAAATTCACTAGAAAGAAAAAAAACATAATCAAAAAACAGCAAGACCTCTGCCATCTTTTTGTCAATTGCAATCTGTTGAAGCTTTTCTGTTGTCAGAAAATAAAGAAAAAGTGGAGACTAGTCCACTGGCTTTCCAGAACTTTATTTCAGCTTCTTTGTTGTAGATAAGAATTTAGATATTATGCACTCCATCCAAAGAGATTTGATTCTTAAGAAATCATCATGAACTCATTTATAAGCCAGTCCCATTGAACAAAAATTTGAGCACTTAACATGTGCAAGACAGTTTTCTAGCTTTAAGAGAGACAAGACAGTTCCCGTATCAGTAATAAGTCAATTATGAGTGAGGCCCAGAAAAGAATAAGGAAAATATATCCAGAACTAAAAAATAGAAAATTATAACAATAGCAAAAGTTAAACTAAAATATCTAAGTGAATAAATAGAATAATTTTGCAAGGGTTGACAGCTCAAAAAAGGAATATACATTTCCTAGACACATACTATGCTTTCTTGCAAAGAATATGCCCAGCTCTAGAACAGCACAATTAATGGAGTATTGTCATAAAGCTGAATGAATAAGTTGAATCCCAGTGCCAAGCACAGCACCTGGTATTGAGAAGGTGCTCAATAAATCTTTGATCAAAATTGGCACAAATAATATATATGTGTGTATAAGTGTCAAATAATATTTAGTCTACAATGATTAGACAAAATGTCATAAGATCTTAGACTTCCAAGCAAGACAATGGCTGGCATTAGGAGCAGAGTCCAGTCTGTGCCTCCAACAAAATAAAAGTAATGTTCCAAAGGCAAAAATTGTAATTGGACCTATTGTTCAGGAGGTGAAAAGGATTTGCAGAAATTCTTACTCACAGTACCTTAGTTTGGCTTCACTTGAAAGCAGACCTTGAGACAAAGACTTCGGTTCAGTTAGTTTACATGGGAAGTGATCCCAGGAACTAGAACAGAAAAACTGGAGGAAACGAAAAAGGAAGGAATGAATGCTGATAAAGGAGGCATTGTTGAAGTTACTGCTACGGGTAAGGGAAGTGATGCCACCAGGACCTCCCAAGAAGCATCCCAAATGCTTCCAAGGATTATTTACCTGAGAGATGGAAAGCTGGGGCATTGATCCTCCTGCCACCTTCCCCACTGGCTAAGTTAGAACCCCAAGGGCTCTAACTCCACACGCCAGGCCTTCACTTGGAGCTGCCAGGTGTGGGAGAAGGTACTGGGACAGTAATCAACTACACACCTTAAAGGAGAACACTGACAGCTGGAGGAAGGGTCTGCCACAGCTGCAGCTAAAATTCAAGGTAAGTTAAAGGGATGTGATGCAAGCAACAAGGGTAGTCTCCTACAGTACCTTTTCTGTATAGCTTTATCAATAATCTAGGTTATTCCATAGATAATAATCAAAGGTCATTGGATCTTTGATGTCAAAAACAACATCAAAACTCCACCCTCTGCAAATGCCCTTTCTTCTTTCTCAGTGTAATAGTCCCTTCCCTCCTCAATATATGGCTTATGATTCTTGTTTTCCTTTAACAAAACTAAGCCCCTTATATGCTAACATGAACATATGCTTCATAAAAAAATGAACATTTTCTTAAAATCTGTGAGTTTAACCTTTATTGTAAAACTCTTCAGTGTTTTTCTATTTTCTTCTTTTTTCAACTTGTATTTTAGGTTCAAGGGGTGTATGTGCAGGTTTGTTACATGAGTAAACTACATGTCTTTGAGGTTTGGATTACAAATGCTCCCATCACCCAAGTAGTGAACATAGTATCCACTGAGTAGTTTTTCAACCCTCAACCACCTACCCCATCTAGTAGTCCCCAATGCCCAGTGTCTATGGTTCCTATCTTTACATGCATGTGTACACAATATTTAGCTCCACTTATGAGTGAGAAAATGTGGTATTTGGTTTCCTGTTCTTGCATTAGGTTGCTTAGGATAGTGGCCTCCAGCTACATCCATATTGCTGCAAAGGACATGATTTCATCCTTTTTTATGGCTGTGTGGTATTCCATGCACCACATTTTCTTTATCCAACCCACTGTTGATGGGCACCAAGGTTGATTCATGTATTTGCTATTGTGATTAGCATTTCAATGAACATATGGGTGCATGTGTTTTTTCAGTAGAGCTAATTATTTTCCCTTGGATACATACCCAGTAGTGGGATTGCTGGATCAAATGGTGGTTACATTTTAAGTTCTTTGAGAAAACTCCAAACTGATTTTCACAGTGCCTGAACTAGTTTGCATTCCCGACAGTATGTAAGTGTTCCCTTTTCTCCATAGCCTTGCCAACATCTGCGGTTTTTTGACTTTGTAATAACAACCACTTTGATTGGTAATGAGATGACATCTCACCATGGTTTTCATTTGCATTTCTCTAGTGATCAGTGAAGTAAGCACTTTTCCATGTTTGTTGGCCACTTGTACGTCTTCTTTGAGAAATGTCATTTCATGTACTTTGCTCATTTTTAATTCTTTTTGGCTTGCTGATTTAAGTTCCTTATAGATTCTGAGTATTAGACCTTTGTCAGATGCATGGTTTGAGAATATGTTCTCCAATTCTGTAGGCTGGCTGTTTACTCTATTGGTAATTTCTGTTGCTGATGATTCACATTTTCTAAGGAGCTTTCCAAACTAAGTTCACCCAGAGCGACCCGTCTGCTTCTAGAACATCTCTGAATCTACTTTGTGTATGTTGTAGTTTATTTAAATAACATGGGTTGTTGTTACCTGGTTTGAATTTAGGCGACTCAAAGTATGTCCCCTAACACAGTATCTGTAACAAAAGCTTCTTCCAGCAATGCCAGCCAGCATGGCAGATTTTAGTACAATTTTCTTACATCGGTATATTAGTTAAGTTAGCATTATATGTCACAATGAACAAATGTACTATGGCTTAACCATGGCAGAAGTTTATTTCTTGCTCATGTTAAGTGCAAAATGACTGACAGGCAGCATGCTTCTAAGACATGATGGGTTCTGGCCAACCAGGGACCCAGCTCTTTCTATAATATTGCTCTGCCATCTTCACATGTGGCTTCCAACATCAGAGGACTCCACTGCATTCAGAAGAAAGCAAAAGAGTCCAAGAGGATCACACAGAGGAGGTTTTGGTGGACCTGCTCATTCCATTGGCTAAAATTCAGTCAAATGGTCTCACAAACTACAAAGACGCATGAGAAACAGAAAGTAAATGGTCTTGATCAACAATGGGCAGTCTCAGCCACAGTGCGGTTTTCTGACTTTTGTCAGAACTCAATGTATATTTTGTGTGCTTGATTTTACTTTTGCTTGATTTGAATGCAGCTGTGAAACCCTGAGACTGGAATACTCTCCAGACTCTTCCAATCAGGGCTAAGGATTACAGGGTCCTAGTTAAGCCTCTGTTAACACACTTTTCACATCCTGTATGACTGCACCACTGGACTGTGAGTTCTTTGGTTACTTCAACCATATCATTTTCATTTTTCAAAAGTTAACCATGCCACACATGCAGAAACACTTATTAAAAGTTTATGAATAATTGAATGAAAGAACTTTGTCTGTCACTCTCTGGAGTTATTTGCACAGTCCACTGCTGATATCTGTTGAATGTTACTTGTTCTAAGTAAGACATCGTCATATAGGTATTATTAAGAAGTAAGAGTTCATGTCCTTTGTAGGGACATGGATGAAGCTGGAAACCATGATTCTGAGCAAACTATCACAAGGACAGAAAACCAAACACCGCATATTCTCACTCATAGGTGGGAATTGAACAATGAGAACACTTGGACACAGGGTGGGGAACATCACACATCGGGGCCTGTCGAGGGGTGGGGGAGGGGAGGGATAGCATTAGGAGATATACCTAATGTAAATGATGAGTTAACGGGTGCAGCACACCCACATGACACATGTATACATATGTAACAAACCTGCACGCTGTGCACATGTACCCTAGAACTTAAAGTATAATTTAAAAAGTATTTTTTTCTTTCTTCAGTAATAAAAAGTAAGAGAAAAATTGAAAGTAAGACCACATCTGAGTTCTTCCACTGGGCCTTTTCGTTTTAGTGTACCCTTGGCTTCCAGCTCAGGCCATCTCTTATTTTCTCTGTATGTGCAGTCTCCCTATGTAACCTCATTTATTCTTTTATCAGTTATTTATTGCCACAATAATACACCCACCACTCAAAGGCATATGATAATAAGCATTTTTTTTTCACTGCCCTATAGGTTGTCTAAGCAGTTCTCCTAACCTGGGCCAGGACTAGTTATTATCCCGTGGATTTACTCCTGTCTTAGCTGGAAAGTCAGCTGCAGACTAGCTGGGCTGGAAAGGTCTCAGCTGGGATGACTCCACTCTGCTCCACTTGGTCTCTCGTCATCCAGAAGGCAACATAGGTTTGAGTTTGTTCTTATGACAGAGGCAGGGGTTTGAGAAAGACAGGAAATACCAAAGCTTGTTTTAAAAGGATATGAGCTAGTTCTCATCATCATATGAAAAAATTTTATAAAGCAAAAATAGTCAGAAAATTTTATTCTAAAAAAAAAGTACTGAGGGGAAACTAGCCCTCTCAGAAATTAAAACATAGTGTAAAGCTGGAATCATTAAAAAAGTGAGGATCAAGTGAACAAAATAAACATTCAGAAACAGAGCCAAATAAAAATAGAATTTAGTTCATGATAAAGATGATGTTTCTAATTAGTTTTTCCAACATGGTCTCTTCAGTTAAAGGGGACTTCATAAAACAAACTAGCCTTCTGGAGAAACAATAAGACTTCATCACCGCATCACATTTTACAATAAAATTCCAAATGGATCCAGTGTGTAAACATGAAAAGGTAAAAAATAAAAGAACAATGGGTAAGATTTTTATAAATATGTCAGAAAATCTGAAATCATAATAGATTGATGTATTTCATCACATAAAAAACAAACATTTCTCCATGCTAAAAATAAACTTCATGATCAAAGTATAAAGAAAAGCAACAGGAGAACATATTTGCTACTCATGACACTGAAAAAGAGCTGATTTCCTCAAGAAAAAAATAAGAGGTTAAAAATACAAATACAAGGTGTGCAAAAATGAATATTAAAAAAAATTCAACCTCATTCATAACAAAAGAAATATAAACCTATAATGAAACACCTTTTTTTTTTTTTACCTGAAATCAGCAAGGATCAAAAAGTTTGATATCATTGTTTGATAGAGTACATATCAGGGATCACCAAACTTTTTTTTTTAATAAATGTTATTGTGTTTATTTGCAGTTTACAACATGTTATAGGATACATATCCTATTAGTAAAATGGTTTCTAAAGTAAATTAATATATCTTTATCCTCTCACATAGTTACTTTTGTTTGTGACAAGAGCAGTGAAAATCTACTTACTTAACAAAAAACCCTAATACAATTTTATAAACCGTAGTTCTCACGTTGTACATCAGATCCTTGACCTGTCGATGTCACATACCTGTTTCTTTGTATCCTTTGATGTCCATCTCCCCATTTTCACTCCTCCAGCCCCACAACCCTGGGTGACCACTCTTTTCTTCTCCATCTCTATATATTTGGTTTTTTGTTCAGATCCCTCATGAGTGAGATCATGCGGTATTTTTCTTTCTGTGTCTGGCTTATTTAGCAAGATACTTAGCATAGTGTCTTGCAGATTCATCCTTATTGTGAAAATGGTAGGATGTCCTTCTTTTTAAATGCTGAATAATATTCCATTGTATGTATACACCACAGCTTTTTTAAAATTTTATTTCAGAATTGGGGGCACATGTGCAGGTTTGTTACATGTGTACATTGGGTGATGCTGGGGTTTGGGCTTCCAGAGAACCCATCACCCAAATACTGAACACACTATCTAATAGATAGGTTTTCAACCCACACCCACCTCTCTCCCTCCCCCATTTTGGAGTTCCCAGTGTGTATTTTTCCATTCATGTCTATGTGTATGCATCCTTTAGCTCCCACTTACAAGTGAGAAGATGCGGTATTTGATTTTCCATTTCTATATTAATTTACTTAGAATAATTACCTCCAGCTCCATCCATGTTGCTGCAAAAGACATGATTTCATTCTTTTCTACAGATACATAGTATTTCATGGTGTGTATGTACCACATTTTCTTTATCCGATCCCCTGTTGATAGACACTTCGGTTGATTCCACGACTTTGCTATTGTGAACAGTGCTGTGATAAACAAAATTTTCCTTTTTTAAATGTAGTTTTGTGATTTAGGAGTCAATGTTATTTGGAAATGTTTCAGGAAATGAATTTGGAATTTTCCTTTTTGTAAAACTGTGCTCTGAAAAGGTAAAATAATATTTGATGACTTAAGATTTGGTAAAATTCTCCTGTGAAAATATCTGAACCTGGTGCTTTCTGTTGGCAAATTCTTTTAAAATGTAAAATAAAAATCTGACGGCAATTGGATTGTGTGTGTATCTATTGGGGCCAATGTTTGTAAATTATATTTTTCTAAAAACTTATTCATTTTTTAGCTTTTCAATTTGTTTATAGAGAATTGAGCAAAGTAGTTTCCTTTAAGTTCCTCTGTTTTGATGACTATTTTCATCTTGTCATTTCTAATTTTTGTGGATTTACTTTCTACTTTTTCTTAACTTTTACTTTGGTTTCAAGGGTGCATGTGTAAGTTTGTTATATAAGTAAGTTACTTGTCACGGGACATACCGCAGTTTCTTTATCCAATTGTCTGTCAATGGACACTTCCATTGCTTCCATATCTTGGCTATTGTGAATAAGAGAAAACTTTTTCTGTAAAATACCAGATAGCAAATATATTTGGTGGGGGTCGGGGGGCACATACTCTGTTGCATCTACTCAACTCTGCTGTTTGAAAGCAGCCATAGGCAACATGTAAACAAATGGACCTGGCTGTGCTCCAACAAAATTTCATTTACAAAAATAGGCAGCCTTCGTTTGTTCTTCCCTGGGTAGCTAAACGAGCATGCACGTAAAATGCAGGTGGCACTGTAGCTCAGCACCACCTTCGTGGAAGGCAGTGTGGCATTACATGTCAAAGTTCAAGTGCACATATATTTTGTTTTTTTTTTTAATTTATTTATTATTATACTTTAAGTTGTAGGGTACATGTGCATAACATGCAGGTTTGTTACATATGTATACTTGTGCCATGTTGGTCTGCTGCACCCATCAACTCGTCATTTACATCAGGTATAACTCCCAATGCAATCCCTCCCCCCCTCCCCATGATAGGCCCCGGTGTGTGATGTTCCCCTTCCTGAGTCCAAGTGATCTCATTGTTCAGTTCCCACCTATGAGTGAGAACATGCGGTGTTTGGTTTTCTGTTCTTGTGATAGTTTGCTAAGAATGATGGTTTCCAGCTGCATCCATGTCCCTACAAAGGACGCAAACTCATCCTTTTTTATGGCTGCATAGTATTCCATGGTGTATATGTGCTACATTTTCTTAATCCAATCTGTCACTGATGGACATTTGGGTTGATTCCAAGTCTTTGCTATTGTGAATAGTGCTGCAATAAACATACGTGCAAGTGCACATATATTTTGACCTAACAATCCTAAGTGTAGGCCAACAGCTCACAGGTATTCTCACACATATATGAAACGACATAACAAAAAGGATACTCAATGCAGGCAAAAACTGAAGACAGCCTGGCAGGCCACTAATAGGGCCTAGCTGAACTGACACATCTATACTGTGGAATCATATTCAACTGTGAAAAACAATAGGGAGGCCTCAATTACTAATATGGAATGATCTTTAAGGTGTAAGGTTAAGTGAAAAAGCAAGATGCTGGACAGGAACATATCTACCATTTGGTGGTTATAAACACACATACGCACATGTATTCATAAATGTTTGAAATATCTATCACTGGAAGGATACTCATGAAACTCTAAGAAAGCTGCCGTCTAACAAGAGGCACTGACTGGTGGGGGACAGGGTAAAAGTGACACTAACTTTTCACAACACTAATATTTTTGAACTCAGAAGTTTGAGCTATGTTCTCCTGTTACTCATATAAAAGTTAAATACAGAGGCCAGGCATGGTGGCTCACGCACGTTGAATCCCAGCACGTTGGGAGGCAGAGGCAGGCGGATCACGAGGTCAGGAGTTTGTGATCAGCCTGGCCAATATGGTAAAACCTTGTCCCCAATAAAAATACAAAAATTAGCCGGGCATGGTGGTGTGCACCTGCAGTCCCAGCTACTTGGGAGCTGAGGCAGGAGAATCTCTCGAACTCGGGAGGAGGACATTGCGGTGAGCCAAGATCGTGCCACTGACTCCAGCATGGGTGACAGAATGAGATTCTGCCTCAAAAAAAAAAAAGTTAAATACAAATGAACTATATAACATGCTTAATATAATAAACTTTCACTCAATCGGGATTGTTTAATGGTAGATCAGCAAGTTACATGGTGAAAATGAATCTCTGAAAAAAAAAAAAGTGTTCAAGAAACCCATATTCCAGATTGTTCTTGCCTAGGCTTTCTTTCTCAGGTCTTGTTCTTTTAACTTCAGTCATTAGGATCTCTTACTGCTTTTGTTATCTCAAAGGCTCTATTTCTCTTTTAACTGATGTACCCAGTGTGTCTGAGTCACCCAGCCCTGCCTTCTCTACCCTTTCTTGCTGAGGGTTCACTTGAGGTAAAGTGGTCACTAGGCTTCCTTTGTCAAGTGGAGTGGGTCTCAGCTTGCTGGCAAATGCCAATGCCAAAAACACAGGTCAGGCAAGGCCACTTCTGGAGGAGCAAACCCTGGCCAGACTAGCTCCCATCAATCACCTGATTGGGAAAGGACGTCTTTCACAAGTCTCCTCACCCACCTGGCTCTAGTTTGGAAAGGTTGGGATGGAATCAATGAGAAGATCATCATGGGAACAAGGTCAGTACTCCCTTAATGACCACAGAGACAGACATGATTGTTGGCTGATGACACTGTAAGGGCGGCTGATGAAAGAGTGCTAATGTACATTCAACTCTACCACCCCAAAGGTTCCACACCTCAGCACCTGGCCTCATGTAGCCATGGCCCCACCCTGAGACACCTCTCCCTTTCCCCTAGTCTTCTCTGTTAAATGCAATGGCCCACTCTTTGTAATTTATTGAGGAAAGAGAAGCATAAGGTCTAAAGTCAAGTACCCCAGTAGCCCAGTCTGAGGCAGGTATTTATTGAGAGTGAGTTCTCAAAAGGGGAGTGAGGGAAACGGGGGGCGGGGGGGCATGAGGAGGAGCTGAGCAAGGATGTGGCCTCAGCTGGAGTCTAGCCTCAGCCTGGTCCCATGGGAAACTCTGGAGTACAAATGGCACAACAGAGTTAGACTCCCTTATGGCTTCACACTAAAAGGGGAGGGGAAAGGCATAGCAAAGGGGTTTCTGTTTGACTGAGAGCAATCTTCAAGAAAAGCAGACAATATACACAGCAGCCAGTGAATAAGTCCTCAGTCTGGTCAAGAAAACCTGGACATGGTACTAGCAGCATCCACTGCATCCCATGTGCTTTTGCATGACTGATGAACCTTTGAACAGTTGTGGACAGCTGCTCTGACAATGAGTTTCCAAGGGCAAGTCATGGATCCACCATCCACAGTCTTTGTCCATCACATAACAAATGTGATGCTCTATTAGTGCTATAGCATGCATTATCCAAGAGTTAGCAGCCTTTGCATAAAGTACTAGTTTGCTAGGGCTGCCATAACAAAGTACTACTGAGTGGCTTAAACAATAGATATGTATTGTCTCATAGCTCTGGAGGCTAGATGTCCCAGAACAAGGTGTTGACAGGGCCATATTCCCTATGAAGCCTGTAGGGAAAGGATTCTTCTTTGTGTCTTCCAGCTTCTGGTAGCTCTTGATGTTCCTTAGTTTATGACAGCATAACTCCAACCTTCACATGGCATTCTCCCATGTGTGTATGTGTGTGTGTGCATTTGTGTGTGTGCATTTGTGTGTGTCCAAATGTCCCCTATTTATAAAGATACCAGTCATATCAGATTAGAGGCATGCTATACTCCAGTATGACCTCATCTTAATTGATTATAACAACTCTGTCTGCAAATAAAGTAACATTCTTATGTACTGGGGGTTAGGAGTTCAATATTTGAATTCAGGGGTCAGATAACACAATCTCTCCTACAACACATAAGTATGCAATCATATTAGTGTTTTTACCCAAGTGTTTTGGCTTCTTCTCTAGATCTGTTCCTACTACACATCATTCTGCCTCAAGTCTGGTAAATATAATCCAGCCTTGTGTGACCCATTATTTGATTGTAACCCCATGTTTAGCCTTAACTAGAACAACTTAACTATGTCAGTTCCAAGTTAGGGCCCAAACCAGTCCTTCTTCTGAGTGATGGCAGACCTACCTCTGGCAGAGAAACAATGCAAAGACTCCTCCCATTTGCAGCTTCCATCTTGGTTTGGTCATTTTCTGGTCAAACACTGAGCAGAAAACCATCTTCCTGAAGATAAAAAGTTTTATTCTTGGAGGTAGGGAAGCAGAGGGAATGAGCTCTATAGAACATCTTTGGCAAAATGTTTGCTTTGTTTGTTGATGTTTCAATAACATCAACTATAATGTGCCTCAATTTTTTATTAAGGAAAAATATGAAATTTGAAGGTCCATGCAGAAGAGTAGATTCATATTCCAATATGTTGAATATTGAAAGAAAGGAAACATAGGCATGAATCATCATTGTTTCTGGTTACTCATCAAAAGGTCAAATGAAGTCACTGGAGGCACACCTGTGCAGAGGTGCACCATTAAAACTTCTCTCTGGAGAGAAATGCTAGGGAGGTATATCAACAAAAGTCTTAGGAGAGTAGGCAGCAGATTTGCTACGAATCACTAGTGGGTAAACAGGAAGGCATGTATGCACATGATAGTCATTAAATGACAAGCAAGAGTTACATGTACAAGTGAAATGATAAAGTGGCCCCCACTAGTAGATGATGTCTGTGTCCATTCCCAGCAGCCTTCACTTGGTCCTACTCTCCAGCCAAGTGTTTTCCTGACCCCCATTTAGACGAACATCTCATGCTGCCATCCAGGCCAGAGACTTGCTTCAGTATCAAGGTGATGTCACAGGTGCCTGGCAATTAGGCCACCTATTAACGTGTGCCTGTCTTGAACTTCCTGACCCATCATTTGGCCCTGACCTCTGGAAACAGTTCACACCTTGCTCCCACTTGCCTGCCCAACCTACTGCTGACTGAGCTAACCTAGGCCTTTGATCTTCTCTTGAATTTTGGTTTCAAAGCTGGACTTCCAGCAGACTAGCCATGCATGTAGAAATAAATGTCATATACTACTTCTTCATGACTTTAGAGAACAGTCTCAGGAATGAACCTTCTATGTATGCATCCACACCTACAAATAATCAGTACATCAAATTGTGTTTTTATAGGTGGGGTAGATTGCTTGCAGTAATGGTTCCAATTCTTCACACCTCCCTGTATCCACACCCTTTGTAACATTGTACTGCAACTCCCACTCTGGCTCTGAGCTGGCCAAGTGTCTTGATGTGGCCCAGGGGACGTTGGCAGACATGCTAGAGGCTTGAAAAAGCGCTTGCATGTTTCTGCTCTTGCTCTTATTCCTCTGCCATTGCCATGAGAACATTCCTGGGTTTACCTGCTAGAAGGTAATACACAGAGAGAAGATCTGAGTTGCTCTGTGCTAGTCATCCCTGCTGAGGCCATCCCAAGTCAGACACAACCCTCAACCCCCCAGGCATGTGGGCAAGTACAGCCAAAACCTGAGGAACCACCCAGCCAATCTGTAGATTGAATGTATCTCATTTGGGGACACAAGTTTTAGATGGCTTGTTACTAACACAATAGCTTACAAAGTATCTTATTACACACAATCCCATTCCACAGTAATAAATTCACTAGAACATAAACTCCATGAGAGAACATTCTTTTCTGTTTTGCTCATTGATGTTTCCAAAGTACCTAGGACAGTACCTGATACACTGTAGGCTTTTAATAAACATTTATTGAATTAAGGAAGGAAAAAATGAATAAAAACAATAGTGGTATTAGTAATAACAATAGGCACAATTTATATAGACTTTATTATGTCCTAAGCACTCTATGTTTTTAATAAACTGTTTCATTTTATTCTTTTGTCAACATTGTAAAGTAGCTATTATTTATTCTATTTTAAAGATGAGAGAATTGAGGTTTAATGTGATTAAGCAACTTGCTCAAGATCACATATCTTGAAAGTGGCACATGCAGCACTCAAATTCAGGACTTCAATTCAAACTCCATGTCATTCCATGAAAATGCAGGGGATTGAAATACTAAAGCTATTTCATAGGTACAGCTGGAGAATTTGAGTGACTTGACCAAATTTTAAAACAATAAATTACAAACTGATCCCAGAACCTTCTATACCCAGTTTCTTCTCAATAATCATAAAATTTGGAGTGAAATAGTATATACTAATTCTGAGCACTCCTTACAAGAATATGGAGTTATGATCAGAGAATTTGATGAAATTAAGAAGCAAAATTAATAAAATAAGGCATATACAAAGTAGTTTTTTGTACAGGCGAAAGCAAGACATCCATATAAACCTTAACTGATATTGTTAATAATAGTAACAAGGAAGAAAGACTGGATCCATGTGGAAATGAGGATACTTGTCTTCTAATTTTCCTCCTACAATGACAAAACAGAGATTTTAAGGATGTAAATGAATAGCAGCAGAAATAACCAAACAAAAATGGTCCAAGGATATATTAGTCAGGGTTCTGCAGGGAAACAGAACCAATAGAATGAGTGTGTGTGTGTGTGTGTGTGTGTGTGTGTGTGTGTATGTGTGTGCGTGTGTGTCTAGGGAGAGAGAAAGGGAAAGAGGGAGATTGATTATATGCAATTGGTCACATAATTATGGAGACTAGTGAGTCCAAAAGCTGCAGCATGGGCTGGCAGACTGGAGGACAGCCCAAGACTGTAAATATAGTTCCTCGCTAAAGGCAGTTGGTTGGAGAATACCTTCCTGCTAAAGGATGCCAATCGTTTTGTTCTAGTCAGGCAATCAATTGAATGGATGAACCCCACCAATCAATACGTAGAGGGCTACTTACTCAAAGTTCACCAATTTAAATGTTCATCTCACCCCAAAACACCCTGTAAGTTAACATATAAAGTAACATATAAAGTAAACCATTAACATATAAAGTAAACCAAGTAAGTTAACATATAAAGTAAACCATTACAAGGAGGTAAGTATTAAGTCCAAAGTTCTGAAGAATTATTAAAAAGGAAAAGGCCTAGATGGACAAAGAAGCATAAGAAAGGAAAAACTGCCCAAATTATATGAAAGACATCCTTAAAGAGAACCTGTAGCCTTCATCAAGGTCATTTTAACTAAAGGCAAGCTATTGAAAGAGCTGGATCAGTTGGACTCTTCTCCCTCCCTCCCCTACACACATTAAGGGTTCATCCCCTGGCCTTGGGGACCATATTCTAAACAAACTGAACCCTGGTAAGGGATCTTAGTGTGAATATTGGGTCTGAAAATAAAGGGGCTAAGTTACTTCAGACTTTTACAAAGACACACGTCAAAGGAACTTGACACATGCATTTTCTTCCAGAATGAGGCCATGAATCTAACTCTCTGGGTCTCTGGAAGCCTTGATGTGGTTGCTAGATGCCTACCGACCCCTCACAGGGACAAGATTCCCCCAATCAAAAAGACACACCAAAAAATATAAAGACACAGAAAGACTGAGGTTAAAATGGTGGAAAAGATATAGCAGGCAAATATACTAACCAGCATCTGTATAACTACCTGTTCATATAATATAAAGTAAATCAAGCCTCAAAACATTTTTTTTTCACAGGGAAAAAAAGCATCACTAGATAAAAATAAAAAGAGAGAGAATCCTTTTAAATGCAAGTTTGTCTCAAAATACACAAAACCAAAAACTAACAGAAGCTCAAGAAGATAATGAAAATTCCATCATCACTATAAAATATTTTAATATCTCTCCCTCAGTAAGTGATGGATCAACATATAAGTAAAGAAATATACTCAAACAGCATAATTAATTAATTAATAAGACTGATCTGACAGATATATAGGAAGTGTTATTCCCAAAAATGAGATAATACATATTTTTCCAAGCACACAAGGAACATTTGTAAAAACTGACCATGTCTTAGACCTTTCTTTAAAGTGCCAGGGAGTAAGTATTTCTGGATTTCAAGCCATCTCCATCTCAACTACCCAACTCTGCCACTCTAGTTAAATTAGCCATAGACAATATGTAAAAGAAACAGCACAGCTGTGTTCCAATAAAGCTTCATTTACACAAATAAGTGATGTGGATTTCTGTTTTAAAGAATTGAAAGAGAGGGGAGACATAGTAATTAATTTTATATGACTAATCCCACCTTGACATGAAGTAGAAACCCAGACAAGAACAATACAAGAAGTAAGCCAATTTCACTGAAGATCTTAGATGCTAGGAAAATTGACTATCCATAAGAAAAAAGATAAAATTGCATCTCAACTTCACAGTTTACACAAAAATAAATCTTAGATAAATTATAGATTTAAATGTAAAAGGCAAAATAAAAACATTCAGAAAAGAATATGAGATTATCTTCATGACTTTATGATGCAATATTATTTCTTATGATACCAAAAAATGTAATCCATAAGAGAACATATTGATATATTCAACTACACTTATAATCAGGGGCTTCTTTTCAATACAATACCCCATATAAAGGTAAAAAGGTAAGTTGCTGTCACAACCTGGAAAAAGACATTTGCATCAATGTTCATTAGGAATATTGGCCTATAGGTTTCTTTTTTTGATATGTCTTTGTCTGGTTTTGGTATCAGAGTAACACTGGCCTCAAAGAGTGAGTTTGGAAGCATTCCCTCTTCTGTTTTTCAGAATAGTTTGCGTGGGGTTGGTAGTAGTTTGGTAAAATTTAGCAGTGAAATCATTGTCTTAGCTGGGAGATGTTTTATTATGGCTTCAATCTCATTACTTGCTATAGGTCTATTCAGATTTTGAATTTCTTCATGGTTCAATCTTGGTAGGTTGCATGTGTCCAGGTATTTATCCACTTCTTTCTTCCAGGTTTTTCAATTTATTGGCATATAGTTGCTTATAGTAGCCTCTAATGATCCTTTGAATTTCTCTAGTATAATTAGTAATATCTCCTTTTTCATCTCTGATTTCATTTATTTGGCTCTTCTCTCATTTTTACTCAGTTAGTCTGGTTAAAGGTTTGTCAATTTGGTGTTATCTTTTCAAAAAATAAACTTCTCATTCCATTGATATTTTGTATTGTTTTCTTCTTGGCAATTTCATCTATTTCTGCTCTGATCTGTATTATTTATTTTCTTCTACTAATTTTGAGTTTGATTTGCTCTTTCTTTTCTAGTTCTTTAAGATGCATTGTTAGGTTGTTTATTTGAAGTTTTTCTACTTTTTTGATGTAGGTGCTTATAGCCAGAAACTTTTCCCTTAGTACTACTTTCTCTGTATCCCATAGGTTTTGATACGCAAAAATCCCCAACAAAGTCCGAGCAAACCAAATGCAACACACATTGAAAAGATCATTCATTATGCATTCAGGGATGCAAGGATGTTTCAACATACACAAATCAATCAATGTCATACATCATACCAACAGAATGAAGGACAAAAACCATGTGATCATTTCAATTGATGCTGAAAAAGCATTTGATAAAATTCAACATTCCTTCATGATAAAAACCCTTAAAAACGTGAGTATAAAAGGAACATGCCTTAACGCAATAAACACCATACATGACAGACCCACAGCTAGTATCATGCTTAATGGTGAAAAACTGAAATCCTCTCTCCTCTAAGATCTGAAACTCAAAACAGATGCCCACTTTCACCATCATTATTCAGTATAATGCTGGAGGTCCTGCCTAGAGAAAACAAACAAGAGAAAGAAATAAAGGGCATCCAAACTAGAAAGAAAGAAGTCAAAATTATCCTTGTTTGCAGATGATATGATCTTATTCTATTTGGAGAAATGTAAAGACTTCACCAAAACACTATTAGAACTAAGAAGTGAATTTAGTAAATTTGCAGAACACAAAATCAATATATAAAAAAATCAATATCATTTATATATACCAACAGTGAACAATATGAAAAATAAGAAAGTCATTCCATTTATGATAGCTACAAATAAAATAAAATACCTAGGAATAAACTTAACCAAAGAAGTTAAAGATCTCTACAAGGAAAATTATAAAACATTGATGAAAGAAATTGAAGAGGACACAAAAAATCAAAAGATACTCTATGTTCATGGATTGGAAGAATGAATATTGTTAAAATGTCCATATTACCCAAGACAATCTACAGATTCAATGCAATCCCAATCAAAATACCTATGACATTTGTCACAGAATTATTTTTTATTCTAAAATTGATATGGAAGCACAAAAGACCCAGAATAGCTGAAGCTATTCTGAGTAAAAAGAACAAAACTGGAGGAATCACATACCTGACTTCAAATTATACTACAGAGCTATAGTAACTAAAACAGCCTGGCACTGGCATAAAAACAGATACACAGACCGATGGAACAAATCAGAGAACCAAGAAACAAATCCATACACCTACAGTGAACTCATCTTTGACAAAAGTGTGAACATACATTGGGGAAAGAACAGTCTCTTCAATAAATGGTACTGGAAAAACTAGATATCCATGGGCAGGGAAATGAAACTAGACCCCTATCTAATCATATTTTAAAATTGTGTCAAAATGGATTAAATACTTAAATCTAAGACCTCAGACTATGAAACTACTGTAAGAAAACTTTGGGGAAACTCTTCAGGACATTGGACTAGACAAAGATTTATTGAGTAATAATACTTCAGAAGCACAGGCAACCAAAGCAAAAATGGACACATGGGATCACATCAAGTTAAAAAACTCTGCACAGCAAAGGAAAAAATCAACAAAGCAAAGAGATAACACACAGAATAGGAGAAAACATTTTCAGAAAATATTTTCAAACTATTCATCTGACAGGGGAAGTAATAATCAGATTATATAAGAAACTCAAACAACTCTACAGAAAAAAATGGGCAAAAGATGTGAATAGGCATTTCTCAAAAGAAGTCATACAAATTAGCAAACAGGTACATGAAAAGGTGCTCAACATCATTAATCATCAGAGAAGTACAAATCAAAACTACAATGCGATATCATATCATCTCAGTTAAAAATGGCTTTTATCCAAAAGACAGGCAACAGCAAACGCTGACTAGGATGTGGAGAAAAGGAAGTCATCATACACTGTTGGTAGGAATATAAATTAGTACAACCACAACAAAGAACAGTTTGGAGTTCCTCAAAAAACTAAAAATTGAACTACCATATGATCCAGCAATCTACTCTAGTCATATAAGCAAAAGAAAGGAAATCACATTTTGAAGTGTTATCTGCAATCCCATGTTTGTTGCAACACTATTCACAATAGCCAAGATAAGGAATCAGCCTGTGTTCATCAACAGATGAATGGATTTTTTTAAATGTGGTACATATACACAATGGAGTACTACTCAGCCATACAAAAGAATGAGATCCTGTCATTTACAAAAACATAGATGGAACGGGAGGTCATTATGTTAAGTGAAATAAGCCAGGCACAGAAAGACAATCTTTGCATCTTCTCGCTTATTTGTGGGAGCTAAAAACTAGAGCAGTTAAACTTACAGAAATAAGAGAATTGAATGATGGTTAACAGAGGCTGGGAAAGGTAGTTGTAGGGGCAGGAGTGGAGATAGTTAATGGGTACAAAAATACAGTTAGATAGAATGAATAAGATCTAATATTTGATAGCACAACAGGGTTAATACAGTCAACAATAATTTATTGTACATTTTTAAATAACTAAAAATGTATAATTAGATTGCTTGTAACACAAAGAAAGGATAAATGCTTGAGGTGATGAATACCCCATTTACCCTGAGGTAATTATTGTACATCGTAGCCTGTGTCAAAATATCTCATGTACCCCATAAATATATATACCTACTGTGTACCCACAAAAATTAAAAATTAAATTTAAAAAAACTTACCCAAAGTCAAATTCAAAAAAAAATCAAAAGGACATTTGCAGCATATATGATTGACAAAGGATTGGTTTTCATGACATATAAAGATTTTTTTTTAAATGCATACAAACGAAATATAAGCAACTCAATGGAAAAATGGGAAACTCACTCCAACAGACACTTGGAAAAGGAAATATAAGTGGCCCATAAACATAGAAAAAGTTGACCAACCTTACTAGTATTTAAGGAAATAAAAACTAAATGCAAACTGAGACACCACTTAATACTTGTAAGATTAGTAAAATTTATTAAATTGGAAAATGCCTCATGTTGATAAGGATATGGAGCAAGAGAAAATCTCATACACTGTTGGGCAGAGTATAAGAATATCTTTGAAAAACAGTTTGCCATTGCCTAGTAAAATTGAACATTTTACTCTCTAAGACCCAGGGTATTGTCAGGGTGAGTTAACTTTGTAATAAAGTTAATAAATAAATTTCTAAAGCTACCTCAAATATTAGAAATTCAACATAATAAAAGTTAATCCCTTGCTCATGACATGGGGGAAGGGAGCAGTATACTAATCCACATAGTCATACAAGGAGAGAAAGTAAGGATTGCTGCATGGATATTTTTATGGACCAGGACTAGATACGGCAAATATCAGTCTGTTTGTACGTTCCATTAGCCAGAACTCAAAGGCCTTGTCTAACTACAAGGGAATCTGAAAAACATAGTCTACTCATAGGAAATGAAAACATGGATATTGGTGAACACTAGCAAATTCTGCTACCCTCAGAAGTTCCATTTCTAGCTATTTACCTGAAAAAATTTTTCTATAAATATTCTATTACATACATTATAAAAGTTCATAGTATTATTGTTCTTGATGACAGAAGGAAAAAAAACTGAAAACAATCCAAAAGTCTATCAAAAATGAAACAGGAAAAACTCATAATGAAGGAGAGTAGGAATGATTCTAGGCGCAAACTGCTTGAGAAGGCGAAGTGATAGAAGATTGGTCTAACATAGGAGGAGAAATGCCTCTCACATCAATGAGGAGAGAAGCAAATAGATTGGCAAACTCCAAATGTATCCAATTTCTCTATAAAATATGAGGCAAATTTGCAAGCTAAGATGTAGTGAGGTGGGGACGATGAAAAGAAGCTACAAAAGAGTCATCACTGAGAGCTGGGAACTAAATTCACTAGGGATGTGTAGTACAATTATCTGGAAGAATTGAGTGCACCTTTGAGATTTGGGTCATAAGTTGAAATGAGTCCAGATGACAATACCATTTGATTTTCTCCAGTTATGTTCAGCTGCTTGAGTTATAAGAAGGGAATGAATGGACAACTGGGCTTAACTCGGGAGTAGTTTTGCAAAGGAATATGATAAACAGAACAGAAGCATCAAAAATGTTCTCGTGGGAATGATTATAATTTTATACTATGAAATCTGAGTTGGACAAAGGCAGAAGTAAGAAGATGAAGGGGGTAATAGATGATGCAAAATAACAGATGAATGGGGCCCTGAAAAAAGGTGATATGAATGGTAAAAGCTAATGTCTACAGTATGGGGGTTTGAAATAGAGATTTAGGTTTTTATCATCTATCAAGATTTTAAGTGTACACAGACTGAGTCAGCACAGGCCACTTCTTGAATGTATCATACTGCAATATTCACACATGTGAAAACCAAGTATATAATCACTTGTAAAAAGTTAGAAACAACCAAAATGTGCAATGATAGTGCTTCTTGGGATACCTTCCAAATAAGCTACTTGCCCTCACTTCCTTGTCTAATGGGTCACTTCTGGAAACACCTGAACTGAGAACTCCTGCAAGGGAACTTACCTCCCTCCGTTTTACTCAGGAAGATTGACAGTTATGTTATTCAATTGCCATATTTCCTTTTTTACTTGGATTGCTGAGAGAAAGCCTTCCCCTGTTCCCTGACAGATATTTTACAAATTAACTATCATGCAAAACTTCTAACATAGGACAAACTATACAGACTGTGGAATAGCTCATAATTGAATTCCCTTCCTTAGTCCTAACTTACATAAATTATTTCACTGGGATAAAATGGGCTGTCTTGCCAGGCCATACTCTCCTAATGACTGCTTATCAGATCTTTACGTTTACAAAGGAAGTATTTTCACATAACAAATAACCAGACTGTGGCCTTTTGAGGTAGTGTTGTATGAAGGTTCCATGCTATAGTAGGCAGTGCTGAGGAATTAGTAGAAAGCTAACAATCTTTCCTAATAAAGACAGGGGAGTTGAAGTTTTAGAGAAAGTCCAAAGTGGGCAGTGGAATCTCACAAACTTAGGGAAATATAGATGAATATACGAGGGCACTGTTAGAGGAAGGAAGTCACAGGCATCTTTGAAAGAGGCATGCGAAAGTCGACAGCATATGAGGTTATACAAAGTTAAGTAACTATATGATGCAAAAGAGAGTGAATGTAAACAGAGAAGACAAAAAGGGCTGCGTCCGGGAGTACTATAACCCTAAGAAATCAGAGGAGTAAGAAGAAGCCAGCAAAGGAGACTGAGAAGGAGCAAAAACAAAGTAGGAGACAAAGCATCAGAGTTTAGTGTCTTGACAGTCAAGTGAAGAGAAGTGTTGAATGATACTGATAGGTCTAGTAAGATGAAGACTAAAAATTGACCACTGCTTTTTAGCAATTGCTGTCATAGGTGACTTTTCTTGTACTTTTGACCCTTGACAAGAGCAATGTTTGTGGAATGGTGAGGGTGATTGTATATATTTAAGAAAGAACAGGAGAAGAACTGAAAACATCAAATGTAGACAACTCTTTAAAATAATTTTTCTGCAAAGAGAAACAGAGAAAGTATTTAGTGAGAAGTGGAGACATGAGAAGGGTTTTTCTTAGGGTAGAAAAATAGGAGTGCAATTATACGCTGATGAAAATGATTCAGTGAACTGATGAGTCAGGAAATAGATGGGAAATTTTGTAGAGCAATGGAGTAAGATTTGGTTTTGGATAGGAGTGTGGATAATAAGTAGACTAATGTGCAGAATGAAAAGGATGCAAAGGCTGGGGATAGATAATGTGTACTGGTAGGCTGTGGAAGTTATCTTTTAATTGTCTTGGGAATTTAGATTCAAAACAATTTTACTTAAATTTCAAAGGATACGATGGCCTCAACTGACTTCTTCATTACTTCACACATCTGATTGCCATATAAATATTTAAAAGGTGGCATATAATGGTTATCAAGTATCTAGAAGACAAAAAGTAATAAATTGAGATGGTCTTCCTTGAAAAATCATTGACAAATGCAAATTTGGTTGTTTGATGACTGAATAATAAATCCCCACTGTAGCAATTCAGTGGAGAAAGGAATTGCCTTTCAACTATTGGTGCTTAACAACTAGATAAATAGGTGGAAAAAAAATATGAACCTCAACCCATACACCTCATACCATACATATAAATTAATTCAAATTGTATTGTAAACCTAAATATAAATGATACAATTGTAAGGATATCATCTCTATAAGAAAATATAGGTGAATATCTTCTTAAATTTACCAAAGACAAAGATTTCTTAGGACATACAAATCATTCATCATAAGAAATTTATAACTGGATTTTGAAGTTATTAATTTGTGCTCTTGAAAAGATATCATTAGACTGTGGAGAAAAGGAACACTTACACACTGGTTAAACTATTATGGAAAGCAGTAGGGCAATTCCTCAAAGAGATGAAAACAGAACTACTATTCAACCCAGCAATCCCAAGGTTTATACCCAGAGGAACATAAACCATTCTACCATAAAGACACATGCACGTGAATGTTCATTGCAGCACTATTCGCAATAGCAAAGACGTGGAACCAATCTAAATTCTCAGCAATGAAAGACTGGAAAAGAAATTGTGGTACACATATACCATGAGAAATTATGCAGCCATAAAAAAGAATGAGATCATGTATTTTGTGTGAACATGGATTGAGCTACAGGCTATTATCTTCAGCAAACTAACACAGAAACAGAAAACCAAATACCACATGTTCACACTTATAAGTGACAGCTAATTGATAAGAACTCATGAACACAAAGAAAAACTCATGAACACAACAGATACTGGTGCCTACTTGAGGGTGGAGGATGGTGGCAGGAAAGAGAGGAGTAGAAAAAATAACTAGTGGGTAATAGGCTTAATACCTGGGTAATGAAATAATACAAACAACAACCCCCGTGGCACATTTACCTATATAACAAACCTGCTCATGTACCCCCAAACCTAAAAGGTTTAAAAAAAAAAGACATCACTAAGAAAAGTAAAAGGCAAGTCGTAGACTATGTGATAGTAATCATAATACGCACATCTAGCAAAGAACCTGTATCCAAAATACATAACAAATTCCTATAAATCAATAATAAAATGTCAAACAATCAAAACATTTAAATAGACGAGAGGCCTGAATACACACTGCACAAAAGGTGATTTATGAATGGCCAATAAGCACATGAAAAAGTGTTTAACATCACTTAACAACCCATCAAGGAAATTCAAATTGAAGCTATAAAGAGATATACCATCACACACATTTGAGAAAGGTGAGGATTTAAAAGAACAACACTAAAGGCTGATGAAGATGTGGAGCAACTGAACAGTCATGCACGTTCTTCCCTCTCTTATGATTCTTCCTTAGTGTGGGCTGGGCTGCCCACATGTGCAGCGCCCTCCTTACCCTTGGGAGGTGAGCATGTGCAAAGTGTTTAGGAAACTGTATGCATCCCCATCTGAGGCGTTCTTCCCTTTTCCAGTGGAGTGTCCCCCCGGAAGGTCATTTTGTCTCTCAATGTGCATGCCCAGGAAGTTGCTCCCCCCTCGCATCTGCATTCATTGAACACAATAATGTTAACAGCTATGGATCATCAGGAGACTCTCTCTCCCTGGCACCCTGGCACCAGCTGCAGAATTAGCATTTTTATAGAGACCGTGTGACAGTTGTCGAATGATCACCTGACATTCCTAGTGGGTGGGGCAAAAGAGCCCTCTCCTGCCCCACTCATGCCTCTCTGACCACCTGTAACAAAAGCAGCAGAACCCTCACCCTGAAAATAGAGGAAGAGGCAAGACGCAGATCCAATCATACTGAAGAAACAGGAGAGGATAGTCCATACCTCCATGTCTGGCAGGACATATAAGTGGGAATGTGAGGGATACAGAGGCAGACAGAGACTGAAGCTCAGTTACGTCACTTCCAAGGTGTTTAACCTTGGGCAAGTTGTTGAAACTCTAACACAGTTTCCTCAGCATTGTTAAAAGAAAAACTTTAGACAAATAAATTTAACAACAGAGTTTAATTGAGCAAAGAATGATTCATGAACTGGCAACCCCCACCACCCTCCAAATAGGATAGGTTCAGAGGGACCTATACTGCTGCATAGCTGAAGATGATTTATGGACAGAAAAAGGAAAGTTACATACAGAAAATGAAAGTGAGGTACAGAAACAGCCAGATTGGTTATGGCTCCACATATGCCTTATGTTCACATGGTCTGAATAGTTGGCCGTCTCCAAGTGGTCAAAGTGTGTCTGCTGGGGTTGGCTGGGATTCAGGTACTTGTTAAAGAGTAGATTACAGTCTATTTACAATCCAGGTAGGCTATAGATCACTATGGAGAATGTTTTAGGCCGAAGTTGCAAAGGAGGCAGCTTTAGGCTAGATTTAATTTAACAGCATAAAACATGATGACTAATGACCAACGATTTGGGTTATGGTGAGAATTAATGGAAACAGTATAAGACTTTACAAACTGTAAAACTCTACACAAATAATTGTAGTTGCAGCTACTTATATTGGTAACATGTTGGACTGAAAACTGGGGAGGCATGATAAAAGAAAATCTAATATATTATGAAGGGCCACACACAATACAAAATATAAACAAATGTACTTAATTATTAAAATAATGTATGAGAATAAGCAAATTAAATTTCATTCATTGTCACTCCATCTTTCTTTCTCTAGGTAGGAAGGACTTCAAATGTAAAGATACCCCATAGACTAAATCCCTTCCTAAAAGGAATTTTGTTTTGAACCGAGGGGATCATAGAAACAGTGTTTTTGCTTTTACATGACAATTTGGAATGTGATCTGACACACACCCATCTATAGGGTGCAGTGACTTAGTAGTTAATGAAATGCTTCAGGATAGTTCCTAGGTATGAGTTACCCACCAATCCATTCAGCCCAGAAGTTTTGTTCCTAGAATATCTGGACCATGAGCCAATGATGTATCCACTTACGAGTTCTGAAATAACATCTTCCCTGATTTGATAGGGGAAGCCACGTTTCTTTCTCAATAGCACACATTTCATGGATTAAGAATGCCTGTGGAACTGTTTTAGCATGAGAAATGATTAGAAGTTGTCTTTTCTCTCAGAATATTGGCACAGTTGACGTCAGATTTGGAACATGCAGCCTCAAGAGGCACTTCATCATTATCTAGAACAGTTAGGGATGCTCTATTAATACATCTCCTGATGCACAGCACACAGCCAGGATCTGAGGGTGTCAAAAATGTGATCTCAACCCTACCAGAAAATGTGGACGAGTATAACTTTTCAAAATCAATTATCTCCTCACTTCTGTGTTTTCGGTCTGGTCATATCAAAAGTATATTTGCCAAAACACTGATGCATAGTTCCATATTTTCAGAATAAGTATAGACATAAAACTTCAGAAGAAAAATTGCTTTAAAAGAAAAAAAACTCTGATTTGCAAACTCATTCCTATCTGTTCGATGTCTTCTCAATCTCTACCAGTCTTTTGACCTTCTCCAACTAATAACATTCCATACCCTTCTTCCCAACTGAATCACCCCAAACCCCCTAGACACATTTATACTCCTAAGATACAGAACTGGAATGTGAGTCCCTGGTATCGTATTCCTGGAAATTTGACAAAGCTCATTTGAAAAACCAAATCCCTCCTCTGAGGTTCTATCACCAGATTTATTTTCCTTTATGATGTTTACGGTGTACCCAAATAGCCAAAAGTTATAAAGGGGCAGAGCTGTCCCAAAAAAGGCAGAAGTCATGTGACATTTATAGTTCCCACTGTTTGCGGGGATGAGAATCTGGTAAGCAGTGCACCTTGATCATACCCACATGCTAGTCTTTCCACCTTGAAATCTACCCACCCTGTCCCACACTTGCACTTCAACCCCTCCCTCCCCCATCACTCATTTATCAGCCTCATCTGTAACTTCCCTGGCTTACTGCTGTTTGCCTAAATCAGGCAGGGTCCCAGCATAAAACAAAGTTCTGCTCAGATATTTCAACTCAGTCGTGTGCTGGAACTGACTCGTTCGGGAAGAGTCAACTGCTAATTCCCAGGAATTTTGCAAGTTAGTTGTTAGACACAGTCATTATTAAAAATTAAATTAATTCATAATAACCAATTATACTAAAAACAAAAGTAATGATAAAACACATCTCTCATCTCTTTTCCTCATTATTTCACTATTATGTACAATTGTGACATTATTTACATCTACTTTATCCTTATAGAGGCACTACTGAGCATCTTTTCCCAACTCTGTGTCTCATGGAATCATTTTGGGCCATGGTGAGAATATTTACCCCCCAGAAATTGGCAAATGCTACACATCTGGACTTTTTTGTTTTTCTGCCAGAGATCCAGTTGTTAAATATTTACCAGCACACCACTACTTCAACTGAAGTCGGAACCAATGGATCTATTTAGGTTAAGAAAATAAAATTAAGGAAACCAACTAGAGATGTTGAGTCTCCCCAGAGACTAGAAACAGAGAGAAGCATTATTACTCTCAGAGCTGAGTGAGTGAGAGCAGGCACCAGAGAGAAGGACCTGCCTGGATAGGACCATAGTCCCAGAGAGAACAGCTTCTGCCAGAGAACAGTGTGGAGGAAGGGAGGGTACACAGTACATGGAGTAAATGCTTCTCTGTCTTCCCCACCTCTGATCACAGGCTACTGGCTGAACCCATTAGGAATCCAGTCAGCCAGTTAGCCTGGGCCCTGCAGTCCACAGATGTTGTGGGTTGGTTCATTAGAGATGGGGGCTAGTGTACAGGACACTTAACAGAGAGTGTTCTTGGAATGACCATCCCTGGAAGAGAGAGGAAGGAAACAGGATTGGGCAGAGGAGGAGGCGGCATGTGGTACACAGCCAGCTGAGGCCTCAGATGAGTCCATGTGAGCTTTGAAGCTTGAATGACCCTTCAGATTTCTTTCAAGTTGGAGCAAATGGTGGGGGGAGGAGGGGTGGCCTTTATAGCCCCTCAGTGATCAGTCACTGGACACAGCTGCCCCTGAAAGGAGGCACGACCTTAGATGAGACAGTTTCTTCAGGAGACAAAATCCCCAAAAAGGTTGACATGTGAGGTTGGTCTTCCAGCATTTAGGGGACTAAGTCCTTCATTTCTAGATGAGGGACTGGGTGGGGAATCACAACATACACTAGGCAGGAGTCAGTTTCCTAGGATTCCAATCTGGGCCAAAAAGAGAATGGATCTGGAAGTGGTAGAGAAAAGAATGGGGAATGATCACACATCATGCTGCAAAGCTCAACTTGTGAGTCAGCCTCTTGCAGAAGCAATGTGTGACCCTCCTGCTCAGGTATTGTCATAATCCTTATGCACACCTTCATCCTTGTTCTCAACAGACAGTATTAGACAAGTCTGTTGACTAATCTGTCCCCCTGTGAGCTCTCTGGCCACAGGAATTGTACCTTCTCCATCCTTATTCCCATTCTGGCCTAGCCATTAACAAAGCTTAAGAGATCCATCCCTCATAATCATGAAGGTGTCTTAGATGAAAAAGTAAAAATTTACCCAGAGAAGGAGAATCCAAGCTGCTACAAGAAAAAAAAAAAAGTCATTCTCCTTATGACAAGACTCCACAGCACACTGCTTTCCAAATCATCTTTGCTGATATGTTCCTGGAAGATTTCCAGTTAGTTAGCAAGGCTAATTTATATCTACCACCATCAACTGATTTTCATCAAGGTATGTGGGAGGAGGAGAATAAATTCAATGCAAAGAATTGTATTTTTTTTTAAGATGAAATGGAGTGGGGGTAGGGCATCAAAGGGGTGCAATGCTGTGATGTGGCACCAGTATAAAGATTGGTTTGATCCTAGGCATCCTCTGAGTTTTCCTCCAGAGGCAGCAGGTAAGAAGCAAAACCTCTGAGAAGCTGGCAGGGCACCTCTGAGTGTCTGTCTCGTCCAGCCGGCTCGTCTGTTCCTCTGGCATTGGCGGAAGCCATGTGTCTCTGCAGTCAGTTTTGTGTCACCACACTCCTCTCTCTTTCATCCATGCCTTTGGCCCTGCCAGAGGCTGTAGGGGATTAATCTAAGTATTCCAGGCAAGAGTGGAATCTATTGAGTTACCTGAAACCTATATTTGCAAGGAAAAAAAAAAAAGGCGTGAAGTAGAGGAAGAAATTTAAAACTTGAATTGATTGGTCAAATGAAGAGAGTTAGAGAGCAATGTTTCTATTTTTGAAATAGAAAAATCCATGTCGATGGGGTATGTGACTGATCTGTGAAAACATCAGGTCTTGCTAAGTTGTTAAGTACTTCATATGTAACAACTTTACATGGTGTTTAACATGGTATTTCACATGGTGTTTACATGGTGTTTTACATGGTAACTCTAGGAAGTATATAATAAACCCATTCTCATCACTATTTTACAGATTTTTTTAAACTGCAGCTTTGAGAAGCTAAGTGATTTGTCCAAATCTGTGTTTGATCCCAACCCAGAGTCATTCAGAAGAATGAATGGGAGGACAATTGAGATAACTTTTGACATGTGGTGCCTTGGAGGAAAAGGATGATGCCACCTTTCATTGAACAGCACTGGAAGACTACCGGGGGCTTGGGTGAAGGGTACATCACCTAAACCAAGGAGACTATCTTAGTCCATAATAAATATCTCCTCTCCCACCCCAATAAGGTTAGGCAGAAGCTCTATAAAAGACAAAAAACCCTCTAGTCTTGAGCTGGATGGGTCTTGGTACTAATGGTATTTGAGAGAAACCCAGAGAGGAGGATTCACGGAAAGTAATCACTGCACACTCAGTGTGAGGAGAAACTAAGTCGCCATCCTTATGGAAGAGAGGATTCTCAATCCATGGAAGAGAGGATTCTGCCCCTTTTCCTCCTCAGAGGACAGCTCCAATCTCTGCAGCGGAGGCGCTTCCCTTCCCAGTGGACACCCAGAGGGAAAGTTTCTTGGGCCATGGTGGGGTTACTGTGCTTAAAACACCATCTGCCAGGACCCTCCTTTCTTCAGCTGCTCTCAGACTGAGCATTTAGGAAGGATATTTTTAGAGTGAGTGAGAACTGTAAGAGGTAATTTATAGCACAAAGAGATCCAAAGGAACTTTTGAACAACGTAGTTAGTGTAAACCAGGGATGGTCTCAGTGAATCACCCAATTATTTTGAATAAATAATAGCTAATAAGAGTGTATAGTTTCACATATCAGGTGCTCTGCTAAGCATCTTAGAAACATGATTTTATTGCCTCCCTATAACAACCCTATTTATAAATAAAGAATTTGAATATTGGAGAGGATAAGTAACATGCCCAAGGTCACATAGCTATTAAGTTAAGGAGTCAGGAATCCACTGTAATTCTGAAGTTTACATTTGTAATCAGCAAATTGTATGGTTTCCTAGAAGCTTAGAGAAGACCCAGCAGCAGGAAAAGTAGAAGGCTATAAAGACCCCAGAGAGCAGGACATGGCAGTAAAAGTGATACCCTGATCCACATTGTAAAGAACCAGTGTGTTTCTAAAATGTGGAAGTCAGTTTGTTTGTTTGTTTTTAATACAATTGTATGTCACATTACCCAATTGTTAGTATTCTGCCATTTAGAACCCGAGTTAGAGGCAAACAACAGTCAACTGGTCGAGCACTTTCCAGGATGGTGGCTTTGAACAAACCAAATATCATAAACTTCTAAAATTATTCCATTTAAGTGTCTCCAGTCACTATCTGTTAGAGATGTGAAAACAATTTATTATAGATGTGAAGTTTATCACTACCCAAATGGTGATGTAACTAGACAACAATCCAAATAAACAATGTCACTGAAAAAAATCACTTTGATATGATGTACTACAGCCAGGTCCTACTAGCTCACAAGAGCCAATTGTTAAATTTTTAGTAATTTTGTGAGCTGATTATAAAATATAACCACAGTTAAACGTTAAATCATAGGAGCTTACAATTAAATAAACTATATTAAAAACAAAAGTAATAAACACTAAAACCTCCTTATTCCCTAATGATTTTACTACATTTTACTATTATCTATGCTTTTGAGGCTAAAATCCAACTATTTTTTTTTTCTTTATGACAAGGTCTCACTCTGTCACCCAAACTGGAGTGTAGTGGCATGATCAAGACTTAACCATAGCCTCAACCTTCTGGGCTCAAGCGATCCTTCCACCTCAACCTCCTGAGTACCTGGGACCACAGGCACATGCCACCATGCCCAGCTAACTTTTTAATATTTTGTAGAGATGAGATCTTGCCATATTGCCCAGGCTGGTCTTGAACTCTCCTGGCCTAAAGTCATCCTCCTACCTTGGCCTCCCAGTGTTGACATTACAAGCATGAGCCACCACACCTATCCTATTTCCAACAATTATATCTGTATAGTGGAAATTCAATGTGATAGTTTGCTACTATGCATCTCTCCCCAGTGCCATGTTCAATTATATCACGTTGGTAGCTTAAAGTTGGCCATGGTGGGGGTATTTACACCATGGAAATTGTCAAATACTACAAATCAGGATCTTTGTTTTCTTGCTTGCTGCAAAGCCAGTTGTTAAACATCTAGCAGCACACCACTATCTGTTCACATGTCCACTACTGCCGAGCTAGGAAGAGCCCCATCAGACTGCTCTGCATCTCCAGGAAGGCATAAATTGCTGGTAAGCAGTACTATAATATTTTTCTATTGCTTTATAACAAATTCCCCCAAAAGTTAGTGGCTTCAAACAATACACATTTATTAGCTCTCACAGTTTTTATGTGTCAGGAATTTAGAGGCAGCATAACTGCATGGTTCTGGCTTGGAGTCTCAATGAGGTTGTAATCAAGGTATCTGCTGGGGCTGTAGTCATCTGAAGTCTTCTCTGGGACTTGCAGGATCTGTACTCAAGATGGCTCACATGGCTGGCAAATTGGTGCCAGTATTAGTAGGAGGTCTCAATTCTTTCCTACATGGGTCTCTTCAGGGTCTCTTCACAGGGCTGCTTGAGTTTCCTGACAGCATGGTGACCTGTTTCCCTCAGAGCATACAATCTAAGAGCCCAAGACAGAAACTCCAATTTTTTGTATGTGATCTAGCCTTGAAAATCGCACACCATCATCTCTGCTATATGGTATTAGCCATACATAGCAGCTCTGACATGATATAGAAAGTGACTACACAAGGACATAAATGCCAGGAGGAGAGGATCTTTGGAGGCTGATGACCACCTGAGGTTACTCAGCAGGAAGGACAATGAAATCACTCCTCTAAATAGGTGGTTTATATAACAGAAATTTATTTTCTCACAGTTCTGGAGGTTGAAAGTCTGGGATCATGGTGCAAATATGGTCGGGTGCTGGTGAGGACTCCCTCCCTGCTTGCGGGTGTCTCTTTTTACAAGGACATGAATTCTATAAGATCAGGGACCTACTTTGGTACCTCACTTAACCTTAAATACTTTCTTAGAGGCCCCATGTCCAAATGCAGCCAAACATTCAGTCCATAGCAGACATTACTCTAACAAAGGCTCATATCACAAATGAGAAAACCAAGACTTCAAGAGACTTGATGTCCCATAAGCGGCAGGCCTTTACTAAAAACAAGGGCTTGTAATTCATTCTAACCTCAAAATGTTTTTTAAATAATGAATATCCAAACTTTCATGCATTGCACATTTCTCACTCCCATAGTGATGATATCAACAAACATTATATAACAATAAAGACCACAGAAATGGGCCGGGTGTGGTGGCTCACGCCTGTAATCCCAGCACTTTGGGAGGCTGAGGTGGGTGGATCACAAGGTCAGGAGATCGAGACCATCCTGGCTAACACAGTGAAACCCGTCTCTACTAAAAATACAAAAAAAAAAAAATTAGCCTGGCGTGGTGGCGGGCACCTGTAGTCCCAGCTTCTCAGAAGGCTGAGGCAGGATAATGGCATGAACCCAGGAGGTGGAGCTTGCAGTGAGCTGATATCACGCCACTGCACTCCAGCCTGGGGGACAGAGCAAGACTCCATCTCAAAAAAAATAAAAAAAGAAAAACACAGAAATAATGGAATGAACAAAGGGCCAGATTTGAACAACAAACATACAAACTCATCACTCTGTAGTTTAATGACTTAAGACCCGTTAATTATCCTCACTAAACTTATGCCTCCACATCTGTAAGATGGAAATCATGCAAGCCTTGTGAGACCTAAGTAAGATAAGGCTTGATAGGGCACCCGACACATTTCCAAGCTCTCAATACTTAATAGTTGCTGCCGTTTATTTCATAATTAAACAGCAATAAGACTCTGAATAGGAAAGCAAAATGGATTAGCACAGAATGTGAGGTTGTACTACCCACCTACTGGGTCATACAGGTTTCCACTGGACCTGTGGTTCAGATACCCCTAGGTTCCTTAAGTCATTGCTTTTCATATTCAGCTGAAGACAGGCAGAAAACATCCAGAGAATGAATGATAAATATAATAAAATAATCCATCTGCAATATCTATTTAGTAGCAACTATATGTATGGCACTGTACTAAACATTGATTAATTATTCCAACTGTCTAGAAAGCAAACATCTAGGCGGGATGGCAAGGCAGGAGAATTACGCCCCCCACCCCAGGATAACATCGGGCTGTAATGATAAAGGCTTACGTTCAGCAACTGTTGCATTTGGAGGTCAACCTCCTATTTCTTATCTGAACAAATATTACCCATTCCCCTAACCTTCATTCTATGGCTGGAAGTTCTAAAGCAATGAGGATCCAAAGTCACAGAGGAGTATTTTTACCATGGCTAATGCCAGGAATGCTACTCACAATTTCTACAAAATCATCCCTAGAATGTTAGAGCTACAAACATTGCAGAGCTTTTTCTAGCCCAATCTCATCATTAGAAAAATATGCCCAAGACAGGTAAGTGACTTTGACCAATCAAGCAAAGCTAGAAAATGATAGCATCAAATTTAGAACTAAAAGAGCTTGCTAGCTCTCAAGTTTTTCTTATTAAGGAGTTTAAATAACTGCTTTTATGACCTCATCATAATCAATGAAGACATATGGTGATTTGTAAACACTGTCAATGTCCTATAGCCAAAGACTACCAGGAACCACACCACAGTGAACCATGGGCCATCTCAGAGATAGGGTGTTCAAAAGGACTTACAGAATTTAGGTTTCTGAAAGGTATTTTAGAGAGGGTTCAGGGAAGTGGGCCTTCACTGTAGGTTGTATACTGTCAAAAAGTGGGGTAAGAAAATAAATTGTATGTAGAAGGAAAGAGGAATGAAGTGAGGAAAGATCTGTGATTGACAAAGCAGCAGCAGATACTTGCATTAGCCAGAAACGGGTATGGTTGGTCTCTTTTGCAGTTGGAATGATGTTGCTTTTGTCCATGCTCTGGCATGATTATGAAGTGGTCTTGCTCCACCAGGGTCACAGAATGGCCTTCTCTGATGTCAGTGTTGTGTAAAATTACTTATATTCAATGAAGAAACACCAAAGCTCAGTTATGAGTGCCAGGGCAGCTCCTGGGACTGGTTTTCTCTTTCTCAATATGCATTGAAAAGGAACAAAGGAAAGAAGGAAGGAAAGGAGGGAGGGAGGGGAGTTGGTTGAGTCTGACTATGTCCCATACACTTTATCTTATTTCATTTTCATTCTATAACTGAGGAAATGTATGTTTCAAGAACTTAACAGATTTTCTGAGGGTCACACAGAAGCTAGTAATAAAACTGAATTTCCCACTAATATGTTTTGTTTCTATACAAATCAGAGAAATGAGTCATAGACTCATAGGTCACAGAAGCTTCTGAATTTGAAATGTGTTGCTTTAGAATAATACACAAATTCTACGTTGTCCTACCTGCCTCTCTGCTGACAAGTATTTCTCAGCATTTATGTACAAAACCCTCCAATCTGTTGGTCTGAAACCCTCATGCCATTGTTGATAGCATCATATTTGGAATATCTTCTCCCAAAATAGTCAATCCTCAGCAGTAAAAGTGAGCAATGGCATAAATAAACAAAAACATCAGAGAATCTTTAAAACAAAAATCTCTTCTAATTTGAGAAGACACATTTGCCACAGACCGGAAATTCCAATTGATATTGGTTTTCAGTTAATTCCAAGGAAAGACTGAGTCCATGAGAAAGCTCCCACACCCAGCACAGCGACATTACGACAGGAAGTCAGATAGGATTAAAACTTTCCCGTAGATAATCTACAAAGTGAATGACAACATGCAGTTTCAAGTGCAACTAAAAATAGAAAATCCCACCCTCTTGAGTCTGTAAAGGAACATATGATAAGTTAATATCTTGATATTATATCTACACTCGAAGTACTAGCAGCCATCTCATATTTACATTAAGGTGGAAACAGTTTATCTATTGGGGCTGCATGCATTGTTTCAGGTTTTCAATGCTTAAGAATAGATGAAAATTATTCACTATTGTTGATATTCTGAGACTGATTAATAAATCACTAAATCTACATCTTGGAAACACTCTTGTTGTAGAGCAAAATGTATGGCAAATTATAAATCCCAAAAAGAATTCACTATATAATCATATTTATTGCTATGGGAAAAAAATATGTTAATTATATTCTTTTTAGTCAAGGAAAAATTGACTTTCTACTGAGCAATAAAGCCATAAAATGCTAGTTTTAGCATTTTGGTGTTAATTTTAGCACTTTTTATTTTTAAAAAAGTCAGGCAAGTATTTTGAGTTCAATGAACCTAAATTCAGGTTTCTCTTGTAAAATCAGTTTAAGCCAAACTAAACTCTTTATTTAAAGGAATATGGTAAATTGACTAAAACCTTATCTTTAAATCAATTCTAATACATGCTCTACATTTTAGCAAGAATTCTAGCATGTGAACTATACAATATAATCATTTCAAGAGTTGCTTCTTTTGTACTAGATGGTAATAATATCTTCTCCTTGCAGAATCTCACCACACACAATTTCAAAGGCAGGAAGAAAAGGAGAATACCTGAAAGGCTAATTACAGAGCTGGAGAGATACATGATAAAGCATTAAAATAAATGAAATAGATGAATTATCAGAGGGCAGAGCTGAAGACAGATGAACCATATTTAGTACACTAATCCCAAGTGTTTATTTTGCATTATTCTGGCCTTTAAACATGACAGGTTGTGATCAATTGCTTCCCTTGAAGGCTGGCTGTTTTCCTGCCCTAGTATTTAATTTCTGTTTGATGTTCTTCACTTTGTGTCAATGTATGAACTACTGTTAAGACATATAGCAGCGATTAAAATAATTCATCCATCTGCTTATAATTAAAGACCAAGTTAAATGTAATGACAACTTTATCTAGCAAGCTATCATCTAAAAAGAAGGTTGTCCTCACAACAATTTCTCCAGCAGATGAACTGTTCCAGTTAGTATCAGTTCAAAATTTTTCCTTCGGAGGATGGGGATTTTAATCAATGACGTCACTGGATAAGTGAAATGGGAGAAAACATTGAAATATCCTTTCTTTTCTGTATTAACAAAAATAGTTTCTCGCTGACTAGCTCCAAGTTTGGAGGAGAAAAGCGACTTTTCCAATTCTGTGAAGAAACTCATAAAAACCCTAGAAGAAAAGCTAGGTAATACCATTCAGGACATAGGCATGGGCAAGGACTTCATGTCTAAAACACCAAAAGCAATGGCAACAAAAGCAAAAATTGACAAATGGGATCTCATTAAACTAAAGAGCTTCTGCACAGCAAAAGAAACTACCATCAGAGTGAACAGGCAACCTACAGAATGGGAGAAAATTTTTGCAATCTACTCATCTGACAAAGGGCTAATATCCAGAACCTACAAAGAACTCAAACAAATTTACAAGAAAAAAACAACCCCATCAAAAAGTGGGCAAGGGATATGAACAGACATTTCTCAAAAGAAGACATGCATACAGCCAACAGACACATGAAAAAATGCTCATCATCACTGGCCATCAGAGAAATGCAAATCAAAACCACAATGAGATACCATCTCACACCAGTTAGAATGGCGATCATTAAAAAGTCAGGAAACAACAGGTGCTGGAGAGGATGTGGAGAAATAGGAACACTTTTACACTGTTGGTGGGATTGTCAACTAGTTCAACCATTATGGAAAACAGTATGGCGATTCCTCAAGGATCTAGAACTAGAAGTACCATATGACCCAGCTATCCCATTACTAGGTATATACCCAAAGGATTATAAATCATGCTGCTATAAAGACACATGCACATGTATGTTTACTGCGGCACTATTCACAATAGCAAAGACTTGGAATCAACCCAAATGTCCATCAGTGACAGACTGAATTAAGAAAATGTGGCACATATACACCATAGAATACTATGCAGCCATAAAAAAGGATGAGTTTGTGTCCTTTGTAGGGACATGGATGCAGCTGGAAACCATCATTCTCAGCAAACTATCACAAGAACAGAAAACCAAACACCGCATGTTCTCACTCATAGGTGGGAACTGAACAATGAGATCACTTGGAAGGGGAACATCACACACCCACACCAGAGCCTATTATGGGGAGGGGGGAGGGGGGAGGGATGGCATTGGGGGTTATACCTGATGTAAAGGACGAGTTGATGGGTGCTGATGAGTTGATGGGTGCAGCACACCAACATGGCACAAGTATACATACGTAACAAACCTGCATGTTATGCACATGTACCCTAGAACTTAAAGTATAATAATAATAATAATAAAAAGAATAAAAAAAAAAAGGATATCGACTCCTTCATAATGCCCATAGTTGTCAGGAACTTTAAATGCTATCACATGCATATGTATATAATAGGCACTATGAATTACGGCTCTTAAAAATCATGACATGAGATGTTCTGGTGATGTATTTAATTTGAATATCAAAAATTCCAAGCAAGGGAAAAGATCTCCTTTAGAGATTTTTGAAGTTAGAAGAGGCTTCCAAGAGTTTAAAGGCTGAAATTGTGGCTCTGCAAAGCCAGCCTCCCAGGTTCAAGCGATTCCCTTGCCTCAGCCTCCCAAGTACCTGGGACTACAGGGAGGCACCACCACGCCCAGCTAATTTTTTGTATTTTAGTAGAGATGGGGTTTCAACACTTTGGCCAGGATGGTCTCAATCTCCTAACCTCGTGATCCACCCGCCTCCGCCTCCCAAAGTGCTGGGACTACAGGCGTGAGCCACCATGCCCGGCCTAGTTATATTTTTTAATAATTTTTTAATACAAAAATCAGAGAGGACAAATCTAAAATATTCACTTAAATTTCCTACCACCCTGAAATAAATAAAATTACTGATTCATACTTTGTTTAATGCCTTTCTGCTTTTTCTCAACTAGATATACATACACACATACACAGATATAAACAAAACTAAAATCATTGTCTGGGCGCAGTGGCTCACGCCTGTAATCCCAGCACTTTGGGAGACCGAGGCAGGCAGATTACGAGGTCAGGAGATCAAGACCATCCTGGTTAACATAGTGAAACCCGTCTCTACCAAAAATACAAAAAAAATTAGCCGGGCGTGGTGGCGGCGCTTGTAGTCCCAGCTACTCGGGAGGCTGAGGCAGGAGAATGGCGTGAACCCGGGAGGCGCAGCTTGCAGTGAGCCGAGATGGCGCCACTGCACTCCAGCCTGGGCGACAAAGCAAGATTCTGTCTCAAAAACAAACAAACAAAACAAAATTAAAATCATTATTGCACACTGTTTTTGAAAGCTGCTTTTTTTCATTTTGTTCCACATACCTTATGAATATTTTAATATATTTAAGAGAGAATAAAAAATGAAGCCAGTAGTTTTATGTTCAATAGAATATGAAAACCAAAATCTTGTCTTAAATATCCTTTGATCATTCTCTGATAAGCACAGTTTGATTAGCTACCAAAAAAGCTAAAGAACAAAATGAAAATGCTGTAAAAAGACACCTGGAAAAGCCTTTTGGCATGTTTTCATAATCATAATTGACCATCATAAATTTA
Organism: Papio anubis; assembly: GCF_008728515.1. Lineage (NCBI taxonomy): Eukaryota > Metazoa > Chordata > Mammalia > Primates > Cercopithecidae > Papio > Papio anubis. The sequence goes on from NC_044991.1 coordinate 52,042,602, forward strand.
ATAGAATTGCACACCAAGAAATGGCTCATAAATAACTTCATTCAAATGACTTTGCCAAGTCATGTGACCAAGCTATTTTAGACTTTAAATTCATTTCTCTATTTAAGGTGATGCTTGAAAACATATCCTCTGGTGACCAAGAAATCAAATCTTGAGAAACCTACCAGAAAATATTTTAGTTTAATTTATCAAAGGAATTAATATATAGATGTTCTGTTTAGAAGACTCATAGTTCAGAGTCCTCAGTATAAAATAAAGGGTAAAACATCTTGTCTGATACACTGCACCAAACATTGTAGGTAATTTAAGAATGTGTGTTGATCATTAAAATCTGCTTTATTTTTGTGACCAAGTATTCTGTGTTAATATTTGGGAGCTAAAGTAAGGTGTCCTCAAGAACTTAGAAATAACAGATTATCTTCAGAGATAAATATAAGAGCAGCCTAACATGAGACAGTGTATACAGAGATCAAGTCACCTGATTGGCTCACAGGCTAACAGGCTTGACTATAACCAGATGTAACATACTACAGTAATATATTCTAAAAATCAATGTGTCAATGAACAAGACAGTTTATTAACAGTGCCCAGCAAAGCATAATCCAAGAGAAAAGAAGGTCTAACCATTGGAGTTGGTGTGTTTCTTCCAATTCCAATGTAGGGGCACTCCTAGAGTATAATGGGATGCAGGATGAAACCAACAGACATCATTCTATCTTGCCCACTGACAAGGCTAACTTGTTTACTAGAGGTGTCTGACTACCTTGGTCCACTGTTGTTTAGGATTTTTTATCTCTCTTTGTTCCAACATTGTACTCCCCAGATGACCTTCAACTTCTCAAATCAGTTGGCTACAGAGAAAGGAAGGAAATTGACCTTCTTAATGTGAACATTTCTGGTCTTTACAGCAGTGGTTTCCTATGGTAAATGAACACAATGAGAAACCATATAGTTTGATGACAGGCAAAAAATAAACTCATCATAAATCTCCATTATCCTGTTCCATATGTGATATGGTTTTGAGCTGTGTCCCCACCAAATCTTATGTCAAATTGCAGTCCCCAAAGTTGGAGGTGGGTCCTGGTGGGAGGTGGCTGGATCATGGGGGTGGATTTCTCATGATGGTTTAGCACCATCCCTTAGTGCTGTTCTCATGAAAGTGAGTTCTGGCAAGATCTGGTTAGTTAAAAGTGTGTGGTACCTCTCCCTCTGTTCCTCCTGCTCCAGCCATGTGAAGTGCCAGCTTCCCCTTTGCCTTCCACCATCATTGTAAGTTTCCTGGGGCCTCCCAGAAGCCGAGCAGATGCCACCATGCTGTCTGTACAGCCTGAAAAACCGTGAGCCACTGAAACCTCTTTTCTCTATAAATTACCCAGCCTCAGGTATTTATTTATAGAAATGCAAGAATGGACTAATATAATGTGATGGCTCCATTTCTCACTGTGGGTTAATAAATTATTATTCTTAGCCTCATGTATTCTTAGTAATAAGAAGTCAATATATTGAGGCCTGATGATCTTCGAATGGATAGGAAGTAGGTCAAAGGCCTGGCCAATCTCCCCTTAGACACCTCTAACTTTGCTTTGGTTTCTCTCATCTGATACAGACATACCTCACATCTTTGTACTTTCTAGATTGCATGTAGCAGATATTGCATTTTTTATAAATTAAAGGCTTGTGGCACCTGCCTTGAATTGAGCAATTTTATGGGCACCATTTTTCTAAGAGTACATGCTCACTTTTTTTGAGCACTTTTTCTGAGCTCACTTTTCATCTTTGTGCCACATTTTGGTAATGCTCACAATATTCAATCTTTTTCATTACTGAAAAAGCATATCTGCTAGAGCAATCTGTAATAAGTGGTCTTTGATGTTACCACTGTAATTGTTTTGGGGTCTATAAACTGTACCCAAATAAGATACCCAACATAATCCATAAATGTTGTATGTGTTCTGACTGCTCCACTGGCCATTCCCTCATTTCTCTCCCTCTGCTCAGCTCTCTGTGCCCACTGAGAGCATCATATCGAAATTAGGCCAATTAATAACCCCATAATGACCTAGAAGTGTTCGAGTGAAAGGAAGAGTCTCATGTCTCTTACTTTAAGTCAAAAACTATAAATGATTATGCTTAGTGAGCACAGAATATCAAAAGCCAAGATAGGCCAAAAGCTAGGCTTTTTGCCAAACAGCCAAGTTGTGAATGCAAATGAAAAGTTCATGAAGGAAATGAAAAGTGCTACTCCAGCGAATACATGAATGGAAAAAAGCAAAACAGCCTCATTGCTGATATGGAGAAAGTTTGAGTGGTCTGAATAGGAGTTCAAACCAGCCACAAAATTCCCTTAAGCCAAAACCTAATCCAGAGCAAGGACTAACTCTTCGATTCTGTGAAGAGTGAGGGAGGTGAGGAAGCTGCAGAAGAAAAGTTCGAAGCTAGCAGAGGTCAGTTCATGACGTTTAGGGAAAGAAGTCATCTCCATAACATACAAGTACAGAGGAAAGCAGCAAGTGCTGATATAGAAGCTGCAGCAAGTTATCCAGAAGATCTAGCTAAGATCCTTGATGAAGGTGGCTACACTAAACAAGAAATTTTCAGTGTAGACAAAACAGCCTTCTATTGGAGAAGATGCCATCTAGGACTTCATAGCTAGAGAGGAGAAGTCAATGCCTGGCTTCAAAGGTTCAAAGGACAGGATGACTGTCTTCCTAGGGGTTAATGCAGCTGATAACTTTAAGTTGAAGTAAATGCTTATTTACCATTCTGATGATTCTAGGGTCTTTAAGAATTATGCTAAATCTATTCTCTCTGTGCTCTAAAATGGAGCAACAAAGCCTGGATGACAGCATATCTGTTTGCAGCATGAATTACTAAATATTTTAAGCCTACTGTTGAGACTTACAGCTCAGGAAAAAAAGCTTCCTTTCAAGATAGTACTACTCATTGACAATGCACCTGGTCACCCAAGAGCTCTGCTAGAAGATGTACAGAAAATTAATGTTGTTTTCACACCTGCTAACACAACATCCATTTTGCAGTCCATGGATCAAGAAGTAATTTTGTCTTTTAAGTCTTATTATTTGTGAAATATATTTCATAAGGCTATAGGTATCACAGGTAGGGATTCTTCTGATGGATCTCGCAAAGTAAATGAAAACTTCTGGAAGGTACGCACTATTCTAGATGCCATTAAGAATATTAATGATTCACGAAAAGAGGTCAAAATACCAACATTAACAGACTTAGAAGTTTTTTCCAACAGTCATGAATGACTTTGAAGGGTTCAAAATTTCAGTGGAGGAATTCACTAAAGATGAGGTAGAAATAGACAGTGAACTCAAATTAGACGTGAAGCCTGAAGATGGGACTCGATTGCTGCAATCTCAAAATAAAACGTAAATGGTTGAGGAGTTGCTTCTCATGAATGAGCAAAGAAAGTGGTTTCTTGAGATGGACTCTGCCCCCAGAAAAGACACTGAACGTTGTGGAAATGATAACAAAGGATTTAGAATATTATATAAACTTGGTTGATAAAGCAGTGGCAAGGTTTGAGAGGGTAGACTTTAATTTTGAAAGTTCTACTGTAAGTAAAATGCTTTCAAACAGCATCACATGCTACAGAGAAATCTTTTATGAAAGGAAGAGTCAGTGGATGAGCCAAACTTCATTACTGTCTTATATTTTTAAATTTCCACAGCCACCCTAACCTCCATCAACCATCACCCTGATCAATCAGCAGCCATCAACATAAAGGCAAGACCTTCCCCCAGCAAAAAGATCATGACCTGCTGAAGGATCAGCTGATCATTACCATTTCTTAACAAAGTATTTTTTATTTAAGGTATGTACATTTTTTGTTTTAGACACAATGTTATGACACACTTAATAGACTACAGTATAATGTAAACATAACTTTTATATGTACTGGGAAACCAAAAAAATTGTGTGACTCATTTTATTGCTATACTCATTTCACTGCAGTGGTCTGGAACTAAACCTACAATATCTTAGAAGTATGCCTATATCTACACACACAAATGCACATAGAGACCATCTGGCAGTGCAGGGGTTAGTTTGTATTTGAGACAACATAAGCAGGACTTGAATTAGAGCATTTTAAGAACTTCCAACATTCAAATTGGAGCATTTTGTTACATGAACTATTCTCACTCCTAGTTACATGGTAGAAGAATAAAACCAAGTTCATGGATAAGTTTTATACTTTGAATTGTTTAAACCACCAATACATAGTAGTAGTGAAAGTATTAGCCAGTTCCCCTCCCCCCCTCAAATAAAGTGTGTACCTGACTCACACAACAAAGCTATTCAGGGCTCCATCCAAGAAGCCAAGAAGTTTTTCCAAGAAGTTTGATGCCTGTTGGCTACAGAGACCCTGAAGGAGAGTTGTGACCATTTTATGAAAGCAATGGGAGGGCACAGCAAACTGGACCACTGTATGTATTGAGACAATGCTGGGGGCCTTGTTAGGAGTGAGTCAAGGATACTGCAGGAGTAGACAGAGACCTGAGCATAAGACAAAGACAGCAATTATTCTCCAAGTTATTAGAGCCAAGAAGCAACAAAGTTGTCTCAGGCCACCCAGAATGCCATGTGCCCTTTGAAGAAAAAGATAGAATGGGAGAAGGACATTTTGCTATCCTCAGGACCCTCTTGTCCACACCCAAAAAATATGAAGTTCCAGTGTGAATCCAGTAAGATTCAAAGGCTCTCCCAATGACAGGCGAACTCGCTCCTTCTGTCTATCAAAACTTCCCACACTCAAGTTTTATTCTTCAGTTTAAGTCTATCAATCCTATTAAAATGTAAATGTTCTAAGTTTGGATTTGAACTTAACCTGGTGTATTCAATAGGGAACTCAAGGGGGCATGAAGGTCAGTGACTTACTAGAGTGGGAGTTAAGCAATAAAGAAAAGAGTTCCTGTAGGTTGAGGACCAGAGGGGTATAAATTGTTCTCCCAAGGAGGAGTAGAAAGTGACCTCTTACATCACCAGACCACGGTCTCTCATTCACAATGTTGTGAAATCATACTTGACACTCTGATTTCATTTTCCAAAATAGCTTATAACGGAAGCTGTTGCAATTCATTATTTGTCTTCTGATGAAGGTTACAATGTAATGATTTTCAGGAAAAAATACTAATCTTTCTTAGTTACACAATAAAGTATTTTGTTACTATTCTTCGTGTGTTAGAAAGTAATGAGAAAACATTTGGAATGATTCGAGTTTATTGTAATTATTGCTCATCCTGAAAGCTTGGATGAGTGCAAGTGACAAGATCTAACTTGCTTCTGCTTAAACTCGGCCAGGTTTTAAATTAGGTCCCCCAAGATGAAAGGCTAATGCCTCAAAGAACAATATATGTTTAATCATTTTTAATGTAAAAGCAACGTTTAGAAGAAAACAATTGTTAATTGTTAACAACATAAGTAAATATACATAAAGAAGGCAGCTTTTTTGTCCAAAACAATAATTTCAACAAGGAGAAGTACAAAAATAGGAATCCAATAGAAAAGTGAATCTTCCTCAGTAGGGTTTTCAACAAAATAGGTTTTGCCTCCTTCCTCCCTCTTACCAAGTTAACTTTGACTCTATTGTTCCAAGCGCTCACCAATAAGAAATATATCAGAAATTTTTAAAAAGATAACAAATCTTCACCCAATATAAACCCAGTTGTGAATGGATATTTTAATAATAACAATACGCTCTGTGTCTTTGATAATGCCAAACTGAAGCTTGGCAAACGCCCAGGGCAGGGAGAAACAAGGGGCACAGGCATGAGCTATGTTTCTGTTTATATTCCCTTCCCAAAGCTATGATTTAAGCATGGGATTCTGCCTTAATCACAGACACTTAGTAAAATGAAAGTGACTTATATTTCTCAAATAAGTTTGAACTTCTTTGGTCTGGCAGAAAGTCAAACTTCCCAAATATTTTTATGTAGAACCATCTCCAGTCAAATAAAGGGCATAATTAGACAATCAAATAAAGATCTATAAGACTACATAAAGAACATCTGGGTAATTTGTTAACTAGCTGATATTTAGTCCTCCAGTTATAATACAGGCTTTATGTAACATATATTTTAGAACTAGTATAATATAGGTTTTATGTGATATACATTTATAACAAGTACATATGGTATATATTTTATAACTAGCACAAGTATGTATGTGGTATTCATTTTACAACTAGTATAATATAGATTTTTGTGGTATACATTTTATAACTAGTACATATTATAACAATAGCCCATGCTGTAGTATACTATGGCATGTAATATCAAGAGTTTTGAAGATAAATAACAAAGATTATATAATCTCATATTGTTTCATCAGTAAAAAAGCTATAATGTTAAGAAAATACTTTAATAAACTCCACTCATTATTGTTTCCTATCCGGACAAAAATGAAATACTGTTAACATTTCTGTTCCAACCAGAACTGAATCTGGTTCAGGCCAAACAGTACCAGATAGGTTTGGAAACGCTTTCAGATAAGCATCTAGCTCTGAATCTCTGAACTCTACAATATCAACCATTTTTATAAGCCTGTTGATACATTCCGATACTTAAATAAGATACAGCCTTCTGATGCCTAACCACAAGATATATACACACAGAAAATGAGGGGGAAAGGTCACCAAGGAGCGACACAGATTATACCAGAAACTGATCCATGAAGTATAATTGGGAAGCTGAAGATGATTTACATGTTTAAGGACCAGATGATTAAAAATAGACGGTAAGCTTTATTGATGCACAGTCATTAGCATTTTCTGAATAATATAAACATAACATTCCACATTACAAAGGTGACTTTTGATTCTCAAGAAGAGATTTAAAAATCTGTCTGGGGCAAAGCATGATGGCTCAGGCCTGTAATCCCAGCACTTTGGAAAGCCAAGGCAGGAGGATAGCTTGAGGCCAGTAGTTCAAGACTAGTTGGGCAACATAGCAAGACTCCATCTCTACAAAAAACTTTTAGAAATTAGTCAGGCATGGCAATGTGCATCCGTACTCATAGCTACTTGGGAGACTGAAGCAGGAGGATCACTTAAGTCCAGGAATTCAAGGCTGCAGTGTGCCATGATCATGCCACTACACTCCAGCCTGGGCAAGAGTGAAACTCTAAAAAAAATCAAATTAAATTTTCAAATAATTTTAAAAATTAAAAAAGAAACCTGTTTGGTCCCTAGCCCTAGGAACAAGGCTAGATTATTCCCTCTCTCTAAAGCCACTGAAACTGGCCTTTGCCCAGCTGGAAAATCCAAAGTAGGATAACCAATTCAGATGCAAATGCATCACATTCCACATAAAAGTGGTTTAGTAAAGCAATACTGGCTTTCATCAAGAGATCAGATCAAGATGGTAAATTCAGTATTCCTGCTGCCTCCCTCCCCACTGGGACACACACTCAGAAAGAACCTCACACTTGGTTTGTTTCGCTATCACTGTCATGATATTCATAATAATGTTTTCTTTGAACCTGTGTTTTGCAAATGAAGACTGATAGGACAATGGAGCACCCACGTGAACAGAGGAAGCACAGACACTCCAGACAGCAGTGCACACACACACACCCCACACAGACTCACACCTATTTTGCACTAGATTCTGCAAATTATGTAGTGTGCCCTACTTCCTGTCTTATTCCAAAGTCCTAGATGTCCAAAAACATATGAGAAAAAAAAAAAAATGGCCAGGAGCAGTGGCTCATGCCTGTAATCCCAGCAGTTTGCATGGCCAAGGTGGGCAGATCACCTAAGGCTGGGAGTTCAAGACCAGCCTGACCAACATGGAGAAACCCCGTCTCTACTAAAAATACACAATTAGCCGGATATGGTGGCATATGCCTGTAATCCCAGCTACTCGGGAGGCTGAGGCAGGAGAATCACTTGAACCCGTGAGGCGGAGGTTGTGGTGAGCCGAGATGGCACCACTGCACTCCAGCCTGGGCAACAAAAACAAAATTCCATCTCAAAAAAAAAAGAAAAATTCTTAGCTGTTTTTGAATAACAATGAAGGGGTACCTAAATCTATGAAGAATTATTTAAAAAATGAAAAGAGATGAGACTGCATTTTTAAAATGCAAAAATGTGTGTGTGGAATATCTACCATAAAGGGTGAAAGAGGATCCAGGGTACTCCAAGTCAAAATCTGCACATACAAGACTTGGGGGAACCTAAGTAGAAACCACCAGACTCGTTGACTTAACCACACTCTCTTCTTTATTCTCACTAAACCAAGCAGAGTGCAAGAAAAGTATGTGACCCAAGTCACGAGCAGAGAACATTAGAGCTTCTAGACTAGGGTTAAAGAAGTATCTCAGGAGGCTAACATCACTTAGGAGAAACAAACTAGTCACTGGTTCATTTCACAGCACAATAGCCTTCTACCAGTCTCATGCAATTTCTGAAGATAGGCTGAAGGGAACTGATAAGACTTTCATAAACTGGGCTCTCAGATAACATAGATAAACACAGAAAATGTTTAACAAACATTTGAAGAATGCTGACATAAAAAGAGTCACCAAACTAAACCAAAGAACAACTTCCATCTGCCAAAGCTGGACAAATCGAGAAAGCAAACAAAATAAGCCTATAGAATATATGTAACCAATGTCCTTACAAGATGTGAGAGAATATAGAAACCACGGGGGAAAATTAAAAATTTAATCCTAGAGTTTAAAAAGATCAATAGATGGAGAAAATAGCTGAATGGATACAGCAGTTTTAATTATGTAAAAATAATGTTATTTTAACATTATTACAATGCACACACTAGAAGGTTCCCTGGTGCTCCTTACAAGTTAATAACTGCCCTGCTCTTTCCCACAAAACCGGGAAACCACTACTCTGATTTCTATCACTATGGATTACTCTATGGGAATATAGTAGAAAGTAACTTTAAAAACAGAAAAAGCACTTAAAAATTATCCAAAAGTATGTACAAAAGGAAAAAAATTAAAAACATATGAAAGAGAAGTTAAAGAGACATAAAAGATATCGCCCAGTTTACCAAAGAATGTCTACTACAGTTCCAAAAAGAGAGAAAAAAGGAATCATTACACTTCAGCTTAAAAGAAGCCCTTGAGTCCTAGGCAAAATGAATAAAATAGACTATAACTAAGCCCAACATGGAAAAATTCAGAAAGCTGAGAATAAAGAGAAAAGTCTTACCAGAGACTGGTAAGAAGAAGGTAGAAAATAGATAATGCACTTTGATAAAAGAATGAGATTTATATTGGACTTGTCTTCTAGTAATATCAGATGAAAGAAGACAATAGAACAATGTTTCCCAAGATCTGAGGGAAAATCATTTTGAACTTAAAATACTAAAACTAAATTATCCAAGTATAAGAATGAAAAAGGAGCATTTTCAGACTCAGAAAGTTCTGAATGAATTACAAAAGGATGTGCTCTAGCAAGAAGAAAAGTTAATCCAAACTTAAGGAATCAGTTACAATAACCAATAATTCAAGTGATGACCACAAAAAACATTTAACAAGAATCTAACCTTTCAGATGATATCTCTGGGAAACATGAGGTAGGATGATGGAAGAAAAAAAGTTGAAAAAAATAGTAAAAAGAACAAAATTGTTGATGACATCTCTGGAAGATCATGTGGTAGGGAGAGGAGAAACTGGAGAGGAGTAAAAGTGAATATTCTTGTGTTGTTTGTGAGAGAATACAAATACAGACTGATTCATTGATAAAAAGGCAAATCAACATTTAAAGATGTTCATTAAAAGTGTAAGAGCAACCATTCAAAGAATCAAAATAGAATATTTAACTTCCAAACCACTGAAGAAGAAAAATAGATCAAAGAGACTTTGGTCAGTCTAAAACTGCCTGAAAAAAAAGAACACACATGAGAACATAAAACAAAAACTAAGTAACATGAATGAATCCAAATATTTTGTGAATGTAATTAGCTTGCTATATCCTATTACAAAACATAGACTTTCAGCTTAATTTTTTAAATGTAGTTATATATTAAGAGACATTTCTATGAATAACAAAGATTAAAAATAGAGATTAGGTATGGGAATTATGACAGATGGGAGGGAGGACTATATTGCATCCTGGACAGAGCAGCATACGGAGGCCTGCTTATGTAAATTTTAGCTCCAGATTGACTGCAAGAACAAACCAGCAATCCTGAGAGGACCCACAGACCCTCATAAGGAAATGGACTGCTCCTGCAGGACTGGGGAGACACCCCAAATACTGTGAGTGCCCCAACTGTGCAAGTGGGAAAGGGAGGCCCTCCTCTTACAAACAGACATCCGCACTGGAAAAGCTGAAGATCTGTTTGTGGGAGAAATTTCCGACTCTTCCTAGAGCTGAGTCAAGTTACAGAGCTGAGCAAAAGACAGTGGTACAGGAAGTAGCAGAAAGTTCCTGAGAGTTCGCTGGGTCCCCAAGCAGCCCATTCCTGCCTGGCGTCACAGGGATCCACTGGGAGGGTGGCTAGAGGAGCAGGGGGTAAAACTCCACAGGGCGAAGGAATTCCCTAGCTGAACTTTGTAACAATTTGAAGGGGGCAAGAAGCCTCCTGGCTAAAACTTGGGTAAGGGCACGAATCTGGCATGGAGACTTCACAGGCTGGAGAAGAACTAAAGCCTTTTTCTTTCACAGCTGGGAGGCGGACAGCCTCAGGAAAGTTTTTAAGTCCATCTTGCCCTCTGCCTGGAAACAGACTCAGGGCAGTTTGCTGACAGGGTGGGAGGGGGGCACGGTGAGAGTGAGGAGACTGGCCCTTCAGTTTGCATGGGAGCTGGGTGAGGCATGTGACTGCTGGCTTTCCCCCACTTCCCTGACAACCTGCATGACTCAGCAGAAGCAGCCATAATCCTCCTAGGTACACAATTCCAGTGGCCAGGGAAACTCACCCCAATCCCCCACAGCAGCCATAGCAAGACCTGCCCAAGGAGAGTCTGAGCTCAGATACGCCTAGCCCCACCCCCAACTGACGGTCCTTCCCTATCCACCCTGGTAGTGGAAGAGAAAGGGCACATAATCTTGGGAGTTCTAGGGCCCCGCCCGCTGCTGGTTCCTCTCCATACTACTATTGCAACTGATGCTTTCTGGAAAGCACCACCTCCTGGCAGGAGGCCAACCAGCATAAAAATAGAGCATTAAACCACCAAAGCTAAGGAACCTCATGGAGTCCATTGCACCCTCCGCCACCTCCACCAGAAAAAGTGCTGGTATCTGTGGCTGAGAGACTCATAGACGGTTCACATCACAGGACACTGTGCAGACAACCCCCACTACCACTCCAGAGCTGGGTAGACTCCCTGGGTGGTTACAACCAGAAGAGAGACAACAATCACTGCAGTTCAGCTAACAGGAACCCACATCCATAGGAAAAGGAGGAGATTACTACATGAAGGGAACACTCTGTGGGAAAAAAGAATCTGAACAACAGCCTTCAGCCCTAGACCTTCCCTAGGACAGAGCCTACCCAAATGAGAAGGAGCCAGAAAAACCAACTCTGGCAATATGACAAAACAAGGGCTCTTCCACACTCCGCAAAAAAATCACACTAGGTCACCAGCAATGGATCCAAACCAAGACGAAATCCCTGATTTACGTGAAAAAGAATTCAGGAGGTTAGTTATTGAGCTTATCAGGAAGGGATCAGAGAACGGTGAAGCCCAAGGCAAGGAAATCCAAAAAATGATACAAGAAGTAAAGGGATAAATATTCAAGGAAATAGATAGCGTAAAGAAAAAAACAATAAAACTTTCAGGAAAATTTGGACGCACTTTTAGAAACACAAAATGCTCTGGAAAATCTCAGCAATAGAATTGAACAAATAGAATAAAGAAATTCAGAGCTTGAAGATGAGGTCTTTAAATTAACCCAATCCAACAAAGACAAAAAATAATAAGAAAATATGAACAAAGCCTCCAAGAAGTCTGGGATTATGTTAAATGACTAAACCCAAGAATAATCGGTGTTCTTGAGGAAGTAAAGGATTCTAAAAGCCTGGAAAACATATTTGGGGGAATGATCAAGGAAAACTTCCCCAGCCTTGTGAGAGACCTAGACACCAACATACAAGAAGCACAAAGAATACCTCGGAAATTCATCACAAAAAAAGATCTTCACCTAGGCACGCTGTCATCAGGTTATCCAAAGTTAAGAATATTACTTCCTTAAATTTATTGAGCTTTGTTTTATGGCCTATTGTATGGTCTATCTGAGAAAGTTCCATGCACTGCTGAATAGAATGTGTATTCTGTGGTTGTTGGATGAAGTGTTCTGTATATACCTGTTAAGTCAATTTGGAAGGAAGGAATCTTAAGAACTGTGAGACAGAAGCTCCAAGTAACCTATAAAGGAACCTTGTCAGATTAACAGCAGATTTCTCAGCAGAAACCCTATAAGCTAGAAGAGATTGGGGATATATCTTCAGCCTCCTCAAACAAAATAAGTATTGGCCAAGAATTTAGTATCCAGCGAAACTAAGCATCATATATGAAGGAAAGATAGTCATTTTCAGACAAATAAATGCTGATAGAATGCACCATTATCAAGCCACCACTACAAGAACTACTAAAAGGAGCTCTAAATCTTGAAACAAATCATGGAAACACATCAAAACAGAACCTCTTTAAATCATAAATCACACAGGACCTATAAAACAAAAATACAAGTTAAAAAGCAAAAACAACAACACAAAAAAAGTACACAAGCAACAAAGAGAGTGATGAAAGCAATGGTACCTTACATTTCAATAATAACATTGAATGTAAATGGCCTAAATACTCCACTCAAAAGCTACAGAACCGTAGAATGGATAAGAATCACCAACCAACCATCTGCTGCCTTCAGGAGACTTACCTAAAACATAAGGACTCACATAAACTTAAAGGGGTGGAAAAACGCATTTCATGCAAATGGACACCAAAAGTGAGCAGGGGTAGCTATTCCTATATCAGACAAAACAAACTTTAAAGCAAGAGCAGTTAAAAGAGACAAAGAGGGACATTATATAATAGTAAAAGGCCTTTTCCAACAGGAAAATATCACAATCCTAAACATATATGCACATAACACTACAGCTCCCAAATTTGTAAAACAATTACTAATAGACCTAAGAAATAAGATAGACAGCAAGACAATAATAGTGAAGGATGTCAATACTCCACTTACAGCACTAAACAGGTCATTAAGACAGAAAGTTAACAAAGAAACAATGGATTTAAACTATACCTTGGAACAAATTGACTTAACAGATATATACAGAACACTTCATCCAACAACCACAGCATACACATTCTATTCAACAGCACATGGAACTTTCTCCAAGAGAGACTATATGATAGGCTATAAAATAGGCCTCAATAAATTTAAGAAAATTGAAATTATATCAAGCACTCTCTCAGACCACAGTGGAATAAAACTGCAAATCAACTCCAAAAGGAAGCTTCAAAACCATGCAAATACATGGAAATTAACCTGCTCCTGAATGAGCATTGGGTCAAAAGCGAAATCAAGTTGGAAATTTAAAAATTCTTTGAACTGAATGACAATAATGACAAAACCTATCAAAACCTCTGGGATACAGCAGAGGTGGTGCTAAGAGGAAATTTCATAGCCCTAAACACCTACATTAAAAAGTCTGAAAGAGCACAAACAGAAAATCTAAGGTCACACCTCAAGGAACTAGAGAAACAAGAAACCAAACCCAAACCCAGCAGAAGAAAGGAAATAACCAAGATCAGAGCAGAACTAAAGGAAATTGAAACAAAAAAAAAAATACAAAACATAAATGAAACAAAAAGTTGGTTCTTTGAAAGCATAAAAAAAAAATTGATAGACCATTAGCAAGATTAACCAAGAAAAGAGAAAACCCAAATAACCTCAACTAAGAAACAATTGCTGGAAAAATACAACCCTCCTAGCTTAAATCAGGAAGAATGAGATACTCTGAAAAAAACAATAACAAGCAGCCAGATTGAAATGGTAGTTTAAAAATTACCAATAAAAAAAGGTCCGGTTGGGCACAGTGGCTCAAGCCTGTAATCCCAGCACTTTGGGAGGCTGAGACAGGCGGATCACGAGGTCAGGAGATTGAGACCATCCTGGCTAACAGGGTGAAACTCCGTCTCTACTAAAAAATACAAAAAACTAGCCAGGCGAAGTGGTGGGTGCCTGTAGTCCCAGCTACTCGGGAGGCTGAGGCAGGAGAATGGTGTGAACCCAGGAGGTGGAGCTTGCAGTGAGCTGAGATCCATTGCACTCCAGCCTGGGAGACAGAGCAAGACTCCATCTCAAAAAAAAAAAAAAAAAAGTCCAGGACCAGACAGATTAACAGCAGAATTCTACCAGACATTCAAAGAAGAATTGGTACCAATCCTTTTGACACTATTCCACAAGATAGAGAAAGAAGGAATTCTCCGTAATTCATTCTATGAAGCCAGCATCACCCTAATACCAAAACCAGGAAAGGACATAACAAAAAACAAAACTACAGAACAATGTCCTTGATGAATATAGATGCTAAAGTCCTTAACAAAGTACTAGCTAACCGAATCCAACACCATATCAAAAAGATAATCCATGATCCACCTTGAATTTTTAGTTCCCATAATCCCCACGTGTGGGACCCAGTGGGAGGTAATTGAATCATGGGGTGTTTTTCTCCATGCTAATCTTGTGATAGTAAGATCCCACAGGATCTGATGGTTTTATAAGTTGCTTCCCCCTTCACTCAGTTCTCATTCTTATCTTTGATGCTGCCATGTGAAGAAGGATCCATTTACTTCCCCTTCTGCCATGACTGTAAGTTTCCTGAGGCCTTCCCAGCCCTGCAAAACTGTGAGTCGATTAAACCTCTTTTCTTTATAAATTACCCAGGCTCAGGTATTTCTTCATAGCAGTGTGAAAACTAATATAGTAAGTTGGTACCAGATAGAGGAGCACTGCTCTAAAGATATCCGAAAATGTGGAAGTGATTTTGGAACTTTGTAACAGGCAGAGGTTGAAGGAGTTTGGAGGGCTCAGAAGAAAATAGGAAAAATGGGAAAGTTTGAACTTCCTAGAGACTTGGAGGCCTCAGAAGACAGGAAGATGTGGTAAAGTTTGGAACTTCCTAGAGACTTGTTGAATAGCTTTGACCAAAATGCTGATAGTGATATAGACAATGAAGTCCAGGCTGAAGTGGTCTCAGATGGAAATGAGAACTTTCTGGGAACTGAAATAAAGATCACTCTTGCTATCCAAAGAAACTGTTGGCATTTTGTCCCTGCCCTAGAGATCTGTGGAACTTTGAATTTGAGAGAGATAATTTAGGGTATCTGGCAGAAATTTCTAAGTGGCAAAGTGTCCAAGAGGGAGCAGAGCATAAAAGTTTGGAAAGTTTGAAGCCTGACATGATAGGAAAGAAAAACTCATTTTCTAGGGAGAAATTCAAGCCTGCTGCAGAAATTTGCATAATTAATGAGCTGAATGTTCATCACCAAGACAATAAGGAAAATGTCTCCAAGGAATGTCAGAGACCCTCCCATCACTGGCCTTCAGGCATAGGAGGAAAACAATGCTTTTGTGGACCAGGCCCAGGGCCCCCTGATATGTGTAGCCTCAGGACATGGTGCCCTGCATCCCAGCTGCTTCAGTTCCAGCCATGGCTAAAAGGGGCCAAAGTACAGCTTGGGTCATTGCTTCAGAGGGTGCAAGCCCCAAGCCTTGGCAGCTTCCACATGGCATCCGTCCTGTGGGTGCACAGAAGACAAGAATTGAGGTTTTGGAATCTCCACCTAGATTTCAGAGGATGTATGGAAACACCTGGATGTCCAGGCAGAAGTTTGCCATAGGAGCAGAGCCCTCATGGAGAAAGTCTGCTAGGGCAGTGTGGAAGGGAAATGTGAGATTGGAGCTCCCACACAGAGTCCCTCCTGCCTATTGGAGCTATGAAAAGAGGGCTTTGTCCTCCAGACCCCAGAATGGTAGATCCACAGACAGCTTGCAGCATGTGCTGAAAAAGCCAGACACTCAACATCGGCAGTGAAAGCAGCCAGAAGGGGGGTTGTATCCTGCAAAACCACAGGAGCAGAGCTGCCCAATACTGTAAGAGCCCACCTCTTGCATCAGTGTGCCCTGGTTATGAGACGTGGAGTAAAAGGAGATCATTTTGGAACTTTAAGGTTTAATGACTGCTCCATTGGATTTTGGATTTGCATGGGGCCTGTAGCCCCTTTGTTTTGGCCAATTTCTCCCATCTGAAATGGGTGAATTTATCTAATGCCTATACCTTCATTATACCTAGGAAGTAACTAGCTAGGTTTTGATTTTACAGGTTCATAGGTGAAAGAGACTTGCCTGGTCTGAGATGAGACTTTAGACTTGAACTTTTGAGTTAATGATGGAATAAGTTAAGACTTTGAGTGACTGTTGGAAAGGTATGATTGTGTTCTGAAATGTGAGGACATGAGATTTTGGAGGGGCCAAGGTTGGAATAATATGGTTTCACTGTGTCCCCAGCCAAATATCATCTTGAAATCTAGTTCTCATAATCCCCATATGTCATGGGATGGACCCAGTGGGAGGTAACTGATTCACGGGGAAGCTTTTCCCATTCTATTCTCATGACAGTGAGTACATTCTCAAGAGATCTGATGGCTCTATAAGGGGCTTCCCCCTCTGCTCAGTTCTCATTCTTCTCCTTGCTGCTGCCATGTGAAGAAGGAAATGTTTGCTTGCCCTTGTGTCACAATAGTAAGTTTCCTGAGGCCTCCCCCACCATGCTGAACTGTGGGTCAGTTAAAACTCTTTCCTTTATAAATTACCCAGTCTTGGATATGTCTTTATTAGCAGTGTGAGAATGGACTGTACATTGATATACACAACAACATGGATAAATATGAAAAAGAATTATACTAAGTGAAATAAGTAAAACACAAAAAGAGTACCTACCATATGATTCTATGTGTATGAAGTTCAAACTTGGCCAATATTAATCCATAGTGATAGAAATCAGAGTAAAAAGTTGCCTGGTGTGTGGGTGGGGTGGGGGTGAAGCTGGGGCAGAAATTAACTTAGAAGGACAACCAGGAAATGTTTTGGTATGTGCATTATAATAATGTTAAAATAAAATAATGAAGTATAGTTAAAATAGTTAAAAGCTAAACAAAAATAATGAAAATGAAACAATCTTTTTATTATCTAAAATTATTCTGATAATCAGATAACCTACACTTCAATGAATTTTAACAATTTCACAATTTGAGATTGCATAGCTGAAAAAGAAAACATTTAATTAAATTTGCACTGTGTCCTTGAGAATGCACAAAACGTGAACAGCTGCTATGAGGAAACACAATGGCAGAGTCAATACTAAGTAAAAATAATCAGGCATCAGTTTTCTTCCTATCAGTATTAAATTATCCTAGAAATATCAAATGAGAAAAGAAAATAAGTCTCAATATATCGTCACTTTAGACCTCTTACTGTCAGACAAGTAAAAGATGTAACCATCCAGAATGGGGTCTTCCTATTGTCACCCCAGAGTAATCACCACCTGTAATCTTTTCTTTATATACATCCCAAATCAGTGTAGCTGTAATTTAAGCCTCTGCACTATTGTTCCGCCTTCTGTTTATATGGATCTCAAAGGACTAATATTTTGCTTAAATTGTGATAAATTCAATAATATAATGCTTTTCAATACTCTGTTCCATGTATTGCCACAGGAGAATATTTAATAACATGACAAAACAATCATAATATAATGGTGAAAGAAATTAGAAATCAGCAGACCCCCCAGATTTGTATTTCTCATTATTAAGGGAAGATATGAAATAAATATTAACAGTGCTTATCTCTGAGTGAAAAAATTATAGGTGGCCTTATTTTCTGTTTCTAGCTTTTTGCACTTTTTGAAATTTCCACAATAAACTTGTGTTACTTTAAAAAAATTTCAAATATATGTAAAGCATGGAATATGTCACCAAGTACTGCAAGGAGATGCCTCTATTAGTCTTTGAAATCAAAGAAGTTCTAAAGGACATGAAGGTAATTTTTATTTCAGGGTGACATAAACTCAAGTAATTATATACTAATTGATATGCCCTGTAAACCTAGTATAGGATGGTTTGGGAATGCTGATCCTTATTGTACTTACTTTTTAAATTTCTTGCATTGGTGTTATCTTTAATATAACCATATAATTTGTCATCCATGAGTGAGAGGAAGTGCTATACATACACACATAGGGACAACAAGAAAATACACAAACTGCACCAAGCAAACCAATGTATTTGGTCACCCTAGTTAAAAACAATACCATATAATAGCACCTTTACTGATAACATTCAATATTTCTTTCTAGAGAAATTCCGAAGCATTTTTCAAATGTATGCAACACATTTCTTGAATACATTTCAGTAGAAGACTAGCTTTTGAGAAAATGAAGAGAAATGACAACATTCTAATTATGAAATTTGTTTCCAGAGAAGTAGTAGATATTTTTCCAAAGAGCAGAAGGAAAAAATCCAAGCAGTGATGTTACCAGTAACCAAACAAGATGAAACAGGGTGCAAATCCCAAACTGAGACGTCCATAGCTAAAGGCAAAAGAGAAAGATCCCCATAAAAAGAGAAAAGGATAAGAATCAAACAGAAATACTGTCCAAGCAAATGCTGCCAAGCTGAAAAGGAAATCCCAGAGGCGGTTATCAAAAAGACGTTAAGCTACAAGGCAGAATTTCTCAGCTGTGATAAGACAAGAGCCTTTCAAGAGGCTTCCACATTTGCTCAATCAATTGCTCAACTGTTTCAGAGTCATCATGGGCTGTGGGGCAGGTTTCTCTTCAAGAATATTCGTCTCCTGGAGGGTCCCTCCACTCCTGCCTGATGTTCTGAAGGCCACCTCTCAATCAACATGACCTGGTCTCAGTCTAGTTACCCCACAGCTAACCCATATACTAATTTTTATATACTTGATTAATAGATAATTTTGATTAATGTCATACTCATTTGCATTTTTGTTTGTTTTTGTTTTGTGTGTTTTCTGTCTTATTCATTCAATCGCTTATTATGTTCATTTAATCTTAATTTTATGTTCAGGGGAATATGGGCAGGTTATATAGGCAAATTGTGTGTCGTGGGGGTTGGTTGTACAAACGGTTTTGTCACCCAGGTTATAACCATAGTACCTGATAGGTAGTTTTGTGATCCAATCCCTCCTCTACCCTCTACCCTCAAATAGGTTCCAGTATCTACTGTTTCCTTCTTTGTGTCCATGGATACTCAATGTTTGGCTCCCACTTATAAGTGAGAACACATGGGATTTGATTTTCTGTTCCTGCATTAGTTCACTTAGGATTACAACCTTGAGCTCCTTCCATATTGCTACAGAGTACATAATCTTGTTCTTTTTTATGACTACATAATATTCCATTGTATAAATGTACCACATTTTCTTTATCAATTCTACCATTGATGGGCATTTAAGGTTGATTCCATGACTTTGCTACTGTGAATAGTGCTGCAATGAACACACATGTGCATGTATCCTTAGGGTAGAAGGATTCATATTCCTTTGGGTATAACCAATAGCGAGATCACTGGGTCAAATGATACTTCCATTTTAAGTTCTTTCAGAAATCAACCTCACAGCTTTCCACAGTGGCTGAACTCATCTATATTTTCACCAGCGGTATATAGGAACTCCGTTTTCTCTGTAACCTCAGCAGCATCTGTTATTTTTTGACTTTTTAATAATAGCCATTCTGACTGGTCTGTGCTGGTATCTCATGGGGTTTTGATTTGCATTTCTCTAATTATTGTGATGTTGAGCATTTTTTATATGCTTGTGGGGCACATGTATGTCTTCTTTTGAAAAGTGTCTGTTAGTTTACTTTGCCCACTTTATAATAGGATTGATTGTTTTTTGCTTGTTATGTTTTCTATAGATTCTAGATGTTAGACCTTTGTTAGATGCACAGTTTGAAAATATTTTCGCCCATTCTATAGGTTGTCTGCTTACTCTATTGTTAGTTTCTTTCACTGTGCAGGAGCTCTTTCCTCTGTTAGGTCTCATTTGTCAATTTATATTTTTGTTGCAATTGCTTTTGGTATCTTCATCACAAAATCTTTGCCAGGGCCTATGTCCAGAATGGTATTTCCTAGGTTA
This sequence comes from Papio anubis, assembly GCF_008728515.1. Taxonomy (NCBI): domain Eukaryota; kingdom Metazoa; phylum Chordata; class Mammalia; order Primates; family Cercopithecidae; genus Papio; species Papio anubis. Next base: position 52,062,769 of record NC_044991.1, read on the forward strand.
CCTTCCAGGGATTTTGTAGTTTTCAGTTTTAAATTTAAATCTTTATTCTACCTTGAGTTGATTTTTATATATGATGTAAGGAAAGGGTCCAGTTTCACTCTTTTAAATATGGCTAGCCAGTTATCGCAGCACCGTTTATTAAATAGGAAGTCCTTTCCCCATTGCTTTAGTCAACTTTGTTGAAGATCAGATGGTTGTTGGTATGTGGCTTTATTTCTGGGCACTCTATTGTGTCCCATTGGTCTTTGTGTCCGTTTTTGGTACTAGTACCATGCTGTTTAGGTTACTGTAGCCTTGTAGTATAATTTGAAGTTGGGTAGCATCATGGCCACAACTTTCATTATTTTGGCTTAGGATTGACTTAGCTATTCAAGCTCTTTTTCAGTTCCACATGAATTTTAGTTTGATAGGAATAGCATTGAATCTGTAAATTACTTTTTACTATATTGATTCTTCCTATCTATGAGCATGGGATGCTTTTCCACTTGTTGTGCTATCTCTGATTTCTTTGAGCAGTGTTTTTAGTTCTCATTGTACAGATCTTTCACCTCTCTGGTTAGCTGTATTCCTTGGTATTTTATTCTTTTTGTGACTATTGTGAATGAGATTTCCTTCTTGATTTAGCTCTCTTAATTTGTTGAGAGTTTTTAAAATGAAGACATGTTGAATTTTATCAAAAACCTTTTCTGCATCTATTAAGATGATCATGTAGTTTTTGTTTTTAGTTCTGCTTATGTAGTGAATCACATTTATTGATTTGTATATGTTGAACCAAACTTGTATGCCAGGGATAAAACTTACTTGATCATGGTGTATTAGCTTTTTGTGCTGCTGGATTCAGTTTACTAGTACTTTGTTGAGGATTTTTGCATCTATGTTCATCAAGGATATTGGCCTAATGTTTTCTTTTCTGTGTGTGTCTGTGTCTGTGTGTGCATGCATGTGTGTGTGTGTGTGTGTGTGTGTGTTGTGTCTCTGCCAGATTTTGGTATCAAGATTATGCTGGCCTCGTAGAATGAGTTGGGAAGGAATCCCTCCTCCTCAATACTTTTGAGTAGTTTCAATAGGAATGGTACCGGCACTTTTTTACACATCTGGTAGAATTTGGCTGTTAATCCATCTGGTCCTGGGTTTTTCTGGTTGGCAAGCTTTTTATTACTGATTCAGTTTTGGAACTCATTATTGTTCTGTTCAGGAATCCAGCTGCTTCCTGGCTCAATCTTGGGAGGTTGTATGTTTCCAGAAATTTATCCATTTCTTCTAGGTTTTCCAGTTTGTGAGCATAAAGGTGTCCATAGTAGTCTCTGAGAGCTTTCTGTATTTCTGTGGGGTTGGTGATAATATCTCCTTTGTCATTTCTGATTGTGCTTATTTGGATTTTCTATCTTTCTTCTTTATTAATCTACCTAGTAGTCTATCAATCTTATTTGTTCTTTCTAAAACCAAACTCATAGATTCATCAATCTTTTGTATGGTTTCTTGTGTTTCAGTTTCCTTCAGTTCAGCTCGGATTTTTGGTTATTTCTTGTCTTTTGCTAGCTTTGGGGTTGGTTTACTCTTCTTTCTCTAGTTCCTCTAGGTTTGACGTTAGGTTGCTAATTTGAGATATTTCTAACTTTTCTTTGAGCAGTGAGCAGTATAAACATCCCTATTGATACCGCTTTAGCTGTGTCCTAGAGATTCTGTTATGCTGCATCTTTGTTCCAATTAGTTTCAAATAATTTCTTGATTTCTTCCTTAATTTTATTGTTTACTCAAAAGTTATTCAGGATAAGCTTGTTTAATTTCCATACAGTTGTATGGTTTTGAGCAATTTTCTTAGTATTAATTTTTGTTTTTAATGCATTGTGATCTGAGATTATGTTTGATATGATTTCAGGTTTTTTTTCTAATTTGCTGAGGATTCTTTTATGGCTTATTGCATGAATAATTTTAGAATATGTGCCATATATAGATCAGAAGAATGTACATTCTGTTGTTTTTGGTGGAGGGTTCTGATATTTATGTTAGGCCAATTTGGTGAAATGTCAAGTTCAGGACCTGAATATTTTTATTAGTTTTCTGTCTTGTTGATCGATCTAATACTACCAGTGGGGTGTTGAAGTCTCCCACTATTATTTTGTGGTTATCTGAGTCTCTTCACTCTAAGAACTTGCCTTTTCGATCTGGGTACTACTGTTTTGGATGCAGATATATTTAGGATAGTTAGGTCTTGTTGAACTGAACTTTTTACTCTCATGTAATCCCCTTGTCTTTTTAAATTATGGTTGGTTTGAAGCCTGTTTTGTTTGAAATAAATACAGCAACCTCTGTTTTGTTTTGTTTTCCATTTGTTTGGTAGGTTTTTCTCCATCCCTGTACTTTGAGCCTATGAATATCATTGCATGTAAGATGGGTTTCTTGTAGGCAGCACACAGTTAGGTCTCATTTCTTTATCCAACTTGTCACTCCATGCCTTTTAATCGGGGATTTTAGCCCATTTACACTCAAGGTTAATATTGATATGTGCAAGTGTGATCCTATCAGCATGTTGTTGGCTGGTTATTATGCAGACTTGATTGTGTGGTTGCTTTATAGTGTCAATGGTCTATGTGTATTTTTGTGGCAGCTAGTAACAATCTTTCTTTTCCATATTTAGCACTCCCTAAAAGACTTCTTGCAAGATAGGTCTGATGGTAGCAAATATCATTAGCATTAAAGGATATCCTTGCCTAAAAAGGATCTTATTTCTCCTTCTTTTATGAAGTTTAGTTTCACTGAACATGAAATTCTTGGTTGGAATTTACTTTCTTTAAGAATGCTGAATATAGGCCCCTCCAATCTCTTCTGACTGATAGGGTTTCTTCTGAAAGGTTGTCTGTTAGCCTGATGGGGTTGCTTTTTTAGGTGACCTGCCTCTTCTCTCTGGCTGCGTTTGAATTTTTTTTTTTCATTTTGACATTGGAGAATCTGATGACTATGTATTTGGGGATGATTTCCTTGTATAGCATCTCACAGAAACTCTCTGCATTTCCTGGATTTAAATGTTGGCCTCTTTAGCAATGTTAGGGAAATTTTCATGGATGAAATCCTCAAACATATTTTCTAAGTTCCTTGTTTTCTCTTCCTCTCTTTCAGGGATACCAATGAATCTAGATTTGGTCTCTTTGAATAATCCCATATTTCTCAGAGGTTTTGTTCATTCTTCTTTATTCTTTTTCTTTATTTCTGTCTGACTGTGTTATTTCAGAGAACTGATCTTTGAGCTCTAAGATTCTTGCCTCAGCTTGGTCTAATCTGCTATTAATACTTGAAATTGTATTATAAAATACTTATAGTGTGTTTTTAAGCTCTACCAGGTTCGTTTTTATTTTTAAATGGTCATTTTGTCGTTTATCTTCTGTATCATTTTATTGTGTTTCTTAGATTCCTTCCATTGGGTTTTGACTTTCTCCTGAATGTTGATGATCTTCCTTTCTATCCATATTCTGAATTCTATTTCTGACATTTTGGCCATTTCAACCTGGTTAAGAAACCTTACTGGGGAACTAGTGTAGTTGTATGGAGGTAAGAAGACACTGTGGCTTTTTGAGTTGCCAGAGTTCTACTGCTGGTTCTTTCTCATCTATGTGGGTTGATGTTCCTTTAATCTTTGAAGTTGCTGTCCTTTGGCTTGCATTTTTTGCTTTTAACTTCTTTGATACCACTGGAGGTTTGACTGTGGTATAAGATGGGTTCAGTCAACTGCTTTCGATTCTTGTCCACTCCTGAGTCTTGAATGAGCTTCATCTGATTACTGCCTCCATAGCCACATTTTTTTGTTGGGTGTTCTGGTCCACAGGGCTCCCTTAGGCAGGGGCTGCAGTTGGCAGATTGGCCATATTTTTGCCAGGTCAGCCCTGATATGTATGCTGTCTGAGTACTTTGTGGGGAAGCACGGGGTTGCACCTGCCTGCAGAGTTCAGATAGAAGCGTAACCACTGGAAGCACCTGGCTACAAGAGGAAGGAGTGGGTACAGTTTCCTTCCCTGCCCTCCGAGTGTTTCTGGGGCAACAGGAGGCTGCACCACTCAGCAAATTGAGGCAGAAGTAGCACTGCTGGGCTGGAAGCTCTAGCAGGCATGGCTCACCAGGTTACAAGAGGCAAAGGTGGGTAGAGTTGCCCACCCTGTTGTCTAGGTGTTTCCTGGGACAACAAGATGCTGTATCCACTGGCTAAATTCAGATAGAAGCACAACCACTGGGCCAGAGGCTCTAGCAGGCATTGCTTGCCTGGCTACCGGCAGCAGGGGTGAGTGGGGTCACCCACCCCACCATCCAGGTGTTTCCCAGGACAATAGAAGGCTCTACCTTCCAGTGAGTCCACATAGAGGCAGGACCATTGAGTTAAAGCTGATGCCAAGCCCTGTTCATTGAGGTGGGGTACAGCAATCTTACTGCCCCCAAGTACTGCAACTGCAGCCTCTACTGGGGCTATGGCACTGGTGCTGATCTTCTCTGGGTCCCCAAGTTTGTAGAGGTCCCAAGACTTGAGACTTGTCTTCACAAAATATCTGGATGACTCTCTGCTTCAGTCTAGAAACATGGTAGGGAAGTGTGGAGGGTGGCCGGGGAGATTCTCCCAGTCCCTGTCTTGCACAGGTCCCTATGGAGAGTGTGAATCCCCCAGTGCATTCTCTCTCACACTCACTCACCTTTCAAGTGTTAAAGAGTTTCTCCTGGCTCCATGCTGAGCCCAGACAGGCTAGTGCCCAGCTTCACTCCTCTCTTCTCTCTGTGTCCTGTGTCCCGTTGCAGCCTTGATAGAGCCCCATGTGGTTTCTCAGATTATCAGCCTGCAGGTTCAGTGTTCATAGCCCTTTCATTTCCTCTCCATGAGAGTTATGCACATGAGCTGCTTCTAGTCCACCAGCTTGGCCCAACTTCTATTTGCACTTTTAGCAGGAGCAATTTATATATTTTTTAAATTTAAAGATATTCATAAACTGAAATCAGAAAGTGAATGGGGATTTCTGGGTATGTCCCAAATTTTTGATTCCCTCTCTTCCCCTACCAAAGTGCCCAGGCTAGCAAAGTCATAAACCATGGATAGAAGAAAGGAAACTCTCCAATGCTGTGAAGTCTTTGAAGTTATTTGACCCAACTACAAAAGCACTGGACCACACATGTGGGGATCTGAGTTCTAGTTCTGGCTTTGTCATGGACTAGTTGTAAAACATATTCCCATTCTATAATGTTCCAATGGTCTTATTTGTTTTAAAAAGACAGGTGAGTGGTACTAGAGAGCTAAAATTACAATATTTTTTATTTTTTTTTTTATTTTAGAAACAAGTTCTCGCTCTGTTGCCCAGGCTGGAGTACAGTGGTATAATCATGCCTCACTACAATCTTGAACTCCTGAGCCCAAGCAATCCTCCCAAAAGAAGCTAGGACCATAGGTGGATGTGACCATGCCAGGCTAACTTTCCTTAAATTATTTTAGAGATAGGGTCTCATCACGCTACCAGGCTACTCTCAAACTCAAGGCCTCAAGCAGTTCTCCTACCTTGGCTTCCCAAAGCACTGAGATTACAAGCATGAGCCACTACACCCGACCTGTCATTACAATTATATAAAACCAAAAATATATTGTCAACAGTTTACAGGCAAGAATATTGACATATTAGCAGTGCTTTGTCAATGATAACAGTCCTAGTTATTTACAGATTCCATATTTGCAAATTTACTTGCTTGCTAAAATTTATTTGTAACTCTAAAATCAATTTTCATGATCTCTTGTAAACATTGGCAAAGCAGCAGATTATGTGAGTCACCCAAATTGTATTCTCCCAGCTGAGGTCAAAACTGGGACTATCTTTTTGTTCTAGCTCACATACTGTAAACAAGTATCCTTTTCTAGATCTAGACAACACCACATTTTTAATTTTTCTGTTTTTTATTCGTGATTCCCCTACTTAAAATGGCCCCTAAGCATAGTGCTGAGGTATCCTCTGGTGTTCCTAATTGCAAGAAGACTGGGATGTGCCTTACAGAGGAAATATGTACATCCGTTAAACTTTGCTCTGATAAACTACAGTGTGGTTGGTCATGAGCTCAAGGTTAATACTCTCTATATATATACACATATACATATATACACATATACACACATATACATATATACATATATACACACATATACATATATATATCTTAAGTATCTTTAAACAGAAACACACATAAAATGAGGTTATATATTAATCAATTGATGAAAATATTGTGACCACAGACTGACAGGCAAATAACCCTCTATTTTTCCTAGAAGTAATGGTTCAATATTTGCTGATGCAATGTTCCAGGAGACTTTTATGGGATATAACTACCACAACTAAAAATCGACTATAGGGGAGAAAATTAGTGAATGTAGAGATCACATGGAGAAGAAAGTAGGAAAGAGCTTTTAACTTTCTTGCCCAAAGTTACCTTCTAAATATTTACTACTCTTATTACTAATTCAGCTATTTTTCAAGGGCATGGCCACCCTCAAAACCAAAAGAGCTAGGTTTGAGGTGGTTTTCATAATGCCACTTTAACAGAGAATGAAGGAGATGACATGCTTCCACCTGCCCTTGCAGGACAGTAGACAAGGATCATATACAGGTAATGGGGAAAAAAAGGAAGACCAACAGAGCTGATAGAAAACCCTGCCTTTAAATAAACAGGACACCCCCCCCAAAAAAACAGTTGAAAACATGTGAGTCTTTTGGCAATGTTGCAGTTACTAGAAAAGCCTGGTTAGCAATACCATTGTCACTCAGTACGCCTCGGATCCTGACAGATCTCCATGGACTTTTCTTGATGGCAACCAGCCCCTTCCCACAGATCAACTTTTAAAACCTCAGGCAGGTGAAGACACAATTTATTTTGAATACCAAGATGTATAACTCCCCAGCCTCATCTATATCTCACGTCTCTTAAATTCTAGCTGTAGTGATCAGATAAGGCTTGAGACAACACAAAATTAAGCATGAAAACTAGATCAGACCCATAAGCCATAGGCCACTCTCCAGCCAAAAAAAAAAAAAAAAAACCCACAAACAAATAAAAAGAAACTTAAATAAAAACTTTTAAAAACAAGCAATGTTAAGCTTGCGTTGCACTTAATAGTGCAACACTATTGTGATAATGGTGTGTTATATCACTAGTGTGATAATGGTGTTGCACTTAAATTACTCAATACCACCTTTCTGCTTCACTACATACAACACTCATTATTATTATGTTGTGATTATATTGTGTCATTATGATTATTTCGTGGGTCTGTAAAGGGTTATTTTCTATATCTAGACATTTGCATTATAGTTAGGAGATTTTAGGAATGTTCTTTCCAAGACTTATCATTAAAGAAGCAACACAAAAATTCAATCTCAGACCTACAGGTTTACTTTGGTTGTTACTCTTTAGTCTGGCTGATATGTGTCCAGGATATTGTTATTTAAAAGAAAAAAAAAAATTATGCTTTCATAAACTTGTTACATTACCATTGTCTACTAAGAAGGAAGCCTCAATCTGAATTTCTAAAATCTATGGTTCCATCTGCTGGCAACCTCCAGTACTGCTTTATATTGCATTACAACTTTTCAAACAAACTTCGTGGTGTTTACGAGGGCTACCCTTCCAAAGCGTTTCATTGCCTATCTGTAGGCACAGATAAAAACAAACACTATGAGCACAAATATGAAACCATATTTGATATGACAGACCCAAAATACTTTTGTATCTTCATCAAAATTACACACACCATTAAAAATAAAAATCTTACTTGCTCCAATGGCTTCCCCAACTGCTATGCTTCCCATTTATCAGTTTCCTTCTTCAATTCTTCATCAACTCTGCTACCTATTGAATAATCTAAACATGCTAGGCACAAATCTTAGCTTATTCTTTTATATTCCACCCACTCTTTTTGTTAATTGCATAGCATGAACTACTTTCTCAGAGGTTAAATTCATCTACTTGACCATAGAGCAGCATTGTTTCAGCTGTGTTCAACAGATGTTCTTTAAAAATTACAATAATGTAACAAAATGGTTCTCTAAGGGTGGTAATATTCTTATATACCTTTTCTTAAATGATAAAGAAGGCAACCAAAGTTCTTGCCCTAATAGAGATTATGGTGTAAATAACTGCAAGAACCCTAGTGATTACATTCATTCACCACATAATGATGTTTTGGTCAAAGATGAACTGCATATACCATGGTGGACCCAAAAGACTATAATGGAGCTGAAATTTTTTATATCACTTAGTGACATCAAAGCCATTATAAAGTTGTCTCTCAATGCATTACTCATCTGTTTGTGATAATGCTGCTATAAACAAACAAGTCTACTGCACTGCCAGTCATACAGAAGTATAGCACATACAATCATGCACAGTACATAATACTTAATAATAAACAACTAAGTTACTGGTTTAGATATAGTCATACACTTTATAATGATGTTTTAGTCAACAGTGACTGCATATACAACAATGGTTCTACAAGATTATACCCTATTTTTACTGAAACTTTTCTATGTTTAGATACACAAATGCTTACCATTATAATTGCTGACAGTATTCAGTAGTAGGTAATGTAATATCACCAGTATTTTGTAAAAGAGAGAGACAGAAAATCTTTTCATAGGTCTAGAAGTACTTTTTTAATGAGTCTGGGTGCTGCAATGTTGGGTGCATAGATATTTAAAATAGTTAAGTCTTCTTTTAGTATTGAACCTTTTATCACTATGTAATGCCCTCCTTTGTCTTTTTTAACTGTTGGTTTAAAATCTGTTTTATTTGATACATGAATAATGATCCTTACTCTCTTACTCTTTCTTGTTCTCTGTTTTCATGATAGATCTCTTTCCACCCTTTACTTTGAGCCTATGGGTGTCATTACATGTGAGATAGGTCTCTTGAAAACAGCAGATGGATGGGTCTTGGTTTTACATCCAACTTGCCCAATCTGTGCCTTCTAAGTGTGGCATTTAGACCATTTACATTCAAGGTTAATATTTATATGTGAGATTTTGAGCCTATTGTGAAGTTGTTAGCTGATTGCTTTGTAGTTTCTATTGTGTGGTTGCTTTATTAGGTTTGTGGGCTATGTACCTAAGTGTGTTTTTGTGGTAGCAGGTATTGTTCTGTTATTTCCATGTTTAGAACTACATTGAGGATCTCTTATAAGGCTGGCCTAGTGGTAACAAATTCCATTAGTGCTTGCTCATCCAGAAAAGATTTTATTTCTCCTTTGCTTATGAAGCTTAGTTTGGCAGGGTATGAAATTCTTGGTTGAAATTTATTTTCTATAAGAACGCTGAAAATAAGCCCCCAGTATCTCTTAGCTTCTAAGGTTTATGCTGAGAAATCTGCTGTTGGCATGATGGGGTTCCCTTTGTACAGGATCTTTTTCTCTAATTGCCAGTTAAATTTTTTCTTTAGCATTGACCTTGGACAGTCTGGTGATTATATGCCTTGGTAATGCTCATTTTGCATACAATCTTGCAGGTGTTCTCCAGATTTCTTGTACCTGGATGTTTACCTTGCTAACAAGATTAGAAAATTTTTCTTGAATTATTTTCTCAACTATGTTGCATTTTCTCCTTCTCTTTCAGATATGCCAACAATTCATAGATTTTGTTGCTTTACACAATCCCATATTTCTCAAAGATTTTATTTTTAAAAAGTAAATCTGTATTTTTGTCTGACTGGGTTAAAGACTAGTCTTCAAGCTCTAAAATTCTTTCTTCTGCTTGGTCCAGCCTACTGATAAAGATTTTAATTATATTTTTAAATTTCTTAAGTAGGTTTTTCAATTCCAGGAGCTTCAATTGATTTCTCCTTGAGATATTTATCTCCTCCTTTATTTCCTGGATTGCTTTAGAAGTTTCTTTGTATTGATTTTTAACTTGTCTTGGATCTCACTAAGCTTCCGTGCAATCCTTTGAATTCTTTATCTGTGTCATTTCTGAGTTTCCATTTTATTAGGGACCATTGCTGAAGAGTTAGTGATATCCTTTGGTTGTGTCACTACATTCAGGTTTTTCATGGTGCCATATTCTTTGCACTGGTTTATTCTCATCTGGAGACACTGGCACTAATTTTTATAAATATTTGTGTGGGTAGTATTTTTTTCTTTTCCTTTCTTTTCCTATAATATCATTGGAGTTTTTTCTTCCCTTTCCCTTTCTCCACCTCCTTAGTGGATATAACTGTAGAGAATGCTGGGTAGCATCTTTTGGCTTTGCTTCTATAGCCCAATGCAGTTTTTTCAGCAGGTTTTACACTGAGCTATGCAGTTCAACCTACAAGCCAGTAAATTGTGCTTATAAGTAAGAGCCAGGTATGGCCAACACATCTGGGTAAATACTTGATTTATTTTTTACTGGCAGAAGCTCTCTCTTGCCTCAGGCAATGGGCTCCCTTGTGGTATTCACAGTGATCTGAGCTCTCCTCTCAGCTCCAAGGATGGTGGGAGCCATGATAAGCAGAGCTAGACCAGGCAGGTCCACTTACAGATTCCTCAGTAGCAGTTAGAAGCACTCACACTGAGGGATAATTTAGTGGGAAGCCACCAAGCATCCAGAGATGTGCATAGGCATGGAGCTGGGAAACCTCCTATGCCCCAAGTACTCAGCACGGGGATTGGGGGAAGCCTAAACTCCTAATCCAGGAGAGTGGGTGCTCTGGATGCCTGAAGGTCTGCCTGGGCATAGGAGCAGAGGGTCCTCCTTCACTGGGATCTCTGCACAGGAAGGGTGGGGTTGGTCAAGCTGCTGAACTAGATGAGTGGTTACTCTGAATGCCTGGAGATCTGCCTGGACTTGAATCAGAGAAGGTCTCCCTGTACCAGGATCTCAGCACAGGATGGATGGGATGGTTCAGGCTGCTAATCCAGGCAAGCTGGTGCTCTGAATTCCTGAAGATCTGCCTGGGCATGAAGTAGAGAGAGGTACTGAAATTTATCTCCAGGAAGGGTGGGGTTTCTCAGGATGCTAAACCAGGCAAACAGGTGCTCCAAATGCCTGGAGTTCTGTTGGGCATGGAGTAGAGAGCATCCTACTGCACCATGATCTATGCATATGAAGGGTGGGACAGCTCAGGCTGCTGAACCTGAGGAGTGAGTGCTCTGAATGGCTGGAGGTCTGCCTGGGTGTGAAGCAGAGAGAGCCTCCCTGCACAGAGTGTCTTCGGATGGGTGAGGTGGTTCAAGTTTCTGAACAAGCAAATGGCTGCACCAAATGCCTGGCGATCTGCCTGGGTGTGAAGCAGAGAGAGCCCTGTTGCATCAGGATCTCTACACAGGATGGGTGAGGCATCTCAGGCTGTTAACTCAGGCAAGCCGGTTGGTGCTCTAAATGCCTGGAGATCTGCCTGGGCATGGAGCTGCTGCACCACAATCTATGTCCAGGATTGGTGGAGCATCTCAGGCTGCTGGTCCAGGCAAGCAGGTGCTCTAAATGCCTAGGTTTCCACCTGGGAGTGGAGAAGAGAGGAAACTGCTGTACCACAATCTCAGGAGAGCAAGGTGGGGCAGCCAGCAATGGCACACACAGACTGGTTGCAGATTGCAAAGCTGGCCCTGGCTACAAGTCTTACCTCCCAGGAGAAACTGCAGCTGTAGCAGCTCTCCTCGCACCCCCGGCTTTTGATAGGGCAGAGCACAATTTCAGTGCCAACTGCTGAGGCACTTTCCACAGTTCTGGCTCTGAAAGGCCCTTATGCCACTCCAGAGTAGGCCCTCCAATCTCTGACCTGAGACTAATATGCTTGCGTGGCCACGCCGGTGGGTCACCAAAGAATGGCTGACTTTGTATGTACCTGGATTAAAAGTTGTGTCCTGCTCTTGGTCTCAAGACTGGGAAAATGTCTGCAGCATCTCCAAGTCCCTCCCCAAGTAACCTCCAGGGCTTGGGAAGAACAAAGTGCTCTCCCTCAGCCTGGGTTGTTCAGATTCCCAATGGAAAGGTGAGTCACAGAGGGAGGCTCTCTGCCTCTCTCACATAATGGGGCTTCTCTCACTTTTATCAGCAAGATGCCATCACTAGAGTTGTTTGCCAGCATTCTCCTTCCTGGGATCTGGGGTGTCCTTCACAATTGTGGTGGATTTTCATATTCCTTCTTAATTAAAGCTCACAGAGTTGATCTTTATGTACTATCTTGCTATTTCCAAGTGGCTGAGGCACACTAAAAGCCTCTAATCTTCCATCTTTGAGTGCTGTATTATTTCACTGATGGCTTCTAAACATAGCTCTCAAGCCCCAGCCTCTCTCCTGAATGCCAGACTGGTATATTGAACTGCCTACTGGATATCTCTACTCAGATGTTTAGCAGACATCTCAAATATATCGTGCTTCACACTGAAGTCTAAATCCTTTACCCTCACAAGTTCAGCAAATGATACTATCAGTTACCTAGTTGCTCAGGGCAAAAATCAAAGACTTATTCTTAATGGTTCTTTTTCCTTTACATGTACATGTCTTGTCATCTTTCCTTTCAAAATGTATCTTAAATCTGGACACTTTTCATCACCTCCACTGCTACTGTCCTGTTCCCAACCACAAAAACCACTTGCCTGGATTAATATTTGAATAAATCTCTGTATCTCCAGATTATCTCCCTACAGTCTCTTCACCAAACAGCAACAAGAATGCCCTATATCAACCTAAATACAATCTCGTGACTTCTCTTAAACACTCCAAGGGTTTCCCATCGCACAAGAATAAAATCCAAATTCCCAACCCTCATGGCCTACAAAGGCTCCATATAAGCTCTCATTTTTATGACCTCATCTCCTACCACTCTCCACTTTGTTCATGCTGCTCTGGGGATGCTGGAATGTCTTGCTGTTCCCTAAACACACCAAGCTTACACCAACCCCAGGTTCTCACTCAGCTTGGAATGTTCATCCCAAGATCTTCACATGGCTCACTCCCTTGCCTCAGTCAGTCCTCTGTTCAAAGAGTACCTTAGAGAAGTTTTCCATGACGTTCCTTTAAAATAAATGCCAATTTTTTAGCTTTTTTACCTGTCTTATTTATCTTCACAGCTGTCATTACTTCCTGAAATGTTGTTACTTACATATCGTATTTGTGGCTAACAGCATTCTTTGTTAATGTTTCATCCACGGAATTTCTGTCCAATAAGCACAGATTTGATACCAGAAGCCCTGTTTTGCTCCAAATGTATAAAATACTTTTTTAATGAAAATTAAAATTCATAGCTGAGACTAACAAAAAGAGAGGGAAAATTCAGATGCCATAAATGAGGAGAAAACTCATATCCAAAGCCACAGGGCTGAGCAAGAGTTAAAACCATGAGGCCTTTTAGGAGGACATGCAGGCTAACAAAATGTTTCAGAGTTTTAGTCATAAAGACAGGAGCCATGGAAGACATCCTAACCATCAACCGAATCTAAGAAAACTCTCCCATGTCTAGAGTTATGGTGCAGAAGTGAGCCACATATCCCAGGCAGTGGTGGGAAAAAAGTCACCAGAAAGGGTGTCAAAGCCCTCAGCCATGCCACACACACAGCACACCTAAATGGTACATAAATTGCAAGTGAAAACACTAGTATAAAAATTAATTTGAGGCCAGGTGCAATGGTTCACGCCTGTAATTCCCAACAATTTGAGAGGCTGAGGTGGGAGGTTCACTTGAGCCCAGAAGTTTGAGATCAGCCTGGGCAACACAGGGAGACCCCATCTCTCCAAACAGTGTTTAAAAAATTAGCTGGGCTTGATGGCACATGCCTGTAGTCACAGCTACTCGGGAGGCTGAGGCAGGAGGAATCAAGAATCACTTGAGCCAGGAGGTGAAGGATGCAATGAGCCGTGTTTGCACCACTGTACTCCAGCCTGGGTAACAGAGTGAGACTCTGTCTAAAAATTTTTTAAAAATTAATTTGGAGCCAATGAACCCAACAGATTCCCAGTAGAAGCTATGATGAAACCATCCTAGAGATGTCTGCATAACTTAAGGCACTCAGGAAATTCTTGGGTAAAATATCTCCCACCAAAAATGAGTTTGTTCATAAAAATAACAAAGTACATGAAGAAAACCTACTACCATGCACAAAGGAAAACCAACATCATTAGAAATATTCAGGGATGGAGCAAATAGAAAAACTCACCCAGGAAGAACTAGAGATTATAGCAGCTAAATTGAAAAGGGGCTTTCAAATAAGCATGTTTTAAAATGTTTAAATTAGTCATGTTAAATTAGGAAATTTAAATTAATACAACCATTATGGAAAATAGTATGGAGTTGCTCAAAAAAACTAAAAATAGAACTACTATATAATCCAACCATCAAACTTCTGGATATATTTCCAAAGGAATTGAAACCAATATGTCAAAGAGATATCTGCATTCCCATGTTCATTGCAGCATTATTCACAATAGCCAAGAAATGGAATTAATGTAAATGTCCATCAACAGATGAATGAATTTAAGATGTACTATATATACAATAAAATACTATTCAGCCTTTAAAAACAAAATTCTGTCATTTGCAACAATGAGGTTGAACCTGAAGGATAGTATGCTACATGAAATAAACCAGGCACAGAAAGACAAATAGCACACGATCTCACTTATATATGGAATTTTAAAAAGTTAAATGTATAGATGTAGAAAGTAGAATGGTGGTTACCAGAGGCTTAGGGGTATGGGTCAGGGAGGAATGGAATGGGGAGCTGGTCAAAGGGTACAAACTTTCAGACAAACAGGAGAAATGAGTTTTGAGATCTATCTCACAGTAGGGTGACTATGGTCAGTAATAATGTATGGTATATTTTAAAATAGCTAAAAGAGTAAACTTCAAATGTCTCACCACAAAAAATAATAAGTGAGGTGATGGATATGTTAGTTGGCTTGATTTAATCATTCTGCCTTCTAAATTCAAAAACAACAGCAAAGTCTTTCTTGTGCTACAGAGAATGCAATTTCTGTTTGCAAGGTAGGACACAAAGTTTTCTGTATATCTCTGTATCTATTAAATTTATTTTGTTGACTATAGGCTTCAAATCCTTTATATCCTCACTTTTAGTTTAATTTTACCTGTAAATCTCGCTCCATAATTTTGTTTCTAATCACTATCTCCTGGTATTTCTAAGAGGTTTTCTTGTGTGGTTTTGTATGTTGTGTTTCTGAAAAATAAATTTATGGACATGGTCTCTTACAGGGCTAGATCCCCATGTCTTCACTGATAAAATTGAGCCATTTGGAATCGCAGATTCTTTCTTTGCTTTATTCTATGTGTGTAAACATTTCTCTTAATTTTACTCAAAGTCAGACATAAAGTTAAAACCATTTTAACTTCAAACACCATCACTTGTATAACCAAAGCATAAAGTTCTGTTGGGAAATTAAGGTAATTCTTCCTCTTACTCACTTACTCTTGTCTTTTCTAAGAACTACAAATAGATGTTATGATTGCAAATTGTGGAACATCAACTGAAAGACTATGAAAATATCATATCAAAGTATCCAGTTTATTAATGAAGATGAGCCAAAATTCAGTAGTATTATCAAATGGCAACATTTTATTTTTCAAAATGTAAAATCCCTGTGCATATTGAATACAAAAATGGCATCATTCTCTACCCTTTCCAGATCCATGTCCTGTGTAATATGTCTTTGCGTCAACCCCCATTGAGGTGAAGTCTATTTCCTCACCCTTTGAATCTGCACTTGCCTTGTGATTTGCTTTAGCCAATAGAATGTGCCAGAAATTACACTTTCTCAGTTCCAAACCTAGATCTGAAGAGGCCTTGCACACTTCTATTATCCCTTGGACCTCTGCTTCCACTATGAGAATAAGCCCAGATTAACCTATTAGAGAAAGAGTGACCATGTGGAGCAGAATCAAACTGCCAGCTGACTGCAAATGCATGAGTAAACCCAGACAAAATCACTCACACCAATCACCCAGCTGTCCCACAGACACGAGAAGAAAATATGTTTATTGTTGCATGGCACTCTATGTTGTATTGCTTGTTGTATAAAAGTTTTGTGATTGTTTTGTAGCATTACATTGACAATAAATAACTGGAAAAGTTCACAAAACATTTACTGCACTGGATGTAAATTCATTTTTCATAAAACTCATTCATGTATTTTTGTTGTTGTAGTTCTCATGTTGTTGTATTGTTCATTCATTGTTGTTTCTATTTTACTGAATAATATCTTTGCTTTATTGAAATTTTGTGAGTTCGAATTTAGTTTGTCTGTTTGGTAGGGGAAGTAATTTTTCTTCATGCTTCCTTAACAGGTGTTGTGTGAGGATTTAAATTAAAGGACCGTGGTTGCTAGAAAGTCACCTCTCTCATCTAAGTTCTCAGACATCTGATAACCACAAAGGTAAATATAGCTGCCTTCCTTGCTATGTGGATCAGCAGAGTCAAACACAAACAGGGACCCACCCAACACCCACCACAAACATGCCTTCGAGCCATGAAAGGTACCATGTTTTGAAAATACCTAAAGAATGAAAAAGAGAGGAAGAGAGAAAACAAAAAAGAGGGAAGGGAAGGAAAAGGAAAAGGGGAAGGGGAACAGGAAGGGGGAGGGAGGAAATACTACCACTCTGTCACAGGAGCTCAATCTCAAACAAGTAAAATGCAAATGTAATTAGCTGACTGATCACACGTATTACTTCCAAAAAGCAGTGATTCTCTATTTTGCTGCATATCCTGGGCACAATATTTGATGACCAGTCTCTGTGGGATAAATAGTATTTTCCAAGTTGAGAAAAAAAAATGATGCTGAAAAGAATTCTCATAAAAGAAGTTCAAAATTCTGGCTTGGGTGGGGTTAAAAATAAATAAATGTTTTTAAAAAGAAGATTGGATTTACTTGAGTCTTGTTTCCATTGTATCTACAATAGGTATCGTTTTGATAACCATATATATGTCACATATTTCCATAAATAATTTTAAGCAGCACATAAGACAAAACAGAAGTAGAAATAGGGTTGAAACTGACAATATAAACTATTTCACATGCGTCTCAGCTCATGATTTTTACATTTTCCAAAATTATTGTTGCAAAATGAATACATGTCTACCATAAAGAATTTAGAAAACATGGGCAAGCAAAAAAGAAAATTTAAGTTACCCATAATTTGAGAACCCAGATTTATTTTATATACAAATATATGCTTTTTCTAAACATATATCGTCATATATTGATAGTGAATATATTTCACCAAAATTTAATCATATGCCACATGCTAATTTTTTCACTTAACATTATATTTGAAACCCTCTCCATGTCATTAAAAATTGGAAAGATCATTATATGGACATACCATCATTTGTACAACCATTTTCTCATTGTTGAACATTGATTTCATTTAATCTTTTTTCACTATTTCATCACAAGCATCCTTATAGCTGAGTTTTGAGCACACCTGTGATCTTTTGAATAAATTCCTTGAATAAATTTCTCCATTCCTATTAATATGTTTTTAAGCTAGTCTTGACAGCATTTTATAAAACAACCCTTATCTCCCAGAGTTAGAATATGTTTGTCTTTGACAAATCACAAAAGTGATTGTCAAAACTTGCAATATTGATTCAAGTATTGTTCTCCTCGGCCCTCTTCCTTTTGTGACTTGATTTCCTCTGAGTTGTTTACATTTTGGAAGGACACTCAACAAATTAGAGCAGTGGGAAAATTTTTCTCTCGGCACCTTTGCTTTCTAGTCACTGCAATCTTTCTCTCCCGAAATTCAAAATCCCTCAAGCCTCCATCAATCACCCCTCATTAGCAGATTAGAGAGCTAGGTCATTAACTAATTCATACCAAGTTTTAAATCCCTAAAGATGTTTAATGTGTTATCTCTTTAGTGTTGCAGTATTTATCTATGGAAAAAAAAATTATTATCCAACAGAAATGTATATTTCCAAGGATAAGAAACAGGTCTATTTAGGAAGTTTAAGGTGAAAGAACTTCCCTGGTATGCTTGGATGTATAGGATGTGAAGTGTTAAGTTTAAAAATGCAAGTGGCAAGTGCAAACAGCGTGTACAGAGTATGCTCCGGTTGTATTAAATGTATGTTGAAGGGGTATACTTTGCTTTTATAAGCATAGAATAACTACAAAGATGCACAAGAAACAAGTAACTGACATTGATTTTGGAGAGGAAAACTAGGGGATCGAAAAACTGGAATGGGCAAAGATAACTTGAAATCTAAAATAAAATATTTACAAACTTTATTATATGTATTAATAAAACACAAAACATTTCTTGTCTTTAAAATTATATGCCTGTGTATGCATTACATATTTCAAGAAATTTTAATTAAATAAAAAAAGTTCATGATATAAACTACAACTTACTTCATGAAGAGACAAATTCCACAAAGGTTTGAAAGAAATGTTTGACACATTATGTCAACCCATTCCCCATGCTTCCAAGAGAGAGATGGAAACCAAGATACTTCAGTCAGAAGGGATGCCATCTGACTCACAGAAAAAGTCATCAAATCAAACTCAGTGGAGAAGAGAGCGATTATTGGAAATAAAAAGGACCAAGAGGATGAAGTCCATTCTTCTCAAACATGAAGATCACACACTCTTCCAGTCCAATGGTTAAATTAAAACTAGTTTCTTATTTTCTGTCTATAGTAGCAATGCTCAGTTTATGGTGGGATAAAGGGGGAAAAAGACCAAAAGACAAGTTGGTATATTATTCCAGTAGATAACCATCAGTATAAGAGAAGGGAGCATTCAGAAGATCAATTTTCAGCCCCCAAGACCATTTATTTCACACTTCTGTCATCTCTGGTTCCCTTTCCAGCATTCTGTCAACAGTTTCTATCTGCCAAAGACACACATTTAGTATCCAAAAGGAATGATAAAGGATATCCAGCTCTGCACCTATGGAGTTTAGGTTTGGCTCTAAAAATAAAACTATTTATATATTTTCAAAGAAGGGCAAAAGTTAATCAGACCATTTTTTGAATGTGCAATTTTTGTGTTTTACAGATCAAGTAATTAGCATGTGAAGATAGCTGTTACATCTTGAATATCTTCTCAGTTAGTAAGATTCAGGCATGTCTTCATTTGTTTATTAGCCTCCTACTAAAGCAGGGGTGCTAGGGACTGGGGATAGAAGGATGGATAAGAAATGCCAGCAAGGAGATTTTTTGGCTGATGAAAGAAAACAAAGCAGTACATTGTCAATTATATTTTAATGTAGCCCAGCCCTAATAGAAGTGTGCCCAGGAAGTGAGGGGCACAGAGAGGCAGACTCCAGATTAGCAGGGTCAAGAGAAAGATTTCCAGAAGGAGTGACAATGATCTGGACTCTAAGGCAAGCAGGAAGTATAAGGATAAAGAATTAGGGAAAGAACACTTAAATGAGGATTCCATTGTGGATGCTGAGTACCTGCTGTGATGGCCCTGACCCTCTTTACTCACTCCTCCAGTCCTCAGACTTCCCCCTCCCTGTTCTGAATTGCAGGGGCTGCCTGGCCCCCACAGGCTGCATTTCCCAGGGTCTGTTAGCCCCTGAGATTCAGAACAGAGAAAGGAATTGCTGAATGAGGAATCTGGAAGGAAAACAGATCCAGGGCCATTCCAGAAGGTAAGTAATATCCACAACAGAATCCTTATTGGGTTTGTCTAACAAATAGTGGCAGGAAATTCAAAGGCAGAAGGGACAAAGAAGCCAGGTTCTTCTTATCTGCCTTGGACAGTATCTCCAACCCAGATAAGTCCCAATGTGATTCCTGCTTTTGCTGAACAGACCCTCTGAGATCCCAACTTAGACGAGTTGATCCTTTCAAGCTAACTCCCTCATTCCCTCCTGCCTGACAAGGGATGGTAAGGGTTTCCTGTTTTTTCCAATCTCTGATGGCTTTATTGGTTCCTGTTTCGTTCCTCAGTTCATCCATCACTCGTATCTGCAATTTTCTGCTATCATTATTTCCTGTGTCACTAAAGTCTCCCTGTTTTAAATACCCAAGAAGCTTCCTGGTGAGACCTTGGGGAAAAAACTTTCTCCCAAGATCTGAGTTTCTCAAGCAAAAGAATGGTTCTTTAAACTGCTTTGTCCATAGTACATAAAGAAACTGAAACACCAAACATATACAACCATGGAATACTACACAGCCATAAAAAAGGAATTAAACCACGTCCTTTGCAGCAACATGGATGGAGCTGGAGGCCATTATCCTAAGCGAGCTAACACAGTAACAGAAAATCAAATACTGCATGTTCTCATGGTGGAAGCTAAATATGAGTACACATGGATACAAAGAAGGAAACAACAGACACTGGGACCTACCTGAGGATGGAGGGTGGGAGGCAGGTGAGAATCCCAAAAACCACCTATCAGATATTATGCTGATTATCTGGGTGATAAAATTATCTGTACACCAAACCCCTGTAACTTGCAACTTACTCATGTAACAAATCTGCACATGTACTCCTTGAATCTAAAATTAAAGTTGTAAAGAAAAAAAAAGAATCTGAAACACCAAGAAGAAAACGAAGAGAGAGGAAGAGGACAGTATAGAGAGAAGAAAATAAATGAAAAATCAACATTAAGAAAGTCCTCATTTTCAGACCAAAGGAACTCTGTACAGTCTTTTACAGCCATATATACTCGTATGTCATCCTGACCCACCATAGGCATCAATATCTTGCATGACCAAGGAATTACTGTAATACACAGTTGTCTAATAAGATGCATAAGGCCTAATCAGTGGTGAGAGGCAGATGGGATCTTCAAAGACCTTGTCTGTTGAAGGGTCTTTCTGTGATGTGGATGCCTCTTGCCCTATTAAGAAAGACAGGAAAGCCCCCACTGCTCTTCGTTGACCAAACCTCAAAGAAAGATCAAGCAGCTGCTGAAATCTGGCCTTTGCCTTATGTTGTATATAATTCCCTAAGTGAAGATAAGCTCATCTGTATCATTCATGCTCTAAATGACAAAATGTACCTTGTTTATCACGGCAGGCCAGCCAGTCACTGATAAAGCTCAAAAGTCTGGTACTTAATACCCATGTTCTGTTCATCCTATTTCCACGCTGCCTCAAAATGCGGAGGAAGGACAGCCAAACTCAACTACTGACAGTGTGCAGCATGAAGTCACATGAAGACCTTGACCCTTCTGAAATGCAGGAGTAAAACATAAGGATCGTGTTTATCCCACATCAGTTTCCTGTCTACACTGTTTATTTTTAAGCAGTAAACATACTTGGAGGGTAGTGATATCGCCTCTAAAAGAATTACTAAGAAGTAAGATACAATTTCTGTAAATCTTTAGAGGAGTATTGATGTAAAATTGTAAATGCAATGTGGGCATACTTTTTTCTTGGGCCATAGTTTTGTAGGTTTGTGTATGAGAAGTTCTGGTGACAGATTTGTGGTCTTTTGTGACATAAGCAGAGCCAAAAGATAAAGATTATTGCTAATTTTGACTAACCACATCTTCAGTTATTTTAAGGAAAGGATTTTAAAGTCCTTTGTTCGTCATAACCAATCAGTTGTGTTTTTAGAATAATTTTGTATTTCTCCCATGCATTTGTGCTGGCTCTACTTTCTACTGGATGACGTGCTGATGTGCCAACATAAAATGGCACTAACTGGGGCTTTCCCAGAAACTAGTTTCCTGGTGAGACGTTGGGGAACAAACTGTCTACCAAGATGTGAGTTTCTCAAGCAAAAGAATGAGTCTTTAAACTGTTTTGTCCATAGTACATAAAGAATCTGAAACACCAAACATGTACAACCGTGGAACACTACACAGCCATAACAAAGAACTAAATCATGTCGTTTGCAGCAACATGGATGGAAAACAATCCAGGAGTTTGGCAGCTTGCAATTGTTTCTGGAGTCACAAGATTTTCTGGTGCATCTCCAGTCTACCCAGCTGCCAACTGGGCTCACGCCCAGTCTTTGTAAAAAAGTCCACCAGATTCACAACGGACTAGGAGCCTTGATCCTACATCAGCCACCCTTCTGCGACCTTTACCAAACCTTTTGTGACTTATATTAGGGCTTGGATGGCATAGACCTTTATTTCTCCATCTGTAAAATTGTTCACTCACATAGATGTAAGAAAAGCATAATGAAAAATTAAACACTGAAGAGCTCTGAAAAATGTAAGTGAACTATGTACACATAAGGAAGGTATGATGATTATTCCAAAGTCAACAATTACCATGCCACTGGTCATGCCACTGCACTTTGCTAAGCTTAGGTCTTCTTACCAGTAAAATCATCATAATGATATCATATATCCCATGGATATACATAGGATTGACTGAAACTCTATACACAAAGCTCTTTGTTCAGTGCCCAGCACATAGTAAGTCTCAAAAACTGTTAACAATTACTATTGGAAGTAATAGAATGGTTGACTCATATTTATGACACCTAATATGTGCAAACCACTTGTACACATGCAAATGAATATTGGACATAGCTCCTTGCATTGAGAAACATACAAATACTTAAAGATAATTATGTGTGCATAAAAGTGTAATAGTTGAGTACAGTGTATTCTGGGTGAGGCATATGACATAGTACAAAGAATTTCAGAGACTCCAGGGTGGTGCAAAGGGACTGTAGAACACCTGAGCTGAGATTGGAGTTGTCGAGTTGGAGCAAGGGGATGGGGCCTTCTTGCCTCTATTTCAGCATTGGACATGGGTCACCTGGGAAGGGGTTGTGGCCTTGGACAAGGCCTTTCTCCTCAGCCAGAGCAATTCTCAAAGAATCCTGTCTGCCATTGGCTATCATAAGGCAGTGCTTTCAGCTGATGGAGGTTAAGTGTTTTGTCCATGAAGGTGGATCTAAAAGGCTCAGCACAGCATCTGTACATAAACCCCAGGAATTATTCAAAGTAACTGCAACTGATTCAGGAGTTCTTCTGATTGGGGCATAGCTGGCCTTCAAAGTCCTTCCAAGGCAGCCCTGGGGAATCAGCAATGATCCATCTGGAATATCCAGAACATCACACTTAGGGCACCCCAAGGCCTGCTGTTTTCCAGAAATAGCCCACCTACCCTAGGAGGGAGATACTCAAAGATGACATGTCCCCAGATAGGCCAGTGTGCGTCAGCTCTCTGAGGGTGAGAGAATCAGGAACTTCTGTTCAAATCCCCATGTCTGTAAAAAAAAAAAAAAAAATCCCCAAATGGCTCTAAATCACTTCATTGAAATTCAATTCATCACAAGCAAATTCTCTGATTGCCAAGTCACCAAATCGGCAATTCTCTGGTTTTTTATATCTAGCTATATTTGATAAATTTTCACGTTTTCTTCATATTATTGTTTTAAAGGATTCTATTTCTCTGCCCCATCTCTCCACAACTATAGTTGGGGGCTAAAACACAAAGAGAAGGAGAGGACTAGGGGACCAGCAATGGGGCAGAAAGAAGGGTCCTGAGACATAAGAATCTGTAATGAATTCTTGGACATATTTTTGAATATGTAAAATTATTGCAACTGCATTCTTCTTATAACTCCTCCCAGTTATCCAGAAAGTGGGCTTCAATGGACTTTCAGCAAATAGTCCTGCCTTCTTCCCCACAAACCCACACACTGCCAATCAAGAGTCCTGGAATCCTAGGAATTAGGGTTGGAAAGGATGTCAGAATCCCCTCATCCAATGAAGCCACTGCAGCATGAGTCACTGAGTCCCTCCGTGGACACCCTGGGTGAGGTCCTTTGAGAGCTCTTGAGGCTACCTCTCCAATCGTTGAGCAGCAACCCTCTTTAGAAGCAACCCTGGGCCCAGCACCCTCACTCCTGGAACCCTGCAGAATACCTCCCACCACATCCAGATACTGTTCCCTCAAGTGGTAAAAAGAGCTCTCATATGCACCTGAGTATCCTCATTCACCAATTAAAACATCCCAGGCTCCTCCCAAGAGCCTATATTGCATGGTTTCCTGTCTCTTATACTTTCCCAAATGTTCACCTCTGAATCCCTTCCAGTGAACCAGCTCCCTCTTAATGGTATTGCTGCTATCTTTTTTCTTACTACTAAAAGAACAAATGTTAAAAGGTTTATTATAACATTTATAAATATATTATATATATATAAAAAATACATAAATATTTCTTAAATATTTTTTGTATTTTGTTTGTAGCAAAAAAATTAGAAACCACAGATAAAAAAGAAAAGTACCCCTGGTTCAAGGCGGTCATCTGTATTTTGCCTTTGCAGTTCTCCTCTCCCTATCTTTGGTAATAGCACAGGTTTCCCATTAGTTAATGAATCCTGCCCTTGTCTCACCAAGGCTGGTCACGCTAGGTCAATCAGACTGTCTTCTCCTAGGGTTCTGAATCTTGAAGGGAGACATGTAAAGATGAGAAACCACTTGGAGCTGATGACCCCCTGCACCAAGGGCTTTCCTTTATTTCTCACTACCCACATCTGAGAGATCTCTTTAACACTGACCTTCTAATTTCCGGGTCTTGGGCTTTCCCTCAACTCCGTAACCTATCCCACAGTTTCCAGGACATTCCATATTTATTTAAGTTACTCAGAATTGTTGTTTGAGGCATAATCCCAACATCTGGAGATAACCAGCAGCTAACATATTGTGGATAGCATTCTGTGTTTTTCTCTATTTTGATTAAAAGAGAGAGACAAGCTGAAGGAAGGCAGAAAGCAGGTAATATGGAGATATATTTTTTCCAAAAATAAATGGAACAGTATAAACTGGTTGGCACATTCCTTTTCAACTGAACAAAATGTGGTGATCATCTTGCAGTTTTCTCCCTCTCACATTTTTTTTCAATCATGGCCCTGGAGTAAAGGCATAACCCAGCACTTTATAGATACAAAGACCAAAACACACTCTCAACTCTCCAGGAGCTCGCAGCCTGGTTAAGGAGTCACTCATGAATGCAAATAATACTAGAAGAAAGAGCTAGAGAGATTTCCCCCAGAAAAATCAAGACTTTAGGTGCTCAGAGCAGGGGGCTCTGTATTCCACCATAGACTTCATCACTTGAGAAGGCAGGAACGAGGTGCTTCCTCCACGGGCTGTGCAGGCTTAAGCTAATCAGTCACCTCTCAGCCCCTCCAGCAGCAGCCATGTTGTCGCGTCTGGTCCTCCTCTGATCTGTCAGCACCGGGAAACGTGGAACTCGCACATTCTGAAGTTCCCAGTGTAACGGGGAGTGGTGGGAATTGAACTTTGGTCCTTAAGAGTCCCTGACCCAGGAGGCTATCTCTAAAACAAGAAAGATTTCTGGGAGAATCAAGTCGCACCTTGTCCTGACACTCAACTCACAAAGTGCTGGGATGCTGGCTCATATCCAGTCTAAAGAGAAAACTTCAGTGCCCACAGACATCCAAAAGGGAGGGGGCAAGAGGTGGGACAGTGAGGACGATGACTGAAACTGTGCAGGAGAAAGACTGGTTCCTGCTCGTGGAAATGTACGTTAGTACAGCCATTATGAGGAACAGTATGGAGGTTCCTCAAAAAATTAAAAATGGAAGCACCATATGATCTAGCAATCCCACTTCTGGGTATATATCCAAAGGAAATGAAGTCAGTATGTCAAAGAGATACCAGCACTCCCATGCTCACTGCAGCGCTACTCACAAGAGCCAAGACACGGAATCAACCCAAGGGTCCCTCAACAGATGAATAAAGAAAATGCAGTCCATAGACACAATGGAATACACTCAGCCTTAAAAAGATTAAAATCGTATAGTTTTAACAACATAGATGAACCTAGAGGACATTATGCTAAATGAAATAAGCCAAGCACAGAAAGACAAGTATTACATGATCTCATTTATATGTGGAATCTAAAAAAGCTAAACTGACTGAAGCAGAGTGGAATGGTGGTTGTCAAGGGGTTGGGGGAAGGTGATGGAATTGGGACATATCCACCAGTTATGCAGGATAAATAAGTTCTGGACACCTATTTGTACAGCATAGTGACTGTAGTAATAATGTATTATATACTTAAAAACTGCTACGAGTAGAGCTTAAATGTTCTCACCACCAAAAGTAATAAGTACATGAGGTGATGCATATGTTATATAATAATTAGCTTGTACACCATAAATATATATAATTTTTATTTGTCAATTATATCTTACTAAAGTTGGGGCAGGGGGAAGAGAGAGCAACTGGTTATAGAAGAAGCTCCTGGAGACATAATTTGGATTCCTCTATAGACCCTCCATGGGGACTCCTGATTCCTCCCTTCCTTTTGGTGCCCCTGTGCCCTCTCGATGTGACCACTCAAAGCATATCTCTACACATAAGGGTATTCAGGGTGGCTGGAGTCATGCTTTCTGAGGCATAAGTTTCCAAGTTATTTTGTTTTTTTTTTTTTTTTTTGAGACAGAGTGTCTCTCTGTCACCCAGGCTGGAGTACAGTGGCACGATCTCAGGTCACTGCAACCTCTGCTCCTGGGTTCAAGCAATTCTCCTGCCTCAGCCTCCTGAGTAGCTGGGATTACAGGCATCTGCCACCATGCATGGCTTATTTTTCTATTTTCAGTAGAGATGGGGTTTCACCATGTTGGCCAGGCTAGTCTCGAACTCCTAACCTCAAGTGATCCACCCACCTTGGTCTCCCAAAGTGCTGGGGACCAAGTTAATTCTTAAATTGGAAAAATGTGGAGACCCTCTGCACTCATCCCCCACTTCAAGATGACATTCAGTGAACTCCTTGCTTTTGTCTACTCGAAGGGCAAAAAACTGAAATGATAGAGGTTTACAGACTTAAGTCTTCTAGGTACCACCGGATCTGGGAGTACACAACCCGATGCCTAACACCAGATCAGAGAAGGCTCCCAGCCTCACACTCTCACTGCAAGGGACCTGCAGAATATCAGAAATCCCCAAAGTGCTGTGGGGTCTCAAAGCAGCAGCCCAGACAGGAGGCTTCTCACAGTGGTGGTAGGGAGTGAGGCTGGGAGGAAGACGGAAGAGGCCCCAAATCCAGCTATATGATCTTGAGAGAGTTACTCAGCTTTTCTTATTCTTATCTGTAAAATAGGTAGAAATGATAATCTCCACTTTATAGGCTTATTTTGAGATTTCAGCAAGCCCAAAAGCTTCTCAGTGCATTGCCTGGCATATAATAAAAGCTCAGGAAATGTCAACTACCGTTATTTTTTTCCATGCTCAGACTGGCAAAAAGACCCAAATACAAAGCAGAGAGGTCATTATTTCCCTACCTCAGCCTTCCTTAGTGTTAATGTCATGAAGCAGCTCTGTCCAGTGGAAGAACCTTTTGTGATGACAGAAATGTTCCATGTGTGCATTATCCAATGCAGGAGCCACTAGCCACATGTGCCTACTGAGTCCTTGATATGTGGTTAGTGTGACTGAGAAGCCTAATTTTTTTTTACTTTATTTTTCAATCTATTTAAGTTTAAATAGCCACATGTGGCTAGTGGCTACCTTATGGGTTAGTGCAGCCCTAATGACCAAAGAAGAGGTGGCAAGGCTTTGAAGGCACAATGATACAATGATAAAGATTAAATTCTAAAGTTAAGTTAAAAGAGACAATGCAATGGCTTAAGTAAGCAACTGCTAGACCGTTTTCAGGGGCAAGGAAAGATCAAGGATGGCACTAAGTGTTTGAAAGATGGTGCAGGGAAAGGAAAGGACCTGAGGGAGCAGCAGGAGCACCAGTCCCCACATCCACTCCACAGAGGGCCAGGTTTACAGACAGCTGCACTGCATGGCTGGTGCAGAAAGGATGGGGTCTCTGCGTTTCCACATGTGGTTAATCTCTTGGGGCCTAGGTGACTGTTCTTGCTATCAGGCAGATTAACTGTGTATTTATGGCCTTGCCTGGAGAGTCCAAAATAAGTCATAAACAGTTCCAAACAGCACACTCAGATCCTGTTGAGGGCCTGCTTTTTCTGTATACAAGAGAGCAACTTGTTATAAACTGCTAAAAGGTTGGGGGACGGAGGCGGGAGGATAGGGGGAAAGAAACAGAAAAGCCTCCCTTTTGGTGGGATGCAGTGCTGGAGAGATAAGGTGAGCGGGCCTCAAGCGTCAGACCAGATGCCCTCTTGGCTCTGCACTTTGGACAAAATGAGACACGCGAGATGATACAGGGAAAGGAATGATAGCCGGCAAGGAGGCAGCTGCCAGCAGGAAGGCACTTGGAACTGCTCTTCTTTTATCAAGAGCAGCTGTAAGTGACGGATTCAGCCTCCAATTCACATGTCTGCTTGTCTTGCTCTGACTTGGGAACTGAAAAGCAAATCATAAAAAGAAACAAAAACACAAAACAAATAATCTCTAGTTTGACCAATGACTTTGTTTCTGAATTAATTTCAAGCAGCTTCAAGAATGCTATCACTGAGGTATCCCCTCATTAAGAAATTGTGTAAGAACCTACTATAATATTCCTGGCAAAAGGACAACACTATCACCCACACAACTATCAAATGCCATTTTAGGACTAATTTAGTATAAATTCAAATCCCCTTTTTTCATCTTCCTGGAGAAGATCAAGCTGCTCACCTTTAAGTTTGTATCTTTAACCAAGAAGTTCCCCCCTTTTATGAGTTTATCCTAAGGGAAAAAAACACCAGAGGTACACACAAACATCAATGCACACAGATGTTTATTATGGCAGTATTAATAACAAAAGAAACAATGCAAATATCCAAATGGCGGTGGTATAGTCGTACAATGGAATCTTACACAGCTATTAAAAATTCATGATTTCAGAGGTATTTAGTAACATAAGCAAATGCATACTTTTATAGTGTTAAGTGAAAAAAGCAGGACTCGGAATTGCTTACGGCATGTGATCCCAATTTTCTTAGCTATATGGCTTTGGCCGTGGGTATGGCTTGTTAAAAGAAAATATTCCAAGGTATTTGTAGAGGTAATCTTTGGATAGTGAAAGTATCCCCTTCCTCTTTTACACTTGTCTGAAATTTCTAAAATTAGTGTAGTATAACATAAAATCAGAAGCATCTCACATTCCATGGTCCCCAGTATCTGGGTGAATAAAAAGGACCTAAGGTCACCTAGATTGATAGGAATAGTCATCTATGCTGGAGACGCAGAAAGGGGGAGGGTGGAAGGGGAACGAGGGATAAAAAATTCACCTATTGAGTACACTGCATACCATTCCAGCAATGGAGACACAAAAGGCCCAAACTTCACCACTACACAATTTACCGATGTAACCAGAAACCATTTGTACCCCTAAAGTTATTGAAATAAAGAAAAATTAAAAATTTTAAAAATAGGAAATATAGTATTCAAATTTATTATAAATTATGCAAGTTAACTACACAATGTGCAAATGTATACTGTTTAAAATTCACATTGAGGCATTACATAAAAATAATATATTTATTAAATAGTGTTAGAGTTATTGGTTAATCACAAATTATGACCCTGTGCTGTCTTGACTGGGAGGCTGCAATGAATCCATAGTAAATACTTTGTTTCTTCTTGATTGAGAATTGTATTCTCGCTGGGAAATTATTTGCTTAGGTCTTACCCTTATGATGGCTCAAAGTTCGTAAGGTTATGAACCTCAATTGGCCTATTTGGTTTATCCAATATAAGAAATATTTCACAGAATTTGGCCACATGTAAAATGGGACAAATGTAAAAATTTCCCTGTCCTGAAAAATATAGAAACTATTAAAACAAACAAACAAAAATAATCACCTAGTCTCATAAGAACAAGTTTCTGGCCTGAGTTTTCTCTTTTCTGACTCAATGAACACAGCAATTTCATTACAGCCTCTTGGTAAATGTAAAGTCACTCCAGGCTTCCAGGAGAGTTTTTCTGAGCATTCACCAGTAGATTTTATTTTCCCCACATGTACAAAAAGAAATGGGCTTCCCCTAATGTGTTTATGTGCTGGTTAAGAGGGAAATACTTCTGCTCATACCATTAGAGTCTTACAGACACTCTTTTTCTATTCCCAATTCTCATTAGTCATAACTATCGCTTTGCCTCATTCTGAGCTCCTTTCCAATCCAGAAATAGGGCGAATGTTAATTCCATAGGCTCAGGGACTTTGTACTAGATGATGCTGTAACTACAGCACCTAAAACGGTGTCTGGTACATTCAAGACACTAAATAAATACCAAATCAATGGATGAAGGAAAGAAGGGATGGAAGGATGGAAGGATGGAAGGATGGAAGGATGGATGGATGGAAGAATGGATGGATGGATGGATGGATGGATGGATGAATGGATGGATGGATGGATGGATAAAACTCCCCTTCTTGTCAAAACTAAACAAAATAAGCAAAACTTTTAGGTAAACCACTGAGTCAAATTCTGCAGCTTGGAACCCTAAAACAAAGTAAGTTTTTCAGACAAAACATAACAGATGTCCAATCAATAAATAAGCTAAAGATATACAATAAGATCAGACTAAAAGTAAGGAACTAAGCAGCCCTAACTCCTTTAATCTAGCAAATTACCTTATCACTCGGAGTCATACTTTGTCTAGAGCCACTAATGCTACTATTTAAGTCACAGTTTTTCTTTTCTACTTTGTAACTTTTCTGTTACCTAAAATGGTAGATTTTATTTTCCAAAAATACCCACAACAATGTTTCCTATTCCATATGCTCTTTTGAAATGTGGTCTTGACCTTCCCCTATCTAAAAGTAGAGTATTTCCCCATCCCCTTGAACCTGGGTACACATTGTGACTGTATTAGCCAGTAGACTATGGAAGTGATGAGTTACTATGTGTCCATATGATCTGCTGGAGAGACCTGAGGACAGGCCCCGAGATCATGCGGAAAGAGAAAGATCCAGCTGAGCCAAGTCTTTCAGACATGCCCACCAACGCATAGGCACGTGAGTGAAGTCATCTTGGACCCTCCAGGCAAACCCAGCCATTAGCTGAAGATCAGAGTGATTCTAGCCAACACTACAGGGAGAGCAAAAGAATTGCTCTGCTGAGCCTGCCCAAATTCCTGACCCACAAAATTATACAATATAACAAAACTGATATTATTTTAAGCCACTAAGTTTCTGTGCAGTTTGTGACACTGCAATAGAAAACTGGAACACTTACCTTTAATCATATCACTCCACTCCACCAAGAGATGATTTTAATTCATTTAGTCAGTGTGCCGGGATAACTTAATGGAGACTAAATTTTGTATAGGTTTATTCACAAATCCCTCCACCCCACTCCTTGAAAATAGAAGAGTGATGTAGTGGAGCAAGCCAAGCTTTGAGTCCTGATGGCCTGTGATATCTCTTTCCTGCAGAATAAAGAGGCTTTTGCTTACATCCAAATGTGGAGACCGTGTCCCCTTCCCTGAACCCAGGTGAGCCTTCGTAATTGCATCAGCCGATAGAACACAGCAAGAGTGATACTATGTGCCTTCCAAGGCTGGATCATAAAAGGTGGTACTGCTTCTGCCTGGCTGTCTCTCTTGAGAAAGTTGCTCTTAGACCCAACTGCTATGCTTAGACAAAGGCTAGATTATGTGGAGAAAGTACACGTAGGCATTCCAAACAACAGCCGCAACTAAGGCCCGAGACCACAACGAGCATCAAACACCAGACCTGTGAGCAATAAAGCCTTTGAGATAATCCTAACCAGAGCCACTTTCTGACTGCAACCTCGTGTGATACCCTGAGTGAAAGAAAATTGCCCCACTAAACCTAGTCAACCACCAGAACCATAAAAATCATCACAATTAACTGTTTTATCACACCAGGTTTGGAGTGATTTGATACACAGCAATAGATAACCAGAACACAAGTTCTCAGTGTCCCAAGTAAAAATAACCAGTTAGACCTTGAGCATGGCATGGGGGCAGGAAGAGGAAGATGCCAAGAGAGCAGTCCTCCCACCCCGACATCCTGCAGAAAAAGAAGGGAGACAGTGACAGAAACATCTGGGGAACAAAGTGTGACCCTAGGCCCTTTTCAGGACATCTGTGGGATGGATACACAATAGCAATCCATCAGAGTGGAGAAGCGATGACATTTCTCCAAATGTCTCACCCTCCTGACTCCCAAACACTCCAACATTTTAGTCACACTGTACCATGCTTTGGGCTTTACCAGCTATTAGGTTTTCTACAGCTCAAAGTCCCAATCACTCTACATATACTAGAAATTAGAAGAGTCCATTTCTTTGACTACTTGTTATGGACCCCTCAAGAAATAAACATGAATTTAAAGAAAGATAATTTGAATTTTGAGGTTTAATTCCTGAGGATTAAGTTCTAGCTATATGATTCAGCCTCCAATTATCTGACTTCAGTGTGTCTTTATAGAATGTAAAATGTCCAATCAAAAACCAAGGTATCCAGGTAAAAATTGTATATATATCAGAATATCCACAAACACTGCCGCTAAGGCCATAATCAATGCTCCGTTTTCCAATAGAGCTATAAATTCCTTTTTTTAAAATTCCAATAGAGCTATAAATTCCTTTTTTTTTAATTCCAACAGAGCTATAAATTCCTTTTTTTTAAACCAACAGACTCTCTTATTATTTTCACCCATGAATTCTACCGCTTGAAATATTTTGTTAATAGTCTATACATCAGACATGAAGTAATTATTAATGTCCTACTTTTCACTAAACAAAGATAAAAAACGGCAAATCAAAGATTTTATTAACTGAGTTTCTCCAATTCTGATCAAAGCAATATACACACACGTGTGCATGTGTATACATATGTTGTGTGTGTATATATAAATAATTGTGTCGTTATTCTTGTTGTCACTAGCAACAAATTCAAACTCCACTCAGATAAAATTACGTTTCCTTTCCATTGTTTTAAAAATCACTCATGCCCACCATCTTCTCCACCTGGGCCCACAATGTCCTCAGTGTCCCCTTGAGGAAACAGCACTAGATTGTTCTCTGGAAAGGACTTGGCCCTGGGCACAAGGTCACCAGTGCACATTACACAATTTATGTTGTGACCCGAAATAAGGAGATTTGCTGAGCCAGAGTCTCCCTCTCGTATTTCGACTAGAAAAAGAGCAAATTTGCCAGAGAGAGACAAAGGAGATAAAAGGGAAGACAAACAGAGAGAGTTGCTGATCATCTTACAGCAAAGCCTCGTGCCTGGGCTCTGATGTAGGTTGATGCAAAAGTAATTGCAGTTTTTGCCATTCCATTCAATGGAAAAACTGGAATTACTTTTGCACCAACCTAATAGTTCTGCCCTTTTGCATTCTGGTTTTGCTAGATTCTGCACTGCCCAGACAGGGTTGTTCAGCTTCTCCTCAGTACCTGTGCATCTGCCTCCTTACAGCAAAGCTCCCACTACTGAAGGCAAGTTGAGTAAAGCCTCTTATTAATCAAAAATCCTAGTCAGAACAACCCCCACATTAAACCACCATGGTTTTCTGCTATACACTTAGCTGGATGGCTAAAAAGCAAAAATAAATAAATAAATAAAACAAGAAGAAAAAAAGAAAAGAAAAACAGAAAAAAACAGGGGTTGGTGAAGATGCAGAGCAACTGGAACTCTCATAATGGCTGGTGAGAGTGTAAATTGGGACAATTAGAAAACTCTTTAGCTGTATCTAGCAAAGCTTTTCATACACTTACACAATGATTCAGCAATTCCACTGCTGGTCACATTGGTTCATACCTGCAATCCCATCACTTTGGGAGGCCAAGGCAGGCAGATCACTTGACTTCAGAAGTTCAAGCCCAGCCCGGGCAATACAGTGGGACCTCGTCTGTAAAATAATATAATAAAATAAATATAAATAAATAATAAATAAAATTTTAAAAATAAATGAAAATTAACTTCTGCGCTTTAGGGTAAGCAAAAAGCATGTAAAAGCTACCTCTTAACAAATGTTTAAATGTACAGTACAATATTATTAACCAAAACAATATAGTTAGACATCTCCCTTAACAAAATTTTAAGTGTACAGTACAGTATAAACACAGTGTTGTACAGATCTCTAGAATGTTTTCATCTTGCATGAATGAAACTCTATAGTCATTGAACAGCAACTCCTCCTTTCTTCCCCCTCCAAGCTCCTAGAAACCATAATTCTACTCTGTTTCTATGAGTTGTACTACTTTAGAGATTGCATATTAAGTGGAATCATGCAATATTTGTCCTTCTGTGATTAGCTAATTTCACTTAGCAAAATGTCCTCAAGCTTCATCCATGTTATATGACAGGACCTCCTTCTTTTTTATAGCTAAATAATCTTCCATTTAGGTATATACCACATTTTTTTATTTATTCATCCATCAATTTGCATTTAGCTTGTTTCTACCTCTTAGCTTTTGTAAATGATGCTGCTATTAACATGGGATTGCAGATATCTCTTTGAAATCATGATTTCAATTATTTTGAATGAATACCCACAGTAGGATTGCTGAATCATATTGAATTCTGTTTTTAATTTTTTGTGGAACCTCCATACTATTTTCCATAGTGGCTGCACCATTTTACATTCTCATCAACAGTGTACAAGGGTTCTAATTTCCCCTCACCAGCCCTTATTGCTTTCTGTTTTTTTAATAATGCCCATCCTAATAGGTATGAGGTGATGCTTTATTGTGCTTTTGACTTGCATTTGCATATTGAGCATCTTTTCATATACCTCTTGGTAACTGATATGTCTACTTTGAAGAAATATCTATTCAAATCATTTGCCCATTTATTATCAGGCTACTTGGGGGTGTTTTGCTATTGAATTGTAAGAGTTTCTTACATATTTTGGACACTAAACACTTATCAAAAATATGACTTGCAAATATTTTCTTCCATTCCATAAATTGCCTTTTCACTTTGTTGATTGTTTCCTTCGCTGTACAGAAGATTTTTAATGTATTAGCATCTGTCTATTTTTGCTTTTGTTACCTGTATTTTTGATATAATATCCAAGAAATCATTGCCAAGACCAATGTTATGAATCTTTTCCCTGTGTTTTTTTCTAGGAGTTTTATAGTTTCAGGTCTTACATTTAAGTCTCTAATCCATTTTGAGCTGGTTTTTGTGTATGGTATAAGGTAAGAGTCTAATTTCATTCTTTTGCATGTGGATATTCAGTGTTCCCAGCATCATTTGTCAAACAGATTATCCTTTCCCCTATTGTGCAGTCTCCTCGTTGAAGATGATTTGACCATATATACATGGGTTTATCTCTGGGCTTTCTATTCTGTTCCGTTGGTCTATGTGCCTGTCTTTACATCCATGTCATACTGTTTTGATCATTGTAGCTTTGTAATATGTTTTGAAATCAAGAAGTGTGACACCACTAGCTTTTCTCTTTCTCAAGACTGTTTTGGGTACTTGGGGTCCTTTGTGGTTCCATATGAATTTTCAGGTTTTTTTTTTTACTTTTGTAAAAAAATGCCATTGGGATTTTGATGGAGATTGCATTACATTTGTAGAGTGCTTCAGGTAGTACAGACATTTTAACAATTTTAAATCTTGCAATACATGAATACAGAATGTCCTTCCATTTATTTGTGTCTTCTTTAATTTAACAGTGTTTTTTAGTTTTCAGTGTATAAGTCTTTTACCTCCTTGGGTACATTTTTTTCCCTAGATGTTTTATTCTTTTTCATGTTATTGTAAGCGGAATTGGTTTTTTTTTTTAATTTCCTTTTCATATTACTCATTGTTAGTTATTATAAAAGTGCAACTAGTTTTCATATGTTGATTTTGTATTCTGCAATTTGGCTGAATTTGTTTACTAGTTGCAATAGGTTTTTTTGTGGAATTAAGATTTTCTATATATAAGATAGTGTCATCCACAAACAAATAATTGTACTTCTTCCTTTCCAATATAGATGCATTTTACTTTTTTTTTTTCTTGCCTAACTACTCTCATAGGACCTCCAATACCATGTTGAATAGAAATGGCAAGCATGGACATTTTTGTCTTGCTCCTGATCATAGAGGGAAAGCTTTCCATTTTTAATCATTGTGTATGATATTAGCTTTAGGCTTTTTCTATATTGGCTTCTTTGTTTTTAAGTTATCTGTGACTTCCTTGCATTTTCCATTTGTGGACATCTGGAATTATCAAGAGTGGTAGAGTTTGATTCATGCTTAAACGCAGTTATACTCACAGGGCTCAATTCTAAGACCTTTCTAGTTTTCCAGCTTGGGCGTTTTCTCAGAAAATATTGATATGAAAGAGAAGAATTTCAATCCCTTTATTCTCTCTTAAAAATTTCTTGAAAAATACATTTAAGAGTGCCACATTATTTTATGGCCCTATCTTACCACAAATACAGAACAGGACATATTAATTGAGATTCCACCTAAATTGGCGTAAGTTTGTCATGGCACTATTTGCTTCCTGGGAGCTAGTATATTTGTTATGCAACTCAAAAGACTGTACTAATTGTTGACCTAACAATAGTGCAGCTGCAAGCTGAGAAAACACCAGGTCCCCACAGGACAGCTTAAAAAATACAAAAGTACATCACTTGCAGCAGGCAAAGTAACTAAATTCAGCCCCACAGGCAAAATCAAGCATTTGACCCATTTTTTTCTTTATGACTGGACTGTCTGCAGGTTTAATGAACAAATGTGATTAATATGGTTCCTGAAAATAATGACACTACCAAATATAAAAAAGGAAACTGGTTGATTAATTCTACAGCAAGGACCCATCTTTGTCTGCACACCCATGGCTTGGGATCTGAATTACCTAAAAATGTACTGTTCAATACAACATGTGGCTACTAAGCCTTGAAATATGGCTAGTGTGTCAGAGAAAATGAGTTTTTAGTTTTATTTCACTTTAATTTATTTAAATTAACATTTAAAAATATGATTAACTCAATTGTTGGAAAAAATCTTAAGTATATTTCAAACAACCTGGTATGAAATCCACTTTTCAATCATAAATTTTACAAATGCAAACTACAGATTATATACTTCTGATATAAATTTAGGGCCCAAATTGAAATGTACTCTAAGTGGAAAATTCACTATTTCAAAACTTTTGTACTATAAAAAATGTAAAATATTAGTAATTATTAATGTCTATTATATTTTGAAATAATACTTGGGACTTATGTTAAATAAAATATATTGTTCTGATTAATTTCATCTATTTCTTTGTACTTTTTAGTGTGGATTCTAGAAAATTTTAAATTACATATGTGGCTCACTTTTTATTTCTACTGGAGAGCCTTGACCTAGAGAATTGCCTTAATTCTTCAATCCACTTATGGAATGAGAATCTAGTGAATGAATGAAAGATTCCATGTACTGTTTTTATTAACCCTATGTTGTTTAAACAGTTATCAATTACATTATTGCCTCTTTTATTCCAACTTTTATCTATGCCTGACATGCTCAAGTGCTGTATTCATTATTGAGAGTATAGAATAAAAATTCCAGCACCAGCCTTCCAGGATCTTAGAATCTAGTGAAGCAGTGACCAAGTAAACAAAAAAATTAAAACAGTGTAAGTTAGGAAAAGATATGCATGGGGGACGTGGAAATGCAAAGAATATCATTTAACTTGGCCAGCAGGAGAGGTGGGGAATATCTGGAGGCAGGGACAGTTGAACAATGAATTGTTCATGCTGTATGTTTAATGCTTCCTTTTTGGTTGATAGTCTACACACAGAGCCCAGGTTGCATAGACTATTTTGATTGATAGTCTATGCACAGAGCCCATGTTGATTACTCCTCTCTGAATGGATTTACATCTCCTTGGGCTTAGAGATTTTTAAAATATAATAAAGAGAGAAAATGGATGCTTGCATTCATGCAGCCTAAAGTTTAAAAAAAAAAAATTGTATTGCTACATAATCAATGTACATATTTTGGGGGTAGAATTTCATTTCAGGTTTGTTGTCTCAAAAACTCAATAAGCCCTCTGCCCTTAGGGAAGCACTTCTCCCCAGCATTCAGGATCCCTGTTTTAGGGATAAGCAGATCACCTAGGTGGGAGTTTGGCAGGACTTGGAGAAGAGCCCTGAGTGTTTGGTTTGTTGATTAGTGTTTGTTCATCTCTGCTCAGCTGCCTCTGGTCAAAGTTACAAAGCAGTGGCTCTTTCTTCTTCTTTACCCTCTTAGCTCCAGACTGATTCTCTTGATAAGGAAGTTGGAGAGAAAAAAAATGATGTCCCTTAACTCCTCTTTTTTTTTCTCATTAAAGGATACTTTTTTTTTTCCAGAAAAATTTGCACCGTACTCTCGACCTAGAGTGCTATATTGGCCTTATCAGCTATTGACATCCTTTTTCAACTTCATCCAAATTTCATTTTATTTGACTTTGTTAAAAGACAAACCTTTGACCAATTAAACATTTTAATTGAGCAAAGAACAATTCATAAATCAGGCAGCCCCTGAACCAGAATAGATTCAGAGATACTCCAATGTAGCCATGTGGTAGAAGATTTATGGACAGAAAAGGGAAAGTGACATACAGAAAACAGAAGTGAGGTACAGAAACAGTTGGACTGGTTAAAGCTCAGCGTTAGCCTTATTTGAGCATAACTGCCTGCTTGTGATTGGCTAAAAGTCAGTGATTGGCACAAGAATAGGTTACAGTCTGTTTACACATCCAGTTAGGTTACAGTTCACTATGTGAAAGTTTACCAAGAAACCTTGAGACTGAACTTAAAATACGTAAGAAGGGGCTGGGTGCGGTGGCTCACGTCTGTAATCCCAGCACTTTGGGAGGCTGAGGCAGGCAGATCACGAGGTCGGGAGATCGAGATCATCCTGGCTAACACGGTGAAACCCCATCTCTACTAAAAATACAAAGTATTAGCCGGGTGTGGTGGGAGGTACCTGTAGTCCCAGCTATTCAGGAGACTGAGGCAGGAGAATGGCGTGAACCCGGGAGGCGGAGCTTGCAGTGTGCGGAGATCGCGCCACTGCACTCCAGCCTGGGCCACACAGAGAGAATCCGTCTCAAAAAAAAAAAAAAATATATATATATATATATATATGCACACACACACACATACACTATAGGGGTGTGTGTGTGTGTGTGTGTGTGTGTAAGAAGGCAGCTTTAGGCTGACCTTAACCATTTATAATCAGAATCCGTGGTTGCCTGTTCCACACTCTCACCTCACACCCCAAATGCCTCTTCCCTTCCTCACTCTCTTTGACTTTGCTTTCTTCTTCATTGAGAAATTACAGTGGCGAGAAGAGAACTTCTGCAGACTCCCACCACAGAGCCACCAAATGGCCATCATGCCTTGCCCGAGAGTTCTGCTTTCTTTTGTTTCTGGAGATTAGATGTGTTTTTAACAAATCAGTACTTTAGCCTCTTCCCAGACAACACCAGGACCTTAGAGCACTAATTTCATTTACTGCTTCCCCTTTTCTGTGCTACTGTTGTATATTTTAATCCTATATATACTCTAAGTTGTGATCACGTAAAATATATATTCGGTCTTTGTTCCCACTTCCTGTCATACAAAGCCTAAAATTCATGGAATCTCCAAAGTGATGTTATTTCTTGTGCTAATGAGTTGACTGATGGCTGGCAACCTCTAAGTAGCTTCAGATGGGGCCTGGTCACAGGATAGACCAAGGCAACATTAGAGTTTTGGGACTTTAGCTCATGCCCCATCTTCTGGGGAGGGGAGGAGGCTGAAGGTTGAGTTGATTATCAATAGCCAATGATTTAATCAACCATGCCTATGTAATGGAGCTTCCCTAAAACACCAAAAGGACAGGGTTCTGGGGGCTTCCAGATAGCTGAATACATGGAGGTTCCTGGAAGGTGGCCCATATAAGGGGGCATGGAAGCCCCACATCCTTTCCCACATAACCTTACCCTATGCATCTCTTCATCTGTATTTTTTGTAATATCTTTTATAGTAACCCAGTAAACGTAAGTCAAGTGTTTACCTGAGTTTTGGGAGCTTCCTTGGCAAATTAGTTGAACCCAAGAAGGGAGTTGTGAGAAACCCTATTTATAGGTGATCGGTCAGAAGCCAGTGGGGCTTTCGATTGGCATAGAAATGGGGGCAACTCATGGGACTGAGACCTTAACATGTGGGATCCGATGTTCTCTCCAGAAAGACAGCATCAGAATTGAATTGGAGGACACCAGCTGGTGTCCACTGCAAAACTGATTGCTTGGTTAGTGTGCAGAGAAAACTCCCACACATTTGGTTACAGAAGTCTTCTGTGCTGACTACTGAGTGAGGGAATAGAAAAAATACCTTGGTTTTTCCCCTATATCATCAGATAGATCATACAAGATATTATTACTGTTTTATGCCATTAATACTCATTTAGAAATATTTTCATGGGTTTTTTTTTTTTTCACTCTTCATCTCTCCCTGCATCTCCAAGCTTCCGCCGGACACAATCTTCCTACTGCCTGATAAATACCCTTGGGTATTCCCTTTAGCCAAGTCCATCAGTGACAAATTTTGTTTGTCAGAAAAGATATTTACCTTTATTGTTGAAAGATACTTCATGGGATTCTATTTTAGAACTTTGAGGCCGGGCTCACACCTGTAATCTCAACACTTTGGGAGGCCAAGGCAGGTGGACCACTTGAGGTCAGGAGTTTGAGACCAGCCTGGCCAACATGGTGAAACCCCATCTCTACTAAAAATACAAAAATGTGTCTGGACATGGTGGTGCGTGCCTGTAATCCCAGCCACTCACGAGGCTGAGGCAGGAGAATCACTTGAGCCCAGGAAGCAGAGGTTGCAGTGAGTCAAGATTGCGCCACTACATTCCAGCCTGGGTGACAGAGCAAGACTCCATCTCACAAAAAAAAAAAAAAAAAAAAAAAAGCACACATTGAAGATACGATTTCTTTCTGTCTTCTAGCTTCCACTGTTTCTACTGAGATGTTGGGGACAGTCTAATTGATTCTCCTGAAAGGTAATCCTTTTTCCTCCAATTGATTCTCCTGAAAGGTAATCCTTTTTCCTCCAGCTGGTTTTAGATATTCTTTTTGTGATTTTTTCAACAACTTTCCAATAATGAAAGTAAGTGCATGCTTCATTTTTTTTCATCTTGCTTATGGTCTGTGGGGTTTCTTGAATTTTTGGTATCATAATTTTTATGATTTTGAAAAACTCTCTGTCAGTATATCTTCAAATATACATCCTTTCTCTTCTTCGCTCCCCTTTTTAGACCTCAATTACACACACTCCCTTCATGTCTGACCCTGTATTCTGCACTTCTTTTTGTGTCCTTGTGCTTCTTTCTATTTCCTTCTGACTACTTTCCATTTTACTCATTCTCTCTTCAGTTCTATCTAGTATGCTATTAAACTCATCCATTAAACTTTTATTTTTTTTTGTTCTAAAATTCCCATCTGGTTATTTATTTTTCAGTTCTCTATTTAAAGTTTTAATCCTGACTCTTGAAAACTTGAACATCATTTAAAAGTCAATCTGATAACTCGATTATCTGAACTCCTTTTATAAAATTATTAATAATATTGTTAGAAACAAAAATAACTTTCTGAAAATTTGTATTAGAACACATAGGACCTTGTTATACACTTTTAACAAAACTTGAAATTATCAGCAAACTTTATCTAAATAGATATGATTAGAAAAAAAGACAGGCTATAATACATATGAACATTTTGAAACATTCCCACTTTTATTCAAATAAATAAGCATCTATATTGTGAAGTAATGCACCAACTAGAAGAAAAACCTTTATTGGATATCAAAGACATTGCCAGTAATTCAGAAATTAGATTATCCATTGATGCTTTATTCCTAATCTGTGCCAAAATACTACACAGTAGGAGACCATAAAACTGTGGCACAATTGAGAATACGGTTTTTGTCTAAACTCTAAATTATAAGACACTTAGCATTTTAAGTCACCCTTTGTTTAGAAACACATATTGCAATGTATATAAATTCTACTCACCACAGAAGAGATAATGGCATAATCATGATTATATTTTCTGAGATATTTAACATTTATCATGCCACAGTATTTTGTTAATAATGTTAGATTCCAATACTTTCCCAAAATTTATTTCAGTTGCCAAAATTCAAATCTGTTTTTAAAATATTCCGTTCACAAATACTGAAACCTTAGAATTCTATTTGCAAACACCTAAGAATATGATTTTCAACTACATAACATGCTTTGTTTATTAAGTATAATCATGTATTTATCATCATAAATTAATAATATAAAAAGGTGCCTGAAGGTCTTCTTTACTAAATTCAACATCATATAATTAGTCAAGACGAATTACTAAATTTTGCCCAAATGAGTGAAAAAAAAAATAGCACTTTTCCAGCAAGTTTCAAAACTTAGAAAACACAATATTCTCAAGCACAGAGAACTGAACTTTCTTTCTTTGGAGTCATTATAATTTGATGAACCAATGTTAACAGAGTTCTTAATAGCAGACAAGCTCAAACAAACATTTTGGCTTCCCTTGAATATAAACCACTAAACCCTGGCCAAACTAATACACAAGTGAAAATAATAGACTTACTCTGTTTCAGTGGTTTGTAATACATGTGCATTTTGAAAATGAAGAGTCAAGCTCTGTGCTGGACAAATCTAGTTTGGTATAATAAAATTAAATATATAAAGATTGCTTCTGATCACATTCTTGTATTTTCAGTTGATAAAAAATTGTATACATTTATTTTGTACAACATGCTATTTTAAAATATGTATACATTGCAGCATGACTAAATCCAGTCCCGCTTTCTGACTGCTAGAACTGATCAACTATTTGTACTTCTATCTTCAGCCTATCCTTCATTTTGCTCGTGGTTTATAAAATCTAAGAGCAAAGACAAAAGACAAACAAACATAAACCAACCCGGTACTCTCATTAGCTCCATTTTACAGATGTGGATCAAATGGTATAGTTGCTCATGATAACCCAGCTATGAAGTGACAGGGTGAGGACTAAAGTCAAGGTGTGCTTAATACCAAAAATGCACACTTTCCACTGAGTGGTCCTCAGACTACATGCATCAGAATCACCTGGGGTGCGTATCTTAAATGCACGCAGAGAGGGAGAGAAAGGCAGACAGACACAGGCTTGTGTGAAATGTCCCAGGTCTTACCAGACAAGGTTGAAAGAAAGAACTTACAGTGAAGGAAGTAGAAGGGAATGTTATCCTGCGTGTGAGGAAAAAAACACCTGAAATAAATGAAAGCATGAGCAGGGAAAACACACATGCACACACACACACTCACACATCTTACCACAGGTATGGCTCCAATGACAGGATCAAAGAAGTAGTAGGGAGAAAGTGTGTGGCCCCTGTGGTGATAGAATTAGCCCAGAAGAGTCTAGCAGCTGTGTCTATGGTGGAGAAGGTTTAGGAAGAAGGGGCTTGCATTTTGCATTGATGTGTATAAAAGTTCATAACTTGAGTGGAGCCTAACAGGGAGGGGGTTGGCATTGATGTTGCCCACTTTTATTTATAGCTGTTTTTGCCCTTACATTTGTAAAGTATCTCTAACATGAATGGAAAATTGTGCTCTCGTCAAATATTCAGATTACTGTAAAATCACCATACAACTGGTTAATCTATTATAAGAAATAGACTGTGCTTAAATACATATGTAAATATACATAAATGCATACATATACACACATATATGCATATGTATGTAAATATGCATATATAATATTATCCATGGTTAAACTGGACATAATTATTCGTGTTCATTTTGTAGGCATTTTGTGAGTGAGCCTTTAACATGTGCTTACTGATTAAATGGGAAAAAAAAAACCTCACAGTTGCCTACCTAAATGCAGAATTTTCATAGGGGGAAGAATTCATCACACTGTGATCCTAAGCAGAAAATCAGATAATAACAGAATTAGAAGAGAGAATGGTGACTGTCACGGGCTGGGGTGTCAGGGAAATGGGGAGATATTAGTCAAAGAGTAAATACAAACTTTTACCTATAAGATGAATAAGTTCTAGGGATCTAATGTACAGCATGATAACTATAGTTAATAATA
This sequence comes from Papio anubis, assembly GCF_008728515.1. Classification (NCBI taxonomy): domain Eukaryota; kingdom Metazoa; phylum Chordata; class Mammalia; order Primates; family Cercopithecidae; genus Papio; species Papio anubis. Next base: position 52,106,650 of record NC_044991.1, read on the forward strand.
ATTAAAATTGCTAAGAGAGTTAAACGTTCTCATCACACAAAAAAAGGTAACTGCATCAGGTAATGAATATGTTAATTAGCTTGATTATAGGAATCATTACACAAGGTATACATACAGCAAAACACCATGTTGTATACCTTATATTTACACAATATTCATTTGTTAATCACACTTCAGTAAAGCTGACAAATAAATTAAATAAAAAGTTATTTAATTCTTCCTACCCATGAGCATAGAATGTTCTTCCACTTGTTTGTGTCCTCTTTTATTTCACTGAGCAGTGGTTTGTAGCTCTCCTTGAAGAGGTTCTTTACATCCCGTGTAAGTTGGGTTCCTAGGTATTTTATTCTCTTTGAAGCAATTGTGAATGGAAGTTCATTCCTGATTTGGCTCTCTGTTTGTTACTAGTGTATAAGAATGCTTGAGATTTTTGCACATTAATTTTGTATCCTGAGACTTTGCTGAGGTTGCTTATCAGCTTAAGGAGATTTTGGGCTGAGATGATGGGGTTTTCTAAATATACAATCATGTCATCTGCAAACAGGGACAATTTGACTTCTTCTTTTCCTAACTGAATACCCTTGATTTCTTTCTCTTGCCTGATTGCCCTAGCCAGAACTTCCAACACTATGTTGAATAGGAGTGGTGAGAGAGGGCATCCCTGTCTTGTGCCAGTTTTCAAAGGGAATGCTTCCAGTTTTTGCCCATTCAGTATGATATTGGCTGTGGGTTTGTCATAAATAGCTCTTATTATTTTGAGATACATTCCATCAATACCAAATTTATTGAGAGTTTTTAGCATGAAGGGCTGTTGAATTTTGTCAAAGGCCTTTTCTGCATCTACTGAGATAATCATGTGGTTTTTGTCTTTAGTTCTGTTTATATGCTGGATTTCCATGCTCATGGATAGGAAGAATCAATATCATGAAAATGGCCACCCTGCCCAAGGTAATTTATAGATTCAATGCCATTCCCATTAAGCTACCAATGACTTTCTTCACAGAATTGGAAAAAACTGCTTTAAAGTTCATATGGAACCAGAAAAGACCCTGCATTGCCAAGACAATCCTAAGCCAAAAGAACAAAGCTGGAGGCATCATGCTGCCTGACTTCAAACTATACTACAAGGCTACAGTAACCAAAACAGCATGGTACTGGTACCAAAACAGAGATATAGACCAATGGAACAGAGCAGAGCCCTCAGAAATAATACCACACATCTGCAGCCATCTGATCTTTGACAAACCTGAGAAAAACAAGAAATGGGGAAAGGATTCCCTATTTAATAAATGGTGCTGGGAAAATTGGCTAGCCATAAGTAGAAAGCTGAAACTGGATCCTTTCCTTACTCCTTATATGAAAATTAATTCAAGATGGATTAGAGACTTAAATGTTAGACCTAATACCATAAAAACCCCAGAAGAAAACCTAGGTAATACCATCCAGGACATAGGCATGGGCGAGGACTTCATGTCTAAAACACCAAAAGCAACGGCAACAAAACCCATAATTGACAAATGGGATCTAATTAAACTAAAGAGCTTCTGCATAGCAAAAGAAACTACCATCAGAGTGAACAGGCAACCTACAGAATGGGAGAAAATTTTTGCAATCTACTCATCTGACAAAGGGCTAATATCCAGAACCTACAAAGAACTCAAATAAATTTATGAGAAAAAAACAAACAACCCCATCAAAAAGTGGGCAAAGGATATGAACAGACATTTCTCAAAAGAAGACATGCATACGGCCAACAGGCACATGAAAAAATGCTTGTCATCACTGGCCATCAGAGAAATGCAAATCAAAACCACAATGAGATACCATCTCACACCAGTTAGGATGGCGATCATTAAAAAGTCAGGAAACAACAGGTGCTGGAGAGGATGTGGAGAAATAGGAACACTTTTACACTGTTGGTGGGATTGTAAACTAGTTCAACCATTATGGAAAACAGTATGGCGATTCCTCAAGGATCTAGAACTAGATGTACCATATGACCCAGCCATCCCATTACTGGGTATACACCCAAAGCATTATAAATCATGCTGCCATAAAGACACATGCACACGTATGTTCACTGCAGCACTATTCACAATAGCAAAGACTTGGAATCAACCCAAATGTCCATCAGTGACAGACTGGATTAAGAAAATGTGGCACATATACACCATGGAATACTATGCAGCCATAAAAAAGGATGAGTTTGTGTCCTTTATAGGGACATGGATGCAGCTGGAAACCATCATTCTCAGCAAACTATTGCAAGAACAGAAAACCAAACACTGCATGTTCTCACTTATAGGCGGGAACTGAACAATGAGATCACTTGGACTCTGGAAGGGGAACATCACACACCAGGGCCTATTATGGGGAGTGGGGAGGGGGGAGAGATGGCATTGGGAGTTACACCTGATGTAAATGACGAGTTGATGGGTGCTGACAAGTTGATGGGTGCAGCACATCAACATGGCACAAGTACACATATGTAACAAACCTGCACATTGTGCACATGTACCCTAGAACTTAAAGTATAATAAAAAAAAGTTATTTAAAAGAAATTTTATTTTATATATAACATACACAGCTTAACAGTATAAAAAAACTTCTACAGAGCGAAATTAGAAACAAAAAAGAGAGAAAGAAATAATTTTAGATGAGTTCTAACACAGCAATTAAGCCTGGTAATGACTGAGGCTACCAAATACCAAACTACTTGCAGGAGGGGTATTTAAGCATAAGAGGACAAGGTTTTAAAAAAAAAAAAAAAAAAAAAAAAAAAGGTTGAGACAGGAAATAAAGACACAGACTCTGCCAAGGTTGGCTGATAACTGGCCACTCCCCAGTGAGGAGGAACCGTAAATCTCTCTTAACAATTAACAGTAAAGATGGGGGGCAGATTTTATATATGCATATGTGTTAGACAGAGTCTCACTCTATCACCCAGACTGAAGTGCAGTGGCACAATCACAGCTCACTGTAGCCTCAACGTCCCCGGGCTCAGGTGATTCTTCCATCTCAGCCTCCAGAGTAGCTGGGACTACAGACGCATGCCACCACACCCAGCAAATTTTTGTAATTTGTGTAGAGTTGGGGTTCCACCATGTTGCCCAAGCTGGTCTCAAACTCCTGGGCTCAAGCCATCTGCCAGCCTCTGCATCCTAAAGTGCTGGGATTACAAGTATGAGCCACCATGCCCAGGTGATTTTATCTTTTTCTTATTTTTTTATTGTGGCAGAAACACATTACATAAAATTTACCACCTAACTATTTCTAACAGTACAGTTCAGTAGCATTAGTCACATCATTGTGCAGCCCATATCCAGAACTTTTTCATATTGAAAAACTGAAATTCTATACTTATTAAACAATTCCCTATTGTCCCTGGCAACCACGTCCCTCCAGCCCCTGGCAACCACCATTCTTTCTGTTTCTATCAATTTGACTGCTCTAGGTAACTTATATAAGTGGAATAATATGGTATGTGTCTTTTTGTGACTGGCCTATCTCACTTATCATAATGTCCTCAAGGTTCATCTATGTTGTAGCATGTGTTAGAATTTTCTTCCTTTTTAAGGCTGAAATATTTCATTGTAAGCATATATCACTGCATTGTGTTTATCTTCATCCATTGATGGACACTTGGGTGGCTTCCACTTTTTCTTCCTCATAATTCTGGTTGTGGTTACTTCACCTTGGTCCAATTTGTCATGAAGGTTATAGCTGAATACAGCCCACAGTCTGGAAATATGGTGCTTATCTCTTGTATAAGCTCTCATACAGCTTTATCTTCCCATCTATTTTCAAATATGGGTGGGCTTCATGTCACATAAACAGAAGGAACCTAAAATAGTTGATGGCACAACCTTGGTTTAGAGTCACACACTTCAATTGTCAGACCCTCTTAATGTGAAGTGGCAATAGTAGTGGCATTTATCAATCAGCTATTACTACATAAAATTAACCAAAAAATCTCACTGGAATGTTATAAAGTGAAAGTTGGTAGTCATAGTGGTAGTGTTATAAAAAGTCAGCTATTACTGCCCAGAACGAACAGAAAATTTCAGAGGCCTGCAACAACAATAATCACTTATTTCCTGTTCATGCATCTGCAGGTTGGCTTGGGTTCAGACTGTTTCGGTTGGGCTTAACTGGGCTTCGCTTCAGGCTGAAGTTAGTTTCAGGTCTACTTCATGTTTCTCATCTTCCTGGGACCAATAGACTATGGGTAGTGACTCTAGGGATGTTCTTCTCATAGCTTTGGCAGAAGTTCAAAAAGAAGGGCAACAGCCCCAGCACATCATAGGCCTCCCACCAGCTAACATCCAATTGAACTCAGCAAGTCAAATGGCCAAGTCCAAAGTCAAGACATCCGGCTATCTACTCTGCCCACCATGACCCCATGGCAAGGATGGGATGTAAAATATTACTACAATGGAGTGAAGAATTGGGACACAGAGCCTTTGTGATAACCTAAATAATTATGACTAATAGAAGCAGGAGGAAGAGACAAATGTCAGATAATTATTTATTCTACTTTCATCTTCAGAAGTTATTTTCTAACATGAAGTCTCGCATTATCCTATTTTACCCTATAAGTTTCCTCAAAATGTTCAGTCTGTGTCTCACATGTACATTACTAACAGGTCTATTATTACACTTGGCACTGTCTTTTTTAAAAGTCACATCCCAAATCTGAAGGAATGTAAGGATGTAAATACCAGGAGAGTAAACATGTGGACCACTTCGTGCATTTCCACAATCCGCCCCATGTCCCAGGAGAGGAGAAATCTCAGTGTGCACATATTATTGTTCCTCTTATTGAAATGCACAAAAGAAACTAGAAGAGTATTTAGATTTGAACTGTCTTCTGGCTGATTGCCCAAGTTAGAGGTTACTGAAGTCTAGGATACATCAGGATATTCCAACACAGGGCATCAAGAGATTAGGGGAGGGGCACTGTGGTTCACACCTATAATCCCAGCACTTTGGGAGGCCAAGGCAGGAAGATCACTTAAGCCCAGGAGTTTAAGACCAGTCTGGACAACATAGCAAGACCTCATCTCTACAAAAAACAAAAAGTAAATTAGCTGGGCATGGTGGTGTGCACCTGCGATCCCAGCTACTTAGGAGGCTGAGGCAGGAGGATCTCTTGAGCCCAGGAGGTCAAAGCTGAAGTGAGCTGTGATTGCACACTGCACTCCAGCCTGGGTGACAGAACAAGACTATCTCGAAAAAACAAAAAAGCAGAGAAAAATTGGGGACAAAAGAAGAACATACACCTCACAGTGAAATCCAAATGAATCCTTGGCATTTCTAGAGAACTCTGTGGTTTACTTCTGTGCTCCCTTTCCTCCATCAGGGAGGAAAACTTTCCTAGCAAACAGACTCACAGACAGAGACATACACCCTTCAGGCTAACACCAGGAAAACTGCAAAGACAAGACTTTGTTGACACCAGAGGCTGTGATGTAGTGAGCCAAAATCACTGCCTGCTGGGCTGAGACAACAAGGCAGTGTTAAGGGGCTGTATTTAGACAAGGACTTGAGCCCACCAAGAGCAAGAAAAACCTACCACTGTCAGCCAGCCCAGTGGATGCACCCGATTTCCCAAACAACAGTATCCCCCAATGCAGCCCAACAGAAATGTTGATTTAAATTATTCGTGCTAATGCAAGTGCGGGATAAGGCGATGTGATTCTTGGCTTGTTGACAGCAAGCTATGAATGATGTGGTAATGGTATATATATATCCTAGCCTGGATGCCCGAGAAGAAAGGCAGGACTGTGAAATCACAGCAGGATCCTGCCATTTGCTGCCCTGCTGAGTGCGACAGACACACACAGGGCTGTGTCCAGGTCTGTCAGAAGAGGTAGCCAGGCAAGCCCCAAGAGTCCAGAAAAATCCACAAGCTCCTCCCAAAAGATTGTGTGGAGAACACCAAGCAGGAAAAAAAAAAAATGTCAACTCTTCATATTTTAATTACAAGTGATAAAAAAAATCACTAGCTACATAAATCAAATTATTTTTGTCAGGCCCAGGGAAGAGTTTAAGAAATGGCCATAATATGCATGTCCTGACTTTGCCATTAACTTCTTGTGTGACCTGGCTTCAGAGTCCCTGTCTTTACAATACAATGGGTGATTCTGAGAAACAAAATAACTTACTTTCATGAAGCCAAAAAGAAAAAAAATTGTACTTTGAGTTTTAGAAAAAATAATGGCTCCAAAATTATGGTCCTTAATCTCAAAAATGGTTATAACAAGAGTATACTTTGAAAAAAAAATAGTTTGGAAACTACGGTACAACTGCCCCCTCCAAGTGGCCATCATTTCTATCATGACATCTGAAGTAGTTTACTATAGATGAGGGAATTAATTTTGGATGGAAGACACTATCTTTAAAATCACATCTACTTGGCATATGACAGCATAAATGACATTTTTCTCTTTTTTTCCATCACATGATCCTTTGGCCATAGATCCTCTCCTCAGTGTTACCAAATTATAACATTTGAAGCAATGGAATTATGCAATCAAGGTCTTGATTTCTATTTAAGAAATATAGTCTGATACTAAACCCACTCATAGTCACAACATGAACTTTTAGGCAGCTCAAAATAACACAAGGAGATGTGTCACTCCATTCTAACTCACGTGATGAGAACATCTCGGTAAGACATCCTCTGCTGCATCCCAGCACCCTCCCACTGAGCCAGCACAATGGTGGAACGCATCTGGTGAACACTGAGAGAAATCAATGTTGCTCATTCCATTGGTCACATTAGACATCTTCCATGTGGTTCTGCTGTGGGATGGGTTTAGTGGGCATCCCACATGCAGCCTTATGTTTTGGAGGCAGACCCCTGGCCTTCCTATTCTTGGACTTGGTCTGGTGAGGCAAGGAAAATGGCTTTGTCATACAACACAGGAATAACTCACATTCTGTTTTTAAGTGTGACATCCAATCCTCAGCACTTTTTTATTAAGTATGCTTCTTTCCATTCCTTCTGAAACCTTGCAGCTGGTCTCAACCCCAACAGTAATTCAGTAGGTGCAAGACTTGGTAAAGAAATGATCCCTTAAACTTGACTTTTAGAGAAGGGAGAAAAAACATCACGCTGATTTGTAGAGATTTCTTAAACTCTTTAAATGCCATGAAAACCCTCCCTTCCGTTTCCCACACCAAGGGTCCCAGAAAATCTATACAAGAAACATGGCAAAAGCACAGGCTATAGCCCTGGTGTTTTCTTAAAGTGTACATTTAGTCTAGGCATTAGTTGGGGAAAAAAACTGTATGAAACTGAATCAGATTTTATAGCAAGGTGGTAAAGAGCAAATCCCTTGGGACTGAATTAACTCTGGCAAATTACAGAAGAATAAAAAAAATCAGGTGAGTTGTTTTAAATTTATACCCAAGCAAACTAATTTTGCTGTGATTCCAGACCACTTTTTGCCCTCATCTGAGGGGAAGAAGTAGCTCATTTTGACAGCCCAGGATGTAACAACTGCTGGTCTTTATGCTCTCGATAATTCCTTGAGGTTGCTTTGTTTTTGTTTTTGTTTTTGTTTTTTTAAACTCTAAAAATGTTTGAAATTGAACTACACCCTCATTAGCTGGAAAGCTTAAATTGGTAGCAAGGGCCGACTTCTCTCCTAGAAACATTTTTTTATTCTAGCATCTGACCCGGACTCCTCCCCGCACTGCCAGCCTCATTGGATCCCATAAAGACAGACACCCACAGCTGAATTTGAGTCCAGACACCATATTTTGGGGAATGACTAAAAATACCAGCCCACCTATTTTTAGCATGGAGAATAAACATTATCTGTGTGTTTCTTTGGCTCCCAGGAGATTGTTTTTAGTCACAGAATTGAATACCCCTCCTTCCCGCCATGGATTATTTTTAAAATGTGGGCTCAGAAATAGCCCACATACAGAACAGTGAAGGCCTGACTGCCCTCAAAACTAGAAATGTACTGTCCAGAATCAAAGGTGATGCATTAAATATGCCATCAACAGAAGTTAGAGGCCCAGAGAACCAATACGTTTTTATTGAGGACTTGCCACCCTCCAACATCGTGCTAAGATCAACACTTTTGGTTGTAAGAAGCAGTCACTCATAAGCTATCAAATGAACTGGATGAGAAGTTGTGATGGGAATTATGGGTGAAGAGAGAATGAATTGATAAGATGGACTAGACTGGAAAGACTATTCAGAGAGTGGGGAAGAGCCTTAATTAATTAAGCCAAATGGGGAAATTCAGAAGTTGAAGTTAATTTCTATTTCATTTCTATTGCGATTGCTCTTTAAACTGCTGGGTCACCCCATGTCAAAGATGGCAGTGATATTGGTGATAAAGCATTTATTCCCAGCATAGTCCTTAGAGGGGTCCCTGTCACAGGTCTCAAGTTTGAGAGAGCTTCACTCTGGGCCTCATCCAGCCACAACCTTCCCTAAGGATGAGCTGTCCATGAGGCCAAGGGAATGTGCCATCTGTGAGCCCACGCTTACTTATCCTCTGCTATCAGTAGATTTCTGTCTTCCAAATGTATACACTGAAGTCCTAACCCCAGTACCTCAGAACATGATCTTCCATAGAAATACGGTCTTCACAGATGTAATCAAGACAAGGTCATTAAGGTGGACCTTAACCCAGTATGACCAGTGTCCTTATAAGAAGGGAAGATGATGCCACAGACTCACACCCAGGGAGGATGCCATGTGAAAGTGAAGTCAGAGATCAGAGTGCTGTGTCTACAAGCCAAAAAACACCAAAGATCACTAGCAAATCACCAGAAGCCAGAAGAGAAGCCCAAGAAGGATTCTTCCTCACAACTATCAGAAGGAACCAACTTTTCTCACACCTCGATCCTGGACATTTAGCCTGCAGAACTGTGAGACGATAAATTTCTGTGGTGTAAGCCACCCAGTTTATGGTACTTTGTCCTAACAGCCTTAGCAAACTAATATAGCCTCCTTGTAGACCACACCTCACTACTAGGGCCATCCGATCCCTTGGGTCCCTTCTAGGAGCTGCTGAAGAATGTGTCTCCAGTTTATGCCCCTCTAAGCCCAAGGGGTGACCAAGGGACAGCTGTTCATGTGGCTTAGATGCACTAGCTTGCACATGAGAGAGGCCTCTGCTGGTACACGAGGGAGGTGGAGGGAGAAAGAGAGGAACTCCAGGCCTGGACTGAGGTCAGTTCCTCCTCCAACAGAGAATCCAAGGATTGTAAGAATTCTAAATTTGAACCTTGCCTTTTAAGTAAGTAAAGATGATGGTGCATTTATCAAGATAGGAGGCTAAATCGTGTTGTTTTTAATGATTTGTTAGCTTATCTTTTAACTTTTAAATAGTCTCATCTGGGGTACATGGGTATCCTTCTGTTCTCTAGCCTCAGTCTCATTAAGGTTTGGGGAGGGTGGGCCTATTTGTTTCAAACCAAGATGCCACAGCCCATGCCCACAATCTGAAATAAACCTCCACCCAGCATCATCCTCACATTTGGAAATGCAGCCATCACACATTCAAGGCTAAACAAACCCTGTGCCACCTGCATAATGAAATTTTATTTGCTTTTTGAAAAAAAAACAAAGACATATTAAATACAAAAACCTAAAAATATAAATTCTTTAGCCAAAGTTTCCCACTAGAGCTGATTATTTTTTAAGAACTTGTACGTTCTAAAGGAAAAAAAAAATAAAAGGCTTTGGAAAGGCCCAATTTTGGACAGCAAAGCCACCTGGGTCCACTTAGTTTCATTGAAGCTCAGTGTTTTAGAATTGCATGAATATCAGTCCAAGAACACTTACCCTTCATTTCAGTGGCCCACCCTCAGCTCACTTAGAGATCTGCCCGGCCAAGACAATTAGAAAACTATGTTAGAGGATATCATATAAATGTATATTCACTGATACCATGGCTTGAGATCCTGAAGTTTGGAGAAGATTAAATACAAATCTACACACTTTATGGTGCCAATCAGTTCATAATTTCAGATGCCTGGAACCTGACTTCAGGAGATTTATGACTTCAAGCTTTTCCAAAAGGAAATTCTTAAGAAAAATGTGGATGTAAAGATGGTTAAGCCAAAGGCTAAATCAGGTTGTACAGTGACCCCCAAGGATATGCATTAAAGGAGAATTACATAGCGGCATTAACCTGGCGGCCACAGTAATGGTCTTTTTGCAGGTCACATGTTTAGACAACATCCAGAGGGCAGTAACTGAGAATGTTCTGGATACAAAACAGGGAAAACGCAGCTTTATAAAACTGTTTTGGGACTTCCCTGTGAGACCCCAATTAGCGTTTCGACAAGAGGCCTGGCTCCACTGACATGCACATAAAATAATCAAGTTCAAGACAAAATTATTTTAAAATAGTTGCTAAAATTATGCTAAAATTATGTTAAAATAACTTTTTCAATTTTTAATTTAAAAAAAAAACTTATTTTCTGCCTTCTTGTTTGACCTACAAATAGTCTGTCCGATTGCCTTGGAAAGCAGGAAATAGTTAATAAAAAAAAAAATCAAGCAGGCCAGTTCATAAAAGTGAGCAACAGACTCCAACACCTCATATTCTCACTGCTTTCCCTTATAAAATAATAGAAAAAGCATCATAAAATCAATATTAACTTGTTTAAGTAGCTGTAAAAGAGCTCTCTGGTCATTTGCTCTAACTATAAAATTATCTCATCATCTCAGTGAACTGCCAATCCTTTGAGAACTATCTACTATGGCTGTCTATTAGTTCTTAACGATATAGCTTTATAACTACTGGCATATCTTTCTTAAGGCTGGAGAGGAGTTTTTTAAAGCAAACATATCAGGTAGAGAAGTGGAAATCTTTCAAAGTTACCAAAAGGTACTCTATGCATTCATGCAAACACACAGTGAAACAGTAATAAAACTTTCACACCTCTTTCCCAAATAAAACACCACTAAGTGTTGTATAGCCAATGCAATCTCTAGAAACTAACCACCCCAAATTTTCTTGCACTTTTCATGATAAACTAAAAATATTAAATCATAGGACCACTCACATGCAATTTCTATGTCAAAGAATAATGCATATACATTATTTCCTAGCTTTTCTGTTTTATTTTTCTTCGGAGAAATAACTCTCAATTCCTCTTGACTGGCTTATACTACTAAGATCTTTTTTCCTACTATGTCAAGTCCCTAGATTACTGTTCCCTAATTTTGCAGACACAAGTTAGAAATTTCCATCAGACCTCATGGCCAAGAATGGCTCTGCTTTTCTTAAGAATTAGTCCATTTCTTATATTATGAACATGGTAATTCTTAATGACTGATGATGTTTCTCTCTTTGCCTTGGCCACCAGGCCACATGTTAGTTCCTCTTACCCCACTAGACAATTTTTATACCTTCATTTCTCCTCTTATTATCTTCAATCAATCATTTTATCTCCTAAGTTGCACAATTTTTTGCCTTAATATTTTTATAGAAAAATATAGTCACTTTTTTATCTTAAAACTATCACATAAAATTATTTTAAATTCCGTCCCTTCCCATCAACTTAGAGCAGATGTTTCTAGGAAACCCTTCTACATAACGTGACTCAAGTGTTTCTAAAAATATACCTACCTTTACCTTAACTTCTTCACCCTTATGTTAAACCAGTACTTATAAGCACATATCCCCAAAGTGTAGCTAGATCTCTAGATTGTTAGGACTGGTTACATGCAGTGTATCTCCTTCTTCCGTGTTTCCATTTAGCTGCAGTGTTTATTTTATCTTTCCTGGGGCAGGTAAAGCTACTTGACATTGAAGAATGTGCCCACAAAACCATCCCTTGCTGGTTAACAGCTTTGTGATTCCTGGGCAGCTCACGTTGCCTAGAAGGCTGTTATATATGCCATAGATCTTGCTATCAATAGTCAGGACAAGACAGGTTATGCAGCGGTAACAAAAGAGTAAATCTCAGTGGTTTCATACAAAAAGATTATCACTCCACACAAAATACATTTCAAGTTCAAGCAACTTCCCAGGGCAACCATTCTCCATACAGTGCCTCAGTAATCCATGCTGCTTTGGTTTATGAGACAAAGGCATCACAACACAAACGTATATCCATGATCAGAAAGACAGAGGGAGAAACAGGAGAATTGCAGAGTCACTGGAAGCAATATACTTCTCTTATGCTTTTATTAGCCAGAACAAGTCACATGCCCCTCTCTAATTGCAATAGGACTGGGAAACAGACTCCTCTATGCCCAAGGAGGACAGGAGAGTCAGATGTTAGCAAACCCTACTAACATCTGGCTCTCTTGTAGTTTTTTTTAACTACTTAAAAAAAAAAAAGAAAAAGAAAATTCAAGTTGCTAGCTTGTCACAAAGAACTAGAAATAAATTCAAGTTTTTACCAGATGAAATTATTTGAAGTGATTTAATCCAGTAATAAGAATATATTTACACTCTGGTGAGTTTATCCTTCTTCTCCAAAACCACTGCCAACTTCCCACTGACTCAACAAGAGTCCACCCTCTCATCTCCGCAAGCAAGGCCCTTCAAGCTCAGCTTCTCTTTCTAGCTTCATCTTCAAGTACTTACCCAATGAGCATTTTGCTCTAAACATATGAGACAGCTCATGGCTTGTACTAAACTGTACATTTTCCCAAAATATACTTTGAGTTTCCCATTTTAAAACTCTAAAAGTTTATTTAAAGCTTTCACAAAAAGCTTGCTCCCCATTTCAATTACCAACCACAAAACGTATCTATTTAACTTGTAGAAAACAACCAACTTCTTTTTTTCTTTAGCTTACCACCACTAATATTTTAAATAATTGCTCAGAACTATTTCCTCCTCAGTATGAGGAGTTAAGATGCTAGGTGCTCTCCTCTAGAGTGAAAAATATAAAATACAAATTTAAAACAAGCCCAACTGAACAATCTAGACTTTACTTTTTAATTTTCTACTCTAATTTTTAGCATTATAAAAATAACATATACTCGTTTCAAAAATTTAAACCATTGCAGAAATATTTAAAATTAATAGCTCATATTTGTTATTAGCCAGGTAGTGTGCTAAGTGCTTTATGTGAGTCATGTCATTAAATCCTTACAACAATCGTATAAGAAGTATTATTATTTGCATTTTATAGATGAAGAAACTGAAGCGTAGGGGAGTTAAATATCTTTTTCACAAAGATAAAAAGTGGTAAAGCTTTTATCTGATCAAGCACCATGCCAGGAATGAAAAGTCTCTTAAAGTATCACCCTCTTTAAAATCCTACCCCCAGTTAGAAATTTCAACTTGGGCTTTTAAAGATGGTAAATAAAATACAGCAAACTTTTTCCAATGAGAATATTGACCTATAAAAGAAAGAACTTGCAAGTCCCTGATTCATTCAACTCCTCACAGAAGCAGTTTTTGAGAAGCATTTCTTTTTAAGAAAAGCAGTTTGATTGGTTCATGGTTCTGCAGGGTGTACAGGAAGTGTGGTGCCAGCATCTGCTTCTGGTGAGGGCCTTAGGACACTTCCAATCATAGCGAAAGGCGAAGGGAGAACACATGGTGTCCCATGGTGAGAGTGAGAGCAAGAGAGCTAGGAAGGGCTGTCTCAGACTTTTAAACAACCAGATCTCTCATGCACTAACTGATAACTCTCTCATAACTAACTAACTGAACGAGAGGTCACTCATCACCAAGGGGATGGTACGAAACCATTCATGACGGATCTGCCCCCATGATCCAATCACCTCCCACCATGCCCCACCTCCAACACTGAGAATCACATTTCAACATCAGATTTGGAGGGGACAAACATACAAATCAGAGAAGGAGAAAGAGCTGAGTAAGGGCAAGGTCTCAGCTTGACCCTTGGAATGGAAGAACCCTATATGCCAAAGGACTGACTGCACTTTCTGATGACTCCCAGACCCATGTTTCAGTCCCACCTCCCCTCAGCTTCACCAGCTTTATTAAGTGCTGGCGGTGGACAGCTCCCTGTCTTCAGGAGCTCCCAGTGGTCATCCACACGCAGGCAAGCATCTGTGCTAGGGCGCATGGCGCTATCACTGGGCTACTTCTATACCTTGCACTGGGAACTGAGTTAGTTCTTGTCAGTTAGTCTCCACTCCAACACAGCAGTTTACAAATACATTTCAAACCTAGTTTTCTAAAGGTGCTGAAATGATATTCCCCCAAAATGTTCACTTTGGACTACAATGATGGGTTATTTCCATAAACAAAAAAGCAAACTTTATTTTCCTTTTAGGAAAATAAACTAAGTTCAAGAGTACATGTGCAAGTTTGTTACATAGGTAAACTTATGTCATGGGGTTTGTGGTATGGATTATTTCGTCACCCAGGTAATAAGCCTAGTGCCCATTCTTTATTTTTCCTGATCCTCTTCTTCCTTCCCCCGCTCCACATTCTGGTAGGTCGCAGTGACTGTTGTTTTCCTTTTTGTGTCCATGAGTTGAGAAGCACTCTAGCCCTATCTGCCCAGTATCTTCTCTCTCTCAAGTTGACCTCCCACTTGGCATCCTTCTTTTGGCTTAACGTGCCAATCTATGTCTCACGTAAGAGTACTTTCCAAATGTCATGTTTATATTATTATTAATAAAAATAAGCTTGTTGTCTAGAATGGCTAACACAACCACTAAACCACCATGCAGACTGACTGTCAACTGCAGAGTAGCAGAATGGGACTCAAAGATGCATCTTTAGTTGAGAAGAAGGGAACATCTCACTGAATTCAGAGTATTCTCAGAGAAGGCTCAATGGGAAGGGTATTGCTACAAGCCTACAATAGATCACCAGTGGGTAGAGTGAGAGGAAGTGATGAAAACAAATTCAAGAAGGACCAAATGAACATAGCATGCTGGTTACACTCAGCCATCCTCCTAAATGACTCTCCAAATAGTTTAAGTAAAGAATATCCTTTCTGTTATAAGATGGAAATATTGCCTTTGCCACCCCTTTTACACTTAAGGGAATCCTGAAAGTAAGAAGTTATTTATTTGGGGGAAGGTTACTCTGAGAATCTGTTGAAAGCAATAGACCCTAACCCCAGGGGGGAAAAAAAAAGTCTACAAACAAAATTTCCTATGTAATTTCAGGAGGCTGCCAGACACCAAATGAAAAGCTGGTATTGTCAGCAGTACAAAGAAGAAAATGGACAATGTCCTATATGATATCCTCCCTGTGCCTTCACGGTGCTGAGGGAAGAGAAAAAATTCATAAACTCACTTCCTATCATCCTAAGTGTCTTTGTGGATTGGAAAGAAAGAGGGAGGTTGATAAGGAGATGTGCAGCCACGTCTAACTGATAGACTTGCTTCACACAGCAGAGGAAGTGCCTCCCTCTTGTTAGACTCTTTTCTATCCCACGCCAATAAATTACAACTGTGATTATTGTTGACATATCTGCAACGTGAATGACGCCCTCTGTGGTTGCCTCAAGGACCATCCATACAACCTATGTGGAGCCTGAAAGACCATTAAACAAACAATCAGAGAATATGAACCAGAACAACAGGCTAATGAAAGAAATATGACATATTAATCTAAGTGAGAAGCATGTCAAATATCTCTTCTTTTTTCTTTTCTCTCTCCCCTGAGACAGAGGTGGTTCACTCTTGTTGCCTAGGCTGGATGGCAACGGCATGATCTCGGCTCACCGCAACCTCCACCTCCTGGATTCAAGCGATTCTCCTGCCTCAGCCTCCCGAGTAGCTGGAACTACAGGCATACACCACCACACCCGGCTAATTTTGTATTTTTAGTAGAGATGGGGTTTCTCCATGTTGGTTAGGCTGTCAGGCATCTCTTATAAAAAAGGACAACAACCCGGAGTTCTTCGCATGAGCCAAGGACAAGGCAAAAGGAAGGAGGTTGCAGGTACAGCATGAAACATTCCAGCTACAGAGAAGGAAGAACTGAGTAACAGGAGTGGTTGAAAGACTCTAGCTGGGGTTGCTTAAGATGGTCTAGTATTTCCTTTTCTTGAGATTCAGGCACATATGTTCATTCACAAAGTACTTACCAGCCTTTGCTTAGGCATTCACAATTCTCTCTCAGATTTGAAATGGAATATCAGATCTTTTTTTCTCATACTACTTCTAAACTAGTAGACAGTTGTGATGGATAAAAATTATAGATGAGTTAAAACAACAATGGCAAAATGTCCTCCCAGCTCCAATTCTCACTTATGAGTGGAAGGCTTAGCCAAGTCCATTAAGTCCATTTACATCTCAGATTAAATGTTACCACCCCACAGCAGCCTTCCTTGTGGCACACCAAAAGTGGGTTTCCCACCACACCCCAAGTAAACTCTATCTCAGCCCACTTACTGATTTCCTGCCTATTACTTGCCAGAACTTGCACTTTTCACTTGCTTATTCACTTATTTTGTTTGCTGTTGTCTGCTTTAGAATGTTAGAGCCATAAGAGAAAGAAATATGTGTGTTCTTATCACACTGTGTGTATTCCCACCGCCCACAGTAGTGCCCAGGGTATGGCAGCTGCTCAGTAGTTGAAGAATCCGTTGACCTTTCTCAGCCTTTTTCTTGCCTGTAAATCAGAGGTTTGCTGTGAGGACTGAATGAGAAGGGAAGGGCTTCTATAGCAGCCAAGTCTATCCTAGCCAGCTCTGCAGTCGGGAGGCATCTTGGCTGCTGTTCTTCTAACCGGAAGTTATCATGAACAGGAGTGTCTAGAAGAGCCAAAGGCAGAGAAATCTGATGTCTGCAACCTTTATCCATCAAATCCTAGCAATGGCTCCCTTTTTGTCTCTTTTCTAGCTTTATGTCATAATTTGCTGTCCCCAGGAGAGGATGCAGCAAACAAGTAGGAGGTAGAGGCTTAGTAACAGGGTAGGGTGGTAAACCTCTTCCACTGTGTGGCCTTCCCTTAACACTTAACATCCAGGGCAATGGTGTGCCTCAAGATATTTTTCAGCATTTCTTTGAGGGGCTTCTCTGAGATCAGATCATAACAATGAGACCTGTGGTAGTTAATTTTAGATGTCAACTTGACTAGGCTATGGTACCCAGTTGTTTGTTCAAACACAAGTCTAGATATTGCTGTGAAGTTCTCTCTCTCTCCCTCTCTCTCCATATATATGGGCTAGGATATATATATGCACATTTATCATTTCTTTGTGGGGCTTGAGACCAGATTATGGCAACGAGACCCATGATAGTTAATCTTAGATGTCAGCTTTGCTCGGCTGTGGTACCCCGTTGTTTAGTCAAACAATAGTCTAGGTGTTCAATTTTTTTTAAATGGTTCTGCTTTTCTGGAGAACCCTGAAACAAGATCATTGAAGCATTTCTCAAATTTTGTGATTTTTACATGGAGAGAATCTACATTTTTCACAGAGATTAAACGCCATTTCTTAATTCTTTCTTAAGAAAATAGTCAAAAACACCAGGCTATGTGAGAGGAACGGTCCTCAGGAGTGAACTGCTGTAAGCGCCTTCTGGCCTCCTCAGAATCACTCAACCTAGGCTACCCCTCTGTGATTCAGAGCAAATCGAAACCACAGTTTAGAACCTCAAAAAAGTTCATCGAGTGGGGAAATGAAGAGCTCCTCAGAGTTCTGACGCAAATGGAAAAGATTTTTTTCCACCCCCAGTTACCCCTCTGGGCCTTTCACCACCTGGGAAAAAAAGTGGCACATGATTGAACAGAGTAAGTGTCTCTCCCTCCCTCTTGAATTCCATTTTTTAAAAATCTCTTTTCTAAAAATACAGGGAATTCTATGAATCTTTTTTCTGCTTCTGAAATATTTTCTACAGAATCTAGTACTTGCAAAGCGGTGATTATGAATGACTAAACAGTCTTGCATATATTTCTGGAATACTTGGAAATGCCTCTGTTATTTTTGGAAACGTGTGCTTGTTCAGGTTATTCCGGCAATGGGCAGCTACTGAAAACATTCTTTCGTGATAAAAAGCCTGTAGCTCCACCTACTGCTTCCTCAAAGATGACAACAGGGATTTCAGTGCTAAAAAATGAAAAGAAAGATCCTCTTAAACAGTTTCATTTTCAAATTAAAGCTCATATATTTAGTTGCTTTCAGTAAAAGTAATATGTCTCTACCACTGGCAAAACATATATAACCCATACATTAGGCATCACTAGCAAAAAGGGGGAAATAAAAGCAGGCAAGGAATGAATTGAGCGTTTTGAAACATCTATCAATGTCTTTGCCAACATCTGCTGAAAAGCAAGAGGGATCAGAGAAATCTTTGGAGAATACACAACTATGGGGAAAGAATTGACTTTAAAACATAAGCAAAATAACCACAAACATGAGGCCTGATGGTATCAGTGAATCTTATTTTGCCTGGATTTGAAGAAAATGGTGAAATGGGAGCTGTAGGCAAAAGAGAAGCAAACGAATCCAAGTCTTTAAATGTTCTTTTTAAAATGGTCCAATTCTCAACTTCCTTGTCTTTTCTCATGGCTCACTCACAGAGGATCTGGTCCAAGAAACAATTTTTACTGAAATTAATTCTTTTGTTTTGACTATTTCCATTGCTACCAAACCTCCAAATCAACGCCCCTCCATTACAACAAACTTTCCTGTCTAATTTCTAGAACTTCAACCACAATAGATTATGCTATTCTATAAGATCAAGAAGTGCCAACAAAGAAACTTTTTTTCTACCCTTTTATTCTTCCTGTGAGTCTAAAATGCTTTTCAAATCTAGTTTCTTTTACCACAGCTAATCAAATAGAACAATACCTTTCTCCTTTTCTCAATTTTAAACTGTGAGGCAAAGCTGACCTACAACAGAAAACCGGGAAGAACACTGAGAGCTACAACGTCAGTGTTGTCCAGGGGTACAGTTGGTTTGTTGCTAAGTCTAAGGGCATTTTTTTCCTGCTTTCATCAATCAGACTTAACTGTTTAAAAGTATAAAGCTTTGGTTTCATGGTACTGCAACAACATATTGTAATTATATCACATCGAAATATTTTGCACCTTTAAATATTGGGAAAGGTTTTTTTCTTTTGTACAACTTTTTGATTTACTTTTAACCCTCCAGAGAAGTTGCCAGAATAAGACCAACACCTCCAAGGTATGTTTCATCCAGGTCCAAATTGGGGCAAACTGAAATTCTGTCCCATTTGTTTTCTCCTTTCTCTCTAAAAGTAATTTTTTGCAACCCATTTGAGAATAAGTGGTAGACATCATGCTCCCTTACTACTAAATATGTCAGCGTATATTTCTTAAAAGGAAGATGTTTACTTACATAACCATAGCACAATTATTACAATATAGATTTAACATTGGTATAATTCTACTCTTCAACCCACAGTCCACATTCAAAGTTTACCCATTATCCCAACAATGTCCTTCACAGCTATATTTTTCATCCTACTCCAGGATCCAATCCAGACTTACACTTTCCATTTCATTACCATACATCTTTGGTCTCCTTTATTTTGGAGTAGTTCTTCAGTCTTCCTTTGTTTTCCATGACCTTGACATTTTTTTTTAGAGATTCTTTCACAGAATCTCCCCCATTTGGGGTTGTGCATCCTTTGGTACAATTCTTACAGAAATGATGTGTTCTTCTCAGCATATCACATCGAGAGATAAGAGATGCTGGCAACGATAACTTGGATCACTTGGTATGAGATGGTACCTGTCAACTTTTTCTATTACAAAACTATTATTTTTTCCTCCACAATTAATAAGTAGTTTGTGAGAAGATACCTTAAGGCTATGAATATATCCTATTCCTCATCCAACTTCGTCTACTAGTTTTAGCATGCATTCACAATTTTTTTCTGAATTACTAATGATGATTTCAAAATAGTAATACTCTAACTCTATCATCCTTTCTACATCTACTAGTTAGCAAACTATCTTTAGCCTTCTTTATTTTAATATCATCCTCCAGCTAGTAATTGCAAATCAGGAACATATTCACAAAGACCTAAGGTGCTTCTTGATTTGAAAGAGGATTCTGAAAAGATTTTGAGTATTAAAGCCCAAGGAAAATGTTAAGTATCACCCCTCCCCCACAAAAAAACCTCCAAACCTTTAAGCGAATTCTTCCAAAAACCTGAAACTATCAAATCGAAACCAAATTGTTTTTTTAAAAAAGAAAAGAAACCTCAAGTATCCTGAGTGGTGGTCTGATGAAGGCCAGGAAAAGATATCTTATCCCTCTGTAGTCTGCAAATCAGGAGAAGCATTCATCCTGAGCATTTGCTACCTGAGGCCACCGTTCAATCTCTACAAGTTCTGCGACTTGAAGAAACCTGGAAAAATCTTTGCACTCACTTCCGACCTTGCCACTTCTTCCCAGCAGGGCCTCACATAGCAGTCTCCTCAAAAGAAAAAATGAGCCTATCCTGAAGATCTTCAGAAATGCCCACCCTCTGCCAAACTGGGCAATCCTTCCTGTCCAATAGGATCCCGTAGCTAACGAAGGCCCTTTATTCCACCTTCCTTTCAGTATAGCCTCAGTGTACCTATCCAGCAACTAAGTTTCATAGCTTCTGAAAGAACAAATTTTTGAGTCTTGTGAGAGTCTTGTGAGAGTTTGGTTTATTCAGCAAATGTTCACTCAGTTGCCCCTTCCTTTGTGTGTGAAGTTTATTTCCCTGCTCCAGGGACATTGGGCTTGGACATATACTTGCATCCTCTTGACATTCCATTGGCCATGGCAAGTGCCATTCCACTTGCTTCCACAGAGACTGGCTTGGCCTCCTACTTCCTGTGATAGCCATGAGAAGAGCAGGGCTGGGTGGACACTGTCTCTTTAGTCTGAGCCCCCAGATAAAAAATACACAAGGAGCAGACCTGAACCCGACTCACAGTCTGGATCTAAGACCAGCCAACCCTCAAACTGTAGCAGAGTCATGCATTTGAGCCCACTTAAGACCAACTAAACCACAGCTCCCCTGAAGACCCATGAACATGAGAATAACTGCCTATTATGTGTCCCTGAGTGGTGTATTAGCATTCTCTAAAGGGACAGAACTAATAGGATAGATGAATATATGATGGGGAGTTTATTAGGAGAATTGACTCACGTAATCACAAGCTCAAGTCCCACAATAGGCCATCTGCAAGCTGAGGAGCCAGGAAGCCCATCCAAGTCCCAAAACTTCAAAAGTAGAGAAGCCAATAGTGCAGCCTTCATCTGTGGCCAGAGGCCTGAAAGCCCCTGGCAAATCACTAGTGTAAGTCCAAAGAGTCCAAAAGCTGAAGAACTTGGAGTCTGATGTTCATTGGTAGGAAGCATCCATCACGGGAGAAAGGAGGAGGCCAGAAGACTCAGCAAGTCTGCTCATTCCATGCCGGCTTTTATGCCGGCAGCTGATTAGATGGTGCCCACCCAGATGGAGGTGGGTCTGCCTCTCGCAGTCAACTGACTCAAATGTTAATCTCCTTCGGCAACACCCTCACAGACACACCTAGGAACAATACTTTGCATCTTTCAACCCAATCAAGTTGACACTCAATATTATCTATCACAGTTGGGGATGATTTGTCACCCAGCTTTGCTATGGCATAGCTGACTAATACAAATACCACAATAAAGTCCTTATCTACTACCTTCTCCAGATTAAATAAGCCCAGTTCTATATCACCCTATTATAATGCCCTATTGTAAAGCTTTTGTCTTGTTTTCTCCTTTCTTAGCTTTCTATATAAGAAACTGCTTTGTGACTTAAGAAACGCTTTTCCTCTGGAAAACCTACAGAAGATTCTAGGCAGCCTCATTCTGAGGCATTTCTTTGGACTTGTATTACAACTCATAAAAGGTTAAGATAAAAATCTAAACAAAAGGCAGAATACCCAGAATAAAATTATCTGTAAAATAGACACCCCAAAATGTATACTCTTATAAATTGTAAACAGTGTTTATGACTATGACCACAACAAACCTGGGAGGAAATAAAGTACTATTTTACTCATGGCAATCTTCAAGGACATGAGACCTGTTCAGTCACACAGGGCCCCATGCTTAGAAGGCCCCTGTCCCCAGTTTAAAATTCTGCTGTCCCTGTCTTGAAATTCTTAATTATGTCTTCAAAGGACTCTTCAATTTTATTTTGTAGTTGGCCCCACAAATTATGTAGCCAATCCTAATTCCACTTACAAGACAATTCCAAACCTGAAGTTTGTTCCTCCATTTTATCTGCCAATGCCTTGGTTCAGGCCTTCATATCCTCTTCCTTGTATATTTGCAAGAGTTCTCATTTAGTCTGTTTGCTTTTTGTCTCTTTTGTCCCCATTTTTCCTCCAGAATATACAGATCTGACCACATCACTCCTTTAAAATGTTTCAATAAATGTTTATTGCATGCAGGACAAAGTTCAAATTACTTAACAAGATGTCTTAGTCTATTTTTCTACTGCTATAATAGAATATCACTGACTGAGTAACTCATAAAGAATACAAGTTTATTTGTCACACAGTTCTGGAGTCTAGGAAGTCCAAGAGGATGGCACCTCCATCTGCTCAGCATCTGGTGAAGGCCTTCTTGCTATATCACCCCATGATAGAAGTTATCATGTGGTGAGGAAGGCTACATGAGAGACAGAGAGAAAATAGGGGCCAAACTCATCCTTTTTTCAGAAGCCCACTCCCATAATCGCTAACCTACTCCCTTGATAATGACATTAATCCACTCATGAGGGCAGAGGCTTCATGACTTAATCACCTTTTAGGGGTCCTACCTCTTAATACCATCACAGTGGTAATTAAATTTCAACACAAGTCTTGGTAGAGACATGCAAACCACATTACAAGGAATACATGTCCATTACAGGATGATGCAAACTCTATTCCAGTCCCTGCACCCCCTCTTCTTACATCCTTCAGTCACCCAGTGTTATTTCTCAGGGTTTTCTTTTGTTTTTCCCTACCTTTGCTCACACCTCTGCCTAGAATGCCCTTCCCTCCATCTACTTAACTGAGAGTACTGAACCAAATGTGACCTTGACAGTATTCTCTGTCTATTCTCTTACTCCATACAAATTCTTAACTCCTCATTTGGGTAGCATCTGAATATACTTCTGATACAGCACTTCACATAAGCACTATGTGGTTTATTTACTCCTCCACAAATTGTAAGCTTTCAGAATTAGGAATCATATCTTGTACTTCTTTCTACTCTTAGCTCAATGACTAACATGTAGAAAGCACCAATAGTAGGCATTCAAGAGATCATTGAATTTGAATTGTCACTTAAGTAATGAGAAACTTACACTCAAATGTTTTAGTTATTCAGAATCACCCAGTAAGTTAATAACAAAGGCAGGACTCAATCTCAGGCCATCTGATTCTTGGTTCAATACACCACGTTGTCTTCTCCTGGTAGATTTTCCAACAAGATATCAGTCATATTACCCCACTAATCCATGAATGAAGTAACCCATCTTTTTGTGCTTGTCCAAATAATGGGGAGAGAGCAGCTATGTCCCTCCTAGAGATTCTAAGATACAGAGTTTCAGATCTGGGTGGCCTCTTAGAGGTTGTTTATTCCAACTCTTCATTTCACTCAAGAGAAAAAAAAAAAAGGAAAATAAAGAGGTTTATTCTAGGCTACATAATCAGTTACCAGGTGTGCCAAGTCTGAAGTCAATGCTAATTCCACTGATCACATTGCCTTGTCATTAGAGGCAAAAGTCCAGATAAACATGCTTTGCCACTGCAAATGAATTTGATTGGTTCCCTAACAGCTGCCATCAGACTAATATCCTTCTCCCTTAGGCAGAGCGGAAGGACACTTGAGACTCACACAGCACCATGAAGTCTTTCGGCTTTCGCCACCATCAAAGTACAGGTGTCATCTAAGCTTTGGATTGCTCAAATGCAGGCTGGAGAAGCCCACATATCTCCTCCCTGCCTCTCGCACCCTTTCCCCATCTATAAAAGTAAGTCTGAAGCTTGGTGCTGTATGGTTTCTCCATACTTAAAACCTGTCCCTAAGGGAAAGGTTCATATTAATAAAAGCTGAGAGGGGATTCCATAATTATCTCCAAATATGCAATGGATATTGTTCAGAGACTAACTATTCCCTTTTTTCCAGAAGCTGTGAAGAAAGAAGGAGTAAACTGTTCTAACTCCAGCCTGAAGGATCCAAGGTAGATACCAGGGAGAAGAGAGGCATCAAACACAAAGTGGGAGGCTGGAAACACATTTCTGATAATATGAACTCTTTAGAAAAGAATAAATTAAAATTGCATAAGCCAACAAAGAGTTAAGCAAACAAAGGAATACTTCAAGTGGCCTAATCGGCAACTTTGGAAACACCTTACATGGAAAGTATATGTGTTGGTCTCTGGAATTTATTCCCACAGAAAATTTGGGATTAAAGTTGCTGATCGACGGCATGTAATCTGGGAAGAAGAATTTAACAGGGGCTAGTGCTCTTGGTCAGATGATGCCTCCCTTCCTCCTCCTCCCTCCTAGTTGCAGGGATGTTCAGTATGAAATAGAAGAAAGACAATTGAGCCAAGGACTCAAAAGTTCGATTGAAACACATCCTCCCTCTACACCTTTGTGTCTGTAGCTGAAATATGGGGATCAGGAAAGAGCAAGGGCTTTGATCATGTACAAACCAGTTCAAATACCCATTCAATCACTTCCCAGCAATGCCATTTAATGTCTTAAGTTCACTTTCCTCTTCTCTAAAATAAAAAATATATTGTCTATCTCACAGGGATTTTCTAAGAATTTGTATTACTTTTAAAAGCCTCAGCACAGCCTCCATTGTACGCAATTTAAATAGTAGATAGATAGATAGATAGATAGATAGATAGATAGATAGATAGACAGACAGACAGATAGATAGATTATAGATTCTCATGTTTTCCTACATTGAGTTTCTGGGAGTAAATAACACGCAATATACACGTCTGACACATAATCATCATATAATAAATGTTAGTTTTCTTTTCCTTTCCTTCCCACACCACCATCACAATGAGGGTTTTATCATAGTTAATCCTAAAATCCCTTCTAATTCTATAATTCTACTAATGAAGTCTCTGCTTTACCACTTTGCTTTATTGGTATATCCTTGGAACCATCACAGTAGCAAGTTAGCACAGTTATATGCCTTAATTAGTATTTGTAGCACTGAGTTATGTTTCCCCAATATAAACAAGGTTTGGGGAAAGGTGTACGCTCTCTGTATGTCTAAAACTACACACTAAAACAGTGACTCTGCTTACTGGCTTGAGACTACAAGAGTTAAGTCATAGTCTTGCAGAACACAGCTATGACAAGACACGCTGCCATGGAAAAAAAGCCACACCACATGCACCCTCAAGCTTCACATGTACAGCATCTTTGGAAATCAGATTACTGCCTTCTAGAATTCAGCAGCAATCTCTAGCCACTAGTTGCTTTCCAAAGGTACCATATCCCACAGCTTAAAGGGAACCATCGGGAATCTCCCTGTGAATCCATATTTGATCACTGGGCAAATTTTCCATATCCTGTTCTAGGCAGCTTCAAAGACATCTGTTTTGATTAAAGAATGATCAAGAAACTGCTCTCACATTATAGAGGAAATGGACTCAGTTTAATATGAATTGCTGGCACTATAAAACCTTGTTTCAAAGCTGAGGAGTGATCATCAACATCTGTGCCAGCTCCAGTGAGACAGGCAAGTCCAGGACAAGTGGGGGCCATAGTGACTCCATTTCTGGAAAGAATTTCCCTACAATGTGCATCTGATGACATCACAGGAGGAAAATCTCTATTACACAAGTGCAACATACATCACCCCAACTAGATATGAGAGAAGAAAAGGAAATTCATGGAGAAACCAAACTTCATCCCATGCTGGGGCTCTCTTGATTCCCATCGATTTACATTAAGACAATTCTCATGTCTATTTCTCATGATTTCTCTTCTTCTTCTGCCTCCTCTGCAGATATCAAATACAGAATTTGAGTGACTTCAAAACAATTATTTAACATCTTCCTGTCCGATTTCCAACCTTATTATACATCATCCTATATAATCTTGATTGTCTGGCATGTACACATTTATGTTAATGCACAAAAAGCATTTATTTTGCACTGATGGCATACACAGCAACCAAGAGGCTCGATGTGTGATCTTGATGTGAGGGAGCCAACAGATCGAGAGAGGAACTATGACAGATACAGGAATAACGACCACCTAAGGAGGCAAAAGTAAGTGTCTTCAGAGTGGTAGCAACAGAGTGCTACCAGAACTCAGAGAAGAAAAAGGTTATTTCCAACTGGGGCAGTCAGTAAAGGAATGGCCCATGAACAGGTTTTTGAAGGATTTAAATGACTGATGATTGTCAGGGGAAGTGTTTCTGCAGATTACAAGAATGGCATAAGAAAAGCAGCATTCTAGAAACCAAAACCAAAAACAAAACAAACTCAACCATCAAAAAAATTCCAACCTAACCCTTTTTGTAGTGAATTGGATTACAAATAAATACATAAAATCAGTTGGAAAAGAAAGGTTTATATGTTTCACAGATTCCTTTGTGTTAAATGGTGGTGTGCATGATGAATTAGGGAGGAAATGCCTGGCAGCAGTGGGTGATGAGCAGCATACAAAAGAAGGGGCTAGGATTGGTGTAGACAGCAGAGAAAAGATTTCAGGTAAGTAAAACAATCAATGTAAGATGCTGCCCCCATGAGCACCTTCCTCCATTTTCCTAAACACATGCACACTTGTTCATTCATCAATAGTTATTGAGCACCTACTATGTGCCAGGTATTAGAGATACAGAGGTGCTTTTACAGTATTGTGGAGATGATATTCAATAACTACAGAAATAATTACAGTTTAATTGCAGTTGCAATGAATAGAGTGAAGAAAAGGCACGGGGTGTTTTAAGTCTGTAATTGTAATATAGAACTTGCCTGTCTCTTTAGAGGTTGCATTTCAACATTTCAAAAAGGGGTCACCATATCCCACTATCTCCAAAGCAAGTCCCTGATCCATGCCACCTTCTTCAGAGCACTATGGCTCTGTGGTCCTCCTATGTAGGTTCCATAGTCCTCTTGCCTTAGGATCGTCAGACATGGCATTACCAATTTATTTTCAACACCTCCTGCACCAGTGGTGTGACTGCCTGCAAGAACTATTGGTGCTTCCATGCAGACATCCTTTGCTAGCTAGGTCCCCACCAGCTCCCAGCTGCTGTCGGTGTTGACTGCTAACAGCTCACAGCTGCTCCTTTCTCAGGAAAAGTACCCTCAGCTTACAGAATTTGCCCCTCCAAGAAATGACCAGAGGTCACCAGCACAAGCATCCTCTCAGGTACATGCACACAAAGGGAGAGTCCCACGAGTGACTGGTGGACACAGGAGTACTTAAAACCAACCCCCTCTTGCTTTCAGGTGAGACAACTCTGTGTTGCAATTCACTCTCCGGAGCTCCCTGTGGCATCAGGCTGAGGCTGGACTCCTCCCAAGCCTACATCTTTGCCCAGCTTCTTCTTGGGCCCTGTCCTCTCTCTTTCCCTCCCTCCCAGGTTCATCCGAGAGCCTCCATCAATAACTCACTTGCTCAAGAATCCCCATCCCAGGTCTGCTTCTAGGAAGCCCACTTTTGACACTGTCCTTTTCTGAATGCTACAATGCCTTCCAGCTGCAAATTATTACCCTTTGGATTTCTCCTCCGATGTTTTGCTTAAGGTGCCAATAAGCAGTGAGACCAGTGGACCAGCAGCCAAACAAGGAAGTGAATGGAACCAAAGGTCCTTAGATAATCAGCCCCCGAAAAAAAAATCCTAGTTAACAATACAGCAAGACACCCTATATGGAGTTCTCACTATGAAAGTCTTCCCATTTGATAAAGTATTTTCAAATGGTCTTTTTCATCTCCCTCATAACTTTTTTTAAATTTTTTAACTTTTATATATTTAGGGGACACAAGTGTAGATTTCTTACCTGCCTATATTGTATCATGATGAAGTCTGGGTTTTTTGTGTACCTATCACCCGAAGAGTGAACACTATACCCAACAGGTAATTTATCAACCCTCATCCCCCTCCCACCCTTCCATGTGTTGGAGCCTCCACAATGTCTATTATTCCACTCTGGATGTTCATATGTACTCATTGTTTAGCTCTCATTTATAGGTGAGAACATGTGGTATTTGACTTTCTGTTTCTGAATTATTTCACTTAGGATAGTGGTTTCCAGTTCCATCCTTGTTGCTGTAAAAGATATGATTTCATTATTTTTATGGCTGAGTAGTATTCCATGGCATATGTATACCACATTTTCTTTATTCAGTCCTCCTTTGGTGGACACTTAGGTTGATTCCACATCTTTGCTGTTGTGAATAATGCTATGATAAACATATAAGTGCAAGTATCTTTTTGATATAATGATTTATTTCCCTTTGGGTATGCACTCCATAGTAGAACTGCTGGATCAAACAATAATTCTTTTAGTTATCTGAGAACTCTCCACACTGTTTTCCATATAGGTTGTCCTAATTTACATTCCCACCAACGGTGTCAACAGAGTAAACAGACAACCTATAGAATGGGAAAAAATGTTTGCAAACTATGCATCAGACAAAGGGCTAATATCCAGAAGCTACAAGGAACTCAAACAGTTCAGTGGGCAAAGAACATGAACAGACATTTTTCTGTTTTGGGGGGGTTTTTTTGTTTGTTTTTAACCTTAGACAATTCATTGTTAAATAAAGAGTTCACAAAGCAAAATGGAATGGGACAGATATCAAAGGTAAATTGAAAACATAGTTTTTGTCAAATACTATTCTAGATTTCCTCAAGTTAGAAATGGGAAAACTGTCAAATGAACAGGTACTCCCTCAAATTAAGTCTTTTTAAAAGGTCGAACAGACATTTTTCAAAAGAAGACATACAAGCAGTCAATGAACATATGGAAAAATGCTCAACATCACTAATCATCAGGGAAATACAAATTAAAACCACAATGAGATACCATTTCACTCTAGTCAGATGCTATTTTTAATGGATAATTTTATTATTGATTAATCATAACTTTACATATTTCAGGGTACATGTGATATTTTGACACATGCATGCAATGTGTAATAATCAAATCAGGGTATTTAAGATATCCATCATCTCAAATATTTATCATTTCTTGTGTTGGGAACAGTTTACATTTTCTCATCTAACTATTTTGAAATATACAACAAATTATTATTAACTATGCTTTTCTTTCTGGTCAGTGCAATATAGAATTACTTGATACTTTACTTCTTCACGCTTACAAGTTTAGATTAACTAAAACATTATGACCTAGAAAAGTCTACATATTTTTATTATGACAGCCTAGCACTTCATCATTAAGTCTTTTTTCTGGTGGTTTCTCCCTGCCCCCTCATTTTTACTAATTGAACCCACTCTGCTCTTGATTATTGCAAGTATTAAGTAACTAAGTATTTCAGCTTCTGGATGAATAATTTATTTATGATATCATAAAAAAACATAAAATAAACTCATTTGTTTCTTTTAATGTAGTCATTTTGAAATCTGTTTTTCATCACAGATTCTTTTGTCAATTTAGAAATGTAAGTATAGCTAGAAATTGAGTCAGTCTTAATGACTGTCACTCAATTATTCAGACTGGAAAATGGCTGGATAAATGATTCACTAAGGAACTGTCTTTACCATTAGAAATGCTCTTAAGCTATTCTCAGAAAAATGCTTTTATAAAACATTTAATATTTGTCCAGCACGATGCTAATCAAGAAAGAGCTCTTAGCCTTACGGCTATTCATGATTGGCTATAGATTCTACATAAATTTCCCGAGATTTAAGCACTGAAATTTCATCTCTGAAAAAAGTCAGCTGTATATATTTGGTTCCACAAAAGTACTTGACTGTCTTTGCCCTAGCCCTAGGTAGGTCCCCAAGAAGATGTTCAAGATAAACCAAAGGTAAGAATAAATGAGGTAATATGAAGGATCAGCCCTGGGAAAATTGAGTGCAGAGTGAAGTTTATCTTTAATCACCTTCTTCCCCTTTCTGTATCTTCTGGCATCTGAGATCCCTGCTATCTGTCAAAAGCCTGTTCAGCGTTTCATTCCAGACCACTCATCCCCTCACTAAAGCATTACACCATAAGGGGCCTGTGTTGAGAGCTTGGTGCCAAGGGATCTTGAAAACTGAGAGACTTTTAAACCCCAAAACTATGATTCTCTAATGGGAAGATTGCAGGCATTGATGCAAGTTTAAAAAATTTAGGGTACAAAAGCATTTATTCCCTATGATTTGCCAAGCACTTTTTATAGCTAGAGGCAAAAGAGTCCTAAAATCGCTTCTCTATGAAACTTTCTTTGACACAAGAGACTTACAATTGTCCTGTTAAATCTTAATAGCTGATAGTGATTTTCTGGTGGTTATCTCATTTTATTATACCATACAGCTTTTTGAGGATTGCCTGAGTTTTACAGTGTGTCTTTACGAATATTATCTTATTTAGAATATAATCTTGGCAAGAAGCTCCGTGCCTATTTGCCCTGACTTGTTTGGACCAAACACAAGTGGTCAAAATAAATTTAAAACATGGAAATTAGGATTCATTTGAGGTATTTATGTATTTATTTATTTGGTTGGTTGGTTGGAGAGGGCTTTCTTTTTTTCAACTTTTATTTTAGATTCAGTGAGTGCACATATAGGTTTGCTACCTGGGTATATTGCATAATGCTAAGGCTCGGGGTATAAATGACCCTGTGACCTAGGTACTGAGCATCATACTCAACAGCTAGCCTTTCAACTCTTGCCACCTCCCTCCCTCCCCTCTCTAGAAGTCCCCAGTTTCTATTGTTGCCCAGAATGGCTATTACTAAAAAGTCAAAAACAAGGGATGTTGGCAAGGATACAGAGAATGGGAAGAAACCTTTCCCATCAGAAATGTTTTTAGCATGCTAACAGTGTTCTATTGAGGTATGATTTACACACAGTAGCAAGCACAAACCTTTAGACTATAGTTCAATGAATGTAACCATTTAACTCATGTAAACATAATTCACATTAAGACACAGCACTTTTCCTACACCTTTCCTTTGAATCATCCTCCAAGAGACAACTTCCGTTCTGATTTGTCACTATAACAAATTTTCATATAAATGGAATCCCACAGTACATATTCTCTTCTGTCTGGCTCTTTTTGTTCAACAAAATGCTTTTTATTCCCATCCATGTTGCTGTGTATGTTGGTTTGTTCCTTTACATTGCTGAGTAGTATTCCACTGGATGGATACAGCACAATTTCTTTATCCATTCCCCTGTTGATGGGTATTTGGATTGTCTCTAGGGTTTGGTAATGATGAATAAGGCTTATAAGAAACTTCTTGTATATCCCATTAGAAAAGTTTATAATTAGCTGTAGAAATTCTATATATTGAATTATCCTTTCCCATTGTCTAATTAGAAAGCAATAAATCCATTCCACTGTAGGAAAAAGTCAGGGATAATAAGTCTTCAGGCCCAGCTTATGGCAAGGAGGTTAAGCCTAAGTCAGTAGGCAGCTTGAAGACATCCAGGTGTCAGGAGAGAAAAGGAGGGAAGGTGACATAGAATGGATGTCCATTCCAATGTTCCCTCATGTTTGGGGCCGCTAGTCCATGGGATATTGCTCTCAGGTACCTGATCTCAGTATGGGATTGACAGCTATCTGCGTTAACCTACCTACATTGAATAGATTGTCAATGTTTGAGGTTTCCTCTAGAATAGCAAGGGGACAGCAGAATCAGCAAACAGTAGAATCAAATACTCCATGAAATACATCCAACATGAAATGCTGATATGAACCTCTAGGGAGCAAAGGAAAGCATCCTCTTAGGGGTGTTTTTTTTTGTTTGTTTTTTGTTTTGTTTTTTTGAGGGAAAAAGTCTTAAAATTTCATATGAGATTTTATATAGCCTCTACTAAATTCACTCCTTGTCTTACGATTCCTTTAAAGCTTTACATATTCATCTCAACAAATGATATACATATTCATCTCAACTTATCAATGTATTGACTCTGTAAATACTTAGTTATATAACCTTCAAAGCTACCTTAGGAGATAGGTCCCATTATTTTTCCAACTTTATAATTGAAGAAAGAGGCACAAGAAGATTAAGTAACTTGCCCAAGTTAGACAGCAACCAGAATCATGCTGCTATGTTCATTGGCTTGTTTCATGCCATTTTTTGCACTAAATCATGTGAAAATAGAATAGTGACCATATTTATCCAGAAGCCACAGCCTCAGAAATGCAGTATACAGCTAAGACAAAGAAAGAAAGAAACACAATACATGAGCTTTCCAGGATCCTTAAAATCTAGAGGTGGACATGTTATTCTAAGACACTGGAGACCTCAGAGATGGGGATGTGGCCTCGTTGCTGCTAAGGTTGGCTCAAGAATAAGGAAGGCCTTAAATATCTTAAGTGTTTCCTATTTGGGGCATAGTTTGTTCGCAGTAAGTTTTCCCTGAGCAGCAATGCAGCCTGTAAAAGTGCTGAAAGCAAAGCACTTGGCACGTGGCAGGTTTTGAAGCTTGGTATAGAGAGAGGCAACAGTAGCTTAGGGTAGCTGGGACAGCTACACTGCATGAATTCCTGCACTGAGTGGTCCCTTCGTTGGTTTTGTTTTGTGTGGTTTTTTTTTGTTTTTTGTTTTTTAAGACGGAGTCTCGCTGTGTCGCCCAGGCTGGAGTGCAGTGGCACGATCTCGGCTCACTGCAAGCTCCGCCTCCTGGGTTCACGCCATTCTCCTGCCTCAGCCTCCCGAGTAGCTGGGACTACAGGCGCCGCCACCTCCCCCGGCTAATTTTTTTGTATTTTTAGTAGAGATAGGGTTTCACCATGTTAGCCAGGATGGTCTCGATCTCCTGACCTCATGATCCGCCCGCCTCGGCCTCCCAAAGTGCTGGGATTACAGGCGTGAGCCACCGCGCCGGGCCGGTCCCTTGGTTTCTAATGGGATTCCATGTCCTCAGATATAATCTACCCTTACAGTGGTAAGGGGTGATCACTTTAAAAACATTGATATTCCACCAGAAATGCCATAATGAGCACTAACAGAGGAGCAAATACCTGAGGCCCTCAGTTAGTGCCTATTTACTCTTAGTTGACATCTATTGTAAGTCTAACAAATTTAAAAGAGAAAGAAGAAAACAGGCCAGATGCAAACCCACACAGAGCAAAAGGATCCCTGATATCCTGACAGGCAGAGAGCAGAACTCAAAGATCACAGAAATTTCATCTAACAGAAACAATGTCTTACCTGCCTTCCTGAAGACTTCAACATATGTATTAATCATGCCTTTTTATTTTCTGTATGTCTGATGATTAGACATCTGAGGTCTTGCTAACTCTGGAAAAACTGCTCCTCCCAAGGCTAATCAGTTCCTAAAGATGGCAGATAATTTGCCTAGGAGCACATTTTTCATATGCAAACCAAACAATCCAGAGCCCCCACTCCAACCACCTCTTAATGGGGCTCTCAAAGGTGAGCCACTACTTCCGTGCCCTAATCACCCCAGGGCCAGGGACCAGGTAACTAGGTACAGTCCATATATCCCAGAGCTCACTGAAACTATTCAAACCAGCCAATCCTAAACCTGCTTATCTGTCTTGCCTGTTCCTTCCCACAGAAACCACAATGAAGGCTCTTGTCCGTGATATCCTCTTCCTGCTTCCTTTGCTCCCTGATCAGCTCTGGTGCTTCCCATGTGGCCCTGCATGACGTGTTGTGCCTCCTGTTTCTAGAGATCTGTGGCTATAAAAACCTCTTCTTTTACAACAGTCATTCCATGGTTGGGTGTCTTACCATGTCTTATTAAAACGGCACCAAGAAGATGACTAAATCCTGCTCAGTGGAATCTAAATGACAAAAGTCAAAGGTATATGTATTAATTCATTCTCACACTGCTATAAGAAAATACCTCAGACAGGGTAATTTATAAAGAAAAGAGTTTTATTGGCTTATGGTTCCATAGGCTGTATGCGAAGCACAGCAGCTTCTGCTTCTGGGGAGACCTCAGGAAGCTTCCAATCATGGTGGAAGGCAAAGGGGTAGCAAGGCATCGACATGATGGGAGCAGGAACAAGAGGCAGGGGAATGTTACACACTTTTAAACAATCAGGTCTTGCAAGAACTCACTATTGTGAGGACAGCACCAAAGGGATGGCACTAAACCAGTCATGAAAAACACCCTCATGAGCCAATCACTTCCCACCAGGCCCCACCTCCAACATTGGGGATTATGATTTGACATGAGATTTGGGTGAAGACACAGATCCAAACCATATCAGTATGTAATTCCACAAATTAATGTCATATACCAAACCCCAGAGGGGCAGCTCAGAACACCAAGCAAGATAAATACTAAACAAATAAATATGTAAACAATAAAAACTACATCTAGGCATAGTATATTTAAAGTAGAGAAAATCAAAGTTTTTTTCTAAATATCCTGAAAGAAGTCAGAAGGAAAATAAACCTTACCTACAAAGGAGCACAAATAAGAATTATATCCAGCTTCTCCTCAGAAACCATGTAAGCAAGAAGAGAGTAAAGTGAAATATTTAAAGTGATGAGAGAAAAAAATTTCCAACTTAGAATTCTGCACCCTGTAAAGGTATACTTCAAAAGCAAAGGAGAAATAAAAGATTTTCTCAGACAAACAAAAATTAAAGGAATTTGTTGCCAGTTGACCTGCCTTGCAGGAAATATTAAAAGAAGTTCTCTGGAGAGAAGGAAAAAAATACAGGCCAAAAACACAGAACTATATAGAGAAGAGCATTAGAGAAGGAATAAGTAACAGAAAATTTTTTCTTAACTTTAATTGATCTAACAAATAATACTATGTAAAGATAATAGCAATATATAGTATTTTATGTATGCATATGTGTATGGGTATATGTGTATATACACACACACAGTTGACCCTTAAACAATTTGGGGATTAGGAGTGCTCACCCGCCATGCAGTTGGAAATCCATGTATGACTTTTCTTTTTTTTGGAGATGGACTCCCGCTCTATCACACAGGCTGGAGTGCAGTGGCACAATCTTGGCTCATGCAACCTCTGTCTCCTGGGTTCAACCTATTCTCCTGCCTCAGCCTCCCAAGTAGCTGGGATTACAGGCACGTGCCACCACACCCGGCTAATTTTTGTATTTTTAGTAGAAACAGGGTTTCACTATGTTGACCAGACTGGTCTCAAACTCCTGGCCTCAAGTGATCCACCTGCCTCCACCTCCCAAAAGTGCTGGGATTACAGGCATGAGCCAGTGCGCCCAGCCTCCATGTATAACTTTTGACTTTCAAAAAGCTTAACTACTGATAGCCTACTATTGACTAGAAGCCATACCAATATCATAAACAGTCAATTAACACATATTTGTATGTTATATATATTATATACTATATTCTTACAATACAGCTAGAAAAAAGAAAATATTAAGAAAATCATAAGAGAAAATGTATTTACTATTCATTAAGTAGAAGTGGATCGTTAGAAAGGTCTTCACCTTCATCATCTTCCCTTTCACCCTCATCATCTTCACTTTGAATAGGCTGAGGAAGAGGAAGAAGAGGGGTTGGCCCTGCTGTCTCAGGGGTTACAGAGGCAGAAGAAAACAGCTCAAACCTGTTTGTTCAAGGGTTGACTCTGTATATTTATGTATGCTTAGGTGTAGCTGAAATGAATGATGGCAGTGATACAAGGGACTAGAGGGAGGGATTAAGGATATTTTGTTCTTATAAGGTACTGGCACCACCTGTGAAGTGGTATGGTGTCATTTGAAAGGGGCCTTGGGTTAGCTGTAAATGTGTATTACAAACTCTAGGTCAACCACTAAAAAATTTTAAAAAAAAAACCAGTACAGGGCCAGGCGCAGTGGCTCATGCCTTAATCCCAACACTTTGGAAGGCCAAGGTGGGTGGATCATGAGGTCAGGAGATCGAGACCATCCTGGCTTACATCGTGAAACCTCGTCTCTACTAAAAATACATAAAACTAGCCGGGCATGGTGGCACGCGCCTGTAATCCCAGCTACTCTGGAGACTGAGGCAGAAGAATCGCTTGAACCTGGGAGGCGGAGGTTGCAGTGAGCCGAGATCTTGCCACTGCACTCCAGCCTGGGTGAGAGAGCGAGACTCCATCTAAAAAAATAAAAAAATAAAAATAAAAATAAAAGGAGAGAAAATAGAATCATATAAAATGCTTGATAAAACCACAAAAGGAAGAAAAAGAGTGGAAAACAAAAATAGGAACAAAGAACAAGGGCAACAGATAGAAAACAGTAATGAATGTAGTAGATGTGATTCTAACCATATCAATAATCACTTTGAACTTCAACCATCTCAGTGCAATAATTGAAAGACAGTGATGGTCAGAGAAGATCAAAAAACAAGACCCAACTATATGCTGCTACAAGAAGCCCACTTTAAATATAAAGACATACAGGCTTTAAAGTGAATTGATAGAGAAAGATATACAATAGTAGAAGTGATATGTGCTCATGGAAAAATATACCTGCACATGTGTGTGTGTGTGTGTGTGTTTCCAGACAACACAGAGAGATATAAAATGTATTAAGTGAAATATAGTTCTTTTCCTCTTCCCTCCTGTTCTTATTCCCACCATTAACAGTGTTTTGTGTAACCCTTAAGACATTTTCATGTGAGGACTCAGTTTTACTTAGTTTCATGTTCACAAAATCAAATGGTACTATACATATTGTTCTATAATTTGCTTTAATTTACCTAACAATAATTCTTGTTAATCTTTCTTTTCTGTCATCTCAGCCCTTGTAGATCTATATTTTATAAAGTGATTTAAAAGTTTTGAAAGTCATGAATTATATGCGGACAGCAATACTGTGCTGGATGGTGCAGAGCACAGAATACCTCTCTATTATTTTGAGGCCAATTTCAGAATCTATTCCTAAATTTCACAGGCTGTATATTAGGTAGAGACTAAGCCTACACTATCCTATATAGTAGGCACTAGCCCCGTGTGTCTATTTAACTTTAATTTGATTTAAACAAAAGTTAAAATTCAGGTTCTCCGTGGCACTAGCCACATTTCAAGGGCTCAGTGGTCATATGTAGCCAGTGGGTACTGTATTGGATTCCTCGGATACAGAAAATGTCCATCATGATGGAGAGTTCTGTTGGACATCAGCAGTTTAACCTTTATATATTTACTCCGGAGATGAACTGTGTATGTGATATTCATTACAAAAGAGTTAAGAAGCCAAACAGGGCCAGAGGAGCACCTAGGCACTGAGAACAGCAGGAAGCCACTTCTACCCCTAGGACAGCAGGGACCTCGAGAGGAGGTGGTGTTTCCAGTGCCCATGGCTGGGGTGATCTTGTGGAACCTGAAAACATAGCAGGTCTGTGTGACAGAAGCTGAAGCTATACAGGAAACACAGCCACTACTACAGATGCTACTCAAACTGGAGAGAAGAAGTAATTATACCTGCTTTCTCCCTCCTACTGCCTTCCTATATCCTACCAGTATCTTCCATTGGTTCAATCCAGCTTGAAACCAGCTGCACAAGAGCCTGGGAAAGGCAGCCCACAAGGAAAGGAGAGAAGAGTGCAGCAGGCAGGACTCCCAGAGGTGAGGCAAAGCCTGGTCCACTGGGAGAACTGCAGGCACTGCGGGCCAAGCAAAGGCCTCAGTGATGGAGCTGGGGCTGTACACAGGGAGACGACTGTGAAGGCCCTTGGGTGAGGCCCTGAGGAGTCCAGACTTCATCCAAAAGACTCAGATACGCTATTGGCAGGTTTTAGGAGGAGAATGTCAAGGTTAGATTTGTGTTTTAGGAAGATCATTAGGCTACACCAGCAATCTTTAGATTGTAGGCCCTGGAACAGCGGCATCAGCATCACCTGGAAGCTTGCTGGAAATGCAAATTCTTGGTCCCACCTGGGACCTAATAAGTCAGAAGCTCTGGGGGTGTGGCCCAGCAATCTGTATAAACAAATCCTCCGGGTGACTCCAAGTCATGCTAGAGTTTGAAAACCTTTGGGCTACCTCGGAGGTGGGAGGACTAGCTAGGATCTCTATGAAAGATGATGAAAGCTCTGGTAGAGACATGAGACGTGGAAGGGGTCCTGTTTGGAGAGTAATTAAAGAAGTAGGCTGGCAGGGTTGGTGACAGGGCAGGTGCAGCAACAGGAAAGGAGGTATCTGTTTGAAACAAGTGGGCAAAGCAAGTGTCCATGCAATGGAGTTGATAGACTGCCAGACAGAAAACCTGTCTAACCCAAATACATTTAATCACTGAATAGCCCCTGACTGCTCACACTTCTACTCTAAGCACAGTACCGAGCAACTGCAAAGAAGCTGTGGCCTCCAGGAGCTGACAGCTGACATTGATTTCTCCAGCAGGTCATTGACCAGAACTCCCACAGCTAGATTAAAGCATTTGCCTCTGTTAAAATGCAGATGCTTCCGACAGGGAAAATCACAGGCCCTGCATCCTTCACGGGCAGCAAAGTCTAAAGAAGCAGGCTGGGCGCAGTGGCTCATGTCTGTAATCCCAATGCTTTGGGAGGCCAAGGCAGGAGGATTGCTTGGAACCAAGACTTTGAGACCAGCATGGGCAACACAGCAAGATCCTGTCTCTAAAAAAAAAAAAAAAAAAAAAAGCACTAAGCCATGAACTTAGAGTTTCCCTCAGGGCAGTGGCCAGACCTCTCCTTTCTTCATCCAAGGCAGCAAGCACAGGGTTTAGAGCAGTGCTGTCCAATGTGAGCCAGGTATGCAACTTTAAACTTTCTAGTAACCACATTAGAAAAGGGTAAAAAGAAATAGGCAACATTAATTTCAGTGATGTATTTTATCTACGCCATTATGTCAACCTGTAGTCAATACTTTACAAATTATCAATGAGATATCTTACATTCTTCCCAACTTCCCAGACTAAGTCTTCAAAGTCAGGTGTATAGTCTATACTCAGAGCCCATCTTAATTCCAACTTGCTCCATTTCAAGGGCTCACAAGCCACATGGGGCTGGTGGCTCCCATATTGGGAAGTGCCGGTTTAGAGGACAGCAATTGCTTATTTGGGTTTTCCTAAATAAATAGAGCATTCTTTCCCATGGAACAGACAACCAAAGACTTGTTACAGGTATTGATACCGTTGTAACCTAGTTCTGTGGGAGAGGAAATGGGGGCCAAGTGGACATGTGAGAGACAGAAAGACAGCAAGTTGGATGGACACAGGGAAATGCAAACAATTTTCCTGGAAATCTGAGGTGGCAGGAAATGAACACAAGAGCGCTCCAGGGAGACAGATGCATGCGAGTATGAAGTAACAGACCAATAAAAATATGGACACATGCCAATTGCAGTGGCTTATCCCAGCACTTTTGGAGGCCAAGGCAGGAGGATCGCTTGAGGTCAGGAGCTCAAGACCAGCCTGGGCAACGCAGGGAAACCCTGTCTCTAAAATAAAACTAAAAACAACTAAAAAGTCAGGAAACAACAGATGCTGGAGAGGATGTAGAGAAATAGGAATGCTTTTACACTGTTGGTGGGAGTGTAAATTAGTTCAACCATTGTGGAAGACAGTATGGCGATTCCTCAAGGATCTAGATCCAGAAATACCATTTGACCTGGCAATCCCATTACTGGTATATGCCCAAAGGATTATAAATCATTCTACTATAAAGATACGTGCACACATATGTTTTTTGCAGTGCTGTTCATAATAGCAAAGATTTGGAACCAACCCAAATGCCCCTCAATGATAGACTGGATAAAGAAAATGTGGCACATATTCACCATGGAATACTATGTTGTCATAAAAAAGGATGAGTTCATGTCCTTTGCAGGGACATGGATGAAGCTAGAAACTATCATTCTCAGCAAACACAGGAACAGAAGACCAAACACCACATGTTCTCACTCATAAGTGGGAGTTGAACAAGGAGAACATAAGGACACAGGGAGGGGAACATCACACACCAGGGCCTGTTGGGGGCTTGGGGGACTAGGGGAGGGAGAGCATTAGGACAGACACCTAATGTAGATGATGGGTTGATGGGTGTAGCAAACTGCCATGGCACATGTATACCTATGTAACAAATCTGCATGTTCTGTACATATATCCCAGAACTTAAATTTTTTAAAAAAAATTAGCTGAGTGTGATGGTGCCAGCCTGTAATCCTAGCTGCTCAGAAGGCTGAAGTGGGAGGATTTCTTGATCCCAGGAGTTTGAGGCTGCAGTGAATTCTGATCTTGCAGCTGTGCTCCAGCCTGGGCCAACAAGGTGAGACCCTGCCTCTTTAAAAAATAAATAAATATGGACACCGTGTCCACTGTCCTTTGCAAGAAGGAAAGCGTGCCCTCTGAGCAGTGCTGCTGCATCACTGCGTGTCTCCCGATGCTACAAAATGTCTGTGTCCATGTTATTTTTTTTAATTTTGAGTCTCTCTTTTATATTTGATTTGGGGTTTTTTTCTTTTTCTTTTGCATCTACATTCTTTATGTTTCTTTAAGCAAGGAGTGAATGACAGGAAGTATTTTTAACACTTCTGTGGAGCTGCCACCCCAGCTTTTCCACTGACGGTGTGATCTTGGGCAATTTGTTTACTTTCTCTGTTCCTATGCTTCCTTGTCTATAAAATGGAATTAATGGTAATACCTTCCTTAGAGAAGTGTCATGAGGATTAAACAAAATGATAAACAAATCATTTCACATAGGACTGAGCCACATGAAACATATTTTTTAAATATAAACTATTACATTTTTGTTGAAATGGAATTGTCTGATCCTTCAATACGTCTCAAAACGAAGCAAAATAATCAGCAGTGTTGTAATCGTTGATGGAATAATTTTATTTTTGCCTTTTGTTTTTAATAAATAGACCTCCTGTGAGAGCAGAGATGGAATGCAGAGGTTGCCACTCACCACCTTCCAAGCTCAGATGGGCCTGAGCAAGGTGAGAAAGAACCTGAGAGGACACAGTACATGGGCTCCCCGTGGAAAGAGTGAGGAAACCAATAACAAGAGGGTGAAACCCCAGGCCGGGTCAGAGAGGGCTGCTTTGCTGGGAACTCAGGCAGGAAACAAGGCCTCTCAGTGTGTGTGGGAACTGGACCCCTGTACATTACGTGTGGGCAGTGGCTTCCCTGCCTCATCTTGGCCACTGTCTCCTGTCTCCATTCCTCGGGGTAGACCCACACCTGTGGCTTTATTTGTGTTACAGGGTACGCCTATATCTCATCACAAAGTCCTCAGGGCTCTACTCAATTAAAAAGAATTTCCCAGCCCCTTGTAAGGCTGGGAACAACTCGCTTCCCATCCTGCCTGGAGACATGTCCCAGCCACCACAAGTGTGACTATGTTTCAATGCAGCTAGGAGGTAGCGCTGATGAACACAGTTGATCTCAACCCCGCTTGGTGACTCTGCCCCTTAGCCCTTATACACACCCATGGAGTTTTAGTGGAGACCTCCACAAAGTGCCATACTTTCTGCATTACACCAGATCACCCTGACACTAGGAAGTTATAGGGGATGATACTGAAGTTATGGAGAGAAGCATCACAGAGCTAGAATTGACTCCCCACTCTAGACCATGTATAAACTATGATGAATGCCTGCCCCACCCTTCCCTGGGACAGGAGATTGGAATCTGGTTTCCTTATAAAGAACTTTCCATAGGGAAAGGAGCCAAAGCCCATAACCAAGTCATAGCACTAAGAAAACAGAGTCCTCCCCACAAGTCCTCCCTTGGAAGGAACAGAGCTGGGCATTTTGGCTAATCCGTATGTTGTTCCCCATAGAACTGCAACTAGCCAACAGAAATCAAAACCAAGATTGTAAAGAACTGAACATTGTCTTATTTTATAATTTTTATTTCACTTGACCTCAGTGACTCTCTGGGTCTTAACAAGACAAATCTGGTGATGGAAGCAAACTATACCCGCAGAGAACTGGAGTTTCCTGCAAATTTACCTCTATTCCCTCCTACCTGTTCAACAAGGGCTTAGAAGTATAAGCATGCAAAAGAAATTAAATGTGGCAGAATAGGTAGGTCTAACAAGTAAGCACTGGAGTAAGATATAAAATATTTAGTGAGGATTTTAATCACTTTCTACCACTAAGCCTCTGAGTCATGCCACCATCATCATTAATTTGTCTCTCTTCATTAAGCCATTCTATGTGTTAGCAGAACAGAAAGCCTCCTCCCAATCCTTAGTGCTACCATATTTTCCGGCGCAAACTTCTGAAGCACAAAGCAATGTCCAACTGTTCTTCAAGGATCAAGTATTAAGTTCATGCCTGGTACTGAGCCAGGAGCTGGGAATCACATGTAGTTACTGCTCTCAAGGAACTCACAGTGAGCGATAAAGGCCTACATATTCACACACTGATACAGAAGAATAAAGCCACACATGGAGATATGTACAGGGCCAATAAAAATATGAGCACACGACTGGGGGCAGTGGGACTGAGGAAGCCACTGCTAGGGTATGGTCAGCAAATAATAGTTCCAGATATAAGGTGAAGTTTACATTTTCTCTAAAATTATGCTGTTCAAAAACTCAATAGCAAGAAAACCACCCAATTTTAAAATGGACAAAAAACCTGAGTAGACATTTCTCAAAGGAAGACTTCTAAATGGCCAACAGCTATATGAAAAAATGTTAAACTTCACTAATTATCATGGAAACGCAC
This sequence comes from Papio anubis, assembly GCF_008728515.1. Classification (NCBI taxonomy): domain Eukaryota; kingdom Metazoa; phylum Chordata; class Mammalia; order Primates; family Cercopithecidae; genus Papio; species Papio anubis. The sequence goes on from NC_044991.1 coordinate 52,149,308, forward strand.
ATCAAAACCACAATGGGATACCACCTGTTAGAATGGCTATTATCAAAAAGACAAAAGATAACAAGTGTTGGCAAGAATGCAGAGAAAAGGGAACCTTTGCACACTGTTGGTAGAAGTGTAGATTAGTGTAGCCATTGTGGAAAGTAGTATAGAGATTCCTCAAAAAATAAAAATAGAACTACCATGCAATCCAGCAATCCCAATACTGGGTATATATCCAAAGGAAATGAAATCAACATGTTGAAGAGATATCTGCACTCCCATGTTTACTGCAGCTCTTTTGACAATACCCTAAATATGGAATTAACCTGTGTCCACTGACGGATGAATAAAGGAAATGTGGTATATATACACAATGGACTACTATTCTGCCTTAAAAAAAGAAGGAAATCCTGTCATTTTCAACAATATAGATGAACCTGGAGGACATTATGTTAAGTGAAGATATAGTGCTGAAGCACAGAGAAGCACAAATATCAGCATCTAATCCCACTAATATGCTGAAATCTTAAAAATGTGCACAACTCTGTGGCAATCAGGACAGTAGCACAGGATGGCTATACTAGGGCCTACGTGAAGTAGGGGCAATGGAGGAGATGCCAAAGGATACAAAATTTCAGTTAAACAGAATAAATTCAGTTCAAATAAATTCAGGAGATCTACTATACAACGTGGTAACTATAGTTAATAACAATGTACTGTACAGTTGAGAATGCCATTGTAATCAACTAAGGGAGATAGTAAAGATATGAACTAAGCTCTGGAAGTAGACAGGAAGATAATTGGAGGGTTATTTAGGAAGCAGAGCCAAAGCGCTTAATAATTTACTGAATGCAAGATGCAAAGGGGAGGCAGCTTAGTGGGCTATCATAGGAGATGTTGCCTTGGTTTGAGTTACCCCAGCAACAGATCCTGAGACAAGAATTGGGAAGTGACAACAAGAAGCACAAGCGAGCAGTAAAACAGGTCAGAGAAGGAATAAGGAAAGGGAATGTTGGTGAGCAGTCCATCCCTGTGGGCATGAGGGCTCAATCCCACTGGGACCCTCTCAGATACTGTGTAGAATACAGAACTGACCCCGGGATGAGGAAGCCTAGTACACATCTACCAACTGTCATTCCTCAATAGTTGAGGGTCAATCCTGAAGGCACTAATTTCCCAGCACTTGTGGCCTGCCCCAAGCCACGCTGAGCAAGCCCTCAGACCAATGAAAGCCCTCAGACAGAGGGACACAAGTGCCTGAGGTGGGAAGCTGTTGGTGTGACTGAAAGCATCCACCAACATTACAGGTGACCTTCAAAATAGATGGAGGGGTAAGGGCAGGGCTCAGCATATTCTGTTAGGTATCTAGGAGGTCACAGACAGATTGTCTAGCAAGATAATAGATAACTTCTTGCCAGGCACAGTGGCTTACGTTTGTAATCCCAGCACCCTGGGAGGCCAAGACAGGCAGATTGCTTGAGCCCAGGAATTCAAGACCACCCTGGGCACAATATGATGAGACCTTGTCTCTACACAAAATACAAAAATTAGCCACATGTGGTGGTGCACACCTCTAGTACCAGCTACTCAGGAGGCTGGGAGGATCACCTAAGCCTGGAGAGGTCAAGGCTGCAGTGAGCCATGATCACACCACTGCACTTCAGCCTGGATGACAGAGTGAGACCCTGTCTCAAAAAAAAAAAAATAATCAACAACTTCTGAAGTATCATATTAATTTCACCTGTTAACACATTTTTAATTGAGCTATAATATACACTACTTATACACATTAAGGAAAGCCCAGAGATTACTAGGTGAGTTCCACCAGTTATCTTGTACCTATTAAAGTGTTGTTTCATGGCCACAGAGCCATCGAGAAACACAGCCAGAATGATCAACAGATAATAGAAGCATGAAGACCACAACTATAATGCTATACATAACTACTCATTATTAGGAGATTGGACAAAAAATTTGGTACAAGATCTGAGAATGCTGGGAACACAAGAAACTTCCAAATGAGGAAATGATTCTGGGTAAGTGTGGATGTCTCATGCCTGGAGAGAGGGAAGCCAAGTACAGTTTGATACTCATCTTTTGAGTCCTGGAACTGTTGGATTGGGTCTCTGGATCAACCATACTCTGGAATCTTCTGAGGACATTTTGATTTCCCCTTTTTTGCATTCTTAGGGATCCCAATCTCTTCCCACGTTCAAGAAGGTGGCTGCCAAGAGACCTCAAGGGACTATCTCGAAAGAAATACATATGAATGTGAACAGGATTTGTAGCCCCAGAGAAACCTCCACACACTTTTAAACTTATCTTGGGATAGATCAGACGTTTCCTACCCGCAGATTGGAATCAGCCTGAACCTAAAGTATTTAATTTCCATATTTAAAGCAGTAGTTGCCATTGGTATATAATATAAACCATCCCACACAGCTGTGATTCAGGCATATACTGATTACTGCTAAACTACCCAGAATTCGAGCTCAATTTCACAAGACAGAAATATGACTTTTTTTTTCTTTTGGTCATAGAAGATCACCCAATGAAGTAGCATGACAAAATGTTTCCTGATGCTGTTACTGGCATATGGCTGAAACTCAACCTCACACACATCTGTACAGAAATGTACAGAGCAACCCACAAATATCTGAGCTTTCTGGCAAGATTAACACCCGGGCAGCAGCAAGCTTTCTGCCACTAATTATTTAAGACATCTCCTGCTTTGCTTTTATAACATCCTGAGCTGTTTATCAAATAGGTCATAACATGAGAAAGTATTCATGCCATCTTTAATCAAGAAAAATATCTGCCTGGATGAGGAGAGAAGGAAAAACACTGTTGCAATAGAACAACAATCAAATTATGTCTATAATGGGCTCTAAATCTTTAGAAGAAAAGATCTACAGTTTAGCAGCACAAAGCAGTATTATTCCTGTTGTTATTAAAAACTGCCCTCTAATCCTTCACACATATGTAATACATCTCATCCAAGGATCTAAGTCCATTATAAATAAACAAGAAGCTACACTTTATAAAACCTGGCCAACACCACAAAAGAGATAGAACTCGCTGGTTATACGTAAGCCAACACTTTTAGAACAACTCACTAGCTAATGATATAAAGTCTGTTGGTCTCACCAAAGTTTGGGGAAATAACTGGTTCTTGGTATACAAAAGGTGCTCAATAAATGCTTATAAATACAAAGACTGATAGAAGATCCCATATAGGAACGTTCTAGAGATTAGTTAATTCATATAATTAACAAACATTAAATAAATGTTTGTTATATATAAATGTTACCGTTAAGTATATAATCCCTTATAAATTCACTGTTATCCAGCAGGTGTGGAAATCTCAGTATCCAAGCAGAGAAATATTAATTACCGCCCTGTTGCCTGTAGCTTCATTAACATCTTTCCATACCTCTGTAGAATTTAACTCCTTATAATTAGACGTCTAAGTCCCAGTGAAGAAGGAGCAAAGCTCTCAAAAAGTGAGGCAAGAACACCTAGAAAGCTCACCGTGTTTAAATAGCATAAACACTGCAATTAGCTGTTAAATTTAACCCCTTTGTTCATTCAACAGGTGTTCACTGACTATCATGTATTTATTCAAGCAAGAAACATTTGAATAATAATATATGCTAGGCCTTGTGTTTCATACTGGCTTAGAGAAGTATAGAAGACTGTAACACAGCAAAGAATAATAAAAGGTACATTTAAACTAATTAATGCAATCCAGGGTGACTATCAACAGGACTTGTAGCCCTAGAGCAGGGTTTCTCAACCTTGACATTATTAACATTTTGGGTCAGATAATTCTTTGTTGTGAGTAGATGTGCAATGTAGGGTGTTTACCTGCATCCCTGGTGTCTACCCACTAGATAACAGTAGCACTCGACTGCCCCAACCCATTGTGACAACCAAAACTATCTCCAAACCATTGCCAAATGCCCCTGGAGGGCAAAAAACTGTCCTCCAGTTGAGAATCTTAGAGATCTCAGATGCCCTAGAGATCTCAGAAAATAATTAACTTTCCTTCCCTTACATATTAACTGAACAGCACTCATTAAAATATTTAATTGTATCTTTAGCCAACACATCTCCACGTATTTTCATATCTGTGTATTCAAGTCAAAGAGTCTCCAAGGGCCACTTGTACAATAAGCCATCCTATTTCAACAAGGCAAATTTTTTTATTTCTTTGTTACAAACCTAGGCTCCAAAAATAAAATTTATATCAAAAAAAACAAAACAGATCATTCACTGATCACCTAAAGGACTGCATGTAAGATGTCAGTGAATCTCCATGATGTCATATGTCAAATAATGACACAGATGTACAGTTAATTATCTGCATGGCAAAAAAATTACTTGTATATAAAGGAGATTGTCATTAGACTGTCGTCAATGAACAAAGGTAAAAACAGGATTTATTTTAAGAAAAAAAAAAGAAAAGAAACAGTGAGAACAATGAGCCTTATTTTCATTTTTGGAGGTAAATTAATTACCTGGCAGCTAGCACAGAGGTCTGTCTGGGCAGTCTGCCCTTGAACTGGCTGACTAAGGTATCAAACAAAGCAATTTCAGTTGATGATGGATTCTCCAAGAAAAGTTGATGGTTTAGTTGTAGAGATTTCATGAGAGGCTGCCCCTGAGACACATATGCTGGATCTTTTATCAGTGTCTCCAAGGTAGTTAAGTTGGGTCTCTGCCATTTCTCTATTCAGAGTAACTCTCATTGGAAGGCTAATTTGTGATATAACAGCCTGATTTTTCACTCTATAAATGGATGGAAAGGAATTGCTACATAAAGCAAGCTTCAAGTGTTCAAAGAGCTAGAAATCTTAGGCCTGGAGATTTATTTTCAGATGTCAGTTTCTCTGCGCTGCTGCTGCTGCTTTTTGAGACAGGGTCTCTCTCTGTCACCCAGGCTAGAGTATAATGGCACTATCTCAGCTCATTGCAGCCTCAACTTTCTGGGCTCAAGCAATCCTCCTGCCTCAGCCACTTGAATAGCTGGGACTACAGGCATACACCACCACATCCAGCTAACTTTTAGTTTTATTTTTATTTTTGTAGAGACAAGGTCTCACTATGTTGCCCAGGCTGGTCTTGAAATTCTGAGCTCAGGCCGGGTGCGGTGGCTCACGCCTGTAATCCCAGCACTTTAGGAGGCCGAGGCGGGCGGATTATGAGGTCAGGAGATCGAGACCATTCTGGCTAACACAGTGAAACCCTGTCTCTACTAAAGAATACAAAAAATTAGCCAGGCGTAGTGGAGAGCACCTATAGTCCCAGCTAGTCGAGAGGCTGAGGTAGGAGAATGGCGTGAACCCAGGAGGCAGAGGTTGCAGTGAGCCGAGGTTGTGCCACTGTACTCCAGCCTGGGTGACCGAGCAAGACTCCGTCTCAAAAAAAAAAATTCTGAGCTCAAGCAATCCTCCTGCCTCAGCCACTTGAATAGCTCGGACTACAGGCATACACCACCACATCCAGCTAATTTTTAGTTTTATTTTTTTTTTTGTAGAGACAAAGTCTCACTATGTTGCCCAGGCTGGTCTTGAACTTCTGAGCTCAAGCAATCATCCCACCCAAGCCTCCCAAAGTGCTAGGATTACAGGCATGAGCCACTTGCTGCTGGCCTGATTTCTCTGCTCTTCTAAGTGACAACTAAGCATGTACCAGGCTTTCCACACCTGTTCACCAAATTGTAAAATCAGCAAATCTCTATTTTCCCTGCTCTTCCTTCCAGTCTTGCATTGTGAAGATGCTAGCCATTGAAAAGTGATGTTGAAAAATGATAGGGAAGAGATCCTGGAAATGACATTCAACCTTGTTGATGTTTCAGGAAAGGCTACTCCTCCTTTCTTGCTTCATGCTGAATTACTTTCATAAAGAAACACCCATCATTTGGCATCCATATTATCACTGAATACAGTTCCCGCACAAGTGGTCAGTCAATAAGTGGCAGATATTGTTGGAAGGTTGATTGATAGCTACCCCTTATTGAACACTAACTGTGTTCCAGGCATTGGTCTGAGCACTATGTATATTTTATTTCGTTTACTCCTTACATCAACCTTAAATGATCATCAGGACTATTATGCCCCATTTTACAGATGAAGTACAGATCAGATATTTCTATTGTTGAAGTTTACATAAGTATTTTTAAAATTTCAGTGATCTCAGCATTTTTCTTTGGAAATCACTTCCCTTTTCTAGACTAACAATCTTTCTCTTCCTACCCATCTTCAACCCCACCTAAGGCCTTTTAGTCATCAGCTCTTCTTAAAATGTACTTCAAATTTTTAAATTTCCCTATTGAGTTGTGGAGACCAGAGTTAGAACTGATTTCATTTTTGAGTGTTTGTCTGTTCTAAGCCATGGCTGTATTTCTGAGCATACTACCTGCCAGACACTGGAAGTCATTCAAAGATATGACTAAGATATGATTTTTGCATTTTGAGATCCTCCCAAAGAGAAACCAACAAATGCCCAACACAACGAGACATGAGCAAAATACTAAGGGAGCCAAAAGGACAGAGTAACTAACTCTGCATGGGCCATGAAGGAAATAGCATTTAAACTGAGTTTTGAGAAGGAATGAGAGGTAGCTTAGGGAAAGAGGAGAAAGTACTCTGGTCAAAGGAAATAGTCTTATACAAAAGTTGTACCCATTCACTCTTGCACTATATTATTTAGTCATTTTTGCAATATTTTCACAGATAGCATGTGTCAAATACAATAGGCGCTGGAGATGCAATGGTGAACAGAACAGACAAGGTTAGGGCCTTCATGGACCTCATTTTTTTTTTTTTCTTTTTTTTTTTTTTTTTTTGAGACGGAGTCTCACTGTGTGGCCCAGGCTGGCCGGATCTCGGCTCACTGCAAGCTCCGCCTCCCGGGTTTACGCCATTCTCCTGCCTCAGCCTCCCGAGTAGCTGGGATTACAGGCACCCGCCACCTCGCCCGGCTAGTTTTTTTGTATTTTTTTTAGTAGAGACGGGGTTTCACCGTGTTAGCCAGGATGGTCTCGATCTCCCGACCTCGTGATCCGCCCGTCTCGGCCTCCCAAAGTGCTGGTATTATAGGTTTGAGCCACCACGCCCAGCCAGACCTCATATTTTAATAAGGAGCAGTGTGTCAGCCGATTTCCAGAGATGGCTACTGTCAATCCCTTCCCTTTCTGTATACACATGTCATTCCTTGTTCCTCCCTTCAGAAGGCAGAGCTTATGCTTCCTCCCCTGGAATCTGGACAAAGTGACATTCCAGGATGCACAAGCTCAGGCATCAAAAAGGGCTGGAAGTTCTCACTTCCCTTTTTTTGAAGCTTTGAGCTGCCACAAGAGGTGAGCAGGCTCCCATTCTGGAATGACCGGCCCTATGGAAGAATACTAAGGTATCATATATCCAACTCCACACCACCTTCTGACTGCAACTGCATAAGACAGTCTATCCTACTGCTGCATAACAAACTATCCCAGAACATAGTGACTCAAAACAATAACATTATTTTGCTTATGAATCTTCCATTTGGGCAGAGCCTGGCATCTCCATGTGATACTACACATGGCATCAGCTGGAGTAAACTTGACCAAGGAATGAATGATTCACATCCAAGCTGGCTCACTCATCTGGGTATCAAATTGGTGCTGGTTATCAGCTGGAATCTCAGCCAGGTCTGAGGGTTCATCTGGCCTGGGTTTCTTCAAGGCATGGTGTCTGGGTTCCAAATGCAAGTGTCCCAAAAGAGAGCCAGGGGAAGTGGTATCATCTTTTATAAACTACTCTCAAATTCACATAGCATCTCTTCTGCCATACTCTATCAATTAAGCCATTCACAATGGCCTACCCAGCTCAAGAGAAGGATTCAACCATTTGATCCAGGCATGGAAAGACTCTTGATGAGCATGTAGAATGGAGAACATTGTTGTAGACATTTTCATCCATGAAGTCTAAGCCAGGCCAGTAGAAGAACTGACCTCCTAAGATGTAAAATAAATGTTGTTGTAAGCCACGCAATTTGGTGTTGTTTGTAAAAACAGCAAAATGACTATTGGAAAGCAAAGACACACGTGCACAAATTATGCACATACACATGTACGGGCAACAACAATCAAGTTCTAAAAAATACATTTGAATAGAAATTTAACAGTCATAAGAAAGGGATTGAGATCTACCCTAGATAGGACAAAGAAGGTCTTTCTTACAATTTTCTATGGTTTGAAATTTTTACAAGGAGAATGGATTAATAGGCAGTTTCAAAAACAAGAATTATTTTAATGTAGACAGATGGAATTAGATTAATGTAAAAGCCCAGGGGTTCAAGCCCAGCCTGGGCAACACAGTAAGACCCCAACTCTACTTAAAATTTAAAAATTAACCAAGCATGGTGGCCTATGACTGTGGTCCCAGCTACTCAGGAGGCTGAGGTGGGAGGATTTCTTGAGCCCAGGAGGTAAGACTGCAATAAGCCGTGATGGCACCACTGCACTCCAGCCTAGGTGACAGAGCAAGAAATTGTCAAAAAGACAGACAGAAAAAGAACAGACTAACATAGAAAACAGAACAGAGAAAAATCTCACCCTACAACAGACCTTGCGTAGGAGTTTATATAGGTAAAATAACTTCTTCCCCAAACAGCCCCCAAAGAATCTCCAAGCTCTGAGTTAACAAGGCAGAGAACACAAACAGGGAATGGAGCAAGTCTGCAGGAGCTTAAAAAAACAGCCACTCCCATGTGGTCGGACAGGCCCCCAAGAGGGTTGCCATAAAGGTTATTATGCAAGGCAAAAATTGACTGGCGTCATCATTGACCTTAAAAATGCCTTCAATCACCGTAAGACTATAAAGATGCTGCCTCTTGAGACAGCTTTCTCTCTAGCATTGGAACAGATCATAATTTTTCACTTGAGCACCAAATCAAGTTCTTGACTTGCACTGAGTGCTCAATGTACAGAAAATAACATATCTTTAAATGTTATAATCACATTCAGCCTGATGAGATACTCAACTCTGAGTGACACTGCAAATTCATAATACTCATTCCTGCTCTTTGCCAGTGAGTAGACAGGAGGGTTCACTGATGTGCTACTTTTAGTTTTGTGCCCTCTCTTCTCTCCTTTTCTCTTATCCCTCCTTTCTCTCACTCTTTGTTAAAAATCTTGCCTTGTTCTGATTATAGGTTATAAGTATCAATTAATGTTTGATGTTATATCTATATCAATGTTTGAAAATGACTTTAACAATAGAAGAATAAACATAAAATTTTTCTTCAGTTATCTATTGCTGTAATTAAAAACAACGAGAATCATTTTCTCATTGCTCAGGGTTTGGGGAATAACTGGGCACAACTAGGCATAAAGCTTCCACTTACACACTCAGCAACTGACACTGACTTTCCACTGGCACCTCAGCAGCAGCTGTTACCCAGAACACCTAGACATGGCCTTTCCATGAAGCTTGGGCTTCCTGAAAGCATGGTGGCTGGGTTCCAATGGAAAGTATCTTACCGGAGAGAGGAACAGAGAGAGAGAGCACACACCAGGCAGAAGACTGTGTAATGCCTTTAGTGAACCCACTTTGGAAGCTACTCATATCACTTCTACCACATTCTCTGTGTTAGAAGTGAGTCATTAAGGTTGGCTCATGTTCAAAAGGAAAGGATTTAGACTCCATCTCTCACTGGGAAATGTCAAAGAACTTACAGACGAGTTTTTAAATTATTTCAGATATATTATTTCCAAAAAATAACTAGCAGTTTAAAGAGAGAGCACACACACAAAAAAAGTAGTCTGGTCAAAAGTCAGAAAAAAAAAAAAAAACATTTCAAAGGTAGTAAACAAAAATAAGGTGGCAGTTTTAAAATTTCAAAAAACACAGTTAATATGAATGGTTTGTTTCCGGTGTTAAAAACACAGAGACTTACAAGTTGTACTAAAATTAACAAAGCTAAAGAATACCTACTGTCTGCTATTTTTAGAGACACACCTAAGGTGTGAAAGGAAATATGAAAAGAGATATGTAAAGCAAATTAAATGTCACATAAAAGATAATCAATGGAAAAAACAACATTCGTGTAGAATAATATAAGCTAATAAAGTGCAATGTATGCTAATAAAATTATCCAGAAGATATAACAGTCATAAACTTTTATGTGAGGGCGTAGTTTTGAAATATACAAAACAAAAATGTTGGAAAGTCAAAGAACAATTGGCAAACCACAGACAAAGTGGGAGTCTTTCACTTCCCCATATTCAGAAATAGATCAAGCACACAACAAATAAATAACTGAATTTGCAAGCCTGAATTACTAGATACAAATACACATACTCAAAAAGGATATACTCTTCAAAAACCTATGAAGCACCGGGTGTGGTGGTTCATGCCTGTACTCCCACCACTTTGAGAGGCCAAGGTGAGTGGACCACTTGAGGCCAGGAGTTCAGGATCAGCCTGGCCAACATGACAAAACCCCGTCCCTACAAAAATAAAATAAAATAAAATTAGCCAGGCGTGGTGGCACACACCTGTAATCCCAGCTACTCCAGTGGCTGAGGCTTGAGAATCACTTGAACCTGAGAGGCGGAGGTTGCAGTCAGTGGAGATCGCACCACTGCACTCCAGCCTAGGTGACAGAGCAAGACTACGCAAAAAAAAAAAAAAAAAAAAAAAAGGTCTGGATGGCCCCAAGGAAATGTTCAGTGAAACCCAGAAGCTAAAGATCACCTGTGTAATGTTATCTAAATGCAATTTTAAAAAACTGGAAATCAAAAATAAAAAATATATCCAACTTGGAATTTTAGAACATGTATCTGTATTAATCTTAAGACAGATTAAAATTGAAATTGTATTATTTAAAATAAGTGAAAATACATAGAAATTCCTATAGAATACTGTAAATCAATATTTGAAGAAATATGTATAGCCTCAAACTCGATTATGCACCAGAATCACCTAGAGATCTTATTTTAGAATACAGGTATCCAAGATACACTCCCAGAGTTTCTGATTCAGAAAATGCTGAGTTAGGGCCTGAGAATTTGCATTTTGACGAAGTTTCCAGGTGATATTGAGGCTGCTGGTCCTAGGGCCACAGTTTGAGAACCACTGTAGGGACTGCACTTTGAGAACCATGGTTTTACATTTCTACTTAAACATCCTCTATAGAGAAGGCCTTCTGTGACCACCTAACCCAGCACCTGGTAGATTTCATTCATTTTACATTTTAACATCTTATTACAAGTTGTTTAATTATTTACCATCATTTTTCCTCCAAAAGCATAAGAGATTATCATAATGATATGATGCTGATGAACCGGCAGTTTTTTAAATAAAGAGTAGATGCCAAATATAACGTGGTAAATTGGTAAGAAACAAATGCCATGGATGACAATAAGTCAGTAGGTGTTCCCAAGTCTACAGCCAGAATTTCCTGTGTTGATCCAGTGGTTCTCACATCTGGCTGCATATTGGCACCACCTGGGGAGTTTTGATTACAACTGATGCCTGGGTTCCCACCCCAAAGATTATAATTTAATTGGTCTTGGGTGTGGCCTTGGCATTGGGAGTTCTACAAATTGCCAAGTGGTTCCTATGTGCAGCCAAGATGGAGAACCACTGACCTATAACAGGAAAATTGAGGTATAGATGACTATACATTTCCCCTACTCTTAAAGGAACGCAACAAAAGTTTGGATACCAATTTCTGCCTTCTCATAGATTCAATGGGAGTTGTGCCTGCTGAGGAAAAGCAGATACAGCTCCTTCAGCCCCTTCCAACCAGTTTCCACTGAACAGACACTGCTTTATGGTACATTGCCTTCCCGTCCCCAACATATTTCATAGCAATTGTAACAACGGTATGGATTACAAGTGAGATGCTTTGAATGTTATTTCCATTTCCCCATATCTTGACATTTGAGATGTAACCACAGACTTTGCATCCCCTTGGACTGGTTGAGGGGGAGATTCTGATTAATGTCCTTTCAACTCCCATATGAAACACATGGCTTGTATTAGAGACAAGATGAATGAATTGATACATTGGGAACAGGCTTCACATTAGACGAACACGACTTACTAAAGCCAGGAATGTCACAATGATTAAATCTATCCATGTATGTGAATCAACATGTCTCCTTTGGAGAGAAGCTCTTTTAAATGGGTTGTGTTCACCAGAAAAGTGGGTCCAGCAGCAAGGCAAAAATCTTCCTCATCACTGAACAGAAATCATCATTGACATAACTGGGATGTTAGAAATTTAATAGGCTGACAGTACAAAAATAAATTTACCTCATTCTCCGCTCTGATCAGTTATATTTATTCTCTTCCAAATATTTAGTTCAAAAATATATAATTCATTGCCAAAATTTGTATTTTTATCTGTGTTAAGGTTGCCAGGTGAAATACAGAACACCCAGTTATATCTGCATTTCAGGTAAGCAACAAATATATTTTTAGTATAAGTATGTCTCATGTAATATTTGGTACATACTTATACTAAAAAAAAAGTATTCATTCCTTATCTGAAATTTAAATTCAACTGAGTGTCCTGTATTTTTTATTTGCTAAATCTGGCAATGCTAACTACTGTGGACTTCCACATATTACAGTCACATTCTTCAGTTTTAGAGAACTTTTTTTAGTGGGTGTTTGGTCAGAAGATATGGTCTTATCACTAAATCAATGTATTAAATTTCCCTGCTGGTAAAAAAGAATCTTTCTATAGACAGACAGTACCAACAAGTTAACCTCAATCTGACATGAATGAAAACCGTTTCTAAGTGGTTATCGTTTCTAAAACAGAAATCCATCTACAATAAATGTAATTATTTCACTAAAATTGTTTGCATGTGTTTCTTTTCTGCACCAGGCCTTGTTTCTGTACCATCTGAGTTGCCTTCATCTGTTACTTTGCAGACCTTTCTTTGCCTGTTCTTTGATTTAAATTTATCATGACACATTTTTCAACAATAGCAGGAAACCTCACTTATGACTTTAATTATAAAATGGTGTTATAAAATTATATCCACATTTTACTTTTGGCAGGCAGCAGTCCTCATTTAATGAGAATATCTCAAGTCGGGCCTCTGCAGTTCTCTTTGGTTGATTTCAGTGCTTACTGTATGTAATTGATATAAAAACACAAGGTTTAGGAAGCAGTTATTGGAACTTGTTAAAAGAAGTAGCCACATTCATAAATACTTTCATTTTGCTGTGTAACTTGCCAAGAGAATTAATAACACACTTTAGGGAATATGGGAGAAATTCTGACTTTTTAAAGAAAAACCGATATATTCTGCTCACATGTTAATTGTTTGACTAGAATGTCTATATTTCTCTTCAAATTCTGTGTCTAATAAAGAAAAAGAAAGCGAACTAGACAAACATGCATGCATCTCTATAAATACCTGTTAGCACTTAAATAATACTATTGCCCTTTATTTGTGAGAAAAATAGAAATATGTCAGTTCTCTAACAGGTATATTAGAAAAGACCACAATAAAAGTCAGAAAAAAAAAAAGCCATCATTGAAAACCTCACATTTAATGCTGTCTGAGATAATCTCAATAAATTCTAAAGTAGAAACTTCAAAAAATAAAAATTAGTGATACTTTTCTATTAATGTAGGCAAATTATCTCATTCCTCTGGCTTGACAGCAAATGTAGTTTATAACTTAAAAGAGCTGCTTTGTTTGCATTTATCATTGACATACTACCAAAAATATATTTTGCTTAGTAAAGAACAAACAAGGGGGAAAGAAGAGCAAATTTAGTAAATCGTATTTCTAGTCCTAATGAGGGGAAGAATATGTATAGCCCTCCACCATTTATTTTTAAAATACCTAGATTGTACTTTGACCATTGATATGAATAATATATGTACTTAGGAGCCTAAGAAATATGTCTCAGAAAAGTATCTGTGACTCACAATATCATGAATTAGATTACATTGATTCCCCCAAGATATGACCCCAAATTTTAAGTCATTCACCATAACTTGAGCAATACAAGCAGGAAATAATAAAGTGCTAAATGATGTGTTACTAACTCTAAGAACAATGAACACCAGAAAGAGGAGAGAACAGTGTAACCCAGAATTCTGAGGCTTAAATAATATTTAGAGAAATTCAGATTAGATAAGACACCACACATGGAGACTGGCCATTGGGGATAATACATCACTGATGATTACCAAAATAGCAAAGAACAAAAAGGTGAAATCTGATATGAAAAATGAAGTTAGTCATATACAGTACAGGCAGAGCATCTTCAGAGAAAGAATAATTTCAAGGAGAGGGGAAATATAAACCAGAAAACTCAAAGGAATCGCATCAATTACTGACTTTCAGAAATGAAATGACCTTAAAAAAAAAAAAGACAATTTAGTCTTGGAACTACTAAAGAATATGTCAAAGGAGCTATTATCCCCTAAAAGACGCTCAAGATGCACTTGTTTTGCTTCTCTCTCTCTAGTCCTGTTTACAACCCCTTGAGAATCAGTGATCAGAAAGACCATCTGCAAGATTAATTCACAGTGGACTCCCACACTGCAGTTAGTGCTAAGTAGCTTCCCTAATAAAATGTTTACTTACACTGATAATATTAGCTGCTGTGTTAAAAATTTAAATAATCAGTGTTTTGGCCTACAGATGCATCAAGGAAGTTTATTTTTTCCCGAAATGTTGGGTGAAATAAAATAGAATTTTCTCATAAAAAATTAAAATGTTAAGCCTGAGCAGTTCTAGAGTTACACTATTCAAGTGATACCAGAGTTCCAGGCTGATCGGATAGCCTAAAAGTCCCAAGGGCATCAGGCAGAGGCAAAACAAAACTGTAGTGTAGGCTGCACACAACACATACACACACGCAAAGCATTTTTAAACCCTGAAGAAAATAAGCTCACATTCAAAAATTACACACCACATGAGGAAAAAATCCACTATTAAAGAAAGTTAGCAGATACAAAAAACTGGAATATGTATCATACCAAGAATTTGAGATGGTAAAATAATCTGAGAAAGATTAGGAAAAAGTATGTTTTTAATAAAGAGCTAAGAAAATAAAACATGGACACTATAATGAAAGAACAGAATACTCTCAGGAAAAAAAAAAATAGCTGAAAAGTTTGGAGAAAGAACCAGTCAAATTGAAATTAAATCTCAACAGATGGATTAAAACACAGATTGGTTAAGTTGAAAGAATTCATATTATAGAAAATAGAGAAGAAAGAACTATCCAGAGACAAATTTTTCTTTTAAATTAGACATGTGTAAACATGAGGCAGAATGAGAAGATCTAACTTATGAAAAACTGGAGGTTCCCCCCACCCCAAAAAAATACAGAGGTGATATTTGGGAAGATAATGGCTAGGAATTTCCAATAATTGAAAAATATAACTCCTCAGATTAAAGAAGCACAAAACTTGTAAGCATAAAAAAAAGAAATAAATTCACACCAAAAATGTGTTGTTTTAATCTTGTAAGCATAAAATATAACCAGGCATGGTGGCTCACACCTAGAATCCCAACACTTTGGGAGGCCAAAGCAGGATGATCACATGAGCCCAGGAGTTTAAAACCAGTCTGGGCAACACAGAGAGACCCCATCTCCATGAAAAAAAAAAAAAAATCAATTAACTGGTGGTGGTGGTGTGCACCTGTAGTCCCGACTTTTCAGGAGGCTGAGGTGGGAAGATCACTCGAGCCTGGGAAGTCAAGGCTTCAGTGAGCCATGATTGTGTCACTGCACTACGGCATAGGCAACAGAGTGAGACTCTGTCTCAAACAAATAAATAAAACAAAAATAAAAATAAAACCATGCCTAGATATATTTTAACAAATTCTGGAAAACAAAAAAAGACAATCTTACAGGAAAAAAATTGGGGGAGAAATTAACTACAAAGAACAATCAGAATACTTTTCCAAAGCAATAACAGGTATCAGAAACAATGGAAAATATCTTCAATGTGTAGAAAGAGCTAGCAATAGCCTTAAAACTCTGTACCCAGCTAACCATGATTTCAAAATGAAAAGTGAAAAACATACGTTTTTAGTTATCTAAAGAGAATGTATTTCTCAATGACTTTTACTGAAATAACTACTAAATCATGTTCTTCAGTAATAGATTAACTGAACCCAGGAGAAAAATGCTAAATGCAAGAAGCAATTGTGAGCAAATAAATTGTTAAAAACACAGTTACAATAATAATAATGATAATCAATAATGATTCATTTGGGTATATAGAAAAATGTATAGCTAAACATAAGACAAAAGAATCCTGAAAGACAGAAGAAGATGGCAATCAGCCAGGCACGGTGGCTCACGCCTATAATCCCAGCACTTGGGGAGGCTGAGGTAGGTGGATCATGAGGTCAGGAGTTCAAGACCAGCCTGGCCAAGATGGTGAAACCCCATATCTCTACTAAAATACAAAAAAATTAGCTGGGCGTGGTGGCAGGCACCTGTAATCCCAGCTACTCGGGAGGCTGGGTGAGGCAGGGGAATCACTCGAACCCAGGAAGTGGAGGTTGCAGTGAGCCAAGATCGTGCCACTGCACCACGGTACTCCAGCCTGGGTGAGAGAGAGAGACTCCGTCTAAAAAAAAAAAAAAAGAAAAAGGAAAAAAAAAGAAAAATATGGCAATCAAGAATTGGTAATCAGAATTAATGATGCTAAGGAGCTTGTTTTGATCAGGATAAGGGTAGAGGCATTGATTAAGTTTAAATTTGGTTAAACCAAGTATGTAAATTTTAATCTTATTTTTCCATAAATTATTGAGGTACAGGTGGTATTTGGTTACATGAGTAAGTTCTTTGATGGTGATATGTGAGATTTTGATGCATCCATCACCCGAGCAGTATACACTGCACCGTATTTGTAGTCTTTTATTCCTTGAACCCCCTCCCACTCTTCCCCCCAAGTCCTTGAAGTCCATTGTATCATTCTTATGACTTTGCATCCTCATGGCTTAGCTCCCACATATCAGTGAGAACATACGATGTTTGGTTTTCCATTCCCGAGTTACTTCACTCGGAATAATAGTCTCCAGTCTCATCCAGATCACTGCAAGTGCTGTTAATTCATTCCTTTTTATGGATGTGTAGTATTCCATCATTCATATATATATATATGATATATATTTCATATATATATATCACAGTTTCTTAATCTACTCATTGATTGATGGGCATTTGGGTTGGTTCCATGATTTTGCAATTGTGAATTGTGCTACTACAAACATGTGTGTGCAAGTATCTTTTTCAAATAATGACTTTTTTTCCTCTGGATAGATACCCAGTAGTGGGATTGCTGGATCAAATAGTAGTTCTACTTTTAGTTCTTTAAGTAGTCACCACACTGTTTTCCATAGGGGCTGTACTGGTTTACATTCCCACCAGCAGTGAAGTGTTCTCTGTTCACCGCATCCATGCCAACATCTGGTCTTTGATTAAAAAAATCTGGTTTTTGATTTTTTGATTATGGCCATTCAGGAGTAAGGTGGTATCGCATTGTGGTTTTGATTTACATTTCTCTGATCATTAGTGATGCTGAGCATTTTTTCATATGTTTGTTGGCCATTTGTACATCTTCTTTTGAGAATTGTCTATTCATGTCCTTAGCCCACTTTTTAATGGAATAGTTTGGTTTTTTTCTTACTGATTTAACATTTAAGTGTAACCCCTAAAATCATGGAAATAGAAGCTATGATTTCTAAACTAATAGAGAGGAGAAAACAGGAAATATTAAAAACTCAATAAAATAAGACACCAGAAAAAGGGAAAAAAGTAGGAAAAATACTAGGTATATAAAAAATATGAAGTAATGTAATGTAAATAAATTCAAGTGTAACCATAATCTCAATAAATGTAAATGAGTTAAACTCACTGATTTAAAAAACAAAGATTCTAAGATTGAATTTTTAATCAGATTTTTATCCAGCTATATGCTATTTGTATAGATGTGATGACATAGATGAAATAGAAATTATGAAAAAAGGGATGAAAAGATAAATCAGGACTTCCGGTTAAACATAGAAACTCAATCCAATTATTTATCCTTACTTCCCCCTAAAGCCCCAAAAAGGAATTTTAAAAAGGAATAAACATACAAACACAAAGTAATAGAAGAAGAAATGAGAAATGTCAAGAAAGTTTTAGAAGAAGGAACACAGATGGATGAGTGGTAACTGGCTCAACAGAGCAGAAAAAGCTGAAAACTAGCAGCCAGTCTGTGAGGTTAAGAAGGCAATATGAAGTATCTGACTACACAGCAGAAACCCAGAAATACCTGAAATGGAGGCATCAAGTACCTATGGAAGCCCAATGATGAAAAGCATTGAAAAACAAAAGTCTAACAAACTTGTTCCTTCTTACACACAACCTCTCAAGCCTAACAAAAGATGGATCTACTCCCAGGAAGGGCCATATCAGATAGGCTCGTATCTACGAGAAGCAGCACAGTGAAGGGCAGGGATGAGGAGCCAAAGTGAAAACAGAGAAATAATTTCATGATAAGATTACAAGTGCCCTTCTTGTCTTGGCACTGAGATATTTGACTGCCAGGCCTAACCTGCAGGCAGAGGATTAAATGTTCCAACCTAGGGAAACCGAACAGTCCAAAATGAAACATACCAACACTTAGATTTGGGTGCCAAATACCTTAGTAATAGGGTACCTACCAAACAATCTACGGTAAGAATCATTCTTAATTGAAATAGATTGATGCATTACTTTAATAATCAGGGGGAAAAGAAAGGATTTCTGCTATCATTGCTTCAATTCAACATTGGTCTAGATTTCTGAGTTGTATAATAAATTAAGATGACAAATAAAAGATATAAGAAGTAAAATCATATCACATGATTACCTAAACATAAAACACATGAAAATACCCCAAACTATCAAAAGCTTTTAAGTTCAGCAAAGTTACTGGACAAAGGTCAATATGCAGAAATTAGAAGTCCCTTTAAATATCAGAAAAAGAAATTCTTAGAACATTTAATCAGAGAAAAAATACAAAGCACAGTAGCAACAAAAAGCATCTAAATATTTAGAAATAGAAAAATTGAATAAATGACACAAAAGTCCTTAATAGGGAAGACTAACAAATGTAATCAAAAGCTGGAGACAGTGACCTAAATTAAACAGATTACCTTGAATGGGAAGACAATATCAAAAAGAAGTTAGTTCTCCTCCAATTAGTCTATAACCCCAAATAAAATTGCTTTCTTTTTTTTTTTCAGGCCACATTCACTGTTTTATTCATAATCACTAAACTCTGGAAGCAACCAAGATGATCTTCAACAAGGGAATGAATAAAGAAATGGTGGTACACCCATAAACAACTCAGTGATAAAAGGGAAGACACCACTGAATCTGTAGTAACATAAATGAAGCTTAAGTGCATTTTGCTAAGTGAAAGAAGCCAGACCCAAAAACTACCCACTGCGTGGTTCCAATTCATAGGCCATCCTGAAAAAGGCCAAACCATAGGGACTAAGAAAAAATCAGTGGTTGCCAGGGGCTGACAGAGTAGAGAGAGTTTGACAACAAAGGGGACACACTGGGGACCTTGAGGATTAAGAAGCTGCTACCTGCGGTGCTGGAGTAGTGGATAGGAGACACTGGACATTGATTCAGACCCATGCAACTGCACATCCCAAAGACTGAACTTCCATGAGTGCAAACTGGACCTGACCACCACTTATCAGAACAAGAAATAATGCTTTCTTCCTGGAGTTGCCCCAAACCCCACAAGCTTGTCACATGCTACTTGAGCACTGTGAGGCAGAGTGTGCCTTCAGAGCCCACCTTGCTGCCTTTCATGCTAAGTCTCAGTACACTTTGCAATGAAACTCCACCTCACTGTCCAGCACCACCCTCTGGATGGCTGGCAGTCTCCAGCAGGTGTAGCATGTACATCTGCTGGATGCTACAAAACTTGTTCTCCACCATGCAGGTGAAATGGCCACTGTCCAAGGGAACCACACTCTCCATGACCAGGCTCCACTGCTGGTGTTACAGCTTGATGCCCAATGTGATGCTTTTCATGGAACTCTACGAAGCTCCTCGACCAGGATATGGGGGAGTAGAGTTGCCAGTGGTCAGGCAGTGAATGCAAAAATGTTGTGTGGCCGGTACAGCCAATAGCTTCTTGGCCATCCACTGGGGCCAAGTACGGAAGTCCAGTAAGGGGTTTCCAGGAAGCTGAGGCTCCATGTAGCCCCTTGGTGTATATGTCTGCATCTCTCTCACTCTGCCTGACTCTTCATTCCAGCCTCACATGACCTGATGATAAAGGACTTCCCAAGGTGTCCTCTCTGCTCAGGGCTTGTAATAAATCTTTGTATTTGTTTCCTATTGTGATGTTGTATTGAATTTGTACCTTCCATCTGAAGAACTAGGGGCTACTCAGGCTTGGTTTTCCCTGGGATGCCAAGGAGAACATAAGGGGAGGCTTCCAGGCCAGAGCAATGGTTAGGCAGGCAAAAACTGGACTTAGGTCAGCAAGAGCTATAGGCATCAGTCAGTATAAACAAGTTTCCCACCTGAAGGACACCCTGGTCACAGTCCAGACAACTAGGAATTAGGCCATCCACCAGGTAAAAGAAGTATCCAATGGAAAGCACATGTGGACACCCATGCCCAGCGACTGCTTGCCACTCTGGTACTGGAGCCCCAATTTAGCTGGAGCCTCTCAAAACAAAGGGCCCATGCTACCTGATATCCAGGGCCATTTCTATGTTGGCCCCTCTCAGAACCTCTCTCTCTCTCTCTTTCACACACACACTCTCTCTCTCTCTCTCTCTCTCTCTCCCCCTCCCTCCCTCTCACTCTTTCTCTCTATACACAATTCTGGCTTCCATCCAAGTCACTAAAGAGACATGTTCCTCCCAGTTCTGGCCCAGGGTCTTCTGCAGGGCCTCTCTCTGGTTGGCCTCGTGAACAGTCCTGTATGAGTCTTACAAGCTTGTCAACATCTGTAAACATTGGTGTCAGCTCTTCTTTAAATGGACACTCTTGAAGTTCAGTTTCTTAAGTGTCTGTATCCAGTGATAAAATTAATTTCCCGTGCAGGAGGGCAACAGTATTATTTTCATCAATATTTGTATCATATGTTAGTAGAGAGCACAAACCCAGTATTTGTGATAGTACATCTCCTTGAGATGCTGTGGCATCACTTGTGACCAAAGTTGGGTATCTGGCTGACCAGCAAGTGGCCAGAAGCCTCTTATAGCCTGCACAAAGTTGCCATGTGCATGCCAGCCCTCTGTAAGCTCTTCTAACAGTGTTTTTCAAGGTACTTGGCAAGACAATTATAAAATTTATTCAAGAGGATCAAAAGACAAGAGTAGCCTAGACAATTTGAAGAAAAAGAAAGGGACTCATCATTAAAGTTCCTAAGAGCTATTAAACAACTGGAATAATTAAAAACATCTGTATTAGCACAGAGAAAGAGGGAGGAAAGAAAGAAAGAGGAAGGAAGGAAGGAAGGAAGGAAGGAAGGAAGGAAGGAAGGAAGGAAGGAAGGAAGGAAGGAAGGAAGGAAGGAAGGAAAGAAGACAGGAAGAAAGACAGGAAGGAAGGGAAGGAGGGAGGGAGGGAAGAAGGAAGGAAGGAAGGAAAGAAAGAGAAAGAAAGAAAGAGAACGAGAGAGAGAAAGAGAGGGAGGAAAGAAACAGTGAGGAAAGAAAGAAAGGAAAGGAAAGGAAGGAGGGAGGGAGGGAGGAAAGTAAGGAAGGGGAGGGAGGGAGGGAGGGAGAGAGGAAAGAAAGAAAGAAATAATTAAAGAGAGAAAGAAGGAAGGAAGGAAAGAAAGAAAGAGAAAGAGAGAGAAAGAGAAAAAGAGAAATAGAGAGAGAGAGGGAGGAAAGAAAGAGGGACGAAGGAAACAGTGAGGAAAGAAAGGGAAGGAAAGGAAGGAAGGAGGGAGGGAGGGAGGGAGGAAGGAAGGAAGGAGGGAGGGAGGGAGGGAGGGAGGAAGGAAGGAAGGGGGAGGGAGGAAGGGAGGGAAGGAAGGAAGAAAGAAAGAAAGGAAGAAATAAAGGAAGAAAAAGAAAGAAAGAGAAAAGAAAGAAAGAAAAAGGAAAGAAAGGAAAGAAAGGAAGGAAGGGAGAGAAAGAAAAGTGTCCTTATTAGCAGACTGTATGACAATAGCATTATCAATTACTACGCATCAAATTACCTCAAAATTTAACAGCTTAAAATAACAAATCTTTAGAGGACATCAGTAAGATTGTAGAGTAGAAGATCCTAGCCTTCAACATTCCAAAAAAAATAACAATTAAGACAGGTATCCCTGAACAAAAAATAGCTCTGGGAGAGTTCAAGAGTGCAGTTAAAAAGCTGCAGCAGCACACTGGAGAAAAAGAAAATTGAATAACCACACAAAAAAGGTAAGAAGAACAGTTTAATTTTTCCTACATCAGCCCATCCCCCAGGGAAGGACAGTTAAGTAGCAAAAGAGATCTCTTCAACCCATGAATTTCTCTCATGGGAAAAAAAACAAGCAAGGTAAGGAATCAGCTCCCAAAGCCTTTCAAGGTACTTCCTGGAAAACTCACTTTGGTTTCACTCCACTCAGGTTTCTGAGATCAGTGTACCAAAACATCTGGAGATGGCTAGAAATAAAGAAGAGGGGTGGTACCATCAGTATTACCCACACACAGAAGCCATGGTGGTCCCCAGAGGCCTGTTGTCCCAATGCTGCTAAAGAAGCCAATAGCCATCATAGCTGCCACAGACATCCCACAGTTTTGCTGCTGAGGGCAGTGCAGTTTTTGCAGACCATGGCTGCCTCAGATGCAGTTCCCTACTTCCCACCACCATTCCAGCCAGTGTGGCCATGGTCACACCAGTCCTGAAAGTCAATGCAACCACCTTGTGTACGTATGTAGCTAACCTCGATCACCACTGCCAGTCCCCACCACCACATATGTGGTTGCAGCCAGCCTCCACAGCTGAGCGTACACATGCCACTGGCCCCATACCCCAAAGCCAGCACACAACCACCAACACTGGCCCCTGCCACCACCTGCCTTGACCCTCCTAAAAAAGTATGCTTGCCACTGTAACAAGAGGCACTCCTGAGGACTCCAACAGCCTTTAAATCACTGTTGAATCCCTTGAAGCTTTTGATGACAAGGACTACAAAGTTTCCCATATCACAGACCCCTGCTACCTGAGACGCCAATCACCAAGTTCCCTTGGACACAGAGCTTCTTCATGCCTCCAAATTGGAGCACCATGCACCACTGGATCTAGTGTACCATGGAACACTCCAGCATGCCTTCCCATGCCCAGTTCCAGGAATCTCATGCTCCCTCTCCCCTGCAAGTGAAAGTCTTTCCTTACGAATGCCAGTCTATAAAGTCTAAAAGAGGTGATACTTATTTAAATCCACAAATGCCAATGAAAGCATAAAAGAAACAAGAAAAATCAAGAAAGCAACACCACCAAAAAAATTAACGTCCAGTGCCTGACCCCAAAGAAAAGAAAATCCATGAACTATGTGACAAAAAATTCAAAATAATTGTTCTAAAGAAGCTCAGTGAGCCCAAAAGAACATACACAAATTTAACAAAAAACAATTAGGAAAACAATGCAATAACAAAACAAGAAATTCAATAAAGAGATAGAAAACATTTTTTAAAACTAGAAATACTAGAGGCTAAAGAATACAATGGCTGAACTAAAAATGCAATAGAGAGCTACAATAGCAGACTGGATCGAGCAGATGAAGGAATCCATGAACTGGAAGAGAGATCATCTGAAATTATTCAATTGGGGGAGAAAATATTAAAACAATGAAAAGAGTGAAAAAGAGTATGAGAGTTATGGAAACAATATACATCTTATGAAGTGAACCAATATACATGTTATAGGAGTCACCAAAAAAAGGATTTAAAATGCAAATATATTTAAAGAAATAATAATAGAAAACTTTACAAATCTGGGAAAGGAAATAGACATTCAGACTCAAGAAGTACATAGGACTCCAAACAGGTTTAATACAAAAATATCTACACCAAGATTAGCAGATTTCTTGACATAAAACTTACAGACAAGAAGACACTAATATTATATATTCCAATTACAGAGAGAGCAAGCTGTAATGTTGAACATTCTGTAAGAAGAAAAGTATTCTGAAGCCACGTACACACTACAAATAACAACCTAATTCTTAAGAGAGGAGGAATCAAGAAGTAATGTATATTCCTCTTCTTTGTCCAAAAAAAAAAAAGGAAAAATAATTGCCAAAATAGAATATTCTACTCTGCAAAGCTATCTTTTAAAAATATAGGAGACATTAAGTCTTTCCAGGACCCAAAAAAACCTGGATGGTTTGTTACCACTAGATCTGCCTTAAAAGAAATGTCAAAGGGAGTTCTTCAAATGGAATCGAAACACACTAAATAATAACGTGAAATCATATAAAAGTATAAATTTCACCAGTAAAAGTAAAAATAAACTCAAATACAGAATAATATAACATTTTAAGTTGTATGCAAAGTACCTAGAAGCCTAACATAAAAGTTAAAAGACAAAAGTATTAAGAGTAACTACAAACAGAAAAATGTGGTAACATGTATGTTCTCACTCTTATTTAGGAGCTAAAAATGTTGATCTCATAGAAGTAGAGAGTAGAATAGTAGTTACTAGGGTCTGAGATTAATGAGAGGGATAGGGAGGGATCTATTAAATTATACAAAATTTGCAGCTAGATAGCAGGAATAAGTTTCAGTGTTTTATAGCACTGTGGGGTGACTACAGCTAACAATAATTTACTATACATTTTCAAATATCTAGAAGAGAGGATTTTGAATGTTCTCAACACCAATGATAAATGTTTGAGGTGATGAATATGCTAATTACCCTGATTTGATCACTATACATTGCATATCTTAAAACATCACTATGTACTCCATAAATAGGTACAATTTTGTGTTGATTTAGAAATACATTTTTAAAAAATTGTGAACAGACTCATAACATAAAAATTCTGACTTCAAGAACACAAAGTGTATGTGAGGAAGGGGATAAAGTACAGAATTTATGTATGCAATTGAACTTGAGTGGTTATCAAATTAAAATAGATGCTTATAACTACAAGAATTACACAAGTCCCATGTTAACCACAAAAGAAAAGTCTATAATAGATACACAAAAAGACAAAGAGAAAGGAAACAAACCAAACTGCTACAAAAAAAAAAAAATGTATATATATCAGACAACAAAAGGAGACAAAGAGTGAAAGGGACAAAAGAACTGCAAAACAGACTGCAATTAACAAAATAGCAATAGTAAGTTCTTACATATCAACAATCACTTTAAATGTAAATGGATTAAATTCTCCAATGTAAAGGCATAGAGTTGCGGAGTGGATTAAAAAACATGATCCAGTGATGTAGTGTCTATAAACTATTCACTTTAAATGTGAGAACACACATAGCCTGAAAGTAAAGGGATAGAAAAAGATATTCTATACAAATGGCAACCAAAAGAAAGCAGGGAGAGCTATACTTAGACAAAGGATTTTAAGTCAAAAATTGGCAAAGATCATCATATAATGATTAAAAAGTCAATTCAAGAGAAAGATATAATGGTAAACATATGTGCACCTAACATTAGAGCAACTAAATATGTAAAATATTGGTATATCTGAAGGAAGAAATTGACAACAATACAATAATAATTGAAGACTTCAATACTCCACTTTCAATAATGGATAGAACATTTAGGTTGAAAAACAATAAGGAAACAGCTGACTTGAGTAACACTATGAATCAAATGGACAACAGACATAGAATTTTCCACCCAATAGCAGCAGAATGCATATTATTTTCAGGGGCACACAGAGTATTCTCCAGAATAGGCCATATGTTGGGTCATAAAACAAGTCTTTAAAAATTTAAGAAGATTGAAATTATATCAAGTACCTTGCAAACCACAGTGGAATGAAACTAGAAATCAGTATCAAGAAAACAAGAAAATTCACACAAGAGCATGAAAACTAAACTCCACACACTTGAACAACCATTGAATTAAAGAATAAAGCAAATGGAAATTTTAAAATTACCTTGAGAAAAATGAAGACAAAACATATCTTACCAAAGTGTATGGTATGCAGCAAAGGCAGCATTAAGACAAAATCTTACAGTGTTAAATGCCTACCTTAAAAAAGAAGAAATATCTCAATTAAACAACTTAACTTTGCAATTCAAGGAACTAAAAGTAGAAAAACAAACTAAACTCAAAGTTAGCAGATGGAAGGAAACAATAAAGATTGGAGCAAAAATGAACAAAAAATAGACAAAATAAAATTAAGAATTTTTTTTTGAGAAGATGAAATTACCAAGTTTGTTGCTAGCCTAATACAAAACAGAAAGAGAAGACTTAAATACAATCAGAGCTTTTTTAAAAGGAGACATTACAATAGATGACACAAAAGCAAAAAGAATCACAGAGACTACTGTGAAGTTATATACCAATAAATTGGATAACCCAGCAGAAATGGATTAATTCTTAAAAGCATACAAGCTATCAAGACTGAATCGAGAACTAGAAAGACAAATTGACCAATAACAAGCAAGAGATTGGATCAGTCATCAAAAACTTTCCAACAAAGAAAAGCCCAGGACAAGATGGTTTCACAAATGAGTTCTATCAAACATTTTTTTTTTTTTTTATACTTTAAGTTCTAGGGTACATGTGCACAACGTGCAGGTTTGTTACATATGTATACTTGTGCCATGTTGGTGTGCTGCACCCATCAACTCGTCAGCACCCATCAACTCGTCATTTACATCAGGTATAACTCCCAACGCAATCCCTCCCCCCTCCCCGCTCCCCATGATAGGCCCTGGTTTGCGATGTTCCCCTTCCGGAGTCCAAGTGTTCTCATTGTTCAGTTCCCACCTATGAGTGAGAACATGCGGTGTTTGGTTTTCTGTTCTTGCGATAGTTGGCTGAGAATAATGGTTTCCAGCTGCATCTATGTCCCTACAAAGGACACAAACTCATCCTTTTTACGGCCGCATAGTATTCCATGGTGTATATGTGCCACATTTTCTTAATCCAGTCTGTCACTGATGGACATTTGGGTTGATTCCAAGTCTTTGCTATTGTGAATACTGCCGCAATGAACATACGTGTGCATGTGTATAGCAGCATGATTTATAATCCTTTGGGTGTATACCCAGTAATGGGATGGCTGGGTCATATGGTACTTCTAGTTCTAGATCCTTGAGGAATCACCATACTGTTTTCCATAATGGTTGAACTAGTTTACAATCCCACCAACAGTGTAAAAGTGTTCCTATTTCTCCACATCCTCTCCAGCACCTGTTGTTTCCTGACTTTTTAATGATCGCCATCCTAACTGGTGTGAGATGGTATCTCATTGTGGTTTTGATTTGCATTTCTCTGATGGGCAGTGATGACAAGCATTTTTTCATGTGTCTGTTGGCTGTATGAATGTCTTCTTTTGAGAAATGTCTGTTCATATCCTTTGCCCACTTTTTGATGGGGTTGTTTTTTTCTTGTAAATTTGTTTGAGTTCTTTGTAGGTTCTGGATATTAGCCCTTTGTCAGATGAGTAGATTGCAAAAATTTTCTCCCATTCTGTAGGCTGCCTGTTCACTCTGATGGTAGTTTCTTTTGCTGTGCAGAAGTTCTTTAGTTTAATTAGATCTCATTTGTCAATTTTGGCTTTTGTTGCTGTTGCCTTTGGTGTTTTAGACATGAAGTCCTTGCCCATGCCTATGTCCTGAATGGTATTACCTAGGTTTTCTTCTAGGGTTTTTATGGTATTAGGTCTAACATTTAAGTCTCTAATCCATCTTGAATTAATTTTTGTATAAGGAGTAAGGAAAGGATCCAGTTTCAGCTTTCTACTATGGCTAGCCAATTTTCCCAGCACCATTTATTAAATAGGGAATCCTTTCCCCATTTCTTGTTTTTCTCAGGTTTGTCAAAGATCAGATGGCTGTAGATATGTGGTATTATTTCTGAGGACTCTGTTCTGTTCCATTGGTCTATATCTCTGTTTTGGTACCAGTACCATGCTGTTTGGTTACTGTAGCCTTGCAGTATAGTTTGAAGTCAGGTAGCGTGATGCCTCCAGCTTTGTTCTTTTGACTTAGGATTGTCTTGGCAATGCAGGCTCTTTTTTGGTTCCATATGAACTTTAAAGTAGTTTTTTTCCAATTCCGTGAAGAAACTCATTGGTAGCTTGATGGGGATGGCATTGAATCTATAAATTACCTTGGGCAGGGTGGCCATTTTCATGATATTGATTCTTCCTATCCATGAGCATGGTATGTTCTTCCATTTGTTTGTGTCCTCTTTTATTTCACTGAGCAGTGGTTTGTAGTTCTCCTTGAAGAGGTCCTTTACATCCCTTGTAAGTTGGATTCCTAGGTATTTTATTCTCTTTGAAGCAGTTGTGAAAGGAAGTTCATTCATGATTGGGCTCTCTGTCTGTTACTGATGTATAAGAATGCTTGTGATTTTTGCACATTAATTTTGTATCCTGAGACTTTGCTGAAGTTGCTTATCAGCTTAAGGAGATTTTGGGCTCAGATGATGGGGTTTTCTAAATATACAATCATGTCATCTGCAAAGAGGGACAATTTGACTTCTTTTCCTAACTGAATACCCTTGATTTCTTTCTCTTGCCTGATTGCCCTAGCCAGAACTTCCAACACTATGTTGAATAGGAGTGGTGAGAGAGGGCATCCCTGTCTTGTGCCAGTTTTCAAAGGGAATGCTTCCAGTTTTTGCCCAATCAGTATGATATTGGCTGTGGGTTTGTCATAAATAGCTTTTATTAGTTTGAGATACGTTCCATCAATACCTAGTTTATTGAGCGTTTTTAGCATGAAGCGCTGTTGAATTTTGTCAAAGGCCTTTTCTGCATCTATTGAGATAATCATGTGGTTTTTGTCTTTGGTTCTGTTTATATGCTGGATTACGTTTATTGATTTGCGTATGTTGAACCAGCCTTGCATCCCAGGGATGAAGCCCACTTGATCATGGTGGATAAGCTTTTTGATGTGCTGCTGAATCCGGTTTGCCAGTATTTCATTGAGGATTTTTGCATCGATGTTCATCAGGGATATTGGTCTAAAATTCTCTTTTTTTGTTGTGTCTCTGCCAGGCTTTGGTATCAGGATGATGTTGGCCTCATAAAATGAGTTAGGGAGGATTCCCTCTTTTTCTATTGATTGGAATAGTTTCAGAAGGAATGGTACCAGCTCCTCCTTGTACCTCTGGTAGAATTCAGCTGTGAATCCATCTGGTCCTGGACTTTTTTTGGTTGGTAGGCTATTAATTATTGCCTCAATTTCAGAGCCTGCTATTGGTCTATTCAGGGATTCAGTTTCTTCCTGGTTTAGTCTTGGGAGAGTGTAAGTGTCCAGGAAATTATCCATTTCTTCTAGATTTTCTAGTTTATTTGCGTAGAGGTGTTTATAGTATTCTCTGATGGTAGTTTGTATTTCTGTGGGGTCGGTGGTGATATCCCCTTTATTTTTATTGCGTCTATTTGATTCTTCTCTCTTTTCTTCTTTATTAGTCTTGCTAGTGGTCTGTCAATTTTGTTGATCTTTTCAAAAAACCAACTCCTGGATTCATTGATTTTTTGGAGGGTTTTTTGTGTCTCTATCTCCTTCAGTTCTGCTCTGATCTTAGTTATTTCTTGCCTTCTGCTAGCTTTTGAATGTGTTTGCTCTTGCTTCTCTAGTTCTTTTAATTGTGATGTTAGAGTGTCAATTTTAGATCTTTCCTGCTTTCTCTTGTGGGCATTTAGTGCTATAAATTTCCCTCTACACACTGCTTTAAATGTGTCCCAGAGATTCTGGTATGTTGTATCTTTGTTCTCATTGGTTTCAAAGAACATCTTTATTTCTGCCTTCATTTCGTTATGTACCCAGTAGTCATTCAGGAGCAGGTTATTCAGTTTCCATGTAGTTGAGCGGTTTTGATTGAGTTTCTTAGTCCT